>NC_058081.1:377541240-378141240 GCF_014858855.1 Bufo gargarizans | reverse complement strand
AGCTCAGCAGGAAATATCACACAACATAAGATTAGATACACAGCTCAGCAGACAGTATCGCATAGGATTAGATACACAGCTCAGCAGGCAGTATCGCACAACATAAGATTAGATACACAGCTAAGCAGACAGTATCACACAGGATAGGATTAGCTACACAGCTCAGCAGGCAATATCACACAACATAAGATTAGATACACAGCTCAGCAGGCAATATCACACAACATAAGATTAGATACACAGCTCAGCAGGCAGTATCACACAACATAAGATTAGATACACAGCTCAGCAGGCAGTATCACACAGGATAGGATTAGCTACACAGCTCAGCCGGCAGTATCACACAGGATAGGATTAGCTACACAGCTCAGCAGGCAATATCACACAACATAAGATTAGATACACAGCTCAGCAGACAGTATCACATAGGATTAGATACACAGCTCAGCAGGCAGTATCACACAACATAAGATTAGATACACAGCTCAGCAGACAGTATCACACAGGATAGGATGAGATACACAGCTCAGCAGGCAATATCACACAACATAAGATTAGATACACAGCTCAGCAGACAGTATGACACAGGATATGATTAGATACACAGCTCAGCAGACAACAACAGGTAAAAACACAATATACGGTCTTGGCAGATGATAAGCAATGGGCAAATATAGCAGCAGGGGGCATGAGGTGTGCGGCCCCTAAAGCCCCCACAGTGGCCACATATGTTATCCTAGTTTTTACCAGGAAAATAAAATATCACAGCCAAATTGGTTAACAACAACAGGTAGCTATAAATGTGGGCATGGCAAGTACAGGTTGCGATCATACTGTGATAGCTGGGTCAGTCAGGTCTACCTCTAATGGTAAAGATTGGAACATAAAATCATACCTTAACTGTAACACGACATATGCAATATATCTAATCACATGTGGGACCTGTAATTTACAGTATGTTGGTTGCACCACTAATGCTATCAAAGTGAGGATACGCAAACACATTTGAACGTGCCGCACCATGGGAGCCGTAGTGTGTCTGTGGCCAGCTTGCACTTTGCGGTTTCCCATGGTGGAGACACGTCCGGTATGTTGGTACAAGTGATTGAGAGGGTTAAAGCACCAACCAGAGGAGGAGACCATAGGAGTCAACTACCACTTTTTACAATTCTGCACTACACTAATTTCACGGTTTATTGCACGGTCATACAACTTACCACCCAAATGAATTTTCCATCCTTTTCTTCTCACTAATAGAGCTTTCATTTGGTAGTATTTCATTGCTGCTGACATTTTTACTTTTTTTTTTAATTAATCGAAATTGACCGAAATTTTTGCAAAAAAAGCTTCATTTTTCACTTTCGGTTGTAAAAGTTTTAAATTAAAACTACGTTTCTATATAAAGTTTTCTCTAAATGTATTGTTCTACATGTCTTTGATTTAAAAAAAAATGCAATAAGTGTATATTTATTGGTTTGAGTAAAAGTTATAGCGTTTACAAACTATGGTGCAAAAATGTGAATTTCCGCATTTTGAAGCAGCTCTGACTTTCTGAGCACCTGTCATGTTTCCTGAGGTTCTACAATGCCCAGACAGTAGAAACACCCCATGACCCCATTTTGGAAAGTAGACATTCTAAGGTATTCGCTGATGGGCATAGTGAGTTCATGGAAGTTTTTATTTTTTTGTCACAAGTTAGCAGAAAATGATCTTTTTTTTTTTTTTACAAAGTCTCATATTCCACTAACTTGTGACAAAAAATACATTTTTACATGAACTAACCATACCCCTTACGGAATACCTTGGGGTGTCTTCTTTCCAAAATGGGGTCACATGTGAGGTATTTATACTGCCCTGGCATTTTAGGGGCCCTAAAGCGTGAGAAGTAGTTTGCAATCCAAATTCGTAAAAATGCACTGTGAAATCCTGAAAGTACTCATTGGAAATTGGACACCTTTGCGCATCTTGGCTGCAAATAAGTGTCACACATGTGATATCGCCGTACTCAGAAGAAGTAGGCAATGTGTTTTGGGGTGTCTTTTTACATATACTCATGCTGGGTGAGAGAAATATCTCTCTAAAAGACAACTTTTCCCATTTTTTTTTATACAAAGTTGTCATTTGACAGAGATATTTCTCACACAAAGTTTGGGTATATGTAAAAATACACCCCAAAACACATTGCCCTACTTCTCCTGAGTACGACGATACCACATGTATGACACTTTTTTGCAGCCTAGGTGTGCAAAGGGGCCCAAATTCCTTTTAGGAGGGAATTTTTAGACATTTGGATCCCAGACTTCTTCTCACGCTTTAGGGCCCCTAAAATGCCAGGGCAGTATAAATACCCCACATGTGACCCCATTTTGGAAAGAAGACACCCCAAGGTATTCAATGAGGGGCATGGCGAGTTCGTAGAAATTTTTTTTTTGGGCACAAGTTGCCCAAAAATTTTTTTTTTGTTTTTCTCTCACAAAGTCTCCTTTTCCGCTTACTTGGGACAAAGATTTCAATATTTTATGGACTCAATATGTCCCTCAGTGAATACCTTGGGGTGTCTTCTTTCCAAAATGGGGTAATTTGTGGGGTGATTGTACTGCCCTGGCATTTGAGGGTCTCCGCAATCATTACATGTATGGCCAGCATTAGGAGTTTCTGCTATTCTCCTTATATTGAGCATTCGCATAATGAGGTGTTTTTTTTCCGTGAAAGAAAAAATGAACGGCACAGATTTCTTCATTCGCATCGATCAATGTGGATGAAAAAATCTTTGCCAAAAAAAAAAAATGAAGGGCAAAGGCGTCTGCCAGGACATAGGAGCTCCGGCCAACGTCCAAACCCAATAGCTTGTATGCCCTGGCAAACCCGATTTCTCCATTCACATCAAACGATGTGGATGAATAAATCATTGCCGGATTTTTTTATTTATTTTTTTATATACAAAGTGTTTGCCAAAGCATATGAACACCGCCGTCCCCTCAACTCATATGAATCGGCAAACGTATCTTTTGCTGCAGAGGAGAAATCTCGTCTTGCAGCGCCGCATACACCGACTTTTGTGTAATCTGACAGCAGCGCAATGCTTCTGTCAGAATGCACATCAGTGCTGCAGCTAGTCGATCGGTTGGTCCACCTGGAAGGTAAAAAAAAAAGAAAAAACCAGGCCGCAACACAATAAATTTATTAACTTTATAATAACATTTGAACGGAACATATAAACTTTATTTAACTTTTTGAACAGAACGGTAACTTGTTTGCTTACCAGTGATTTTTTATATATTTTTTTAACCTTTATAGGACAAACCTCTCCTTCCCCATGGGACAATGTGCAAAGCGCAAATCGCCCAAAGATCTGGCGAAGTACAATATGCACTTTGTCCCAGGTGAAAGGAAAGGTTTGCAGCAGCTGTGAGTGAAAGAGCCCTAATAGCCCTGTGTGCCCGTCCTGTGTAACACAATCCCTATGCTAAGTGTACCTGTGAGTGGTACTTCCGGAAACACTCCCCAAAGCATAGGGCAGGGTGTTCAGGGCAGTCAGGACAGAAATAGCGGGTGTCACGCCTTATTTCACTCCTGCTAGAGACACAACATCTTTTTCGGGGTGACGGTTGGGTTGAGGTACCGGCAATGACATTGGGGAAATGTCGCTCATGTAGACGGCTCACTACACTGGTGGTTGGGGCCACGGAACCTCCTGGATACAGCAGGTTCTCGATGATCTCTTCCTGAAATTTGAGGAAGGATCCTGTTCTCCCAGCCTTACTGTAGAGAACAATACTATTATAAACAGCCAATTTAATCAAATATACAGACACCTTCTTATACCAGCGTCTGGTGTGTCAGGAAACTAAATAAGGAGCCAACATCTGGTCATTGAAGTCCATCCCTCCCATGAGCGAATTATAGTCGTGGACCGAGAGGGGCTTTTCAATGACACTGGTTGCTCGTTCTATTTGTATTGTCGTGTCTGCATGAATGGAGGAGAGCATGTAAACGTCACGCTTGTCTCTCCATTTCACCGTGAGCAGTTCTTCGTTACACAAGGCAGCCCTCTCCCCCCTTGCAAGACGGGTGGTAACGAGCCGTTGAGGGAAGCACCGGTGACTAGGTTGCGCGGTGCCGCAGCAGCCAATCTGTTCTAGGAACAAATGCCTGAAGAAATTGTCCACATAAAGATGGTACCCCTTGCCAAATAAGGGTGACACCAAATCCCAGACTGTCTTCCCACTGCTCCCCAGGTAGTCAGGGCAACCGACCGGTTCCAGGGTCTGATCTTTACCCTCATAGATCCGAAATTTGTGGGTATAGCCTGTGGCCCTTTCACAGAGCTTATACAATTTGACCCCATACCGGGTGCACTCGTCTATGCAGATGTTTTGCTCAGGGGTATACAAATCTGCAAATTTGGTGTTGAAGTGGTCTATGAGGGGCCGAATTTTGTGGAGTCTGTCAAAAGCTGGGTGGCCTCTGGGATGAGAGGTGCTGTTGTTGCTAAAGTGCAGGAAACGCAGGATGGCCTCAAATTGTGCCCTGGACATGGCAGCAGAGAACATGGGCATGTGATGAATTGGGTTCGTGGACCAATATGACCACAATTCATGCTTTTTGGTTAGACCCATGTTGAGGAGAAGGACCAGATTTTTTTTTTTTATTTGGAAACTTGGACGGGTTTCCACTGGAAAGGCTGGGCATAATAGCTTCCCGGGTTGGAGGCTATAAATTGAGTGGCATACCAATTTGTTTCTGCCGCGACTATGTCCAAGAGCTCTGCAGTTAAGAAACAGCTCAAAAAATCCCAGTGCCGAACCGATCTGAGCTGTCTCAACCCAAACTCCAGACTGGGCGGTGAAAGGGGGAACTACTGGTGTGGCTGAAGTTGGGGGCTGCCAATCAGGGTTTGCCAGCACCTCAGGGACTCTAGGGGCTCTACAGGCCTGTCTGTGCGGTGGCTGCGACGGGGTAACTACTGCACGTGCCACCGTACCAGCTTTAACTGCCTTTCTGGTGCTCGCCACTTCACCATGTTGTACGGCAGTGCTGGTACTAGGTCCAGGGTGGGCTGCGCTGCTGGTGTATGCCTCACCACGTAATCCGACAGCGTCAGCCCCACTCTGCTGCCCTTGAAGCGGATCCTGCACAACCTGTGGTGTAGCAACATGGGGCCGGGTACTGTGGCGGGGCGGAGCATGGGTGAACGCATGTGTGGGCGACCGATCAGTTCTGATCGGGCAAACACTGCATTTTGGGTGGAGGGCGCACTAAGGTGACACTAATACTATTATAGATCTGACTGTGATCAGTTTTGATCACTTACAGATACTATAAAAGTACAAATGCTGATTAGCGATACGCTAATCAGCGAATCAGTGACTGCGGAGCGGTGGCCTGGGCGTTAAACGATCGCTAACTACCTAACCAAGGGGCCTAAACTATCCTAAAACCTAACAGTCAATACCAGTGGAAAAAAAAGTGACAGTTTACACTGATCACTTTTTTCCCTTTCACTAGGTGATTGACAGGGGCGATCAAGGGGTGATCAAGGGGTTAATTGGGGTGATGGGGGTGATCTGGGCTTATGTGTGGTGTTTGGTGTGTACTCACTGTGATCTGTGCTCCTCTGCTGGAACCAACCGACGAAAAGGACCAGCAGAGGAGCACAGCAGCCATTTAACACCTTATATTTATAAATATAAAGTGTTAACTGGATTCTGATTCGGTTTTTTTAAAATCATCAGCCTGCCAGCGACGATCATTGGTTGGCAGGCTGATGACGAAATACTCCTCTAACTTTTTCCGGCCCGCGATGCGCATGCGCGGGCCGGCTGTGAGTGTAATCTCGCGTCTCGCGAGATGACGCATAGATACGTGACTCTGCCTGAGACAGCCGCCTCCAGAACGCGATCCTGCATTAGGCGGTCCGGAGGCGGTTAAGCAGCCGTCAGCCTGAAGGGCTTGATAAAAGATTGCATCTAATACTACAACAGTGATAGAATATGATATAATGTTGTATATTTTCCACTCCAGATTATGTGTTGATTATGGATATGCTTTTTAACAAGTGTAACTTTTTAATTTAAGATTTGATGCATGTGAATAGCGGCACCTCTTTTTGGGTCATGTTATAGCCCAATTAGGGCCCCAGGTGTTGACCCACTATATCTGCTGCACTAAATTGTGTCTTTAGTATGTCATGAGTAAGGGCTTACATATAGAGTTGAGCGAACACCTGGATGTTCGGGTTCGAGAAGTTCGGCCGAACATCCCGGAAATGTTCGGGTTCGGGATCCGAACCCGATCCGAACTTCGTCCCGAACCCGAACCCCATTGAAGTCAATGGGGACCCGAACTTTTCGGCACTAAAAAGGCTGTAAAACAGCCCAGGAAAGAGCTAGAGGGCTGCAAAAGGCAGCAACATGTAGGTAAATCCCCTGCAAACAAATGTGGATAGGGAAATGAATTAAAATAAAAATTAAATAAATAAAAATTAACCAAAATCAATTGGAGAGAGGTTCCATAGCAGAGAATCTGGCTTCCCGTCACCCACCACTGGAACAGTCCATTCTCAGATATTTAGGCCCCGGCACCCAGGCAGAGGAGAGAGGTCCCGTAACAGAGAATCTGTCTTCATGTCAGCAGAGAATTAGTCTGCATGTCATAGCAGAGAATGAGGCTTCACGTCAGCCACCACTGCAACAGTCCATTGGCATATATTTAGGCCCAGCACCCAGGCAGAGGAGGGAGGTCCCGTAACAGAGAATCTGTCTTCATGTCAGCAGAGAATTAGTCTGCATGTCATAGCAGAGAATGAGGCTTCACGTCAGCCACCACTGCAACAGTCCATTGGCATATATTTAGGCCCAGCACACACACAGGCAGAGGAGAGAGGTCCCGTAACAGAGAATCTGGCTTCATGTCAGCAGAGAATCAGTCTGCATGTCATAGCAGAGAATGAGGCTTCACGTCAGCCACCACTGCAACAGTCCATTGGCATATATTTAGGCCCAGCACACACACAGGCAGAGGAGAGAGGTCCCGTAACAGAGAATCTGGCTTCATGTCAGCAGAGAATCAGTCTGCATGTCATAGCAGAGAATGAGGCTTCACGTCAGCCACCACTGCAACAGTCCATTGGCATATATTTAGGCCCAGCACCCAGGCAGAGGAGGGAGGTCCCGTAACAGAGAATCTGTCTTCATGTCAGCAGAGAATTAGTCTGCATGTCATAGCAGAGAATGAGGCTTCACGTCAGCCACCACTGCAACAGTCCATTGGCATATATTTAGGCCCAGCACACACACAGGCAGAGGAGAGAGGTCCCGTAACAGAGAATCTGGCTTCATGTCAGCAGAGAATCAGTCTGCATGTCATAGCAGAGAATGAGGCTTCACGTCAGCCACCACTGCAACAGTCCATTGGCATATATTTAGGCCCAGCACACACACAGGCAGAGGAGAGAGGTCCCGTAACAGAGAATCTGGCTTCATGTCAGCAGAGAATCAGTCTGCATGTCATAGCAGAGAATGAGGCTTCACGTCAGCCACCACTGCAACAGTCCATTGGCATATATTTAGGCCCAGCACCCAGGCAGAGGAGGGAGGTCCCGTAACAGAGAATCTGTCTTCATGTCAGCAGAGAATTAGTCTGCATGTCATAGCAGAGAATGAGGCTTCACGTCAGCCACCACTGCAACAGTCCATTGGCATATATTTAGGCCCAGCACCCAGGCAGAGGAGGGAGGTCCCGTAACAGAGAATCTGTCTTCATGTCAGCAGAGAATTAGTCTGCATGTCATAGCAGAGAATGAGGCTTCACGTCAGCCACCACTGGAACAGTCCATTCTCAGATATTTAGGCCCCGGCACCCAGGCAGAGGAGAGAGGTCCCGTAACAGAGAATCTGTCTTCATGTCAGCAGAGAATTAGTCTGCATGTCATAGCAGAGAATGAGGCTTCACGTCAGCCACCACTGCAACAGTCCATTGGCATATATTTAGGCCCAGCACCCAGGCAGAGGAGAGAGGTCCCGTAACAGACAATCTGGCTTCATGTCAGCAGAGAATCAGTCTGCATGTCATAGCAGAGAATCAGGCTTCACGTCACCCACCACTGCAACAGTCCATTGTCATAAATTTAGGCCCAGCACTAGTGTTGAGCGGCATGTCCCATATTCGAATTCGCGAAATTTTGTGAATATTCGAAAGAATATTCGTAAAATATTCGCGATTATTCAAATTCGTTATTATTTCGCATATGCGATAATTCGAATTATCGCATAATACATATGCTATGCAAAATTCACATGTGCGCTAATGAAATCGCCTTACGAAGATTCGCAACTCAATTCAATCACTAATGTATGAATGCAATGCCCTTTGCCTCTGTTCTGGGACAAGTGTAGATATTCGCATGTGCGCTAATAAAATCGCCTTACGAAGATTCGCACCTCAATCACTTTCTAGGGAATGTGAGACTTTTGGGAATCAATCGAGATACAGTGGGGGGTGATGACAGTAGTTGACAGAGTACAGATCAATGTAATCTGTAAGGTGGAAAGTAAAATAAAAAATACGAATATTCGTAAATCGACTTTTACGAAGTTCTACGTATTCGCGAATATGGTGCTATACTATATGAATGCACAGGCCTTTGCCTCTCTGTTCTGGGGACAAGTGTAGATATTTGCATTTGCGTTAATAAAATCGCCTTACGAAGATTCGCAGCTCAATTCAATCACTAATGTATGAATGCAAAGCCCTTTGCCTCTGTTCTGGGACAAGTGTAGATATTCGCATGTGCGCTAATAAAATCGCCTTACGAAGATTCGCAACTCAATTCACTAATGTATGAATGCAAAGCCCTTTGCCTCTGTTCTGGGACGTGCCGATATTCGCATGTGCGCTAATAAAATCGCCTTACGAAGATTCGCGCCTCAATCACTTTCTAGGCAATGTGAGTAAGATCTGAGCTGTTGGACCTTTGGGAAACAATCAATTATATGTGTACTGTAATTTTGTGGGGGGGGGGGGGGGAAACAAAAAACGAATATTCGTTTTTACGAATATATAGCACTATATTCGAAATATTCGCGAAATCGCGAAGTTGCGATATTCGCGAAAAAAATTTGCTTTTCGAATATTCGCGCTCAACACTACCCAGCACCCAGGCAGAGGAGAGAGGTCCCGTAACAGAGAATCTGGCTTCATGTCAGCAGAGAATCAGTCTTCATATCATAGCAGAGAATCAGGCTTCACGTCACCCACCACTGTAAGAGTCAATTTTCATAAATTTAGGCCCAGAACCCAGGCAGAGGAGAAAGGTCCCGTAACAGACAATCTGGCTTCATGTCAGCAGAGAATCAGTCTTCATATCATAGCAGAGAATCAGGCTTCACGTCACCCACCACTGCAACAGTCAATTGTCATAAATTTAGGCCCAGCACCCAGGCAGAGGAGAGAGCTCCCGTAACAGAGGATCTGGCTTCATGTCAGCAGAGAATCAGTCTGCATGTCATAGCAGAGAATGAGGCTTCACGTCACCCACCACTGCAACAGTCCATTGGCATATATTTAGGCCTAGCACACAGGCAGAGCAGAGAGGTCCCGTAACAGACAATCTGGCTTCATGTCAGCAGAGAATCAGTCTGCATGTCATAGCAGAGAATGAGGCTTCACGTCACCCACCACTGCAACAGTCCATTGGCATATATTTAGGCCTAGCACACAGGCAGAGCAGAGAGGTCCCGTAACAGACAATCTGGCTTCATGTCAGCAGAGAATCAGTCTGCATGTCATAGCAGAGAATGAGGCTTCACGTCACCCACCACTGCAACAGTCCATTGGCATATATTTAGGCCTAGCACACAGGCAGAGCAGAGAGGTCCCGTAACAGACAATCTGGCTTCATGTCAGCAGAGAATCAGTCTGCATGTCATAGCAGAGAATGAGGCTTCACGTCACCCACCACTGCAACAGTCCATTGGCATATATTTAGGCCTAGCACACAGGCAGAGCAGAGAGGTCCCGTAACAGACAATCTGGCTTCATGTCAGCAGAGAATCAGTCTGCATGTCATAGCAGAGAATGAGGCTTCACGTCACCCACCACTGCAACAGTCCATTGGCATATATTTAGGCCTAGCACACAGGCAGAGCAGAGAGGTCCCGTAACAGACAATCTGGCTTCATGACAGCAGAGAATCAGTCTGCATGTCATAGCAGAGAATGAGGCTTCACGTCAGCCACCACTGCAACAGTCCATTGGCATATATTTAGGCCTAGCACACAGGCAGAGCAGAGAGGTCCCGTAACAGACAATCTGGCTTCATGACAGCAGAGAATCAGTCTGCATGTCATAGCAGAGAATCAGGCTTCACGTCAGCCACCACTGCAACAGTCCATTGTCATAAATTTAGGCCCAGCACCCAGGCAGAGGAGAGAGGTCCCGTAACAGAGAATCTGGCTTCATGTCAGCAGAGAATCAGTCTTCATATCATAGCAGAGAATCAGGCTTCACGTCACCCACCACTGTAAGAGTCAATTTTCATAAATTTAGGCCCAGAACCCAGGCAGAGGAGAAAGGTCCCGTAACAGACAATCTGGCTTCATGTCAGCAGAGAATCAGTCTTCATATCATAGCAGAGAATCAGGCTTCACGTCACCCACCACTGCAACAGTCCATTGGCATATATTTAGGCCTAGCACACAGGCAGAGGAGAGGTTCATTCAACTTTGGGTAGCCTCGCAATATAATGGTAAAATGAAAATAAAAATAGGATTGAATGAGGAAGTGCCCTGGAGTCCAATAATATATGGTTATGGGGAGGTAGTTAATGTCTAATCTGGACAAGGGACGGACAGGTCCTGTGGGATCCATGCCTGGTTCATTTTTATGAACGTCAGCTTGTCCACATTGGCTGTAGACAGGCGGCTGCGTTTGTCTGTAATGACGCCCCCTGCCGTGCTGAATACACGTTCAGACAAAACGCTGGCTGCCGGGCAGGCCAGCACCTCCAAGGCATAAAAGGCTAGCTCTGGCCACGTGGACAATTTAGAGACCCAGAAGTTGAATGGGGCCGAACCATCAGTCAGTACGTGGAGGGGTGTGCACACGTACTGTTCCACCATGTTAGTGAAATGTTGCCTCCTGCTAACACGTTGCGTATCAGGTGGTGGTGCAGTTAGCTGTGGCGTGTTGACAAAAGTTTTCCACATCTCTGCCATGCTAACCCTGCCCTCAGAGGAGCTGGCCGTGACACAGCTGCCTTGGCGACCTCTTGCTCCTCCTCTGCCTTGGCCTTGGGCTTCCACTTGTTCCCCTGTGACATTTGGGAATGCTCTCAGTAGCGTGTCTACCAACGTGCGCTTGTACTCGCGCATCTTCCTATCACGCTCCAGTGCAGGAAGTAAGGTGGGCACATTGTCTTTGTAGCGTGGATCCAGCAGGGTGGCAACCCAGTAGTCCGCACAGGTTAAAATGTGGGCAACTCTGCTGTCGTTGCGCAGGCACTGCAGCATGTAGTCGCTCATGTGTGCCAGGCTGCCCAGGGATAAGGACAAGCTGTCCTCTGTGGGAGGCGTATCGTCATCGTCCTGCCTTTCCCCCCAGCCACGCACCAGTGATGGACCCGAGCTGCGTTGGGTGCCACCCCGCTGTGACCATGCTTCATCCTCATCCTCCTCCACCTCCTCCTCATCCTCGTCCTCCTCGTCCTCCAGTAGTGGGCCCTGGCTGGCCACATTTGTACCTGGCCTCTGCTGTTGCCAAAAACCTCCCTCTGAGTCACTTCGAAGAGACTGGCCTGAAAGTGCTAAAAATGACCCCTCTTCCTCCTCCTCCTCCTCCTCCTCCTGGGCCACCTCCTCTTCCATCATCGCCCTAAGTGTTTTCTCAAGGAGACATAGAAGTGGTATTGTAACGCTGATAACGGTGTCATCGCCACTGGCCATGTTGGTGGAGTACTCGAAACAGCGCAACAGGGCACACAGGTCTCGCATGGAGGCCCAGTCATTGGTGGTGAAGTGGTGCTGTTCTGTAGTGCGACTGACCCGTGCGTGCTGCAGCTGAAACTCCACTATGGCCTGCTGCTGCTCGCACAGTCTGTCCAGCATGTGCAAGGTGGAGTTCCACCTGGTGGGCACGTCGCATATGAGGCGGTGAGCGGGAAGGCCGAAGTTACGCTGTAGCGCAGACAGGCGAGCAGCAGCAGGATGTGAACGCCGGAAGCGCGAACAGACGGCCCGCACTTTATGCAGCAGCTCTGACATGTCGGGGTAGTTGTGAATGAACTTCTGCACCACCAAATTCAGCACATGCGCCAAGCAAGGGATGTGCGTCAAATTGGCTAGTCCCAGAGCTGCAACGAGATTTCGCCCATTATCACACACCACCAGGCCGGGCTTGAGGCTCACCGGCAGCAACCACTCGTCGGTCTGTTGTTCTATACCCCGCCACAACTCCTGTGCGGTGTGGGGCCTGTCCCCCAAACATATGAGTTTCAGAATGGCCTGCTGACGTTTACCCCGGGCTGTGCTGAAGTTGGTGGTGAAGGTGTGTGGCTGACTGGATGAGCAGGTGGAAGAAGAGGAGGAGGAAGCCGAGAAGGAGGAGGTGGCAACAGGAGGCAAAGAATGTTGCCCTGCGATCCTTGGCGGCGGAAGGACGTGCGCCAAACAGCTCTCCGCCTGGGGCCCAGCTGCCACTACATTTACCCAGTGTGCAGTTAGGGAGATATAGCGTCCCTGGCCGTGCTTACTGGTCCACGTATCTGTGGTTAGGTGGACCTTGCTACAGATGGCGTTGCGCAGTGCACACTTGATTTTATCGGATACTTGGTTGTGCAGGGAAGGCACGGCTCTCTTGGAGAAGTAGTGCCGGCTGGGAACAACATACTGTGGGACAGCAAGCGACATGAGCTGTTTGAAGCTGTCTGTGTCCACCAGCCTAAATGACAGCATTTCATAGGCCAGTAGTTTAGAAATGCTGGCATTCAGGGCCAGGGATCGAGGGTGGCTAGGTGGGAATTTACGCTTTCTATCAAATGTTTGTGAGATGGAGAGCTGAACGCTGGCGTGTGACATGGTTGAGACGCTTGGTGACGGAGGTGGTGGTGGTGGTGTTGGTGGTACATCCCCTGTTTGCTGGGCGGCAGGTGCCAACGTTCCTCCAGAGGCGGAGGAAGAGGCCGAGGCGGCAGCAGCAGAATAGGCCGAGGCGGCAGCAGCAGAAGAGGTAGCAGGGGGAGCCTGAGTGACTTCCTTGGTTTTAAGGTGTTTACTCCACTGCAGTTCATGCTTTGCATGCAGGTGCCTGGTCATGCAGGTTGTGCTCAGGTTCAGAACGTTAATGCCTCGCTTCAGGCTCTGATGGCACAGCGTGCAAACCACTCGGGTCTTGTCGTCAGCACATTGTTTGAAGAAGTGCCATGCCAGGGAACTCCTTGAAGCTGCCTTTGGGGTGCTCGGTCCCAGATGGCGGCGGTCAGTAGCAGGCGGAGTCTCTTGGCGGCGGGTGTTCTGCTTTTGCCCACTGCTCCCTCTTTTGCTACGCTGTTGGCTCGGTCTCACCACTGCCTCTTCCTCCGAACTGTGAAAGTCAGTGGCACGACCTTCATTCCATGTGGGGTCTAGGACCTCATCGTCCCCTGCATCGTCTTCCACCCAGTCTTGATCCCTGACCTCCTGTTCAGTCTGCACACTGCAGAAAGACGCAGCAGTTGGCACCTGTGTTTCGTCATCATCAGAGACATGCTGAGGTGGTATTCCCATGTCCTCATCATCAGGAAACATAAGTGGTTGTGCGTCAGTGCATTCTATGTCTTTCACCGCTGGGGAAGGGCTAGGTGGATGCCCTTGGGAAACCCTGCCAGCGGAGTCTTCAAACAGCATAAGAGACTGCTGCATAACTTGAGGCTGAGACAGTTTCCCTGGTATGCATGGGGGTGATGTGACAGACTGATGGGGTTGGTTTTCAGGCGCCATCTGTGCGCTTTCTGCAGAAGACTGGGTGGGAGATAATGTGAACGTGCTGGATCCACTGTCGGCCACCCAATTGACTAATGCCTGTACCTGCTCAGGCCTTACCATCCTTAGAACGGCATTGGGCCCCACCATATATCGCTGTAAATTCTGGCGGCTACTGGGACCTGAGGTAGTTGGTACACTAGGACGTGTGGATGTGGCAGAACGGCCACGTCCTCTCCCAGCACCAGAGGGTCCACTAACACCACCACGACCATGTCCACGTCCGCGTCCCTTACTAGATGTTTTTCTCATTGTTATGGTTCACCACAACAACAAATATATTATTTGGCCCAATGTATTGTATTCAAATTCAGCGGGATATAAATTTGAGGCCTAGTATTTAGGCGCTGGGTGACCGGTATGGATTTAGTGACAGAATTAGACTTGGAAATGCACAGAAGCGTGTGTGTGTGAAGTTATTCTGAATGACCCAATGTGCACCTTGAATATTATATACCCTTTTAGGGATAGATTTCAAATAGCTCTGATATAGCAGAAACCACTAAATTATGAAATTGCTAAATTGGGAATTGTACTTCAACCCAGAACAAAAAATGTGCTTTGACGGACACTAAATATCTTGCCCAGCAACAACAGTACAACGGTGGGTAACGAGAGATTTAGAGGGAATTAAATTTGAGGCCTAGTATTTAGGCGCTGGGTCACCGGTATGGATTTAGTGACAGAATTAGACTTGGAAATACACAGTAGCGGGTGTGTGTGAAGTTATTCTGAATGACCCTATGTGCACCTTCAATATTATATACCCTTTTTGGGATAGATTTCAAATAGCTCTGATATAGCAGGAACCACTAAATTATGAAATTGCTAAATTGGGAATTGTACTTCAACCCAGAACAAAAAATGTGCTTTGACGGGCACTAAATAACTTTCCCAGCTACAACAGGACAACGGTAACGAGAGATTTAGAGGGATTTAAATTTGAGGCCTAGTATTTAGGCGCTGGGTGACAGGTATGGGTTTAGTGACAGAATTAGACTTGGAAATACACAGTAGCGGGTGTGTGTGAAGTTATTCTGAATGACCCTATGTGCACCTTCAATATTATATACCCTTTTTGGGATAGATTTCAAATAGCTCTGATATAGCAGAAACCACTAAATTATGAAATTGCTAAATTGGGAATTGTACTTCAACCCAGAACAAAAAATGTGCTTTGACGGACACTAAATATCTTGCCCAGCAACAACAGTACAGCGGTGGGTAACGAGAGATTTAGAGGGAATTAAATTTGAGGCCTAGTATTTAGGCGCTGGGTCACCGGTATGGATTTAGTGACAGAATTAGACTTGGAAATACACAGTAGCGGGTGTGTGTGAAGTTATTCTGAATGACCCTATGTGCACCTTCAATATTATATACCCTTTTTGGGATAGATTTCAAATAGCTCTGATATAGCAGGAACCACTAAATTATGAAATTGCTAAATTGGGAATTGTACTTCAACCCAGAACAAAAAATGTGCTTTGACGGGCACTAAATAACTTTCCCAGCTACAACAGGACAACGGTAACGAGAGATTTAGAGGGATTTAAATTTGAGGCCTAGTATTTAGGCGCTGGGTGACAGGTATGGGTTTAGTGACAGAATTAGACTTGGAAATACACAGTAGCGGGTGTGTGTGAAGTTATTCTGAATGACCCTATGTGCACCTTCAATATTATATACCCTTTTTGGGATAGATTTCAAATAGCTCTGATATAGCAGAAACCACTAAATTATGAAATTGCTAAATTGGGAATTGTACTTCAACCCAGAACAAAAAATGTGCTTTGACGGACACTAAATATCTTGCCCAGCAACAACAGTACAGCGGTGGGTAACGAGAGATTTAGAGGGAATTAAATTTGAGGCCTAGTATTTAGGCGCTGGGTCACCGGTATGGATTTAGTGACAGAATTAGACTTGGAAATACACAGTAGCGGGTGTGTGTGAAGTTACTCTGAATGACCCTATGTGCACCTTCAATATTATATACCCTTTTTGGGATAGATTTCAAAGAGCTCTGATATAGCAGGAACCACTAAATTATGAAATTGCTAAATTGGGAATTGTATTTCAACCCAGAACAAGAAATGTGCTTGAACGGACACTAAATAACTCGCCCAGCTACAGCACTAGGGACAGATTTAGCTGGATATAAATTTGAGGCCTAGTATTTAGGCGCTGGGTGACAGGTATGGGTTTAGTGACAGAATTAGACTTGGAAATACACAGTAGCGGGTGTGTGTGAAGTTATTCTGAATGACCCTATGTGCACCTTCAATATTATATACCCTTTTAGGGATAGATTTCAAATAGCTCTGATATAGCAGAAACCACTAAATTATGAAATTGCTAAATTGGGAATTGTACTTCAACCCAGAACAAAAAATGTGCTTTGACGGACACTAAATATCTTGCCCAGCAACAACAGTACAGCGGTGGGTAACGAGAGATTTAGAGGGAATTAAATTTGAGGCCTAGTATTTAGGCGCTGGGTCACCGGTATGGATTTAGTGACAGAATTAGACTTGGAAATACACAGTAGCGGGTGTGTGTGAAGTTATTCTGAATGACCCTATGTGCACCTTCAATATTATATACCCTTTTTGGGATAGATTTCAAATAGCTCTGATATAGCAGGAACCACTAAATTATGAAATTGCTAAATTGGGAATTGTACTTCAACCCAGAACAAAAAATGTGCTTTGACGGGCACTAAATAACTTTCCCAGCTACAACAGGACAACGGTAACGAGAGATTTAGAGGGATTTAAATTTGAGGCCTAGTATTTAGGCGCTGGGTGACAGGTATGGGTTTAGTGACAGAATTAGACTTGGAAATACACAGTAGCGGGTGTGTGTGAAGTTATTCTGAATGACCCTATGTGCACCTTCAATATTATATACCCTTTTTGGGATAGATTTCAAATAGCTCTGATATAGCAGAAACCACTAAATTATGAAATTGCTAAATTGGGAATTGTACTTCAACCCAGAACAAAAAATGTGCTTTGACGGACACTAAATATCTTGCCCAGCAACAACAGTACAGCGGTGGGTAACGAGAGATTTAGAGGGAATTAAATTTGAGGCCTAGTATTTAGGCGCTGGGTCACCGGTATGGATTTAGTGACAGAATTAGACTTGGAAATACACAGTAGCGGGTGTGTGTGAAGTTACTCTGAATGACCCTATGTGCACCTTCAATATTATATACCCTTTTTGGGATAGATTTCAAAGAGCTCTGATATAGCAGGAACCACTAAATTATGAAATTGCTAAATTGGGAATTGTATTTCAACCCAGAACAAGAAATGTGCTTGAACGGACACTAAATAACTCGCCCAGCTACAGCACTAGGGACAGATTTAGCTGGATATAAATTTGAGGCCTAGTATTTAGGCGCTGGGTGACCGGTATGGATTTAGTGACAGAATTAGACTGGGATATGGCCAAAAAATGAACAGACTATTGCTGGTTAAATGCACTTGGTGTGACAGCTTCACCCTGATGTAGGCTTTAGCCAAAAAACAACCACACCATTGAGGGTTAAATGCACTTGGTGACAGGCGCAGCTTGCCCCTGATTTTGTATATGGCCAAAAAATGAACAGACTATTGCTGGTTAAATGCACTTGGTGTGACAGCTTCACCCTGATGTAGGCTTTAGCCAAAAAACAACCACACCATTGAGGGTTAAATGCACTTGGTGACAGGCGCAGCTTGCCCCTGATTTTGTATATGGCCAAAAAATGAACAGACTATTGCTGGTTAAATGCACTTGGTGTGACAGCTTCACCCTGATGTAGGCTTTAGCCAAAAAACAACCACACCATTGAGGGTTAAATGCACTTGGTGACAGGCGCAGCTTGCCCCTGATTTTGTATATGGCCAAAAAATGAACAGACTATTGCTGGTTAAATGCACTTGGTGTCACAGCTTCACCCTGATGTAGGCTTTAGCCAAAAAACAACCACACCATTGAGGGTTAAATGCACTTGGTCGCAGCTTGTGCTGGCGCACCACAAGACACAAAATGGCCGCCGATCACCCCAGAAAAATGAGACTGACAAACGGTCTGTGCAGCCTAAAAACAGTGAGCAATTGAGGATCAGCAGCTCAATGATCCACAGCTGCAGATCGATCAGTTAATCAAGTCCTTTGGAGGAGTTAATCTGCCTAATCTCGCCCTACTGTCGCAGCCGCAACCTCTCCCTACGCTAATCAGAGCAGAGTGACGGGCGGCGCTATGTGACTCCAGCTTAAATAGAGGCTGGGTCACATGGTGCTCTGGCCAATCACAGCCATGCCAATAGTAGGCATGGCTGTGATGGCCTCTTGGGGCAAGTAGTATGACGCTTGTTGATTGGCTGCTTTGCAGCCTTTCAAAAAGCGCCAAGAAAGCGTCACAAAAGCGCGAAGAAAGCGACGAACACCGAACCCGAACCCGGACTTTTACGAAAATGTCCGGGTTCGGGTCCGTGTCACGGACACCCCAAAATTCGGTACGAACCCGAACTATACAGTTCGGGTTCGCTCATCCCTACTTACATACTTGGTAGCCCGAAATGCGTAGACAAAGACCGTTTGAACTGAATGTATTTTTAACCGCATCAATAAAGTACCATTGAATCTCTGCGAGACTGAGCTGGATTTCGCTTTCTGTTTGGACTTACAGCTCAGCAGACAGTATCACACAACATAAGATTAGATACACAGCTCAGCAGACAGTATCACACAGCATAAGATTATATACACAGCTCAGCCAACAGTATCACTCAGGATACGATTAGATACATAGCTCAGCAGACAGTATCACAAAGATTAGGATTAGATACACAGCTCAGCAAGGATTAGATACACAGCTCAGCAGACAGTATCACACATGATAGGATTAGATACACAGCTCAGCAGACAGTATCGCATAGAATAGGATTAGATACACAGCTCAGCAGGAAGTATCACACAGGATAGGATTAGATACACAGCTCAGCAGACAGTATTACACAGAATAGGATTAGATACATAGCTCTGCAGACAGTATCACACAGGATAAGATTAGATACACAGCTCAGCAAACAGTATCATACAGAATAGGATTAGATACACAGCTCAGCAGACAGTGGGGCGGGGTGCTGTAGAGGTCACTGTTAGGGTTGATAGAACCCGAACTGTAAAGTTCGGGTTTGTATCGAACTTTAGGATTTTTGGACCCCGGACCTGAACTTTTCAGTAAAAGTTCGGGTTCGTGGTTCGGCGAGTTAATGGTGCTTTTTGAAAAGCTGCAGAGCAGCCATTTAACAAGCATTTAACTTGTGTGCCCTTAGAAGCCATCACAGCCATGCCTACTAATGGCATGGCTGTGAGTGGCCAGTGCAGCATGTGACCCAGCCTCTATATAAACTGGAGTCACGTAGCGCTGCACGTCACTCTGCTCTGATTAGTGTAGGGATAGGATGCTGCTGTTGCTGTGAAGGAGAGAATAGGAAAGAATCTTTAATCAGAAGTTCTTGTTAACTCAGCTATCTACATAGATTTTGTTTTGTGGGTGCAGTGCAGAATCTTTTAACCCTGCCCTGAGCCCAGTGACATAGAAAAATAACTTTTATCCGTCTGTTAGTTAGGTGGGCGTCGGTGGCCATTTTATGCAAGTTCAGTGCACCAGCACAGTATATGTGCTTTTGTGACAGTCAAATACAAGCTTGAAATAATGCAATCATATTCTGGGATTTAAAAAAACACCCATTTTTGGCAATATCCTTGTCAAGGCCTTTGCTGTGTGCGCCATGACACTTGCAGTAGCCGTTGGCAACGTGTTTGCTGGTGTGTGCACTTCCCCTTTAGGTTGTAGCCTCTCTCTGGTGCTGTAAGGGTTGACTCCCTGACTGGGTGTGGTCACTTAGCTTTTATCTCCTGTGGCTTCCTCGCTGGAGTCAGTTGTACTTCAGCTGTCCTTGGTGCTGGAGCTCTGCTCCAGTTAAGGGTGTTCTATCTGCCCAGTCCTTGAGGGCCACCTTGTAGGACATCGATGTCATCTGCAATGTCATTCCTTTGTCTCCCTTGTATCCTTTATGGACCCAACCTCACTTGTATGTTTGGTGTGGGTTTATGTTCAGGGTTTGTTGTACGTCTTGTTTGTTATTATATGTCTGGGATGTTGTTGGTGTTTGTCCTTGCATGTGTTCAAGACGTTACCCTGTGTGTGCTTTACCTCCGGAAGGGGGCTGGTTTCCCGGAGGGGTGAACCATAAGTCTGTATGCAGTGCTGCCTGGGGCTGCAGTGCACCTTGCTGTTTCGGGTCCAGGCAGTATCAGGAGTGCTGGATACCTGTGTGTGGTGTTGTTTGCACGGTGTCCTATTTGGTGTGTGGGCACCTGTACTTAGGCACGGGTTCCAGTCGTGGTCGCTGCGGCAGGTAAGTCTGTTTCTGGTGTTCTTACCTGCCGACTCTGTTGCTGCATATGGTTTTTTCCTTTTCCTGCTGCTAGGCCATTTAAGACTCCTGTTCATCTGTGTCTGGGAAGAACAGGTTGTCTCTCCCCTGCTTCTATGTGAGGGATTCTTAGGGAGACTCAGGGCTAAAGGTATCCAGGGTATGAGCCGTCCTACCATCAAGGTCCGCTCATATGGTCAGGAGTTGGGGCGAGGATTAGGGAATCAATAGGGGGTGACCAGCTCCCTGATCCTGGCGTCCTGGCCCAGCTGTTTTCCCTTTATACTTGACATTGTACGGTGGAGGGTTTTCCCCACTCCCCACCGTGACAATCCTACATTTGGTGCCTTTGCAGCATTTGTCAGTGTGAAATACAAGCTTGAAATACTGCCATCATTTTCTGGGTTTAAAAAAACACCCATTTTGTGCAATACCCTACATCTGGGGCCTTTGCAGCATTTTTCAGTGTGAAATACAAGCTTGAAATACTGGAATAATATTCTGGGTTTAAAAAAAACACACACATTTTTGGCAATATTTTACATCTGGTGCCTTTGCAGCATTTGTCAGTGTGAAATACAAGCTTGAAATACTGCAATAATTTTCTGGGTTTAAAAAAACACACTTTTTTTGCAATACCCTACATCTGGGGCCTTTGCAGCATTTGTCAGTGTGAAATACAAGCTTGAAATACTGGAATAATATTCTGTCATAAAAAAACACCCATTTTGGGCAAACGAAAACTAAATTTGCGGCTTTTGGTGCATTAGTCAGTGTGAAATACAAGCGTTTGATACTGCTGTTATATTATGTTATTTTAAAAAAACACCCAATTTCTGCAAAATACTAAATTATCGGCTTTTGCTGAACTTGTCAGTGTGAAATACAAGCTTGAAATACTGCCATAATATTCTAGGTTTAAAAAAACAACCATTATTGGCAATACCCTACATCTGCAGCCTTTGCTGCATCTGTCACTGTAAAAAACAAGCTTGAAATACTGCAATAATATTTTGTTGTTAAAAAACAACAACTATTTTTGGCAATACCCTACAACTGGGGCCTATGCTGCATTTGTTAATGTGAAATACAAGCATGAAATACTGCTATAATTTTCTGGGTTTAAAAAAAAACACTAATTTTTAGCAATATCCTATATCTATGGCCTTTGCAGCATTTGTCAGTGTGAAATACGCGCTTTAAATACTGGAGTAATATTCTGTGTTAAAAAATAAAATACTTTTTTTTTTGCAATACCCTACATCTGGGGCCTTTGCTGCAACTGTCAGTGCAAAATACAATCTTGAAATACTGCAATAATATTCTGTTATTAAAAAAACACCAATTTTTGGCAAAAAAAACTAAATTAGCGCATTTGCTGCATTTGTCAATGGGAAATACAAGATTGAAATACTGGAATAATATTCTGGGTTTAAAAAACAACATTTTTGGCAATACCCTACATCTGTGGCCTTTGCTACATCTGTCAGTGTGAAATACAAGCTTGAAATACTGCAATAATATTATTTTATAAAAAAAAAACACCCATTTTTGGCAATACCCTACATCTGAGGCCTTTGCTGCATCTGTCAGTGTGAAATACAAGTTTGAAATACGTCAATAATAATCTCTTATTATAAAAACACCCATTTTGGGCAAAAAACTAAATTAGCGGCCTTTGCTGCATTTGTCAGTGTGAAATACAAGTGTTAGATATTGCTGTTATTTTCTGTTATAAAAAAAAAACACCTATTTGGGTAAAAATACTAAATTAACTGCCTTTGCTGCATTTGTCAGTGTGAAATACAAGCATTCAATGCTGATGTTATATTCTTTTATAAAAAAAAAACACCCATTTTGGGCAAGATCCTAAATTTGCGGAGAGTGAGGAGAGCGTAAAATAAGGGACGTGGTCCCGTTCGTGGTGCTGCTGGTGGAGCTCCTGTTGCAGGGAGAGGACGTGGTCGATCTGTGCCAGCTACACGCACAAGTGAAACACCTTCCTCAGGTGCGAGTCGGCTACAGTACTTTCAGTGGCATTTGGTTGGCTCTACGAATGGTGAGGCCTGAACAAGTACAGGCGATAGTAGAATGGGTTGCTGACAATGCCTTCAGTTCCTTCACATTGTCTCCCACCCAGTCTCCTGCAGAAAGATCAGAGTTGGCACCTGCAGCCGATGTCTTTCACCTCACCCAATTGCAAATCAGCCAAGCAGTCTGAGCCCCAAGTCATGCAGCAGTCTCTTCTGCTTTTTGATGACTCTGCTAGCAGGGTTTCCCAGGACCAGCTACATCTCGGATGATGACGAAACACAGGTGCCAACTTCTGTGGCTTTCTACAGTGTGCAGACTGACAAGGAGGTCATGCGAGTTACCTATGTAGTTCAGAGGAAGAGGCGGTGGTCGCACAAAGCCACCAGCACAGCAGAAAAGGGAGCAGGGTGCAAACGCGGAGCGGCCGTCCCATAGACAGTACGCCTGCTGAGTCGCTCTGCAGAACAGCACCACTTCACCACTAATGACTGGGCCTCCATGCGAGACCTGTGTGCCTTGTTGCGCTGTTTCGAGTACTCCTCCAACATGACCAGTGCCGATTACGCCGTTCTCAGCGTTACTATACCACTTCTATGCCTCTGTGAAAAAACGCTTCGGGTGATGATGGAAGAGGATGCGGCACAGGAGGAGAAGGGGGAAAAAGAGGGATCATTTCATAGGGCTTCTGGCCAGTCATTTACAAGTGGCTCCGATGGTGGGTTCCTGCACCCACAAATGCCAGTGACACAGTTGTCGAGCCAGGGCACAGTTCTGGAAGATGACAAGGTGGAGGATGAGGAGATGGAGGAGGAGGAATCTTGTTCATAGCAGGGTAGCACCCAAACCAGCTCATGGCCATCACTGGTGTGTGGCTTGGGGGATACATAGGACACAGACTATACACCTCCCACAGAGGACAGCTTTTTGTTGCCTCTGGGCAGCCTGGCATACATGAGCGATTACATGCTGCATTGTCTCCGCAACGACCCCTTAGTTGCCCACATTCTAACTTGTGCTGATTACTGGGTGGCCACGCTGCTGGATCCCCGTTACAAGAACAACGTACCATCATTAATTCTGTCACTGGAGTGTGATCGTAAGATGCGCAAGTACAAGCGCACAATGGTGGACGTGCTGCTGGTGGCATTCCAACCTGACAGCGGGGGCACAGTGGAAGCACAAGGCAAAGGCAGAGGAGGAGTAAGAGGTCGCCAATGCAGCTGGGACACCACCAGCACCTCAAAAGGCAGGGTTAGCATGGCCGAAATGTGGAAAAGCTTTGTCAGCACGCCACAACAACCAGCACCACCAGCTGATATGGAACGTCTTAGCAGGAGGCAGCATTTCAGCAACATGGTGGAGCAGTATGTGTGCACACGCCTACATGTACTGAATGATGGGTCGGCCCCCTTCAACTTCTGGGTCTCCAAATAGGGTACATGGCCTGAGCTTGCCCTTTATGCTTTGGAGGTGCTGGCCTGTACTGCAGCCAGTGAATTGTCTGAACATGTGTCTAGCACGGCAGGGGCCGTTATCACAGACAAGCGCAGCTGCCTGTCCACAGCCAATGTGGACAAGCTCACGTTCATTAAAATGAACCAGTCATGGATTCCACAGGACTTGTCTGTAGTTTGTGCAGAATAGACATGTATACCAGCCTTACCCAGCAATTGTTATACTACAGCGCAATTGCTCATTGTTGTATTTTATTTTAAATCATTTCACTCATTTGTCTGATACATTGTTGGGTTACATATCCCAAACTTTTGGCTTTGATATACCCCTGCTCTACATAGTGGACAGGTTCATACATTTCAATAATTTGTCTCTTACATTGTCGGTTGACATTCACCAATTTTTGGCTGTGATATACCCCTGCTCTACCTAGTGGACAGGTTAATACATTTTACTAATTTGTCTGTTACATTGGGTGAAATTCACTAATTTTTGGCTGTGATATACCCCTGTTCTACCTAGTAGACAGGTTAATAAATTTCACAAATTTTTCTATTACATAGTTGGCTGACATTCACCAATTTTTGGCTGTGATATTCCTCTGCTCTACCTAGTGGACAGGTTAACACATTTCACTCATTTTTCTGTTACATAGTTGGGTGACATTCACCAATTTTTTGCTGTGATATACCCCTGCTCTACCTAGTGGACAGGTTAATACATTTCACTGATTTGTCTGTTACATTGTCGGGTGACATTTACCAATTTTTGGCTATGATATACCCCTGCTATACCTAGTAGACAGGTTAATAAATTTCAATAATTTGTCTGTTACAATGTCGGATGACAGTCACCAATTTTGGGCTGTGATATATCCCTGCTCTACCTAGTAGACAGGTTAATATCATTTACAAATTTTTCTGTTACATAGTTGGCTGACATTTACTAATTTTTGGATCCACAGGATTTACTTTATGCTGTTAAAAACAAAGCAGGGCGCACCATAGGGTAATACCGTTGGTAGACAGATAAAATAAATGGTTCCAGTACAGGGCTCACCTTTTGTGGTTGTGCTATCTGTAGGCACAATTCTAGTAAAAGCTTGTCAATAACTGCAATGGAGTCACGATTCACTGGTGGATCTGCAGCCGCGGAGGGATGACTTCTTGTCGGAGATCCCTGAAGTCTCCAAGAAGTGGTAGGATACAGAGATAAATAGATAAAATATCCCAGGGCGCAAGAATCCAGTCCAGATAGTAATAGTAAATAGAAACGTATTTATTGCAGAAGTACAACACGTTTCGGGGAGTAGTTCCCCTTCATCAGGTACATAACACTGCATATGAAATCACATAAACACACAGCATTTAAATACACACAAAAACCCCCCCACCTAAATGAAAAAGTAGGCGGGGCTAAGAAAAGGGGGAGTGGTTGGTGGGGAAGAGTCCCCAGCAGATGTGCATAGATTAAAAGTTCAATAGTTAATGATATAAAATATATAATAATAACAATGCAGAGGCACCATCATTGCTGGTGAAGCCAGAAACGTGGGGGTGTAGTGCTCCGACCAGTTTATCTGCCTCTGATCAAGGAGCACTCGCATTGAAGGGGGAGGTCACATGATCGCGGCTTGCCGGCAGCAGATAGTATCCTGGTTGCTGGGTAACCAGGACGCTTAGTGGCCGCACTGATGTATTGCGGACACGAGCGCAGCGAGGATGACAGGGGAGGGAGGTGGAGTCGGTGTTGCAGGGAGGGCGGACCTGTGGTGTGAAATCTATTAATAGCAAGGGGAGGCTCTGTCATATTATCAGGGTCAGGGGGTGAAGGGAGTAGAAATATGAGACGATCAAGACAGATAAATTGAGGATACTTGGTGCTAAAAAGATTAATCGTTTCTGATAATGATATAATAGCATATAAAATAATTATCCATTAGAGGGTATTGGATTAGTGATGCATAATTAGTAGTAGAAGAACCAACTGATAGAATAATTATCAACCAATAATTAATTGGGAGCTAATGATTGGAGAATAATGGGATGGTGAGGTGGGACGTGATAAACGAATTGGAAGGTATTACTCCATAGTGATGCATGTGCATGTTTATTACAGCAAATGGTGAAAAAATATTAATAATGGGTATAATAATGGTGAAAAAATATATATACAGATGATGAATAAATGATAAATATTAAATAATAAATAATTGATGGAGATGAAAGGAGAAAGAAAAGGTGTGTGTGTGTATATATATATATATATATATATATATATATATATATATATATAAAATAGTGATAATGGAAAATTGTATATGATGATGATAATAGAAAAAAATAAATAATATATATATATATATATATATATATATAAAGGAAAAAGGATTTATTATATATTAATCAATAATAAATTAAAAATATATATATATGTAAAAAAATAAAATAAATGAATAAATCCATGATATAGAATATGAAATAAATAAAATAAAATAAATAAAAATAAAAAATGAAAAATATATAAATGATAAAAATGTTAGCTCGATATATGGAGCGTCATGCTTACATATGTGCAGAAAAAACGGTGGCGGTGGGATATGCATGTAAAGTACTACATTGACAACCTTGGGGGACCTCGGCTGTTTGAAATAGGGAATGTCACGATTGAAACATAACAGAACCCGGGGGAAATTTCAGAGGTTTATCTCAAAGGCCTCATTAAGACCGAACGGGTTAAGGCAGTTGAGTTTGTATATCCAAAACATCTCGCGCCTTTTGATCGACTTCATGATATTGTGGCAATCGGAGCTGATTTGTTCAATGGGCGTGATGGAAAAGCCAGTGGCGAGGCCCTTATAGCGAATGGTTGCGTGTCGAGACACGCTGTGCTTTAGAAAACCCTTTTTGATATTCGACCGATTTACCAATTTTTGGCTGTGATATACCCCTGCTCTACCTAGTGGACAGGTTAATAAATATTCACTAATTTGTCTGCTACATTGTCGGGTGACATTTACCAATTTTTGGCTATGATATACCCTTGCTCTACCTGGTAGACAGGTTAATAAATTTCAAAAAAAATTCTATTACATAGTTGGCTGACATTCACCAATTTTTAGCTGTGATATACCCCTGCTCTACCTAGTGGACAGGTTAATAAATTTCACTAATTTATCTGTTACATTTTTGGATAAAAATCACAAATTTTGTGCTGTGATATACCCCTGCTCTACCTAGTAGACAAGGAAATACATTTCACTAATTCGTCTGTTAAATTCTTGGGTGACATTTTACAATTTTGCACGGGAATAAACCCCTGCTCTGCATAGTTGACAGGGACCGAAATTTTTTAAAATCCTCTGTTCCATTGGTGAGTGACAGGGAATTAAATTTAAAAAATTCATCTTTAATAGAGTTGAGCAAGTTTACAGTTCGGGTTCGTACCGAACTTTAGGTTTTTCGGCACCCGGACCCGAACCCGAACATTTACGAAAAAGTTGGGGTTTGGGTTCGGTGTTCGGTGATTTTTATGCCGCTTTTTGAAAGGCTGCTGCAGCTGCTTTTTAAGCTGGATTTACTTAGCGCCGCCCGTCACTCTGCTCGGATTAGTGTAGGGAGAGGCTGCTGTGAGGGAGAGGTCAGGGAGCGATCTTATCAAGAACTGTTTTATGTACTCAGCGATCTACAGAAAAAGTGTTTTGTGGGTGCAGTGCACAATTTTTTTAAGCCTGCCCTGAGCCAACTACTGCTGAAAACGAACTTTTTTTTTCTTCATTTCATCAATATCAATACCTAATCGCCAGCCATTTTATGCAACGATAGTGCACCAGCATAGGCTATCTGCAAGTCCAGAAATACAGCTTTGGCATACTCGGGTGAAAAAAACCCTCTAATATAACCCTCTCTGGGATTAGACAAGCATAAATGACTGTCACATTTAGGACAGAAATACAGCTTTTTGGTTAGAGTGAAAAAAAACGTTAATATACTGCACATCTGTGATTACACATGCATAAGTCACTGTCACATTTAGGACAGAAATACAGCTTTTTTCTTACTAGGGTGAAAAAACTCTGTGATATACTGCACATCGGTGATTACATGTGCATAAGTCACTGTCACATTTAGGACACAAATACAGCTTTTTGGCTAGGGTGAAAAAAAACTCTGATATACTGCACATCTGTAATTACACATGCATAAGCAGTGGCGACTCTAGGAACAATATATAGGGGGGGCACAAAGATACCACAGTCAAAAATGGGGGGGGCAAAAACAAAATAAGTATATAGAAATAAGATTACAAAATACGAGAGAATTGCGATATGCAGGGATACAGTTATAATAAAGCAATTTACTTACAAAAGAAGCTACTCAGTCGTCTGCTGTGCCGTCCTCTGCTCGCTTCCGCGGATTCTTTCCCCTTCTTTCTGTCTCTCGTCAGTGCACAGGCGCAGTGTTATGGAGGATCTGTGGATGACACTATTATGGAGGATCTGTGGATGACACACTGTTATGGTGGATCTGTGGAAGACACATTATGCCTCTCATATCAGCCCCCATATCAGCCCTTATGCCTCATTAGCCCCCATTATAAGCCCTTATGCCTCATTAGCCCCCATTATTCTTCTTATTAGCCCCATTAGCCCCCATTATGCCTCATTAGCCCACATTATGCCTCTAATTAGCCCCCATTATGCCTCTTATTAGCCCCCATATGCCTCCAATTAGCCCCGTATGCCTCCAATTAGCCCCCATATGCCTCCAATTAGCCCCGTATGCCTCCAATTAGCCCCCATATGCCTTCAATTAGCCCCCATATGCCTCCTATTAGCCCACATATGCCTCCTATTAGCCCCCATATGCCTCCAATTAACCCCATATGCCTCCAATTAGCC
The DNA here is from genome assembly GCF_014858855.1 of Bufo gargarizans. Lineage (NCBI taxonomy): Eukaryota > Metazoa > Chordata > Amphibia > Anura > Bufonidae > Bufo > Bufo gargarizans. Next base: position 378,112,397 of record NC_058081.1, on the reverse strand, counting down.
CCATAGACCCCATATGCCTCCAATTAGCCCCCATATGCCTCCAATTAGCCCCCAATTAGCCCCCATATGCCTCCAATTAGCCCCCATATGCCTCCAATTAGCCCCATATGCCTCCTATTAGCCCCATATGCCTATTAGCCCCCATTTGCCTCCAATTAGCCCCATATGCCTCCTATTAGCCCCATATGCCTCCTATTAGCCCCATATGCCTCCAATTAGCCCCCAAATATGCCTCCAAATGCCCCCATATGCCTCCAATTAGCCCCCAAATATGCCTCCAATTAGCCCCTAAATATGCCTCCAATTAGCCCCATATGCCTCCTATTAGCCCCATATGCCTCCTATTAGCCCCCATATGCCTCCTATTAGCCCCCATAATGCCCCCAGCAGCCACATTTTTTATAAAAAAAAAAAAAAAAACACTTACCTCTCCTGCTCCTGGACGGACGCCGCCTGCCATTTTCTCCCTCCTCAGTCGACTGTGCTCTAAACTGGCGCGCACAGCGTGAGGTCACAGAGCGACCTTACGCTGTGCGCAGCCCTGCACAGCCGACAGCCGAGGACCAGGAAGCAGTGAGTACAGAACGTTCACCACTTCCTGGTCCTTCTGTACTAATGAGCGCTTCCATAATGGAAGCGCTCATTAGTATTCACTCGGGGGAATCAGCGGGGGGGCACCTGGGGGGGCAAGGAACAACATAGGGGGGGCAATTGCCCCCCCTCGCCCCCCTCTAGCGACGCCACTATGCATAAGTGATTGTAACCTCTGGAGGAACGTTGGCACCTGCCGCCCAGCAAACAGAGGATGTGCCACCAACAACACCACCTCCATCACCAAGCATCTCCACCATGTCACAGTGAAGCTTTCAGCTCTCCATCTAACAAACCTTTGAGAGAAAGCGTAAATTCCCACCTAGCCATCCTCGATTCCTGGCCCTAAATGCCAGCATTTCTAAACTGTTGGCTTTGAAATGCTGTCATTCAGGCTGGTGGAGACAGACAGCTTCAAACAGCTCATGACGCTTGCTGTCCCATAGTACGTCGTTCCCAGCCGCCACTACTTCTTCAGGAGAGCCGTGCCCTCCCTGCACAACCAAATAACGGATAAAATCAAGTGTGCACTGTGCAACGCCATCTGTGGCAAGGTCCACCTAACCATAAATACGTGGACCAGTAAGCACAGCCAGGGACGCTATATCTCCCTAACTGCACACTGGGTAATTGTAGTGGCGGCTGGGCCCCAGGCAGAGAGCTGTTTGCCGCACGTACTTCCGGCGCCAAGGATCGCAGGGCATCATTCTTTGCCTCCTCTTCCTACTCGGCTTCCTTCTCCTCGTCTTCCACCTCCTCATCCGCAATTATGGCAAGAGAGAAAAGGGAGAGGCGCTCATAGGGTAGTAAGCGGTGATAAGCAGATGAACGTGATGGATTGAATGTGCTCACCTTTGGGTGTTGTGCAGGTGTAAACGCACAACAGGTTAGATACACCAAAGGTTGGGAGGGTGAGCGAGGTCCGTGCTGCCGGTACCCGTTCAGTCCCTTTGGATGGAGTTGCCAAAAACTCCTAGGGAATGTTAGCTGCGAGAAGAGTGATTTGTGTCCGAAAACACACAATAAGGTACCTCTTTGGCGCACAGGGACGACCACAGTTTTAAGGTTTTTTGATATAAATACTATTTATTGTTCGGTTGATAACGCGTTTCGGAGTTTGTAACTCCTTTTTCAAATCTTGGGGGCGTCAACAGCAAGGGGCAACAGGCAAAAGGTGGCCGGGTGGCTGATGTGTGCTGCGTGTCTGGCGAGTGACGCCAGACACAGCAGCAGCACACATCAGCCACCCGGCCACCTTTTGCCTGTTGCCCCTTGCTGTTGGCGCCCCCAAGACTTGAAAAAGGAGTTACAAACTCCGAAACGCGTTGTCAACCGAACAATAAATAGTATTTATACCAAAAAAACTTGAAACTGTGGTCGTCCCTGTGCGCCAAACAGGTACCTTATCGTGTGTTTTCGGACACAAATCAACCTCCTCATCTGGTAAGCGACAGACCTTCACCACCAACTTCAGCACAGCCTGGGGTAAACGTCAGCAGGCCATTCTGAAACTCATATGTTTGGGGGACAGGCCCCACCCTGCGCAGGAGTTGTGGTGGGGTATATGGCCCACTACTGGAGGAGGAGGAGGAGGATGGGGATGAAGCAGGTTCACAGCGGGTTGGTATCCAACGCAGCTCGGGGCCATCACTGGTGCGTGGCTGGGGGGATACGGAGGATGTAGACGATACGCCTCCCACAGAGGACAGCTTGTCCTTACCTCTGGGCAGCCTGGCACACATGAGCGATTACATGCTGCAGTGCCTGCGTAACGACTGCAGAGTTGCCCACATTTTAACGTGTGCTACAAAGACAATGTATCGTCCTTAATTCCCTCACTGGAGCGTGATCGGAAGATGCGCGACTACAGGCACACGCTGGTAGACGTGCTCCTGAGAGCATTCCTGACTGACAACGGGGGACAAGTGGAAGCACAAGGTGAAGGCAGGAGAGGAGGAAGAGGTCGCCAACACAGCTGTGTCAGCGCCAGCACCTCAGAAGGCAGGGTTAACATGGCCGACATGTGGAAAAGCTTTGGCACATCGCCGCAACAACCGGCCCCAACTGCTAATATGGAGCGTGTTAGCAGGAGGCAGCATTTGAACAACATGGTGGAACAGTACCTGTGCACAGAACTACACATACTGACTGATGGTTCTGCCCCATTCAACTTCTGGGTCTCCAAATTGTCCACATGGCCAGAGCTTGCCCTGTATGCCTTGGAGGTGCTGGTCTGCACTGCAGCCAGTGTACTCTCTGAACGTGTATTTAGCACGGCTGGAGGCGTCATTACAAACAGACGCAGCCGCCTGTCCACAGCCAACATGGACAAGCTCACATTCATTAAAATGAACCAGGTCTGAATCCCACAAGACTTATCTGTACCTTGTGCAGAATAGACATTTATACCACCATCAAACATACATTCTTGTACTCAAGTCAAGTGCAATGATTCTTTGTTTTCCTTTTTTTTATTTGTCCCAATATTTTGGGGGCTACATACCAAATAAAAAATAAAATAAAACATTGTTGGCTACATGTTCCTCCTCCATTGCTGCCTCCACCTACAACACCACATTCACCGCCTCCTCAACCTCCGACTCCATATCCACCTCCTTCTCTGAGTTGCAGGTTAATAATTTGTAATTTTTAGTTATTTTATTTCATTTTAAGTTATTTCCGTATCCACATTTGTTCGCAGAGCAGTTGCAATGCTGTTAAGCACATTTTACTGCCTTTTTCATCCCTCTAGCCTTTTCAAGGACTATTTTAGAGCCATTTTAATAAAAAAAATTGCAATTTTAGTGCCCTAAATTGAAAAAAATCTTATTTTCAATTGTCGGGTGACATTTTACCATTTTTGGGGTATACAAACCCCTGATATGCCTGGGTGACAGGGGCCTAAATCTCTCAAAATCCTTTGTTGTATTGCTGGGTGACATGAACCCCCTTTTGCCGTGAATGAACCCCTGCTGCGCCTGGGTGACAGGGGCCTAAATCTCTCAAAATCTTCTGTTCAATTACTGGGTGACATGTACCCCCTTTTGCCTTGAATGAACCCCTGCTCTGCATTGCTGACAGGGAACTAAATTTTGTGAAAACATCTGTTACTGATCGGAAGATGTGCGAATACAAGCGCACGCTGATGATAGCATTCCCACCTGACAGCGGTGGCACAGTGGAAGCACAAGGGAAAGGCAGGGGAGGAGGAAGAGGTCGCTAACGCAGCTGGGGCACCGCCAGCACCTGAGAAGGCAGGGTTAGCATGGCCCAAATGTGGAGAAGCTTTGTCAGCCTTGGAGGTGTTGACCTGCCCTGCAGCCAGTGTATAGTGTGAACGTGTGTTTAGCATGGCAGAGAGCATTATCACAGGCCGCAGCCAATGTGGACAAGCTTACGTTTAATAAAATGAACCAGGCATGGATCCGACAGGACTTGTCCGTTCCTTGTGCAGAATAGACATTTATACCAGCCTCAACCATCCATTCTTGTACTCAAGTGCACTTATTCTTAGTTTTATTTTGCTATATGTCCCAATATTTGGGGGGATACCCCAATTTAAAAATAAAAATAACACAAATCAGTATTGGCTACCTAATCCTCCTTCACCGCCGCTTCCACCTACACCACCATGTCAACCTACACCGCCACATTCACCCATCTACCGCCTCCTCAACCTCCTACTCCTAGATCCAGATTGTTATTTTAAATTTTTCTGTATTTTATTTTAAGTAATTTCCCTATCCTCATTTGTTTGCAGAACAGTTGCCATGCTCTTAAGCACATTTTGATGCCTTTTGCAGCCCTCTAGCCCTTTCCAGGACTATTTTAGAGCCATTTTAGTGCCCAACAGTTCGGTTCCCCTTTGACTTCAATGGGGTTCGGGTTCGGGGTCAAGTTCGGGTCCCGAACCCGAACTTTAATTTTCAAGTTCGGCCGAACCTGCCGAACCCGAACATCCAGGTGTCCGCACAACTCTAGTCTTTAATTGACGAGCGCTCCCTCATTTCATTCAATGCTTCAACTTTAACAACTTGTCCCACATTTCTGCTTGATCACATTGAACTGATTAACCTCCCTTGGCTGTGGTATCTCTTTCTCACGCTCTGTCTCTGGCGTGGAACCCTGATTAGCTGTTAACCGTGAGCAACATTGTAGGTGCAGAAAAGGGCATCGACACTTGATAAAGAAAATATCCAAATGGATCGTGGACATCACGGGGATGAGCGATCAGGCAGAAGTTATCTAGAGTCAACAAAGCAGCAGCATGGCCTCTCTTGTCTAATGTTTCCAAATCCAAAATATCTCAATAACATTCCCTATAATTTTTTCTTAATCATTCCAATAACATGGCATCTTAAGAGTCATGTATTGTTATTTATCATCACTACCTCCCCGAGTCGGGAGTGGGCAATTGCTGCACTCCCACCCTTTACTTAAAAGCTTCGGCTTCAATAATTTTTCCTACATTTCCACTCAATCACATTTAATTTTGTTGTGGAAAAATTATTGTTCGCCGTATGGTCGCCATCTATCCTATGGAGATGCGCAGATTTGTTCACATTCGCGTTCGCATCTGCACAGAGACTTTCGCACGATGGTCTGGTCGTCCCGACCTGTAGCTGATTTGTGCCTGGCCTGGTATTACTGCAGGATACCATTGTCATGGCACCGGCTGAGGAGGGAGGGATGGGGACCGTCGAGCGGGGGGTTCTTCATCCATGAGGATAAGCGCGGCAATGGAAAGGGCGCGAATATGTGTGTGAACGCGATCATTCACATCTTCGCCAGCCAATCACTTCATACCATAACCTGTCTCCTCATTGGTCATGATTTTAAGACTGCCTTTCAGCCAATCACTTCATACCATAACCTGTCTCCTCATTGGTGATGATTGTAAGACCGCCTCCCATCTTCTGGTATAAATAAACCACGCCTAGCCGCTGGGAGGCAGGCACATTATTGGAACCTACTTGAGAACGTCTCTGTGATGTTATTTTGGAGGAATTGCGCACACATTGACGCACAGTACACCAGGGATTTCCAGATTGTACTTCTGGCGGCCGTTTTTCTCGGTTGTGAGAACGAGACAAAGGAGCACACGGCGACATCAACTTCATACATTGACCTCCCTTGGATGTGGTATCCCTTTCTTACGCTCTGTCTCCGGCATGGAACCCTGATTTGCCGCTAACCGTTATCAACATGGTAGGCGCAAAAAAGAACATCAAAAGTTGATAGAGCAGATATCCAATTGGATCGTGAACATCACGGGGACGTGCGAAATGGTGGAGTAGTATGTGTGCACACGCCTACAAGTATTGACTGATGGGTCAGCCTCCTTCAACTTCTGGGTCTCCAAATTGGGCACATGGCCTGAGCTTGCCCTTTACGCCTTGGAGGTGCTGGCCTGCCCTGCAGCCATTGTATTGTCTGAACATTTGTTTAGCACGGGTGGAGGAGTTCATCACAGGTTATATTTCCCAATGTTTTGGGGTGTACCCTAATTTAAACAAAAATTTAAATTAAAATAAAACAAAAAAACAGTGTTGGCTACCTCCACCTCCTCCACTGTCGCTTCCACTTACACCGCCACATTCAATGCCTCCTCAACCTCCTACTCCATATGGACCTCGTCCTCCAAGATCAAGATTATTATTTTTTATTTTTACGTATCTTATGTGATTTTAAGTAATTTCCCTATCCGCACTTGCCATGCTCTTAACCACATTTTGGTACCATTTGAGGCCCTCTAGCCCTTTCCATGACTTTTTTAGAGCCATTTTAATGCTCAAAAGCTCGGGTCCCCAATGACTTCAATAGGGTTCGGGTTCGGGGTCAAGTTTGGGTACCGAACTCAAACTTTTTTGTGAAGTTCAGTAGAGTTGAGTGGACACCTAGATGTTCGCGTTCGGCCGAACTTCACAAAACAGTTTGAGTTCGGGACCCAAACATAACCCGAACTTGACCCGAACCCCATTGAAGTCAATGGGGACCTGAACTTTTCCCTGTCACTTATTCAGAGCAGGGGTTTAATCACTGCAAAATGGTCAAATGTCACCCAAGAATGTAACAATAAAATTAGTGAAATGTTTTTACCTGTCTACTAAGTATAGCAGGGGTATATCACAGCCAAAAATTGGTGAATTTTACCCGAAAATGTAACAGACAAATTAGTGACTTTTTTTAACGATCTAATAGGTAAAGCAGGGGTATATCACAGCCAACAATTGTTTAATTTCACCTGAATATGTAACAGACAACTTAGTGACATTTTTTTACCTGTCTACTAGTTATAGCAGTGGTATATTACAGCCAAAAATTGGTGTATTTCCACTGAAGATTTGCGTTCACATGATCCTATGTGATGGGGAGTACCCTATAGTAACGTACCCACTCAGTGTACATAAACATACACAAACAAAGGATAAACTGAGACTAGACAGGTATAGTAGCAAAATATACATATACTTTATTAGACAATACATAGGGGTACATAGGGGTACGTGGCTCTCCTGAGTTGGACAGTCTTTAATTTTATGGGTATGTAATTTCATAGCGTATGGCTACCTTCTGCTTTGCAAAACAAATGTCTTTGTGATACAATATAGTTACTTTTATATTTGCTGCAGTGGTCGATCTCTGTGATCTTTGACTTCATTTGTTACTTAGGTGATCGATTCCTGTATATATAGTTTTATATATGTATATGCCTCTATACATGGCTCTATTTTTTGGGCACTGGCAGTAACCTTATTTGCCTTTATGGTGATATATACATATATGTTCACACATGTCTATGGGACTTGGTTCTCCATTTCTATGATAGATGATATTATACACATATGCACTTTTTTGCTGAGATTTAGACACTAGTCTTTATCGCAAGTGGATGGGATAATTTGAGTGACCAGTTGCTATACACGTGTATGTCTCGTGCTGGGATTTTTTGTCTTTGGTGCACTGGCAACCTCCTGTGTAGAGTTATATACTTGTATACCAGCATAACTGTGGACACTTGTGACATCTCTAACATACCGTATGAGACAGGTCTTGTCCTATATGCGTGTATATATGTGTATATGTTTGGAGATATACATCTGTATTTTTTCTGGACATTTTGTACAATTGTGTGTGACATCCGCATAAGTCAGTGCGTCTGTTGTACATTTTAGCTTTTTGATAGCCTTACTGCCCTCTATCCTTAATTGTTATGTAACTATGTTATGTCCCCTCAGATGTAGTCCACCTTTTTATCTGATGTGACACATCACACATAATAAACTTTTTTATATATTGTCTAATAAAGTATATCTACTCTTAGTTTATCCTTTGTTTGTGTAGATAGAGCAGGGGTATATCACCCCCCCAAAATTGGTTATTTCACCAGAATAAGTAACAGACAAATGAATGACATTTTTTACCTGTCTACTAGGTATAGCACCCCAAAATGTAACAGACAAATTAGTGAAATGTTTTTACCTGTCTACTAGGTAGAGCAGGAGTATATCACACCCAAAAATTGGTTAATTTCACCTGAATATGTAACAGAAAAATTCATGATTTTTTTTTTTTACCTAATAGGTATAGCAGTGGTATATCGAAGCCAAAAATTTGTGAATTTCACCCGAAAATGTAACAGACAAATCAGTGAAATGTTTTTACCTGTCTACTAGGTACAGCAGGGGTATATCACACCCAAAAATTGGTGAATTTCACCCAAATATGTAACAGACAAATTAATGAAATGTTACCTGTCTACTAGGTGGAGCAGGGGTATATCACACCCATAAATTGGTGAATTTCACCCGAAAATGTAGCTGACAAATTAGTGAAATGTTTTTACCTGTCTAATTGGTACAGCAGGAACACCCAAAATATTGTTAATTTCACCCGAAAATGCAACAGACAAATTAGTGAAATGTTTTTACCTGTCTACTAGGTACAGCACGAACACCAAAACATTGGTGAATTTCAACCGAAAATGTAACTGACAAATTAGTGAAATGTTTTTTCCTGTCTACTAGGTATAGCAGAGGTGTATCACACCCAAATATTTGTGAATTTGACAGGAATACGTAACAGACAAATTAGTGAAATGTTTGTACCTGTCTACTAGGTAGAGCGGGGGTATATCACACCCAAAAAATTGTTAATTTCACCCAAATATGTAACAGACAAATTCCTGATTTTTTTTTACCTAATAGGTATAGCAGTGTTATATCACACCTAAAAATTGGTAAATTTTCCCCGAATATGTAACAGACAAATTAGTGAAATGTTTTCACCTGTCTACTAGGTATAGCAGGGGTATATCACACCCAAAAATTTGTGAATATCCCCTCAGTCATGCACCAGTGATGGCCATGAGCTGGTTTGGGTGCCACCCTGCTGTGAACACGGTTCCTCCTCCTCCATCTCCTCCTCCTCATCCTCCACCTCATTATCCTCCAGAACTGTGCCCCGGCTGGACAATTGTGTACCTGGCGCTTGTGGGTACAGGAACATACCCTCGGAGCCTCTAAACTTGTAAATGACTGGCCAGAAACCCTATGAAATGATCCCTCTTCCTCCTCCTCCACCTGTGCCACATCTTCTTCCATCATCGCCAGAAGTTTTTTTTCAAAGAGGCATAGAAGTGGGATAGTAACGCTGAGAACGGCATCATCGGCACTGGCCATGTTGGTGGAGTACTCGAAACAGCGCAACAAGGAACACAGGTCTCGCATGGAGGCCCAGTCATTGGTGGTTAAGTGATGCTATTCCGCAGAGCGACTCACCGGTGCGTGCTACAGATGAAACTCCACTATCGCCTGCTGCTGCTCGCACAGTCTGGCCAGCATGTGCAAGGTGGAGTTCCACCTTCTGGGCACGTCGCATATGAGCCGGTGAGCTGGAAGGCCGAAATTATGCTGCAGCGCTGACAGGCGAGCAGCAGCAGGGGGAGAACGCCGAAAGTCTGCACAGACGGCCCGCACTTTATGCAACAGCTCTGACATATCGGGGTAATTTTTAAGGAACCTCTATACCACCAAATTCAGCACATACGCCAGGCAAGGGATGTGCATCAAACCGGCTAGTCCCAGAGCTGCTACGAGATTTTGCCCATTATCGCACACCACCAGGCCAGGCTTGAGGCTCACTGGCACCAACCACTTATCGGTCTGTTGTTCTATGCCCGTCCACAGCTCCTGCAAGGTGTGGGGTTTGTCCCACAAACAGATACGTTTTTAAACTGACTGCTGTCGTTTACCCCTGGCTGTGCTGAAGTTGGTGGTGAATGTGTTACGCTGACCGGATGAGGAGGTGGTAGAGGATGAGGAAGGGGAGTAGGATGAGGAAGCAACAGGAGACAAACTGAAGCACCTTGCAATCCTCGGTGGTGGAAGGACAGGCGGCAAATTGCTATTCGCCTCAGACCCAGCCACCACTGCATTTACCCAGTGTGCTGTTAGGGAGTTATAACGTCCCTGACTATGCTTACTGGTCCACGTATCCGTGGTTAGGTGGACCTTGCCACAGATGGCGTTGTGAAGTGCACACCTGATTTTGTCCCCCACTTGGTTGTGCAGGGAAGGGATGGCTCGTCTGGAAAAGTAGTAGTGGCTGGGCACGATGTACTGTGGGACAGCCACCGCCATAAGGATTTTAAAACTCTCTGTCTCCACCAGACAGAATGACAGCATTTCAAAGGCCAGTAATTTGAAATGCTAGCATTCGGGGCCAGGGATCACGGGTGGGTAGGGGAGTACTTCCTTTTCCGCTCCAGTGTTTGGGAGATGGAGAGCTGAACGCTTCCATGGGACATTGTGGAGATGCTTGGTGACCCAGGTGGTGGTGTTGCTGGCAGATCCTCTGTTTGCTGGGTGGCAGGCGCCACTGTCACTCCAGAGGTGGATGAAGAGGCCGAGACTGCAGCAGAAGAGTAAGCAGGAGGAGCCAGAGACCTTTCTTGGTGTTTGAGCTGTCTACTCCACTGCAGGTCATGCATTTTGTGCTTAGGTTGAGAATGTTTATGCCTGGCTTTGGTGTGCTCGGTCCCTTGCTTCTTTGGGCAGTAGAAGGCGTACTGTCTTGGGGAAGGCCGCTCCGTTTTTGTACCCTGCTCCCTCTTCTGATGTTGGTGGCTCTGTGCGACCACTGCTTCTTCCGCCAAACTACAGAGGTCACTTGCATGACCTTGATTCCATGTGGGGTCGAGGACCTCATCATCCTCCACATCATCTTCCCCCCAGTGCTTTATTAATGAGGGAGCCAGTATAGGAATGTATAAGAAAACATTGGGGTTTAACGTATGGGATATAGGTTTAGGTTTTATAGTTTTATATAAGTTTTATTGCCTAATATTAGAGTTGAGCGAACACCTGGATGTTCGGGTTCGAGAAGTTCGGCCGAACTTCCCGGAAATGTTCGGGTTCGGGATCCGAACCCGATCCGAACTTCGTCCCGAACCCCATTGAAGTCAAAGGGGACCCGAACTTTTCGGCACTAAAACGGCTGTAAAACAGCCCAGGAAAGGGCTAGAGGGCTGCAAAAGGCAGCAACATGTAGGTAAATCCCCTGCAAACAAATGTGGATAGGGAAATGAATTAAAATAAAAATTTAATAAATAAAAATTAACCAAAATCAATTGGAGAGAGGTCCCATAGCAGAGAATCTGGCTTCCCGTCACCCACCACTGGAACAGTCCATTCTCAGATATTTAGGCCCCGGCACCCAGGCAGAGGAGAGAGGTCCCGTAACAGAGAATCTGGCTTCATGTCAGCAGAGAATCAGTCTTCATATCATAGCAGAGAATCAGGCTTCACGTCACCCACCACTGCAACAGTCCATTTTCATAAATTTAGGCCCAGCACCCAGGCAGAGGAGAGAGGTCCCGTAACAGAGGATCTGGCTTCATGTCAGCAGAGAATCAGTCTGCATGTCATAACAGAGAATCAGGCTTCACGTCAGCCACCACTGCAACAGTCCATTTTCATAAATTTAGGCCCAGCACCCAGGCAGAGGAGAGAGGTCCCGTAACAGAGGATCTGGCTTCATGTCAGCAGAGAATCAGTCTGCATGTCATAGCAGAGAATCAGGCTTCACGTCAGCCACCACTGCAAAAGTCCATTGGCATATATTTACGACCAGCACCCAGGCAGAGGAGAGAGGTCCCGTAACAGACAATCTGGCTTCATGTCAGCAGAGAATTAGTCTGCATGTCATAGCAGAGAATGAGGCTTCACGTCAGCCACCACTGCAACAGTCCATTGGCATATATTTAGGCCCAGCACCCAGGCAGAGGAGAGAGGTCCCGTAACAGACAATCTGGCTTCATGTCAGCAGAGAATTAGTCTGCATGTCATAGCAGAGAATGAGGCTTCACGTCAGCCACCACTGCAACAGTCCATTGGCATATATTTAGGCCCAGCACCCAGGCAGAGGAGAGAGGTCCCGTAACAGACAATCTGGCTTCATGTCAGCAGAGAATTAGTCTGCATGTCATAGCAGAGAATGAGGCTTCACGTCAGCCACCACTGCAACAGTCCATTGGCATATATTTAGGCCCAGCACCCAGGCAGAGGAGAGAGGTCCCGTAACAGACAATCTGGCTTCATGTCAGCAGAGAATCAGTCTGCATGTCATAGCAGAGAATGAGGCTTCACGTCAGCCACCACTGCAACAGTCCATTGGCATATATTTAGGCCCAGCACCCAGGCAGAGGAGAGAGGTACCGTAACAGACAATCTGGCTTCATGTCAGCAGAGAATCAGTCTGCATGTCATAGCAGAGAATCAGGCTTCACGTCACCCACCACTGTAAGAGTCCATTTTCATAAATTTAGGCCCAGCACCCAGGCAGAGGAGAGAGGTCCCGTAACAGAGGATCTGGCTTCATGTCAGCAGAGAATTAGTCTGCATGTCATAGCAGAGAATGAGGCTTCACGTCAGCCACCACTGCAACAGTCCATTGGCATATATTTAGGCCCAGATCAAAGGCAGAGGAGAGAGGTCCCGTAACAGACAATCTGGCTTCATGTCAGCAGAGAATCAGTCTGCATGTCATAGCAGAGAATCAGGCTTCACGTCACCCACCACTGCAACAGTCCATTGTCATAAATTTAGGCCCAGCACCCAGGCAGAGGAGAGAGGTCCCGTAACAGACAATCTGGCTTCATGTCAGCAGAGAATTAGTCTACATGTCATAGCAGAGAATGAGGCTTCACGTCACCCACCACTGTAAGAGTCCATTTTCATAAGTTTAGGCCAAGCACCCAGGCAGAGGAGAGAGGTCCTGTAACAGAGGATCTGGCTTCATGTCAGCAGAGAATCAGTCTTCATGTCATAGCAGAGAATCAGGCTTCACGTCAGCCACCACTGTAAGAGTCCATTTTCATAAGTTTAGGCCCAGCACCCAGGCAGAGGAGAGAGGTCCCGTAACAGACAATCTGGCTTCATGTCAGCAGAGAATTAGTCTGCATGTCATAGCAGAGAATGAGGCTTCACGTCACCCACCACTGCAACAGTCCATTGGCATATATTTAGGCCCAGCACACAGGCAGAGGAGAGAGGTCCCGTAACAGACAATCTGGCTTCATGTCAGCAGAGAATCAGTCTGCATGTCATAGCAGAGAATCAGGCTTCACGTCACCCACCACTGCAACAGTCCATTGTCATAAATTTAGGCCCAGCACCCAGGCAGAGGAGAGAGGTCCCGTAACAGACAATCTGGCTTCATGTCAGCAGAGAATTAGTCTGCATGTCATAGCAGAGAATGAGGCTTCACGTCACCCACCACTGTAAGAGTCCATTTTCATAAGTTTAGGCCCAGCACCCAGGCAGAGGAGAGAGGTCCCGTAACAGAGGATCTGGCTTCATGTCAGCAGAGAATCAGTCTTCATGTCATAGCAGAGAATCAGGCTTCACGTCAGCCACCACTGTAAGAGTCCATTTTCATGAGTTTAGGCCCAGCACCCAGGCAGAGGAGAGAGGTCCTGTAACAGACAATCTGGCTTCATGTCAGCAGAGAATTAGTCTGCATGTCATAGCAGAGAATGAGGCTTCACGTCACCCACCACTGCAACAGTCCATTGGCATATATTTAGGCCCAGCACCCAGGCAGAGGAGAGAGGTCCCGTAACAGACAATCTGGCTTCATGTCAGCAGAGAATCAGTCTGCATGTCATAGCAGAGAATCAGGCTTCACGTCAGCCACCACTGCAACAGTCCATTGGCATATATTTAGGCCCAGCACCCAGGCAGAGGAGAGAGGTCCCGTAACAGAGGATCTGGCTTCATGTCAGCAGAGAATCATTCTGCATGTCATAGCAGAGAATCAGGCTTCACGTCACCCAACATTGGAACAGTCCATTGGCATATATTTAGGCCCCATGCACCCAGACAGAGGAGAGGTTCATTCAACTTTGGGTAGCCTCGCAATATAATGGTAAAATGAAAATAAAAATAGGATTGAATGAGGAAGTGCCCTGAAGTCCAATAATATATGGTTAAGGGGAGGTAGTTAATGTCTAATCTGGACAAAGGACGGACAGATCCTGTGGGATCCATGCCTGGTTCATTTTTATGAACGTCAGCTTGTCCACATTGGCTGTAGACAGGCGGCTGCGTTTGTCTGTAATGACGCCCCCTGCCGTGCTGAATACACGTTCAGACAAAACGCTGGCCGCCGGGCAGGCCAGCACCTCCAAGGCATAAAAGGCTAGCTCTGGCCACGTGGACAATTTAGAGACCCAGAAGTTGAATGGGGCCGAACCATCAGTCAGTACGTGGAGGGGTGTGCACATGTACTGTTCCACCATGTTAGTGAAATGTTGCCTCCTGCTAACACGTTGTGTATCAGGTGGTGGTGCAGTTAGCTGTGGCGTGTTGACAAAAGTTTTCCACATCTCTGCCATGCTAACCCTGCCCTCAAAGGAGCTGGCATTGACACAGCTGCCTTGGCGACCTCTTGCTCCTCCTCTGCCTTGGCCTTGGGCTTCCACTTGTTCCCCTGTGACATTTGGGAATGCTCTCAGTAGCGCGTCTACCAACGTGCGCTTGTACTCGCGCATCTTCCTATCACGCTCCAGTGCAGGAAGTAAGGTGGGCACATTGTCTTTGTAGCGTGGATCCAGCAGGGTGGCAACCCAGTAGTCCGCACAGGTTAAAATGTGGGCAACTCTGCTGTCGTTGCGCAGGCACTGCAGCATGTAGTCGCTCATGTGTGCCAGGCTGCCCAGGGGTAAGGACAAGCTGTCCTCTGTGGGAGGCGTATCGTCATCGTCCTGCCTTTCCCCCCAGCCACGCACCAGTGATCGACCCGAGCTGCGTTGGGTGCCACCCCGCTGTGACCATGCTTCATCCTCATCCTCCTCCTCCTCATCCTCGTCCTCCTCGTCCTCCAGTAGTGGGCCCTGGCTGGCCACATTTGTACCTGGCCTCTGCTGTTGCCAAAAACCTCCCTCTGAGTCACTTCGAAGAGACTGGCCTGAAAGTGCTAAAAATGACCCCTCTTCCTCCTCCTCCTCCTCCTCCTCCTGGGCCACCTCCTCTTCCATCATCGCCCTAAGTGTTTTCTCAAGGAGACATAGAAGTGGTATTGTAACGCTGATAACGGCGTCATCGCCACTGGCCATGTTGGTGGAGTACTCGAAACAGCGCAACAGGGCACACAGGTCTCGCATGGAGGCCCAGTCATTGGTGGTGAAATGGTGCTGTTCTGTAGTGCGACTGATCCGTGCGTGCTGCAGCTGAAACTCCACTATGGCCTGCTGCTGCTCGCACAGTCTGTCCTGCATGTGCAAGGTGGAGTTCCACCTGGTGGGCACGTCGCATATGAGGCGGTGAGCGGGAAGGCCGAAGTTACGCTGTAGCGCAGACAGGCGAGCAGCAGCAGGATGTGAACGCCGGAAGCGCGAACAGATGGCCCGCACTTTATGCAGCAGCTCTGACATGTCGGGGTAGTTATGAATGAACTTCTGCACCACCAAATTCAGCACATGCGCCAAGCAAGGGATGTGCGTCAAATTGGCTAGTCCCAGAGCTGCAACGAGATTTCGCCCATTATCACACACCACCAGGCCGGGCTTGAGGCTCACCGGCAGCAACCACTCGTCGGTCTGTTGTTCAATACCCCGCCACAACTCCTGTGGGGTGAGGGGCCTGTCCCCCAAACATAGGAGTTTCAGAATGGCCTGCTGACGTTTACCCCGGGCTGTGCTGAATTTGGTGGTGAAGGTGTGTGGCTGACTGGATGAGCAGGTGGAAGAAGAGGAGGAGGAAGCCGAGAAGGAGGAGGTGGCAACAGGAGGCAAAGAATGTTGCCCTGCGATCCTTGGCGGCGGAAGGACGTGCGCCAAACAGCTCTCCGCCTGGGGCCCAGCTGCCACTACATTTACCCAGTGGGCAGTTAGGGAGATATAGCGTCCCTGGCCGTGCTTACTGGTCCACGTATCTGTGGTTAGGTGCACCTTGCCACAGATGGCGTTGCGCAGTGCACACTTGATTTTATCGGATACTTGGTTGTGCAGGGAAGGCACGGCTCTCTTGGAGAAGTAGTGGCGGCTGGGAACAACATACTGTGGGACAGCAAGCGACATGAGCTGTTTGAAGCTGTCTGTGTCCACCAGCCTAAATGACAGCATTTCATAGGCCAGTAGTTTAGAAATGCTGGCATTCAGGGCCAGGGATCGAGGGTGGCTAGGTAGGAATTTACGCTTTCTCTCAAATGTTTGTGAGATGGAGAGCTGAACGCTGGCATGTGACATGGTTGAGACGCTTGGTGACGGAGGTGGTGGTGTTGGTGGTACATCCCCTGTTTGCTGGGCGGCAGGTGCCAACGTTCCTCCAGAGGCGGAGGAAGAGGCCGAGGCGGCAGCAGCAGAAGAGGCCGAGGCGGCATCAGCAGAAGAGATAGCAGGGGGAGCCTGAGTGACTTCCTTGGTTTTAAGGTGTTTACTCCACTGCAGTTCATGCTTTGCATGCAGGTGCCTGGTCATGCAGGTTGTGCTCAGGTTCAGAACGTTAATGCCTCGCTTCAGGCTCTGATGGCACAGCGTGCAAACCACTCGGGTCTTGTCGTCAGCACATTGTTTGAAGAAGTGCCATGCCAGGGAACTCCTTGAAGCTGCCTTTGGGGTGCTCGGTCCCAGATGGCGGCGGTCAGTAGCAGGCGGAGTCTCTTGGCGGCGGGTGTTCTGCTTTTGCCCACTGCTCCCTCTTTTGCTACGCTGTTGGCTCGGTCTCACCACTGCCTCTTCCTCCGAACTGTGAAAGTCAGTGGCACGACCTTCATTCCATGTGGGGTCTGGGACCTCATCGTTCCCTGCATCGTCTTCCACCCAGTCTTGATCCCTGACCTCCTGTTCAGTCTGCACACTGCAGAAAGACGCAGCAGTTGGCACCTGTGTTTCGTCATCATCAGAGACATGCTGAGGTGGTATTCCCATGTCCTTATCATCAGGAAACATAAGTGGTTGTGCGTCAGTGCATTCTATGTCTTTCACCGCTGGGGAAGGGCTAGGTGGATGCCCTTGGGAAACCCTGCCAGCGGAGTCTTCAAACAGCATAAGAGACTGCTGCATAACTTGAGGCTGAGACAGTTTCCCTGGTATGCATGGGGGTGATGTGACAGACTGATGGGGTTGGTTTTCAGGCACCATCTGTGCGCTTTCTGCAGAAGACTGGGTGGGAGATAATGTGAACGTGCTGGATGCACTGTCGGCCACCCAATTGACTAATGCCTGTACCTGCTCAGGACTTACCATCTTTAGAACGGCATTGGGCCCCACCATATATCGCTGTAAATTCTGGCGGCTACTGGGACCTGAGGTAGTTGGTACACTAGGACGTGTGGATGTGGCAGAACGGCCACGTCCTCTCCCAGCACCAGAGGGTCCACTAACACCACCACGACCATGTCCACGTCCGCGTCCCTTACTAGATGATTTTCTCATTGTTATGGTTCACCACAACAACAAAAATATTATTTGGCCCAATGTATTGTATTCAAATTCAGCGGGATATAAATTAGAGGCCTAGTATTTAGGCGCTGGGTGACCGGTATGGATTTACTTGGACTTGGAAATGCACAGTAGCGTGTGTGTGAAGTTATTCTGAATGACCCTATGTGCACCTTGAATATTATATACCCTTTTAGGGATAGATTTCAAATAGCTCTGATATAGCAGAAACCACTAAATTATGAAATTGCTAAATTGGGAATTGTATTTCAACCCAGAACAAAAAATGTGCTTTGACGGACACTAAATAACTTTCCCAGCCACAACAGGACAGCGGTAACGAGAGATTTAGCGGGATATAAATTTGAGGCCTAGTATTTAGGCGCTGGTTGACCGGTATGGATTTAGTGACAGAATTAGACTTGGAAATGCACAGTAGCGTGTGTGTGAAGTTATTCTGAATGACCCTATGTGCACCTTGAATATTATATACCCTTTTAGGGATAGATTTCAAATAGCTCTGATATAGCAGGAACCACTAAATTATGAAATTGCTAAATTGGGAATTGTACTTCAACCCAGAACAAAAAATGTGCTTTGACGGACACTAAATAACTTTCCCAGCCACAACAGGACAGCGGTAACGAAAGATTTAGCGGGATATAAATTTGAGGCCTAGTATTTAGGCGCTGGGTGACCGGTATGGATTTAGTGACAGAATTAGACTTGGAAATGCACAGTAGCGTGTGTGTGAAGTTATTCTGAATGACCCTATGTGCACCTTGAATATTATATACCCTTTTAGGGATAGATTTCAAATAGCTCTGATATAGCAGGAACCACTAAATTATGAAATTGCTCAATTGGGAATTGTACTTCAACCCAGAACAAAAAATGTGCTTTGACGGACACTAAATAACTTTCCCAGCCACAACAGGACAGCGGTAATGACAGATTTAGCGGGATATAAATTTGAGGCCTAGTATTTAGGCGCTGGGTGACCGGTATGGATTTAGTGACAGAATTAGACTGGGATATGGCCAAAAAATAACCACACTATTGCTGGTTAAATGCACTTGGTGACGGGCGCAGCTTGCCCCTGATGTAGTACATGGCCAAAAAATGAACAGACTATTGCTGGTTAAATGCACTTGGTGTCACAGCTTGACCAACCACACTACTGAGGGTTAAATGCACTTGGTGACGGGCGCAGCTTGCCCCTGATGTAGTATATGGCCAAAAAATGAACAGACTATTGCTGGTTAAATGCACTTGGTGTCACAGCTTGACCAACCACACTACTGAGGGTTAAATGCACTTGGTGACGGGCGCAGCTTGCCCCTGATGTAGTATATGGCCAAAAAATGAACAGACTATTGCTGGTTAAATGCACTTGGTGACGGGCGCAGCTTGCCCCTGATTTAGTATATGGCCAAAAAATGAACAGACTATTGCTGGTTAAATGCACTTGGTGTGACAGCTTGACCAACCACACTACTGAGGGTTAAATGCACTTGGTGACTGGCGCAGCTTGCCCCTGATGTAGTATATGGCCAAAAAATGAACAGACTATTGCTGGTTAAATGCACTTGGTGTCACAGCTTGACCAACCACACTACTGAGGGTTAAATGCACTTGGTGACGGGCGCAGCTTGCCCCTGATGTAGTATATGGCCAAAAAATGAACAGACTATTGCTGGTTAAATGCACTTGGTGTCACAGCTTGACGAACCACACTACTGAGGGTTAAATGCACTTGGTGACGGGCGCAGCTTGCCCCTGATGTAGTATATGGCCAAAAAATAAACAGACTATTGCTGGTTAAATGCACTTGGTGTGACAGCTTCACCCTGATGTAGGCTTTAGCCAAAAAACAACCACACCATTGAGGGTTAAATGCACTTGGTGACAGGCGCAGCTTGCCCCTGATTTAGTATATGGCCAAAAAATGAACAGACTATTGCTGGTTAAATGCACTTGGTGTGACAGCTTCACCCTGATGTAGGCTTTAGCCAAAAAACAACCACACCATTGAGGGTTAAATGCACTTGGTCGCAGCTTGGATGCACTTGGTCGCAGCACCGCACAAGACACAAAATGGCCGCCGATCACCCCAGAAAAAAGTGACTGACAAACGGTCTGGGCAGCCTAAAAACAGTGAGTGAGCATTTGAATTTCAGCAGCTCAATGATGCACAGCTGCAGATCGATCGATTAATCAAGTGAAGTCCTTTGGAGGAGTTAATCTGCCTAATCTCGCCCTACTGTCGCATCCGCAACCTCTCCCTACGCTAATCAGAGCAGAGTGACGGGCGGTGCTATGTGACTCCAGCTTAAATAGAGGCTGGGTCACATGGTGCTCTGGCCAATCACAGCCATGCCAATAGTAGGCATGGCTGTGACGGCCTCTTGGGGCAAGTAGTATGACGCTTGTTGATTGGCTGCTTTGCAGCCTTTCAAAAAGCGCCAAGAAAGTGTCACAAAAGCGCCAAGAAAGCGACGAACACCGAACCCGAACCCGGACTTTTACGAAAATGTCCGGGTTCGGGTCCGTGTCACGGACACCCCAAAATTCGGTACGAACCCGAACTATACAGTTCGAGTTCGCTCATCCCTACCTAATATCTTAGCGTAGTATATTATATTGTATGTCTTTGCTTTTGATCATAATTTGCTTGTGGTGATACATGTATTCTGGTATTGGGTGGGACGCTCTCTGAGATTTAAGACAGTCCCATAAAGGGGTGGATCAATCGCCTCTGAAGAAGAGCGAAAGCGAAACCTGGGTCGGGCAAAATTACAAATTGTGTTTCATTGATTTGAGATATACTTTTAACAAGGATTGGCTTTGTGAGTATAATAAACCTTTTAAATCTGATCGGAGTAATCAGTGCTTCACTATTGTTGTGATCTCTTGATATCCCACAGGAGTGTGTTGGAAGAGTGGAGTGCATCTGTGGAGGTCGATTCTGCTTCCCATGTCCGGATATGCGGATAGTTTTGTACTGGATTGAAGACTCCCTTATTGGAGAGATAGCAGCGCGGTCCTACTTTGAAAAAGCACAGACTGACTTTGTCAACACTACCCACTTCACATTTGGACCTGCGGCACTACTTCAGGCAACATACTAAAGGGAATTTTATTTTTATTGACTCACACACATAACATGCCTAGCCCATGTGTTCAACCTAGTGGTTCAGCAGTTTCTGAAAACCTACCCCAATTTGCCTGAGCTACTGGTGACGGTGCGCCTCATGTGTGCCTATTTCCTCAAGTCATCGACAGCTTCCGCCGGTCTGGCAATGCTGCAGCCAGTTCATGGACTTTTGTGCGTGGTGAGAACACGCTGGAACTCCACGTTCCACATGTTGGCCAGGCTTTGTGAGCAGCAGAGGGCAGTAGTGGAATACCAGCTGCAACATGATCGTTGACTTTCCAGTCAGCTTCCGTTCTTCCCAAGTGACAAGTGGCCATTGATGTCTGACCTCTGTGAGGTTTTACACATCTTTGAGAAATCAAAACAGATGGTGAGCGGCGATAACGCTATTATCAGCATAACCATCCTACTTCTGTGTCTACTCAAATGCTCGCTGCTCACAATTAAGGCGGACTCTTTGCATGTGGAAGAGGTGGAAATGGAGGAAGACAGTACACAGGGTGATAGCCAGACCACCCTTAGTTCGTCTTCACAGAGCAAATTGGATGATGAGGAGGAGTAGCAGGAGACGGTAGCCTCCGTTACAGAGGGTTGTACCCTTGGAAGTTTTATTCCATCTGTTCAGCATGGATGGGTAGAAGAGGAATAAAAGGATGAGGAGATTGAGAGTCATCCTCCTGATGAGGACATCAAAGTCTTGTCTGTTGGGACTCTCGCCCAAATGGCTGACTCTGTTAGGCTGCCTTTCCCATGACTCTCGCGTTATAGGCATTTTGGTCAACACCGATTACTGGTTGTTCACCCTTATCAACCCCAGCTACAAATAGAACTTCTCATCTCTCATTTCTGTAGTGGAGAGGATGAGCAAAATGGTGCAATACCAGAAGGTCCTTATGGAAAAATTGCTCCAAGGCCTCCAACACTCTCCAAGGCCTGGGACAGTTTTATGACACCTCGCCAGCACCCTCAACCTGATGCGCAGCCTGGTTTCACAAGGAGGAAACATTTTTGGAAGATGGTGAAGAAGTAGGTAGCAGACCGTATCAGAATCCTCAGTGATCCCTCTGTGCCTTGCAACTATTTGGTATCCAAGCTGGACATGTGGCACAAACTGGCACTCTATGCTTTGGAGGTGCTGGCCTGCCCTGCTGCCAGCATTTTGTCAGGGCGTGTATTTAGTGCTGTTGGGGGCATAATAACTGATAAGCGCTTCCGCCTGTCAACTGAAAATGCTGATTGGTTGACTCTTATAAAAAGCCCTGACTTCTCTTCTCCAGCAGAGGAAAGCGGCTGAACATAAAGGCACTCTAAATGTGGCATTTATGGTGTATTGAATACACTGTGTTCCCATGCACCCCATCTCCCTTTTCTCGTCCTCCTCCTCCATCATTTCAACATGCTTATTAGGCCCCTTTCACACGGGCAACTTTTCTGCGCGGGTGCAATGCGGGAGTTGAACGCATTGCACCCACACTGAATCCGGACCCATTCATTTCTATAGGGCTGTGCACATGAGCAGAAAGAAATGTTTCCTAACAATTTTTCCTCTAAATACGATTTTATCTTTGGTTTTGTGCGTATTATTGTCAGTCTGTAAAAGTGGCATATTACTCGGACAACATCGTTCCCAGATGCGACCTGGGAGTCCAATATGCATCCAGACATCCTCCCCATGCTGTTCCTGAACCATTTTAGTGTTGTTTCCATCAATTTCTAACCTTTTTATGTGAAACAGACACCCTCCTCTCTTCAGAGCATGGGGTGCCTAGTTTAATGTGTATTATTGTCAGTCTGCAAAAGTGGCGTACTATTCCGACAACATCATTCCTAGCAGGAACCTGGAAGTCCAAAATGCATCCAGACATCCTGCCTATGCTGTTCCCGAACCATTTCAGTGGTGTTTCCATAAATTTCTGAACTTTTCATGTGACCCAGAAACCCTCCCCTCTTCAGAGCAGGGGATGCCTGGTTTAATGCTTGGGTTCTCCCATTGGCTTTCATTGTGCTCGGGTGCTCTGTAGAGCAGCTGAGCATCCCGAGGTGTTCTACTCGAGCACCCGAGCACTTTGGTGCTCGACCAATAATAGTTAACAACATTTTTAAAATCAGTTTTGAATAGTTTAAGTGTAGTGTCTAAAATGGGGTAATTCATGGCTGGTTTCTAAGCTCCTCAAAGTGACTTCAGAACTGAATTGGTCTATGAAAAAGTTAATTTGGGATTTTTTATTTTATTTAACAAATTGCTTCTAAAATTCTAAACCTTCCAACGTCCCCAAAAAAATATTACCAAAATGATGCCAACATAAAGTAGACATGGTGAATGTTAATTAATAACTTTTTTATGAGATTTTATGAATCTGTCTTAAAAGCAGAGAAATTAATTTTATGTAAATTTAGATTTTTTTTATAAGTAAAACATATTGACTCAAATTTACCATTAACATGACAGACAATGTGTCACAAAAAATATCTCAGAATGGCTTAGATAAGTAAAAGCATTCCAAAGTTATTACCACACAAAGTGACCCATGTCAGATTTGCAAGATTAGGCTTGGTCAAGAAGGGGGTAAATTGCCTGGTCTGGAAGTGGTTAAGAAAGCAGTAGAAAATAGGGTGATCTATTTTAGAGGTCCAGGTTTTGTCTACGTGTTTAAAACCCATCTGTATCCATATGGAAGAGTGTGGTATAATAAGGCATATTCATTTTGGTTGTGCAACTCATATTGGGTTATGGAAACAATGCAATCTTCAACTACAAAACAGATTTTTTATGACATCCCCAGTAACTATTCCAGTACTTACTGTAAATACAGATTAACCAATATGCTGGATGCATCTTCAAATTAAATCTTACTGGATAAAAGAAATTACATTTATGAATTATGGACTATTAGATATAATATTTTTTAACACGTCTCTTGCCAGATTTTGCTGCCAAACTTGCATTTCTGGTAGTAGACTATTTACTATTCCTTATAAATTTCTTGTACGGCAATTTTCTTCTCCTATGTAAAATCTAAGAGTGATAATGAATTGCACATCCGAAATACTATGCCTTTATCTAATAACTGCTTCTCAGCATAATTATATCGCTCTCAGCGCAATTTATCATATACCTTCCACTATGTTGCTTGCTGAACATGAGGCATTAGTATATAATTTGATCTAAAAGCATAGGCCCACTCACCATGACAAGGTTGCCTCTTTGAATGGGAATCTACTCTAAATTTGGCACAGCGCTGCACGGTGACCACCGGCACCGCAGAACCGCACCAGCAGGCAGTGGGACCCAGCAGTCAAACAGCGCCCGCACTGTCTGGCAAATCCACACTGGTACTGGGCCCCACCAACCCACCAGCACAGCAGCAAAGCAACAATGGCCGCCGCCACGCAGCACATACTCTCAGGAACTCCAACTGAGAAGTAGGAATTTATACCCTTATGCAGACTCCTGCTAATTAAAAACACCTGCAACATGCAACATAGGGGTAGGTATATGATAAATTGCGCTGAAAAGCGATATTAAATATGCTGAGAAGCAGTTATTAGATGAAAGCATAGTATTGATGATGTGCGATTTGACACAATTTTCTTCTCTTAACCTACAAAGTTATAGTAAACTGCATAGTATTACAGTCGAGTAAGAGTTGTATATTGGAGGGATTGTTTACACAAAATATGAACCAGAATATTTATCTTAATATCTTTCTATTCCTTGCTATTAGATTATATTAAAAAATAATACATAAATGGAAATGTTTTAATTTTGTATCTGTAGTAAAGGATATTAATTGCTATTGTATGCATGGATATACTTAACAGCTCTGTACCATGAATGCAACCAGGATGAAAATAGTACTAGAATATAGAACAGGAAATATAATTCAAATTCATATTATTTTGTCCACAAAATGTCATTAAAATATGGGCTAGATTTGTACTAATTAGAAGCAGACCTGGCACTTAATGCATGTTAGACACCTACTGTAAATCCAAATGTACAATTCTATATGTCCACAAAGTTTTCTAAGCGATCATTATAAGGGTAGCTTCCCTATAAGTCAATGTTCAACCTTTTAATTAGGCCTTCAAGCATAATTTAGGATTATAGCCAAAACAGTGCTAGATCTGTAGACAGCTGTTTCGCGGTGATCACCCTCATCAGTGCAGAGAGAACTGACTTAGCCAGGTGAAAGGCCTTTGTCAAGAATCCAGGGGAAACTGTTTCCTAAACTCATTCATGCAAGAGGGCATGACAATCCCTAACTTCATAAAGCTCTCTTTCATGCATTTAAAAAATATAATCTTTGTTAGAGCTTATTTTTTTTTATTCATTTCACTCCTTATCTTATACTGATTCTGTTCTGCAGACTTTAGCTATTTGCAGTTTATTGGCTGCTGAAAGATAGAGATTTTATTGCTGCCTCTTGCACTCCTGTGTACTGCCTTTTTCTGGGGCAGTTGCTATGCAATTGCCTTGCCTCTGAATCTGGATCAGGTTATCACATAGTTTAACCTGGTAATTTAAGGTGGACCTGTTGATTGCTTAGAAAGTCCAGCGCTTTTGCTTCTCTAGTTTTTCTCTGCATTTGTATCCAGGTTCTTAGTATTTTCTTCTAGCCTATTGTGTTGTGTCATTGTATCATGAAACCTGTGGTCCTCCTGCTCTTCATCGCTGTCAAGATTGAAGTTTGTTGTTTTTTACTTTTGATTCTGTTATTGTCTATTTGCAGAGTTGGGCTTTAATTGTTCTTGGCTATCCTGATTGGTTGTATTTCTGTTCATTGTAATCTGTGCTCAACCTGTAAGCCATTATCAGCTATTCGTGAGTTTATTTCAGCAAATTGTTATCTGCCAGTGTTGATGTGTGCCTCACATACAGTATATTTCTTGAGACTATCCGGTCATTGTGCAATTCAGTTCTACTGTCTTGAGGATACCTGTTTACCCAGAGACGCATTTAACTTTTGATAATGGTGACTTCTATAGGCTATAGGAGAAGTACAGTTCTGGTTTCTTGTGACCATCTATTGCCATTACACTAACTGAACCTGTTATAATTGGCAGAGAGACATTTATTATTAATTCGCTATCCTACAACAGATTTTCTTAAGTTAGAAACTGCAAATGAACACACTGTATTATACAAGATTGATCGATGAAAAGATATTTTATGTTTGTTCTTAATTTCTGTGTGTGTGGCCGTGATTACTAGAAAATGAATATTAGGTAAAATGGAGATTTTTTTTTTTAGAGACCATATTGAACGAGTTTATCAAGATGAAACAACCCTTTTTCATAAAACATCCTCTCCAAATTAATTAATTTATTGATATATTTGTATGACTATTCTATTATAGATGAAAATAAGTGTATGTGAATGATGATGAGAATAAATATTGCCACTGACATACGTTGACATTGTACTATTTTGTATTAGTAATGGCTCTTACTCATTGTTTAGCGTTCAAAGCAATATTAATTATAATGTAGATGTAGTGGATAGAACCTTGTTTTCATTAAATAACCTCAAATAGCATTTTAGGATTAATATTGAATGTCTAAATAAAAGGACATAAAAATAATTGGATTTGTGTTTTTCGCTTTCTATCCTACATTATGTCTGTGCATATAAGGATTTTGTATATATTGATTAATAGGAGGTTTTGAGGGTTAAACTAAAATATTAAGTCAAACTTTTGTGCATGCTAGAAGTAAAAGCAGTGGGTTGTGTGCCAATGTGCTGATTCTATAATTGCAACTCAGTCTATTTTACTTTAATGAATGACCCCACCAGTGTTAAATACCTCATTACAGTATTTTGAAAATGTTTGCACACCTGGATCATCTATAACATTAAAAGGGCTATATAGGTTAGAAAAATGTATGACATAGTCTTAGGATGACCCCTTTGAAACAACCAATATTGTGTAGGTCCTCTGTGCCACCAGAACAGCTCATACCTTTCAAGACATGGATAAGGCCTCAAAGTATCCTCTGGTATCTGACATATGAAAATGTTAGCGGCATATCCTTTAATTCCTATAAGTTAAAAGGAAATGTGTCATAAGAAAATGACCTTGTTTAAATCACGTTTTTATGTTTAACATATCTTTAAAGGATTTTTAGTGATGTTATTTTTAATAAGTGGTGTAGTGTAGTGGTGGAGAACACTGTGCCTTGCAGTAACACGCATAGGGACTCTGCTGTGGTAGTGAAATAACACTGTGAGTCAGTATGACACGCAGATGACAGGCGTCGCTCTTAGAATCACTGCACACTTCACTTATTTGGGCAGTTACGGGGCCAAAACTGACCAAATAACTCAAGTGTGATGACTTAGCATTCCCCATATGTCCACTGTGATGACTTAGCATTCCCCATATGTCTACTTCATGTTTGAATTATTAGTTAGAAACCGCCCAAAAATGACCCCATTCTATAAACTACACCCCTCAAGGTATTCAAAACTGATTTTGCAAACTTCGTTAACCCTTTAGGTGTTGCACAAGAGTTATTGGCAAATGGGGATGAAATTTGAGAATTTCATTTTTTTGCCAAATTTTCCATTTTAACCTATTTTTTCCACTAACAAAGCAAGGGTTAACAGCCAAACAAGCCCTGACGCTACCGTTTACAGAAACACCCCATATGTGGCCGTAAACTACTGTACGGCCACACAGCGGGGCGTAGAGTGAAAGGTGCGCAGTATGGTTTTTGGAAGCCAGATTTTGCACAATGTCCCATTTAAAGCCCCCGTGATGCACCCCTAGAGTAGAAACTCCATGAAAGTGACCCCATCTAAGAAAGTACACCCCTCAAGGTATTCAAAACAGATTTTACAAACTTTGTTAACCGTTTAGGTGTTGCACAAGATTTATTGGAAAATAGAGATACAATTTCAAAATTTCACTTTTTGGGCAGACTTTCCATTTTAATATTTTTTTTCCAGTTACAAAGCAAGGGTTAACAGGCCAAACAAAACTCATTATTTATGGCCCTGATTCTGTAGTTTACAGAAACACCCCATATGTGGTTGTAAACCGCTGTACGGGCACACAGCAGGGCGCAGAAGGAAAGGAATGCCATACGGTTTTTGGAAGGCAGATTTTGCTGGACTGGTTTTTTGACACCATGTCCCATTTGAAGCCCCACTGTTGCACCCCTAGAGTAGAAACTCCCAAAAAGTGACCCCATTTTAGAAAGTACGGAATAGGGTGGCAGCTTTGTTGGTACTAGTTTAGGGTACATATGATTTTTGGTTGCTCTATATTACACTTTTTGTGCGGCAAGGTAACAAGAAATAGCTTTTTTGGCACTTTTTTTGTTATTTACAACGTTTATCTGAGAGGTTAGATCATGTGGTAATTTTATAGAACAGGTTGTCACGGACGCGGCGATACCTAATATGTATACAATTTTTTTTATTTATGTAAGTTTTATACAATAACTTTATTTTTAAAGCCCAAAAAATGTTTTAGTGTCTCCATAGTCTAAGAGCCATAGTTTTTTCAGTTTTTGGGCGATTATCTTGAGTAGGGTCTCATTTTTTGCGGGATGAGATGACGGTTTGATTGGCACTATTTTGGGGTGCATATGACTTTTTGATCGCTTGCTATTACACTTTTTGTGATGTAAGATGACAAAAAATGGCTTTTTTTACACCATTTTTATTTTTTATTTTTTACGCTGGTCACCTGAGGGGTTAGGTCATGTGATATTCTTATAGAGTCGGTCGATACGGACGCGGCGATACCTAATATGTATACTTTATTTTTATTTATGTAAGTTTTACACAATGATTTCATTTTTGAAACAAAAAAAATCATGTTTTAGTGTTTCCATAGTCTAACGGCCATAGTTTTTCAGTTTTTGGGCGATTATCTTGGGTAGGGTCTCATTTTTTGCGGGATGAGATGACGGTTTGATTGTTACTATTTTGGCGTACATGCAACTTTTTTGATCACTTTTATTACCTTTTTTGGGAAGTAAGGTGGGCAAAAGTTAGAGGTGTGGCCTAGTATGAAAAGAATATATATACATATTGTAAACATTCACAAGATGTTTTATATTTGCACATACTGTATATGTTTATATTTGTATGTGTGGTTTCGGGGGGGGGGGGGAAGGGCGCGCCCAGGTGCATCCTTTGCACAGGGGCCCTTTGCTGCCTGTGTCCGCCCCTGATACAACCATCTTCATTTCTGCCATTATGAGGACACCAGAGCCAGTGTTGACACCCAGGGAGCTATATAGCACAAACTTCATGGACAGTGAGTTGTTGCCTCTTAAAGAGACTGTGCTATATTAGCCTGTTGTCACTATCTAGTTGCAGTGTACTTCCATTGTAACTATGTGTTACCTCTAACTAAGGGCTCATGCAGACGAACATATTTTTGTCCGCATCAATTTCAATTTGGCTGCATCCATATGTCTGTTCTTCAGCCCTGCAAAATAATAGAACATACGTTTTGCGAACAAGAATAGGTATTTCTATAATAGGCCTCCTGTTCCATTGCACAAATTGAGGAAGGCACACGGGCGCCATCCGTGTTTTGCAGATTCATAATTTGCGGACCGCAAAAAACAGCGCGGTCGTGTAAATGAGCCCTAAGTCTGTTCATGCTAAACCAAAGCTAGATTTTGTTCGCTGGACTCCAGGGCTTGCTGAAAATAAAGCTGCTAAGATCTTCTGTGAAAGAAAACTGTGCTACAGATGTTTTTTTGGTCCTAATTAACTCCTCAACTGGAGTGGGGACCACACTCCACACACTCCACATGACACACTCTCTTTCCCTTGTCCCCACACTCTACACACTCCACATGACACCCCCCCTCTCCTCTTTCCTTCCTTTTCTTTTTCATTTTTCATTGCTGTTTCTTTACCTTTACCTTATCTTTATTTCAATCTTTCTCTACTTTGACTTTTATTTTATTTTCATTTCTCTATTTTTTCTTTTGCTATTTATTTATCTTTATTGTCTACATTTTTTATTTTTCATTCTTATTTTTCATTCTTATTTTTCTTTAGTTTTTACTTCCCATTTTTTATTTTCTTCTTTTTTATTTTATTTTTTATTTATCTTCCTCCCCTATTTTCTTCTTTTTCATTTTTTCTCTCTTTCACACCATTTTCACTTTCATTTTCACTCTTTTCTTACTTTTTTCACAACCTTACTATTCTACCTTCACTTTATTCCCATATTTCCTTTGCTTCCCACACTTTCTTTATTCCACCAGATCACATGCCCATAGTCACACAGGCGCACTGCGCCTAGCTAAACGTTGACACCTGCACTCTTTCTCACACTGGCCACCAGCCTCCCCCGCAGTGCTTCCACGCTGTTCCACGGGGGCCCTCCAGGAACTTTCATGAATGACATTCTCCCTACTCATTCCTCCCACTCTTGGTAAGCTTCTCTGCCAGCACAGGGGCTGCTCTTAACCACACTTATACCCCACATGGCAACACAATATTATTTATTATTTATCTATGCCAATTTCTGTGAAGGCATTCTACTCCTCTATAATTTGATGTCCCTGTCTCTCCATTATTGTGTCACTCTTGCCTCCACTGGGCACAATCTGTTGATGCATATTTTGTATACCCCATTTATACCTTATCATGATTATTACATACTTTTATATTACTAATATATCATATACCTCAGTTACTTTCCCAGCTCTGGTTACACAACTACAACCCTGTCTCCAACAGTCACTCGTTAATACATTCATATTGTACTGGTTATAGGTTCTTACTTATATTTTTCAATCTTTCTCTTTTGCACATCGGTCTTAGCTATAATCAGTCATCCAACTACTTTTTTGTATATCATAACCTTTTTTACCCCTGATTAATGAATTCATGTTCCTTTTCTCACTAGCGGCCTATGTGACCAAGGTCCGAAGTAACCGAAACGTCAAGACTCGGAGTAACAATATAGGCATTCTTCCGTTATTACCTATATATTCATTGGAGGATATCTCACAATAAAATAACTTTCTTTGCATGATAGTCCTAAATGTGCCGTGGTATTAGTGAATATACAGGGTGGGCCATTTATATGGCTACACCTTAATAAAATGGGAATGTTTGGTGATATTAACGTCCTGTTTGTGGCACATTAGTATATGTGAGGGGGGAAACTTTTTAAGATGGGTGGTGACCAAGTCGGCCATTTTGAATCCAACTTTTGTTTTTTCAATAGGAAGAGGGTCATGTGACACATCAAACTTATTGGGAATTTCACAAGAAAAACAATGGTGCTTGGTTTTAACGTAACTTTATTCTTTCATGAGTTATTTACAAGTTTCTCTTTGTTTACAGCCATTGACATGTCGCCAAGGTTAACACGTGCAGAGCGGATAGAAATTGTGTTGATGTCTGGTGAACGCAGTAACCGGGTCATTGTACCAGATTTCAATGCAAGACAGCCTATGAGACCACCCATCTCCCATGCTACAGTTAGAAAACTGCTTGCTAAGTTTTGTGAAACTGGTTCAGTGTTGGATTTGCCAAAATATGGAAGCATGAAATCTGTCACTAATGAAGAAACATCAGTGGCTGTCCTTGCTTCATTCAGCAAGAACCCACAGCGTAGCACTCGCCACATGTCACTGGAGAGTGGCATTAGTCGAACATCCCTTTGGCGGATATTAGCTACTCACAAATGGCACCCTTACAAACTCCAGCTACTGCAGCATCTCAACGAGGATGACCCACATCGGCACACTGAATTTGCAGAATGGGCAAAACAAAAATTGGAACATGACCCTCAGTTTACGCAGAAGATTTTGTTCAGTGATGAGGAAACTTTTATGTGAATGGTGAGGTTAACAAACAAAACCACCGCTATTGGTCTGACACTAACCCACATTGGATAGATCCCTCCAAGACTGTTGGAACCAAAAAATTGAAGGTATGGTATGGTATATGGGATACAAATATAGTGGGGCCATTCTTCATCAATGGAAACCTCAAGGCCACTGGATATGCGAAATTGCCACATGATGATGTGTTTCCCTCTTTATGCACTGAAGCTGGCACGTTCCCTGAGTTTTTCCAGCAAGATGGTGCACCACATTATGGGTGTCAGGTCCGAACATTCCTAAATGAACAGTTTCCTGGAAAGTGGATTGGTCGTCATGGGCCAGTTGAATGGCCCCCAAGGTCTCCCGATCTGACCCCCTTAGACTTTTATCTTTGGGGTCATCTGAAGGCAATTGTCTATGCTGTGAAGATACGAGATGTGCAGCACCTGAAACTTCGGATACTGGAAGCCTGTGCTAGCATTTCTCCTGCAGTGTTGCTATCAGTGTGTGAAGAGTGGGAGAAGAGGGTTGCATTGACAATCCAACACAATGGACATTTTATAAGTGGTCAGAAACTTGTAAATAACTCCTGAAAGAATAAATTTACGTTAAAGCCAAGCACACCATTGTTTTTCTTGTGAAACTCCCAATAAGTTTGATGTGTCACATGACCCTCTTCCTATTGAAAAAACAAAAGTTGGATTCACAATGGCCGACTTAAAAATGGCCGCCATGGTCACCACCCATATTGAAAAGTTTCCCCCCTCACATATACTAATGTGCCACAAACAGGAAGTTAATATCACCAACCATTCCCATTTTATTAAGGTGTATCCATATAAATGGCCCACCCTGTATTTATTATAAAATAATATTTAAGTATTTTCATTTTTCTTAATTCCTGGAAAACCCATTTAATAAATACTAACAAAAACATAGCTTTTTCTTTTATCCTAGATAAAATATGAGTAGATTTATAGCCTGACTACCATTCCAACTTTGAGAAATATGTAGTTTAGCAGATATAAGTCAAACACTGCTATTACTCATACTATCTTTGGATTTCTTGCAGTTGTAAATAACTGTAATTTCATTGGAAAGGTCAGGCACAGAAAGGATAAATGACATAGCACATACAACTGAGTCAGTATGAGAATTCATCATAATTTTCTTATTGTTTTTCACCAAGAATGTGTATATATATATATATATATATATATTTTTTTTTTTAAGGAAAAATCAACGCAGTGTCTTTATTCACACAAAATTGGCAACGTTTCAATCCCCTTCCGGGATCCTTCTCAAGCCAAGTGCACAGACCAACAACATGCTGGCATCTAAATACATATCCAACTTTTCAATACATGTGTACAACATCAATTAATCAAGTGATTACAATTAGTGACAGCTGATACAAAATCAAAGTAAAAAAATTTGCTCCATTCCAATATTTCAACGGATCTTCTTGTATTGTGATCTTGGTTTATATTCTCATGCGTCTTTGTATATAAAGTGCTTGTGCCAATAAAGTGCAGCTTCCAATCAAAGTATACAAGAACAATCTCATATTATAAAAAAGTGCAAGTGCATTTTAAAATCACAATAAAACCACTTGGCTATATTAAATTCATCAATTCATCAGGATAGATAGACGCGTGCTGCACTTGAATGCATTTCATCCAGCTTGCTGTTTTTTTGAAAAAACGCATAGTGTGAACACCACCCATCTGCAGGGTACATAAAAAAAGAATACTTGACCTGTGATTCCTCATGGGTAGTATACGTGTTGTGGTGCCCATGTCAATTACTCTATGTGGGGGAGACTATGTGCGATATTAAGGCGAGACTAAATAATCATCGACAGTCTATTAGAGATAAAAGAAAAGATCTTCCTGTGGCTAAACATTTTTCCGAAAAACAACATAAGGAACAAGATCTGAAATTTACGATTTTGTAAAGAATTAATGTGTTAAAAAGAGGGGGGGGGGGGGACAGACTTACTCTCTTGAAGAAATGAGAACTAAAATGGATACATCGCCTTGGTACATTAAAACCCCATGGTTTGAATATAGATTATCTTGTTACAGTAGGGATGAGATAAGGGACACGGGCTCCCGATTGCATGATCACTAGATACATCATTACATTGAATGTACAGACCAGTTATGAATTTTTGAGATATATGATATTTGTTTTGTATTGCAGATATGAGGATCCATGGGATGTGAGAAGCGTCCTGCAGGATGATTGAATATGTCCCTAAAAAAATTTTGTGCTACATTTGATTTAAACGGGAAGTATACTTAATGCCGCATGCTGGTATTGACGGTAATTCACACCGACTCCCAAGCATGCGTTTGTTTGTGGGGAAGTGTTGTCTATGTGTTGTGGATGAGTGACTGCACGGGAAGTAGTAGTGCGCTGTGGTGTAGTGTAATATAATCAAATAATTGAGAAAAATATGAGAATAGAAGATGATTCCAAAATGTTTTTCTCTGTGGGAAGATTGGATATTCTTAGGCGCCAAATAGGCGTCATATGACCACTTGGCACTAGATCCCTGTGCAGACCAGTCCGCAACTCAAGAGATAGCACTGACATGATCATCTATAGAAATTAAAAATATTAAAATATTAAAAAAAATATACCCTGCAGATGGGTGGTGTTCACACTATGCGTTTAAAAAAAACAAAAAAACAGCAAGCTGGATGAAATGCATACAAGTGCAGCACGCGTCTCTCTATCCTGATCAATTGATGCATTTAATATAGCCAAGTGGTTTTATTGTGATTTTAAAATGCACTTGCACTTTTTTATAATATGAGATTGTTCTTGTATACTTTGATTCGGAAGCTGCACTTTATTGGCACAAGCACTTTATATACAAAGATGCATGAGAATATAAACCAACATCACAATACAAGAAGATCCATTGAAAGATTGGAATGGAGCAATTTTTTTTTACTTTGATTTTGTATCAGCTGTCACTAATTGTAATCACTTGATTAATTGATGTTGTACACATGTATTGAAAAGTTGGATATGTATTTAAATGCCAGCATGTTGTTGGTCTGTGCACTTGGCTTGAGAAGGATCCCGGAAGGGGATTGAAACGTTGCCTATTTTTGTGTCACATGTGTGAATAAAGACACTACGTTTTTTTACAAGAAGAGTGCTGCGTTGATTTTTCCTTGAATATACAAGCCTATGGTCAAAGGCGAGACGCTTGCACCTGATAACCTCTAAAGTGAGTGCTGCCGGATTTCATATACTATATATATATATATATATATATATATATATATATGTATATAATGAAGAAATCTGCAGCACGCCTTGAAGAATAAAATGTGCTCTTTATTCACACATATCAAATGTTGACAACGTTTCGGTTCTCTCACAGAACATTTCTCAAGTCAGGCGGTCTCATTCAGTGCACAGGGGTCTCAGTCGCTCTCAATCACCTCTGAGCAGGAGCCCATGCAGCTGGGTTTACTTGCCTCTGACAATAGAGGATTCAGCTCTCATAGGAAGGTTTGTTTCTGTTGTGGAGGTATAAATCATTTGGCAAATGTTTGTCCCTCTAGGAGATTCAGGCAGTTTTTTGAGAGTAATAAAGAAACAAAATGAAAAAAATCCTCTAAAAACATTCCATCTGTTACTATTGGCAAGGTTGATGCGGAAATTGAAGCTTTTCCGTTTGCTTGTAGTTCCCGTTTTGTCCTACCTGCCAGGGTGGCACTAGAGAGCAAGAAAATTTTTTGTGAGATTTTTGTAGATAGTGGAGCAGCTGTCAATCTCATTGATAATCAATTTGCTATAACTCATGGTTTCCAGGTATGCACTTTGGGAAAGGATATACCTGTTTTTGCTATTGATTCCGTTCCACTTTCTCAGAAATCGTTAAAGGGCATAGTTCACAATATCCGTTTGATTGTGAGTGATACTCATGTTGAGGATGTGTCATGTTTCGTCCTAAGCGGGTTGCCTACTCCACTAGTGTTGGGGCTACCCTGGCTCACTAAACATACCCCACCATTGATTGGCAAGCGAGGCAAATAAATGGTTGGAGTGACTTTTGCTGAGAGAATTGCCTCACGACATCTGTTTTTGAGGTTTCTACTAAGACTGTACCATCTTTTCTCTCTGAATTTTCGGATGTGTTTTCTGAGAGTGGTGTTCAGGACTTGCCCCCTCACAGGGAGTACGATTGCCCTATTAATCTCACCCCAGGCGCCAAGTTGCCTAAATCTCATTTATACAATCTCTCCCAACCTGAAAGGGTCACTATGCGTGCTTGTATCTCTGAGAGTCTGAGAAAGGGACACATACGACCCTCGAAGTCACCTGTCGCTGCTGTTTTTTTCTTTGTTAAGAAAAAAGATTTTTTTTTAAGACCATATCTGGATTTCAGGGAGCTGAACAGTATCATAATTCGTGACCCTTATCCGCTTCCTCTGATCCCAGACCTGTTTAACCAGATTGTTGGGGCTAAAGTTTTTTCCAAGTTGGATCTAAGAGGGGCATACAACCTGGTCAGGGTCAGAGAAGGAGACGAATGGAAGACGGCCTTCAATACCCCTGAGGGCCATTTTGAGAATTTGGTAATGCCTTTTGGTTTGATGAATGCTCCAGCCGTCTTTCAGCATTTTGTGAACAGCATTTTTTATCATTTAATGGGGAAATTTGTATTAGTGTATCTAGATGACATTTTGATTTTTTCTCCTGATTTCACCTACGTCAGGTCTTGCTCATCCTATGGGCGAATAAATTGCACGCTAAACTGGAAAAATGTGTGTTTGCGGTTCCAGAAATTCAATTTCTGGGGTTTCTTCTCTCCGCTTCTGGTTTTCGCATGGACCCCGAGAAGGTCCGCGCTGTGCTTGAGTGGGAGCTTCCTGAGAATCAGAAGGCGCTGATGCGTTTTTTGGGTTTTGCCAGTTATTACAGGAATTTTATTTTGAATTATTCCTCTGTTGTTAAACCACTCACTGATATGACTAGAAAGGGGGTAGATTTTTTCTCCCGGTCGGTAGAGGCGCGCAAGGCCTTTTCTAGTATCAAGGAGAGTTTTGCTTCCGCACCCATCTCGGTACAACCTGATATCTCTCTGCCCTTCATAGTTGAGGTGGATGCTTCTGAGGTGGGTGTGGGTTTCGGTCTTGTCTCAGGGTCCCTCTCCTGCCAAATGGCGACCGTGTGCCTTTTTCTCGAAGAAACTCTCCTCCGCAGAGAGAAATTATGATGTGGGAGATAGGGAGTTGTTGGCCATCAAGTTAGCTTTTGAGGAATGGCGAGAGGGAGCCAGACACTCTATTACCGTGTTTACTGACCATAAGAATCTGGCCTACTTGGAGTCAGCCAAGCGTTTGAACCCGAGACAGGCCAGATGGTCTTTGTTCTTTTCAAGGTTTAATTTTGTTGTCACGTTCCGCCCTGGGGTTAAGAATGTGAAGGCGGATGCCCTGTCACGTTGTTTTCCAGGAGGTGGGAATTTTGAAGACCCGGGTCCCATTTTAGCTGAAGGTGTGATGGTCTCTGCTCTTTATCCTGAATTGGAGGCAGAGGTTCAGGTAGCCCAGTCAGAGGCTCCTGATCTTTGTCCTCCTGGGAGGTTGTTTGTGCCTCTCGCTTTAAGACACAAGATTTTTAAGGAGCACCACGATACTGTCCTTGCTGGCCACCCGGGGGCAAGAGCCACAGTGGATCTCATCGCTCAGAGATTCTGGTGGCCGGCGCTTCGTAAGTCGGTTGAGGGTTTTGTGGCAGCCTGCGAGACCTGTGCTCGTGCCAAAGTCCCTCATTCACGGCCATCAGGTCCTCTTCTTCCATTACCCATTCCTTCCCGTCCTTGGACACATCTGTCCATGGACTTCATTACGGACCTGCCTCGTTCCTCGGGGAAGACTGTGATTCTGGTGGTGGTGGACCGTTTAAGCAAAATGGTGCATTTCATTCCTTTTCCTGGCTTTCCCAATGCTAAGACGCTGGCGCAGGAATTTATTGATCACATTGTCAAATTGCATGGTATTCCTTCAGACATAGTCTCTGATAGGGGCACTCAGTTTGTTTCCAGATTCTGGAAGGCTTTCTGTTCTCGCTTGGGGG
This sequence comes from Bufo gargarizans, assembly GCF_014858855.1. NCBI lineage: Eukaryota > Metazoa > Chordata > Amphibia > Anura > Bufonidae > Bufo > Bufo gargarizans. Next base: position 378,074,784 of record NC_058081.1, on the reverse strand, counting down.
TTCGGTTGTCATTCTCTTCTGCTTTCCACCCGCAGTCGAATGGTCAGACAGAGTGCGTCAATCAGAATCTGGAGACATATCTGCGCTGTTTTGTGGCGGAGAATCAGGAGGATTGGTGTTCTTTTTTGTCCCTTGCTGAGTTTGCTTTAAATAACCGTCGTCAGGAGTCCTCTGATAAGTCACCATTTTTTTGTGCATATGGGTTTCATCCGCAATTTGGGATATTCTCTGGAGAGGGGTCTTCTGGTTTACCTGATGAGGACAGATTCTCCTCGTCTTTGTCATCTATTTGGCAAAAGATTCAGGATAATCTAAAGAGCATGGGTGAGAGATATAAGCGTGTGGCGGATAAGAGACGTGTGCCTGGTCCGGACCTGAATGTTGGTGATCTGGTGTGGTTGTCTACTAAGAATATCAAATTGAAGGTTCCCTCCTGGAAGTTGGGTCCTAAGTTTATTGGGCCTTACAAAATCTTGTCCGTCATCAATCCTGTTGCCTACCGTCTTGATCTTCCTCAGACTTGGAAGATCCATAATGTTTTTCATAAGTCCTTATTAAAACCTTATGTCCAACCCATTGTACCCACGTCTTTGCCTCCTCCTCCGATTGTGGTTGATGGTAATCTTGAATTTCAGGTCTCTAGGATTGTGGATTCTCGTGTTGTCCGCGGTTCTCTCCAGTACCTCGTTCATTGGGAGGGTTATGGTCCTGAGGAGAGGATGTAGGTCCCAGTGACGGACATTAAGGCCACTCATCTCATCAGGGCTTTCCATAGGTCCCATCCTGAGAAGGTGGGCTCTGAGTGTCTGGTGTCCACTCGTAGAAGGAGGGGTACTGTCACCACCAGATATCTGAGAAGCTCTGACAGATGTTCTTCAGAACCTCCTGCTTTAGGTTCCTTTTGTTTTGCTTTCATTTTCTCATCTCTTTAGCCTCTCTCAGCTGTCATGTAGTTGCACTGATTGAATCCCTTTAAATCCCTTCCCATACTGCATCACTTTGCGGTTTATACAACTTCCTGGAGTGTGCTGATGCTAGAAGCTGTTACTACTGCATCCACAAGATAAGTCTGTTTTCTTTATTTCTGTTTGCCTGTGGGCTTGATCCTAGGTGACCCTGACTCCCTCCGTATTAAGTGTAGGGAGCCGGTGGTCGTGTCCCCTCACTATTATAGGGTGTTCAGGTGCATACAGTCGAGGAACGAGGATATGCAATTTTCTACCATTGAGATTTTTGCATAGGCTGAGCAGTAAGGGCTTATCCTCCTGTTCCTTAGTTTTGGATCAAGTCAGTCGGATCTTCATTTGTGTCTTCTAGTTTTCTGTAACACCATCCGTGACACTTGGCCATTGCATAACATTCCACTTCTTTCCCTTAAAAAACTCTTTGGTTGCTTTTGCAGTATGCTTTGGGTCATTGTTCATCTGCACTGTGAAGCGCCATCCAATGATTTCTGAAGCATTTGGCTGACTCTGAGCAGATAATATTGCCCAAAACACTTCAGAATTCATCCTGCTTCTTTTGTCAGCAGTCACATCATCAATAAATACAAGAGAACCAGTTCCATTGGCAGCCATACATGCCCACACCATGACACTACCACCACCATGCTACACTGATGAGGTGGTATGCTGAGGCTCATGAGCAGTTCCTTTCCTTCTCCATACTCTTCTCTTCCAATCACTCTGGTACAAGTTTATCTTAGTCTCATCTGTCCATAGGATGCTGTTCCAGAACTGTGAAGGTATTTTTAGATGTCGTTTGGCAAGCTCTAATCTGGCCTTCCTGTTTTTGAGGCTCACCAATGGTTTACATCTTGTGGTGAACCCTTTGTATTCACTCTGGTGAAGTCTTCTCCTGATTGTTGACTTTGACACACATACACCTACCTCCTGGAGAGTGTTCTTGATCTGGCCAACTGTTGTGAAGGGTGTTTTCTTAACCAGGGAAAGAATTATTCGGTCATCCACCACAGTTGTTCTCCGTAGTCTTCCGGGTCTTTTGGTGATACTGAGCTCACCGGTACGGTCCTTCTTTTTAAGAATGTTCCAATCAGTTGTTTTGGCCATGCCTAATGTTTTTGCTATCTCTCTGATGGGTTTGTTGTGTTTTTTCAGCCTAATGATGGCTTGCTTCAATGATAGTGACAGCTCTTTGGATCTCATCTTGAGAGTTGACAGCAAAAGATTCCAAATGCGAATAGCAGACTGGAAATGAACTCTGGACCTTTTATCTGCTCATTGTAATTGGGATAATGAGGGAATAACACACACCTGGCCATGGAACAGCTGAAAAGACAATTGTCCCATTACTTTTGGTTCCTCAACAAGTGGGAGGCACATATGCAAATTGTTGTAATTCCTGCACCGTTCACCTGATTAGCATGTAAATGCCCTCAAATTAAAGCTGACAATCTGCAGGTAAAGCACATCTTGTTTGTTTCATTTCAAATCCATTGTGGTGGTGTATAGAGCCAAAAATGTTACAATTGTGCCCATGCCCCAATATTTATGGACCTGTCGGTTTTGCTCCCATTTAGCATGAGCTGAACTTTAAAATCTGGAACATTTTCTACATACACAAAAGACCCATTAATCTCAAATATTGTTCACAAATCTGTCTATATCTATGTTAGCGAGAATTTCTCCTTTGCCGAGAAAATCCATCCCACCTCACAGGTGTGGCATATAAAGGTGCTGATTTGACAGCATGAATATTGCACAGGTGGGCCTTAGACTGCCCACAATAAAACACCACTCTGAAACGTGCAGTTTGATCACACAGCACAATGCCACAGATGTCGCAACGTTTGAGGGAGTGTGCAATTGTCATGCTGACTGAAGGATTGTCTACCAGAGGTGTTGTCTGTGCAATGAATGTTAATTTCTCTACCATAAGCCATCTCCAAAGGCGTTTCAGAGAATTTGGCAGTACATCCAACCGGCCTCACAACCGCAGACCACGTGTAACCACACCAACCCAGGACCTCCACATCCAGCATGTTCACCTTTATGATCGTCTGAGACCAGCCACCCAGACAGCTGCAGCAGCAATCGGTTTGCATAATTAAAGAATTTCTGCAAAAACTGTTAGAAACCATCTCAGGGAAGCTCATCTGCATGCTCGTTGTCCTCATCGGGATCTGGACCTGACTGCAGTTCCGTAAACAACTTAAGTGGGCAAATGGTCACATTCGATGGCATCTGGCATGTTGGAGAGGCGTTCTGTTCATGGAGTCACGGTTTTCACTGTTCAGGGTAGATGGCAGACAGCATGTGTGGCATTGTGTGGGTGAGTGGTTTTCTGAAGTCAACGTTGTGGATCGAGTGGCCCATGGTGGTGTTGGGGTTATGGTATGGCCATGCGTATGTTATGGACATCGAACACAGGTGCATTTTATTGATGGAATTTTGAATGCACAGAGATACCGTGACGAGTTCCTAAAGGCCCATTGTTGTGCCATTCATCCACGACCATCACCTCATGTTGCAGCATGATAATGCATAGCCCCATATTGCAAGTATATGTGCACATTTCCTGGAAGCTGAAAACATCCCAGTTCTTGCATGGCAGGCATACTCACCGGACATATCACCCATTGAGCAAGTTTAGGATGCTCTGGATCGGCGTACACGACAGCGGGTTCTAGTTCCTGACAATATTTTGCAACTTCGTACAGTTATTGAAGAGGAGTGGACAAACATTCCACAGGCCACAATTAACAACCTGATCAACTCTATGCGATGGAGATGTGTTGCAATGCGTGAGTCAAATGGTGGCCACACCAGATACTGACTGTTTTTTTGACCCCCCAAGTAAGGCAAAACTGTGCACATTTCAGAGTGGTCTTTTATTGTGGGAAGTCTAAGGCACATCTGTGCAATATTCATGCTGTCTAATCAGCACCTTGATATGCCACAACTGTGAGGTGGGATGGATTATATTGGCAAAGGAGAAGTGCTCACTAACATAGATTTAGACAGATTTGTGGACAATATTTGACAGTAATGGGTCTTTTGTATATGTAGAAAATGTTTCAGATCTTTGAGTTCAGCTCATGCAACATGGGAGCAACAGCGAAAGTGTTGTGTTTATATTTTTGTTCAGTGTGTGTATATATATATATAAATAAAGTACAGACCAAAAGTTTGGACACGCCTTCTCATTCAAAGAGTTTTCTTTATTGTCATGACTATGAAAATTGTAGATTCACACTGAAGGCATCAAAACTATGAATTAACACATGTGGAATTATATACATAACAAAAAAGTGTGAAACAAAAGAAAATATGTCATATTTTAGTTTCTTCAAAGTAGCTACCTTTTGCTTTGATTACTGCTTTGCACACTCTTGGCATTCTATTGATGAGCTTCAAGAGGTAGTCATCTGAAATGGTTTTCACTTCACAGGTGTGCCCTGTAAGGTTTAATAAGTGGGATTGCTTGCCTTATAAATGGGGTTGGAATCATCAGTTGTGTTGTGGAGAAGTCAGGTGGATACACAGTTGATAGTCCTACTGAATAGACTGTTAGAATTTGTATTATGGTAAGAAAAAAGCAGCAAGTAAAGAAAAACGAGTGGCCATCATTACTTTAAGAAATGAAGGTCAGTCAGTCCAAAAAATTGGGAAAACTTTGACAGTGTCCCCAAGTGCAGTCACAAAAACCATCAAGCGCTACAAAAAAACTGGCTCACATGCGGACCGCCGCATGAAAGGAAGACCAAGAGTCACCTCTGCTGCGGAGGATAAGTTCATTTGAGTCACCAGCCTCAGAAATCGCAGGTTAACAGCAGCTCAGATTAGAGACCAGGTCAATGCCACACAGAGTTCTAGCAGCAGACACATCTCTAGAACAACTGTTAAGAGGAGACTGTGTGAATCAGGCCTTCATGGTAGAATATCTGCTAGGAAACCACTGCTAAGGACAGGCAACAAGCAGAATAGACTTGTTTGGGCTAATGAACACAAGGAATGGACATTAGACCAGTGGAAATCTGTGCTTTGGTCTGATGAGTCCAAATTTGAGATCTTTGCTTCCAACCCCCGTGTCTTTGTGTGACGCAGAAAAGGTGAACGGATGGACTCTACATGCCTGGTTCCCACCGTGTAGCATGGAGGAGGAGGTGTGATGGTGTGGGGGTGCTTTGCTGGTGACACTGTTGGGCATTTATTCAAAATTGAAGGCATACTGAACCAGCATGGCTACCACAGCATCTTGCAGCGGCATGCTATTCCATCCGGTTTGCGTTTAGTTGGATCATCATTTATTTTTCAACAGGACAATGACCCCAAACACACCTCCAGGCTGTCTAAGGGCTATTTGACCATGAAGGAGAGTGATGGGGTGCTGTGCCAGATGACCTGGCCTTCACAGTCACCGGACCTGAATCCAATAAAGATGGTTTGGGGTGAGCTGGACCGCAGAGTGAAGGCAAAAGGGCCAACAAGTGCTAAGCATCTCTGGGAACTCCTTCAAGACTGTTGGAAGACCATTTCAAGCGACTACCTCTTGAAGCTCATCAAGAGAATGCCAAGAGTGTGCAAAGCAGTAATCAAAGCAAAGGGTGGCTACTTAGAAGAACCTAAAATATTACATATTTTCAGTTGTTTCACACTTTTTTGTTATGTATATAATTTGACGTGTTAATTCATAGTTTTGATGCCTTCAGTGTGAATCTACAATTTTCATAGTCATGAAAATAAAGAAAACTCTTTGAATGAGAAGGCGTGTCCAATCTTTTGGTCTGTACTGTATATATATATATGTAGTTGGGGAATACAACATCTCCTTATGAAGAGCTCCTTCAACAGCATGAGAAATCTTATAGGTCAGGAAGCGCTGGGAAGAAGAGGGTATGCAAACTATGCCTTTAATGCTACCAGATTTAAGGTATTACTGATGCACTGCACTAATGAGCAGACCCTAAAACAGCTATCTGCAGATTATATGCTGGCTTAATTATTATCCAAATCTCAATACCTGTTTAAAATATTGAACATTGACTTATAGGATAACTACCTTACATCTGGTAGCATTAGAGGCAGAGCTTATTAGGAGCTCATTTGCATACCCGCTTGCCAGAATTCCAGAGGAGTGTTGCCTGACCTGTAAGACACCTCATGCCATTTAAGCCAATCTCCATAAGGAAATATTGCATTCCCCAAATTCTGACCTAGGCCTCTCACCATGTTAAGCCGGTACTCTCTGCTCTGCACTGATGAGGGGCAATCATTCAAAAATGATGGCAACACTATTGTCAGCCACTGACACGATGAAAAAAGCCCACACTGCTGAGCCATGTACCAGCATCCTCGGAGCACCAGAAGTGACCGTGCATGGTGGATGGCTCACTCCAGATACACTTGCAGTCTGTTATTTGCCTCCTGTGCCCTGCGAGCTGTGCCTGCTTCTCCTCCCTCTCTGCTGCTCCATCTCTCTCTCTTAACTTCCCTCCTTTTCCTCTCTTGTAGGCACCCACATGACGTTCATCGACACGTCATCATTGTCACCTTCACCACCACTCACATTTGAGAGCAAGGAGTAGGCAGCAACAATGGGGACCTCCCTCCTTGGGCTGATCTGCTGCTGTCAGACCGCTGGATGGCGGCCGTTGTGGCTCCTCTTCCTCATCTAATGTCAAGAATGGCTGCCCATCGGTAAGGTCTGGGAATGGATGGGAAAATAATTCCTCTGACTCGAGTGGAGGGGCTATGATAGTGCTGGTGGTGGTGTATTTGGGGGTGCACACAGAAGAGAGAGAGGAGGGTGCAGAAGAGGAAGGGTGAGTGAGCCACTCAACCAACTCTGGTGCGTCTTTTGAAGTAATCGCACACGCCTTCTTCAACTTCCCACCCCTGCGGAACGGCCTGCCTCTTCCTCTGCCAGTCATTTTCAAAATGATTCTGTGCCTAAGTCCCTAGAGAAGAGCAGTATTTGTAGAAGCAGGTATATCGCAGGCCTCAATCAATATTTGGTGGAAACAGGTATATCGAACCCCTTAATCAGTAGTTTGTGGAAGCAGGTATCTCGCAAACCTCAATCAATATCTGGTAAAAATAGGTATATCAAACTCCTTAATCAGTATTTTGTGGAAGCAGGTATATCACACTCCTCAATCAATATTTGGTGGAAACAGGTATATTGAACCCCTTAATCAGCATTTTGTGGAAGCAGGTATCTCGCAGGCTCAGTCAATATTTTTTGGAAACAGGTATATTAAACCCCTTAATCAGTATTTTGCGGAAGCAGGTATATTACACCCCACAATTATTTTTTTGCCACAACAGTTATATCACACCACCCTATTTATTTAGGGAAACAGGTATATCACAGCCCTCAATCAGTATTTTGTGGAAAAAGGTATATCACACCCCTCAATCAGTTTTTTGGGGGGCAACAGGTATATCACAATTAGTTGTTCCGATAGTGTTTGTCGCTCTATATAGCTGCGGTATCGCAGCAGAACCGCACACAACTGCTGCACAATACAAATGCACTATAATATACTTTCTATGTTAGAAAGTATATTATAAGTATATCACACCCCCCAGTATATCACACCTATCGATAGCACACCTATATCAGTCCTTAAAAAGGACTTTTGTGGCCCTATTAACTAGCGTTTGGTGTCCCTAACTGTCCCTGCTCCAAAATGCAACCTCTCCCTACACTGGCAAAAAACATAATGTAAAATGGCTGCCAGATCGGGTTCTTTGATAGGGTGGGGGTGTGTCCATGTGCTGAAACCTCTCAATTGGCTGTCCTGTCCAACCTGATGGATGTGTCATGGATCAAAGTTCGGTGCATTGTGCAGCGTTCCACTACATGTGTGTGGGCACTGCTTAAAAGCACTTTTTACTTTATTATAAGCACTAGGTTGTCATTTGTGTAACTGCAAAATCCCTGTTAACAGGCCTATTAGGTGTAATTTATACATCCCACCACTAGATGGGGATAGAGCTTAGGTCTTATATATATTCAGGTCAGGCCTAGTGAGACAGATTAGGCAGGCTGTAGTTCAGAAGAGAGCAGATCTGAGGTAGTCAGATCAAGTTAGTGGGAGGAAAGATAGAGTGAAGACTTTGCAACACAGATTAGTGAGTGGAGCCAACTTCGCTAGGAGGTGTTTACTCAGATGTTAGGTGCAGAAGAGCATTTTCCTTCTATAGCTGGACTATAGACTTGCACCCCTGACCAGTAGGAGAAGAATTTGCCTCCCTGGAAAATAAACAAGCATTCCTAGGAATTCATCAGTGATAAGAGCCATTATTGAGGACCACAGACACCTTTGTATGGTGGAGGTTTTATAGCTTCAGGCAGCCACACCAACCTTCTAAGAGACAGTTGAGTTTTCCTGTCTACACATATTCAGCTTGTAGGGAAAGACAAGGTATAGGATCCAAAGCCTCTAAAGGAACCAGGTACACCGAACCCACTGCTCCAAAACCACAAAAAAAAACTGACAAGCCTTAAAGGGACTCTGTCACCAGTTTCTAACCCCCCCTTTTATAACTATTGTTCTCTCCATGGTCCCCTTCTCATTACAAAGCTGTTGTTATAAGTTAAATCCGCCGTGTAGTTTTCATAAAAATCGCTTTTATCTAACCTGTCAATCTTCAGGATAAGGTGCCCAGGGCGTTTCTGATGGTCTGAATCTGCCGCTCTTCACCGCCGCCGTTGGTGCCCAGCTCCTCCCATGATCCTTTCAGCGCCACCTCGATGTAATGCAATCCGCCTCCGGCTCTCCTCAGTGCCCCCTCCTCCTTTTCAAAGATCTCGCGCGTGCGCACAGGCCTGTGCCTGATGCGCCCGTGCGGACGTTTAGATTCTGCCTCGTGGAGCGAAGCGCGCATGCGCGCGCACGCGTTCGCGCATGTTTGCGCGTGCGCGCGCATGCGCACTTCGCTCCACGAGGCAGAATCTAAACGTCCGCACGGGCGCATCAGGCACAGGCCTGTGCGCACGCGCGAGATCTTTGAAAAGGAGGAGGGGGCACTGAGGAGAGCCGGAGGCGGATTGCATTACATCGAGGTGGCGCTGAAAGGATCATGGGAGGAGCTGGGCACCAACGGCGGCGGCGAAGAGCGGCAGATTCAGACCATCAGAAACGCCCTGGGCACCTTATCCTGAAGATTGACAGGTTAGATAAAAGCGATTTTTATGAAAACTACACGGCGGATTTAACTTATAACAACAGCTTTGTAATGAGAAGGGGACCATGGAGAGAACCATAGTTATAAAAGGGGGGTTAGAAACTGGTGACAGAGTCCCTTTAAACAGTGGATTTGCAGAATTACCTTTGTAACATCTAAAGACTGCATAATTGTACTACTGCAACTGAAAGACATCCAAAGTAAAAGTTGTGAGTTGCATCTTACCACTGTCTACCTCATTATTACTACCTATGGTTGTACCACCATTAACGGTACTGGCTTCACGACACAAACCATCGAAGGGCTCATCCGCAACAAGCACCGTAAGCACCCCTAACATCAAGGGTACCTCAACCACCATCTTGGCTGATGCTTCCTACCACAGAGTGTGCCCCGGAGGATTTCGTGCTGTCCACCTCAACACTGTGCTGTCAGCCCAGAGAGGCTATCTGCTAACCGTGAGTAAACTGATAAACTGTGTGTAATACCATTTGGCCCCTCATCAGTCCACCGTGAACCTCACATGTTCCTCCTACGACTGGCTGGCTGCAATTGCTAAAGAATATGTCGCTGGCGGACATTGCCATATGTTCACATATTCGGCGAATCGCGAACATGCAAAGTTCGCCAAAAAATGTCCGCTGGGCGAACTGCAAGGCGTACCAAAAATGTTGCTAATGTGTGTACACTTTATTATTTATAAAATACTTGTTTTTCTAATCATCTCCAATCCTTCATTCAAGGTTTATATTTATGTGTTCTTATTGTGGCTTTCAGTTTCAGCCCCCCCTCAATGCATTAAAAAATGATTGTATTAACCAGACTAGAGACGAGCGAATTTCATAACGGAAACGGGACGGATCCGTTTTGCAGCCCATAGACTTCTTTTATGACAGAATGAATAACAGAATGCCTCTAAAGGCATTCCATTATGCATTCCGTCATAGAATTGCGTGCTAGCGGAATCCATAACGCAATTCACCTTTTACCAACCACTTTTCACTCATTTCTAGACCAGACAATCAGATTTTCATACACTCATCATCTCATGACACAAACATTTGGAAAAGACCCTGTTTAATACAAGAAATGTAAATTACTGATGGTAAGGGAAGAAGACAACAGCAGGGAAGTAATTTCTTATGTTTATGTAACTGGCATTTTTATAGCATGCTTTAACAATCACTATCTTTGTGCGCTGAAAGCCTTCCTTGGCAAGTTTTACTGTTTACACACATTTTCTTCCATGATGATGACTTTTAATTACATTTAACAGAAATTTGGCCTCACCAAATGTGAAGAAAATAAATTATTTACATTATGTATTTGTATAAAACATATTATAAAACTGTGAAATTCCTGACTCTGCCAATGTTCTATGTAATATAATGGAAATATTAACCCTTAGTGACCACACATATGCCTTTTTCTGGAGGTCACTAAGGAGCTTTAGGCTGTCCCCTGTGCAACAGAGAGCTGGGGCTTGGCTCTCAAAGGAGTGCCGATCTGGGCTGTTTAATGCCCTACTTGCTGCGGGCAATGACGTCTGCTGCATGTGAGCAATGACAAAGGGAGCGGACTCCCTCTGTCTCCCACCGGCACCCCACAAATTTAATCGGGAGGTGTCGATGTGTGTAAAGGCTGGCTGGGGTCTGATACAGGCCCCAAACCAGACTTGAATATTTTCCAGCAGGCTGTGCTTCTCTGGCACAGCCTGATGGTCAATGTCAGTATAGCACTGAAATTCAAATGCAATGCACTATAGGAATACTGCATTGTATTTTAAAATCAATTAAAATGTTGTCTGTTATAGTCCCCTTGTGGGACAATTAAGTGTTAAAAAAGTAGATCAAGATCAATGTTAAAAAATAAAAAACATAAATAAAAATATCCCCCATATGTTTGGTATCGTCACATCTGTAATGACGTACACTATATAACTATCATGTAAATTGTCCTCTACAGTGACCAGCTTAAAAAAATTACAGAATTGCTAATTTATTCTTAGTTGCCACCGATAAAACGTAATAACAAGCGATCAAAAAGCAACATTTACTCCAAAATTATAACAATTAAAATGGCAAGTTGGCCCACAAAAATAAAGCCCCCACACAACTCCACAGAAAGAGAAATAAAAAAGTTATGGGTCTTGGGAAGCGGTGATGCAAAAAATATTTTCTTCAATTTTTTTTTAAAAAAAGGGGTTTTATTGCACAAAAGTAGTAAAATGTAAATAAAACTGTATGTATTTCGTATCGCTGCAATCGTACTGACCCAGAGCATAAAGATATTAAGTTATTTATACTGAAAAGTGAGTGCCGTAAAATTTATAGTGTAAAAATAGTAATGTTGTTTTTCCCATCTCCCTCCCAGAAAGAGTTAATAAAAGTTATCAGAAAGTTGTGTACCCCAGAATGACGCCATTAAAACTTGTTCAGTTTCCCTCATGCAACTATATAGACGTAAAAATAAAAAAATGATAGCTCTTTGTAGTCGACAATGAAAAAGGAAGTAAAATGCTTGGTCATTAAGGCCCAAAACAGGCTGGTCACTAAGGTGTTAAGATCAAAACAAGTTGGTCAAGACAAACCCCCTCTTAGTAGCCTGGAGAGCCAATGCACAGAGCAACTCCCTTATTGGAGGACTTGGCCAAACTGTTGTTTATACATTTGCCCATTCATTTTAATGAGAGCCAAGGTATATCACATTTTCCCTGGAAGTAAGGGCTCATGCACACAAATGTTCCCTTTTTTTTTTTTTGCGGACCATATGCGGAACCATTCACTTCACTGGGGCTGTAGAAAATACAGAAGTTACTCCGTGTGCATTCCGTTTCCGTTTGTCCGCATGGCCGTTCCGCCGAAAAGTAGTGCAGGTCATATTATTGTCCGCAAATCACGTCCGAGGCCCCATTCAAGTCAATAGGTCCGCAAGAAATACGGAACGCACATGGAACACATCTGCATGTCATCCGTATTTCACGGATCCCTACTGTAGAAATGCTATGCCCAGCCCATATTGCTCATGTGTTTGGTGAATAATAAGTTACTGTTTCTGTATACGATCCGCACAAAAAAAACGAATCAGTTCTGTTAGTGTTAGGAACCCATATGCAGAAGCCATCTTGACGCCTGGTAGATTGGCCCGACACACGATTGATCAAAAATGTGCGCAATGTGTGTTTCTGTGATGCACAGCTATTTGATGTGTTTAATGTGTTGTCCCTGGTATGAACACAGAACTTTAAACTTTGACATTTTGAAATTTCTGTATTGATAACTTATGAACCACAGGAGATATTGCAAATCAGATTGTGCCAATCAATTTCTGAGAAAATTCTAGTCTTCTTTAATATGCAACATGCCCCCCTCTCCATTGGAAAAATTTGCCATTGATCCAATAAGGTTTTCAAGATAGTTGCCATGTTCTGGACATAGCCTAAAAGATTCAGATACTTCATTTTCCCTTTCATTTCTGAAATAAAAGTGTGTCCTAAATAGTGTCTTACTTCATGGATTCGCATGTGGACATCCTAATTAGTGATGGACGAACATCTGTCAGGACGGTTCGCAAACGGGATCAAATGTTCACGAACCGCAAGTTCGCGGCAGGTCCCATTCATTTTAATGGCAGGCGAACCTGAAAACCTTCAGCTCATATTTGCAGCCAAGAAATAATTACTAGAAGTGCACAAATAGTCCCACAACATGGACCGTGACATACCAGATGTATTATTCACCCCGCTTCAATCAGTTTTTTGGGGGGACACACCAGTAGAAATTATTTGTTCCAATAACGCTTGTCCCTCTATATACCTGCAGTTTCGCAGCAGAACCGCACACAACTGCCGCACAATACAAATGCACTATAATATACTTTCTAACATAGAAAGTATATTATAACATTGTACAAGGAAGGCAATCCATTAGAATATACATAAAGATGAAACGTAACCTTTAATAATGTTACTATGAGGGTCCATTCACACGTCCGTAAGTGTTTTGCGGATTCGCAAATCACCGACACCGGGAATGTGCATTCCGCAATTTGCGTACCGCACATCGCCGGCACTACAATAGAAAATGCCTAATCTTGTCTGCAATTGCGGACAAGAATACGACATGTTCAATTTTTTTGCGGAAACAGAAGCACGGATCTGAAAATGCGGATGTGGATCCGCAAATGCGGATGCAGACAGCACATCCCAGCCCATGGGTGAATGGGTCTGCACCGTTCCACAAAATTGCAGAACGGATGCAGACCCATTTTGCGGATGTTTGAATGGAATACAGGGAGTGCAGAATTATTAGGCAAGTTGTATTTTTGAGGATTAATTTTATTATTGAACAACAACCATGTTCTCAATGAACCCAAAAAACTCATTAATATCAAAGCTGAATATTTTTGGAAGTAGTTTTTAGTTTGTTTTTAGTTTTAGCTATTTTAGGTGGATATCTGTGTGTGCAGGTGACTATTACTGTACATAATTATTAGGCAACTTAACAAAAAACAAATATATACCCATTTCAATTATTTATTTTTACCAGTGAAACCAATATAACATCTCAACATTCACAAATATACATTTCTGACATTCAAAAACAAAACAAAAACAAATCAGTGACCAATATAGCCACCTTTCTTTGCAAGGACACTCAAAAGCCTGCCATCCATGGATTCTGTCAGTGTTTTGATCTGTTCACCATCAACATTGCATGCAGCAGCAACCACAGCCTCCCAGACACTGTTCAGAGAGGTGTACTGTTTTCCCTCCTTGTAAATCTCACATTTGATGATGGACCACAGGTTCTCAATGGGGTTCAGATCAGGTGAACAAGGAGGCCATGTCATTAGATTTTCTTCTTTTATACCCTTTCTTGCTAGCCACGTTGTGGAGTACTTGGACGCGTGTGATGGAGCATTGTCCTGCATGAAAATCATGTTTTTCTTACCTTGCAGACTTCTTCCTGTACCACTGCTTGAAGAAGGTGTCTTCCAGAAACTGGCAGTAGGACTGGGAGTTGAGCTTGACTCCATCCTCAACCCAAAAAGGCCCCACAAGCTCATCTTTGATGATACCAGCCCAAACCAGTACTCCACCTCCACCTTGCTGGTGTCTGAGTCGGACTGAAGCTCTCTGCCCTTTACCAATCCAGCCATCTGGCCCATCAAGACTCACTCTCATTTCATCAGTCCATAAAACCTTAGAAAAATCAGTCTTGAGATATTTCTTGGCCCAGTCTTGACGTTTCAGCTTGTGTGTCTTGTTCAGTGGTGGTCGTCTTTCAGCCTTTCTTACCTTGGCCATGTCTCTGAGTATTGCACACCTTGTGCTTTTGGGCACTCCAGTGATGTTGCAGCTCTGAAATATGGCCAAACTGGTGGCAAGTGGCATCTTGGCAGCTGCACGCTTGACTTTTCTTAGTTCATGGGCAGTTATTTTGCGCCTTGGTTTTTCCACATGCTTCTTGCGACCCTGTTGACTATTTTGAATGAAACGCTTGATTGTTCGATGATCACGCTTCAGAAGCTTTGCAATTTTAAGAGTGCTGCATCCCTCTGCAAGATATCTCACTATTTTTGACTTTTCTGAGCCTGTCAAGTCCTTCTTTTGACCCATTTTGCCAAAGGAAAGGAAGTTGCCTAATAATTATGCACACCTGATATAGGGTGTTGATGTCATTAAACCACACCCCTTCTCATTACAGAGATGCACATCACCTAATATGCTTAATTGGTAGTAGGCTTTCGAGCCTATACAGCTTGGAGTAAGACAACATGCATAAAGAGGATGATGTGGTCAAAATACTCATTTGCCTAATAATTCTGCACGTAGTGTAGATATCCCTCAAAATGAAAATAAATAAAATTATTAAAGGGATTCTGTCACCTCATTTTCAGTTATAGAGCTGCGGACATGCTCGGCTAGATCGCTGCTAGCATGTCTGCAATATACCGGTCCTATAGGGATGTGTCCTTTTATTTTGTTTACAAAATTATTTTAGAGATATGTAAATGAGCCTTGTAAGATGCCCAGGGGGCTGTACGAACCTTCCTGGTGCCCAGCCACGCCCCCCTGTGAAGGTGCCCTATGTTCTGCGGATCTCCTCCTAGCTCACAGTTAGATTGCCGTAATCTTGCAATGCGCGAGCTCACTTATGCGCAGTGCCGGTATAGTGTTCCTTCCCTGTGCTGGCATCAGCTTCGCTAGAAGATGGCAATTTTAACTGTGAGCTAGGAGGAGATTCGGAGGACATAGGCGGTGCTGTGCTCTTTCACAGGGGGGCGTAGCTGGGCACCTGGAAGGTTAGTGCAGCCCCTTGGGCACCTTACAAGGCTCATTTCCATATCTCTAAAATGATTTTTTAAACAAAATGAAAGGACACAACCCTATAGGACATATAGGGTATATTGCGGACATGCTAACGGCGATCTAGCAGTGCATGTCCGTAGCTCTGTAACCGAAAACGAGGTGACAGAATCCCTTTAAAGTTAAGCAAAAAGCATAGATGTGGTAAGCAATAACAAGTGCTTAGCGGCACTAAATCAGGTGCTCGGCGGCACCAAATCAGAAACCATATGTCCTACCACAATTCGGGGGTTCCAGTGCACATCCATCAATTCCGGAGGGAAAGCAAACACCATCTATCCCTGGGCTAGAGGATGATGTGGTATTGAAGGACAGGGTGGGCAAATAACTGTCCCTGATATTTCCCTACAGGGAAATACAAGGTGCTATTCAGGCCCTGATAGACTAACTACAGACCACCCGCCCTGATAAGAACGACCCTGTCCGGAACCTTACCCTATATAAAAATGGCCCTAGTAAGCCCCTAGGCCCCTCACTTCCAGGTGATCACTATATAGATCTATGTGTTTTTGACTCATTATAAAAGTATAAGTATATCGCACCCCTCTGTGTATCACACATATAGATAGCACACCTATACCAGTCCTTAAAAAGACTTGTGGCCCTATTAGCTAGCGTTTGGTGTCCCTAACAGCCTGTCCTTGCTCTACACAGCAACCTCTCCCTACACTGGCAAAACAATTAATGTAAAATGGCGGCCAGATCAGGTTTATTTATAAGGTAGGGGGTATGTCCATGCGCTGAAACGTCTCAATTGGCGGCCCTGTACCACCTAATGGATGTGTCATGGGTCAAAGTTCTTCACAATGTAAAAGAATATGGCGGGCACTAATATCTCCATATGTTCGCATGTTCGGCGAATTGGGAATACGCAAAGTTCACCGCGAAACGACCGTCGGGCGAACCGCAAGGCCATTTCTAATCCTAATTAATCCAATACATCATATGAATCATTACACCATGATAAACAAATAAGCACATGTAGATCCCACCTCCTGTATTAATCAAAGAATTTTGCCATTCATTTCTATGGGGATTTTTTTATATTTTTAAATGTAAATTTATTAAACAGACAAATCCGATTGACTCCAAAAATATACAGCACACCTCTCAGAGATGAAAGCTTAAAAATGCAGTTTGAATGGAGTCTGTAAGTTAAGCAATTCGGCCTGTATTGGGACTCTTTCAGGCGAGCGTGTCCTGCTAGATAGATGTTAAGTTTATTGTGCATTAAACCATTCTACCCCGGGCCAGTTTTCGCCCTCCTGCCCATGCCATTTTTTTGCAAATGTGACGTGTCACTTTATGTGGTAATAACTTTGGAACATTTTTACTTTTCCAAGCTAATCTGAGATTAAAACAGTCATAAATTTGAGTCAATATATTTCACCTTTATAAAAAAGATCCTAAATTTTCAAAAAAAAATGGAAAAATTAGCAATTTTCTAAATTGCTATTTCTCTGCTTTTAAAACAGAAATTGATACCTCATGAAATATCTATTACTTAACATTCCCCATATGTATACTTTATGTTTGGATCATTTTGTAAATGTAATTTAATTTTTTTAGAAAGTTAGAAGGCTTAGAATTTTAGAAGCAATTCTTACAATTTTTAAGAAAATTTCCAAAACCCACTTTTTAAGGGCCAGTTCAGTTCTGAAGTAGAAACCACCCATAAATGCTTTTAATATCTGCATTTATGACTAGCCAGTATAGTCAGTGGCATATCCGTTTGGTGCATTTTTTTCTGTGATTTATATGATTATATTTTCATCCGCACAATGCTCCGTTTTGTGTAGGATGCCTTTGTGGTGCAACCTGGGGATGGATCTCCTCAGCTTTGGTAGAAGGCAGGTCCCAATGTCTCAGCAAGGTTTTGGACTGCCTTCTCTTCCATCAGGTCCCCGTCACCACAGATTGGATCCCTCAAACCGCAAACACCTTCTGTGCCGCGGTCAGCACTGACCGCAGCATAAAAGGGGTAATCCGCCAGCATCGGCTTTTACAGCAGAGCACAGGCTATCAGTGACTGCCGGGCCCCTGCAGTGATTGGGTGCGCACCACTCCAGTGCCTGCCCGATCACCATGAAGTAATAGTATGTCAAATTGCGGCAAGTTACCTGTCAGGAAAGGGTTAAAATAATAAATTTAACCTATACTCAATATAATTTTTCTTTTGTCAAAATAAAGAGTTTATGTCAATAAAATGCTAACTTCTATTTGCATAAAATGGTGCCTACAATAACTACAAATAGCCCCACAAAAAACAAGTCTCCATATGGCAGTGTTAATGAAAAAAGCATTATGGCTTTTGGAATGTGGAGAGGCAAAATGAAAAAAATATGTTGTTTGCCTTCGACGCAAAATTGTGAATTGTGTGTCCTGTAACTCAAAAACTGGAAGTTCAGCTTTTTGTAGCCACATGGAGCTTTAACTGCTAAATGCCAACTTTTTAGGATTCCCCTTAGGGCCCGTTCACACAAACGTATTTTGTATTCTGTATATGGGTCGTATACAGAACCTTCATTTCAATGGGCCCGCAAAAGATGTGGATAGCACTCTGAGTGCTGTCCGCATCCGTTGCTCCGTTCCGTGGCACCGCAAATATTAAGTCTTGTCCTATTTTTGTCCATTTTGTGGACAAGAAGAGGCATTTCTTTA
This sequence comes from Bufo gargarizans, assembly GCF_014858855.1. Taxonomy (NCBI): domain Eukaryota; kingdom Metazoa; phylum Chordata; class Amphibia; order Anura; family Bufonidae; genus Bufo; species Bufo gargarizans. Next base: position 378,056,598 of record NC_058081.1, on the reverse strand, counting down.
ATGGGACTCCTGTTATGTTCCGCAAATTGCGGAAGGCACACGGACAGCTTTCATTTTTGCGGACCGCAAAAAATGGAACGGTTGTGTGAACGAGCCCTTACTGGCCACTCGTAGGCAGTGGCTGAAGCCTTTGCTAAGAGAACAATCAGACCACCAAGTATCACTGACATGATCAACCTTACATGCTAGATGGAAATTGCTACAACTGCCAAGCATTACCATGGTCAAGTGGTAGTGGTTAAGTGGTCATATTCAGCACAGGCTTCAGCTGCACATTACTTGCAGTAGGCAATATCTATCCCTGATGATGGCTGCATCTAGGTACCCTCGATTTATAATGATTGCCTCTCAGTCAGAGCCGATCTGCAACCCACACAATTATCTGAGTCTTGAATTGATAAGTTGAAGGGGTTGTCTCACTCCTTATCAAATGGATGTCATAGAGTTCACCTTTATTAAAGACAAAGGGGGGTCATTTATGAAGCTGAAATGCGTCTATATTTGGCGTATTTCACACGCAGATTCAGGCGCAATGGCTAGTTGCGCAGCAATCTGTGACTTTTCCCCACTTAGACCAGGTCTAAAAAAGTGGGTGTTTCAAAGGTCTAAATGTAAGACAGATCGGAAGCTGTCTTACATTTAGAAGCGGCCCTTCATAACTCTGGCGGATCCACCGCCAGCACAGGGGTTTATTAAGACTAAAATGCTGGTCTTAATAAATGACCCCCAAAGTTGGTACAGTGTTTAACTACCACTTTTTCTTCTGTTTGATAGCCACGATGAGCTGCCTTGTATTTCCTGGTTTGGAGGAGGGCTGTGACCACTTACAGGTAATTTTCTGAAAATGATAGTGAAGCAGCACATGCACTGCCAAACATCCTGCTCCTCCACATGGTCAAAACGTAGACAGAATTCACTTCCTCTGTCAAACAATATACAACCATCGGCATCAGTTAAAACACAACAGCACAGTTCCAGCATGCACATCCTTGTTATCACAGCACAGCGGATGGACACAAGTATGCCTTCTTCATAGAGATGTTTCATTTTGAAATCTTATTTGCAATTTCTAAACATCTACATTTCTAACATAAGGAGGCATACTCGGGTCATATATTGACTACCCCTTTAATAGTGCAAAATTAATAACATTCTGGCTGAATAGTGGCTAAAGACAAACATTTCTACCTGTTCACGGGGAAGGGGGAAAGTTGTTTTAAAGGGTAACTCTCATGCTTTCTTAAGAAAAAAAAAGAAAAAATATTATACATTTTTGCATATGTTATTATGCATAAAGCAATTTTTAGTTTCTTCACATACCACAGTTTTCTTTGAGTTTTCCCTTAGTTACAACTGTTTAAACATTTACAATATGAGGACCTTCTCAAGATGGCTCCTCTGCCAGTTCTCTGAGGCCAATACTGATTTCCCTCACTTCCCATATAAACTTGCTGTAGCCAGCAGCTTCCTACCAGCCAATCATATTGGACTACTGTGAGACACGCCTCCTCACTCTGAAGCCTTAATGCAGGCATGCAGTGTGAAGGACCGCCCCTCCGTCTTCCTGTCTTCTTAGCCAGAGACAGACAAGCCATAGCAACGGTCTTTTAAGGGAACAGTGGAAAGGGACAGAGAACATTAATGAAAGCTGATATTATGAGTTAATTGCAGATGTTTTGACAATCATTGACAGACTAACTCAGGTATACATGCCTAGCTCTAATAAACTAGCAAATAAATGAAAAATATGACCCTTTAAATCTTTTAGCCCCGGAAGATTTTCCATTTTTGCATGCCTGTTTTTAATTCCCTGCCTTCTCAGATAAATAACTTTTACATTTTTTTTCATTTACTTAGCCATATGAGGGCTTGTTTTTTTCAGATCTAGCTGGTAAGCTGCGAGAAGGCTGCAGCACTCACAGGAGTGCCAGTAACTTCTCAAAACAGCTGATTGGCAGGGGTCCGGGGTGTTGGACTCTTGCCAATCAGATACTGATGACCTATCCTCTTCAGTTAAAAATCTCAGAAAACCCTTTTAACTTCATACTCTGGGTCAGTACGATTACAATGATGGTGAAGTTATTTAGTTTTTTTTGTGTTTTAATACTGAAAAAAACAATCTTTTCAACGCCGTATTCTGACTCCTATAACTTTTGTACACTTACTACTATGTCGCTGTTTGAGGGCTCAATTCTTGTGAAGTGATCTGATCTCTTTTTGATCACTTTTTATTATTGTTTGGTGGAGGTGAAACAATGAAAAATGGTAAATCGATCATTACAGTGTTCACAGTATGGGATAAATATGTTTATATTGTAATAGGTATATGGAGTACTGTGTACAGTTCTGGGCTCCTGTAAACAAGGCAGACATAGCAGAGCTGGAGAAGGTCCAGTGGAGGGCAACTAAAGTAATACCTGGAATGGGGCAACTACAGTACCCTGATAGGTTATTAAAATTAGGGCTATTCACTTTAGAAAAAAGACGACTGAGGGGAGATCTAATTAATATGTATAAATATATCAGGGGTCAGTACAGAGATCTCTCCCATCATCTATTTATCCCCAGGACTGTGACTGTGACGAGGGGACATCCTCTGCGTCTGGAGGAAAGAAGGTTTGTACACAAACATAGAAAAGGATTCTTTACGGTAAGAGCAGTGAGACTATGGAACTCTCTGCCTGAGGAGGTGGTGATGGTGAGTACAATAACGGAATTCAAGAGGGGCCTGGATGTATTTCTGGAGTGTAAAAATATTACAGGATATAGCTACTAGAGAGGGGTCGTTGATCCAGGGAGTTAGTCTGATTGCCTAATTGGAGTCGGGAAGGAATTTAGTATTCCCCTAAAGTGGGGAAAATTGGCTTCTACCTCACAGTTTTTTTTATTTTTTGCCTTCCTCTGGATCAACTTGAAGGATAACAGGCCGAACTGGATGGACAAATGTCTTTTTTTGGCCTTATGTTACTATGTTAATATGTTATGATGTTTATTTTTTTATTATTTATTCGTTTTTATTTTAATTATGAGAAAAGTGGGGTGATTTGAATTGTTTCCTTTTTTTTTATTGTATGTATAAGAAACAATTATTCAATTGCTTCTCCCTTACATTGCAACAAATTTCCATTGCAATTCATTGCAGATTTGCAGGTGGAGGCTTGCCGCCTGCAGGGCTCCATAGGAAGTACAAATGCAATAGCATGGGTTTCTTCAGAGGAATCCAGGCTGTCTGAGACCATGAACGGCTCTCCCAATTGCCATGTGCGGGTGTCATCTTTAAAGACTAGTCTTGTATTCTGCTGCACATATATGGTGGTGGTTGGTAAGGAGGTTAAAGGGAATCTGTCACCCCCCTATCAAACTGTTTGCATAGACACATAGCAGTGGTTCACCTCAATAAAACATTGTTTTTCTTTTGTCGATACAGTACCTTTTTCTTACTTTTTCTTAATATGCAAATTTGGCTTTTGGTGCAATGAGGGCATCCTCGTTCCCCTCTTTGCACCCAAGCTCTACTGCGTTCTGTGGCGAGACCCACCCTCAATGCTTTGCCTGGCCCTGTGAGAGCAAATGCCTAATTTTCATAGTGAGAAAAAGTATCATATCTCTGAAACGGAGCTTCTGATCTACAAAAGAAAAACTGCAGTTTAATGAGGTGAACTACATCTATGTGTCTATGCAAACATTTGGATTGAGAGGTCGCTGGTGACAGATTCCCCATAGCTAAAGGCTAAAATCTTCACTCTTTACAAAAAAATGTCAATTTTGTATACAGTAATGGATCAAGAGTTTTTCTTGTGACCATAGGCACAGTATTGTAGTATAAGGTTTGAATGCTAATTATTAGAGATAAGCAAATAAATAAATAAAAAATGATTCGGTCAGCTAGCCAGTTTTTCTAAAAACCCAAATAACTCAAGGTGAACTTAACCTTAAAGGTCAATGTTAGCATCAAAAAGAAGCACACTCCTTTTACACCGTTAGCTGATTCCACATAGATTTCTAAAGAATCTGTTCTGTTACACGCTGAAACAATTAGTGCCCGCATGACCGAGTGGTGAGGTGACAACAGCATAGGGAGTCAACACAGTGGCCCAGTTATAGAGTGGTGAGGTTGGGAATTGCATGAGGTATCACATCAGGAGTCAACAGTCACAGAGTGGTGAGGGTGGGAATCGCATGAGTCATCATCACAGTGGCCCAGTCAGAGTGATGAGAGTGGGAATCACATGAGTCGTTAACACAGTGGTTCTGTCACAGAGTGTTGAGAGTGGGAATCGTATGAGAAATTGCATGAGGAATCGCATGATTTGTCAACACAGTGGCCCACTCACAGAGTGGTGAGAGTAGGAATCGCATGAGAAATTGCATGAGTCATCAACACAGTGGCCCACTCACAGAGTGGTGAGGGTGGGAATCACATGAGGAATCACATTAGTAGTTAACACAGTGGCCCAGTCACAGAGTGGGCCATGCTGATCGTCCTCCGGTGGCTTGATAAAAAATTCCCACACTGCTGTGTATGGCAGCACAGTGTCCAGTCACAGAGAGGTGAGGGTGGGAATTGCATGAGCAATCGCATGTGTCCTCAACACAGTGGCCCAGTCACAGAGGGGTGAGGGTGGGAATTGCATGAGGAATCATATGAGGAATCGCGTGTGTCCTCAACACAGTGGCCCAGTGTGGTGAGGTGGCAGCAGCATGAGGAGACCACAGAGTGTCCCAGTGACAGAGTGGGGGGGAGACAATACCAGTACCAGATGAAGATTGTGGGTGGCAGTAGGAGCACCTTCGAGCAGGTGTGTGGAATTATGCGGATGACAGCATCAGAATAGTAGCTGAAGCGGTAGCCAGAAGAAACAGGTCTTTTTTGACAATGTTTGAGTGTGGCACAATGGATGATCTAGTCTGATGCGTCAGACACTGGTGTGTGGAAATCCTAGCTGATCCACGCCTGATTCATCTTCACAAAGGTCAGTTTCTCCACATTTTGGGTGTACAGACGAGTTCTCTTTGGGGTAACTATGGCCCCCATTACACTAAACCCCCACTCTGATGCCACACTGCTGGCTGGGCGGGAAAGCTTGTCCAGGGAAAACTCCGCCAATTGCGGGCACAAATCAAGTTTGGCTACCCAGTAGTCCAGGGAATCTTCGATGTGGGGTGGCAGGGTGCAGTCCAAGTATGCCACAACAACCTGCTGGTTCTGCTCCATGTCTAGCTGTTGCTGCTTGTGAGTAGTTTCTTCACTAAGTCGGTGAAGAAAACAGCTCATCAGATACTCTAGACATAAGTTGCTGATGATGGAGCTGGTACTGCTCCTGCACCCCCACCCAACTCTAGCAGCCATGGCAGTGGAATGTGAGCGCAGAGGGCCCCACCCCAGTCAGAACTGCGTGAGGATGGGCGATGGTGCACATAGGCAGCGGCCAACTGACTACATAGGATGTCTCGATAGTAGTTCAGTTTGTCGTCCTTCTCAGCGGGTGTAAAAAAGGCCCCCACTAGTCATCCCTCTGCCAAATTGTGACAATCCAGCTGTCACTACGAAAGCAACTGAGCATGCATCGGGCCATTTGCGCATGTGACTCGGAGGCGCCGTCCTAGATTTGACGTGGATGGAGGCATAGTCGGGGGAGGGAAGGTTTCTAACGCTGCGCATGCGCGAAGACATAAGAAAGAGCAGAGTAATAAGTAAGCTGGTGCGCACACGCCAAGTTGCGAAATGAGAATGCCGAGCATGCGCAGTCTGCCTTGAATGGTGGGATGATACGAAGGAGGGTGATGGGAGGAGTGGGGGTAGGAGGTATGACTAGAGGGGGGTAGCCAGAGAAGCGCTGGCCTGTCAGAGTAGAGAGGCGGTTGTTTGGTGACTAGAGGGGTGGAGCCCTAGAAGCGCCGACCTGTTAGAGTAGAGAGGCGTGTGCTGGGTGGGAACTGATCAAAGTGGCAATAGACCAAAGCTGTAGTGATTAGCTAGCATGCTGCTGTAAAAGACTAAAACAACAGCAGGCTACCAAGTTAAGGAGGTGATCTGTAATCACTGGGGATTTTAACCCTTTCCAGTATATTGTAAAAGTATTTTAATAAAAAGATCTGAATAAAAGTTTTAGATATCAGTAGCACATGAAAACAGACATTAATTGGTCCAAATGTGTATACCAATCGGAGGGACTCTCTACACTGCATACTGCCACGGTGTGTCTGGGTCCTCTGACTCATCTTCCTCATTGCCCGGTAGATCCTGCGGCTGCTCATGCTCTTCCTCTCCTGTCACCTGTGTATAAAAACCACCCATTTCTCTATGCATCGCTTGTGCTCAAATGTCCTCCTCCAGTTAAGCCCCCACAGGGCTCATTTGACTGTGAGATGTAGGCGCCACGTCTCCTGTTCCCTGGCCAGCCAGATTTAGTAGCATCTTTTCCAGTACATGAATTAGTGGAATGACGTTGTTTATCCCGTAGTCCTGGGACAAATAAAGTGGCCTCCTCAAAGGGCAGGAGCAAACGGCAGGTGTCACACATTAGCTGCCACTGGCTAACATCTAAGTTACAAAGGGGAATACCTTTGTCCCCCTGTATCATCAATAAATTGTTTTTTATGGCCTTTCGTTTCTCATATAGTCAGTCCATGGAGGGTGGAGTTCCGATTGGTGGAAACGTTGAATATCAGCTGATGTTGGGGGACGCCATTCTGCCTTTGCAGCTCAAGGAGGGTGTGCTTTGCAGTGTAAGAGTGGCTGAAGTGCATGAACAGTTTTCTGGCCATTTTCAGAATGTCTTGCAGATGGGTGGTAGACGTCAAAAACCTCTTTACAATCAGATTAAACACATGCGCCATGCAGGGAACATGGCTCCGCCCATGTTCTTCCCGTTGTAGGTCACCATGGTTCCGACTTTCGATTTCTTGATGGAGCAGTTCCTCCCCTGTGTGACTCCGTTTGCCCAGCCAAACTAGGTGCAGAACAGTGTGACACTGCCATGCCCTGCACATGTGGTATGCTGGAGGAGCACTCTGAATTGTCCCTGCAGTGGAGGCTGAGGACACGGTGGAGGATGAGGAGGTAGAGGCGGACATTGGTGGAGGACCAATAGCTTGAGAACATAGAGGCGGCAGTGGCGTCACCTGGCCAAGTTGCTGGTGTGGCTGGGCAGGAACTACATTTACCCAGTGGGCCGTATAGGACATATATTGTCCTTGACCGTAGTTACAGCTCTACACGTCGGCGCTGCCGTGAACTTTAGCAGACACCGACAGTCCCAAGGAGTAGTGATGTCCCGAACTATTCGCCGGTGAATAGTTCCCGGCGAACATAGCTTGTTCGCGTTCGCCTCTGCGGGCGAACATATGCGATGTTCGGTCCGCCCCCTATACATCATCATTGAGTAAACTTTGACAACTTTAATCCTGTAACTCACAATCAGCAGACAAATTCCAGCCAATCAGCAACAGACCCTCCCTCCCAGACCCTCCCACCTCCTGGACAGCATGCATTTTAGATTCATTCGGAAACTGCATTCACAGTGAGAGGAGGGAGAGTACTGCTGCTGCTGATTCAATAGGGAAAGCATTAGCTAGGGCATTGTTCTGTGTCCACAGACTCATCTGCTGTAAGGACAGCAGATGGGCTGGTACATCAGTGTGCTTTTTTTTTCTTTTTTTATATATATATATATATATATATATATTGCAGTTGCCTGGCTGCCCATGTGTGAGAGGCTGCAGGCTCAGTCATAGACAGCACTGTGTGCACAGTGCACACCATTCATACAGGGTGTGACAGAAAATACCTCGCAGATAAAAAAAATAAAAAAATTAATATTTTTCTGTGACATAATCACATTTGCAAGCCCGTGTGTGTCAGGCCCACACATACTGTATACTGCTAGTGTCTAGGCCTGCACTCATACCGTTATAGGGTGTCATTCACTCAAATACCTTGCAGAAAAAAGAAATTCTATTTAAAATGTGTCTGTGATCTAATTACATTTGCAAGTCCGTGTGTGTCAGGCCCACACATGCTGTATACTGCTAGTGGCTAGGCCTGCACTCATACCATTACAGGGTGTCATTCACCCAAAACCTTGAAGAAAAAAAATTTGTTTTAAAATGTTTCTGTGATCTAATCACATTTGCAAGCCCGTGTGTGTCAGGCCCACACAGACTGTACTGTGCCCACTGCCCACCACTTATATAGGGTAGCACAGTACCTTGCACGCATAGTAACACTTATCTAATAAAAAATGACAGGCAGAGGCTGGCCACGCCGCAGGGGCCGTCGTGTTCGTGGTGCTATGATTTCCACTGGCCCTGGAATAATGCCCAGTGTTCAGAGGCCACGTACCCTGAACCCAAAAAATTCGGAGAAAATAGTTGACTGGCTTACACAGGACACCCAATCTTCAACAGCTTCCGCTAAGAACCATGACGCACCATCCTCCTCCAGTTAAGCTTTGGTCACCTGCTCTCAAGTTACCACTCTCCCGCCCGCCGCCACCACCACCACCACTACCAACACACCCACCACAGCCGCTTCACTTGATCCCTCAGAGGAGTTATTTACACATCAGTTGGATGAAATTAGTGATGCGCAACCATTATTGCCAGGGGATGTAGATAACAGGGATATGTCTCAGGCAGCATTACACACATGGACGTACAGTGTCATGATGATTATGATGTTGTACCCGCAGCTGCTTCCTTTGCTGAGGTGTCAGATACAAGTGAAGTGGTTGATGATGACGATGTGTCCGTGGATGCCACGTGGGTGCCTGCTCAAAGAGAAGAAGAAGAGGGGGAAAGTTCAGAAGGGGATGCAGAGAGAAAGAGGAGACTAATTGGAAGCAGGGGGAGGTCGTTGCAAGGAGCTAGTGGCACAGTCAGACAGCATGTATCGGCACCCGGGGTCAGCCAGACAGCACGCCAATCAACGCATGCTGTTGCCACCACCAGAATGCCGTCATTGCAAAGCTCAGCAGTGTGGCATTTTTTTTGTGTGTCTGCCTCTGACAACAGCTATGCCATTTGCAACCTGTGCCAAAAGAAACTGAGTCGTGGGAAATCCAACACCCACCTAGCTACAAACTCCTATGGGATCAACACATGATGATGAGTAGAAGCAGCACATAAGCTCAAAGCCACCATCCTCCTCCTGGTCCAGCATCTTCAGCCACATCAACCACTGCTGTCCTCCTTGCCCCCTCTCAACCACCCACCACTCCGCCTCTCACCTTGAGCAGTTCCATCTCATCTGCCCACAGTCACCTGACTGTGGGTAGATGAGATGGCACTGCTCAAGGTGAGAGGCGGAGTGGTGGGTGGTTGAGAGGGGTCTGTAAAGGAAATGTTTGAGCGTAAGAAGCCAATGTCACAGAGTCACCCCCTTGCCTGGCATCTGACAGCTGGCTTGACGGAACACTTAGCCCGCCAGCTTTTACCATACCAGCTGGTGGAGTCTGAGGCCTTCAAAAAATTTGTCGCTATTGGGACACCACAGTGGAAGGTACCCGGACAAATTTTTCTTTCTAATAAGGCAATCCCAAACCTCTACTCAGTGATTGAACAGGAAGTCATGGCATCTCTGGCATACAGTGTTGGGGCAAGGGTCCATCTGACCTCTGATACCTGGTCTGCAAAGCATGGTCAGGGCAAGTATATCACCTACACTGCGCATTGGGTCAACCTGCTGACGGCTGCCAAGCATGGAATGCGTGGCTCTGCAGCGGAGTTGGTGACACCGCCACGACTTGCAGGCAGGCCTACTGCTACCTCCTCTACTCCTCCTACGCCATCCTCTTACATAACCTCCTCGGCTGAGTCCTCATCTGCTGCGGCGTCCGGCTGCACATCAACTGAATCCTCCCAGCTCCCCAGGGGCTATTCCACATCGTGGATACGACAGTGTCACGCTTTCTTGGGGTTGACTTGCCTGAAAGCAGAGAACCACACCGAACCAGCACTCCTGTCCGCCCTGAATGCACAGGTGGATCAGTGGCTGACCCCGCACTAACTGGAGATCAGGAAAGTGGTGTGTGACAATGGAAGCTATTTGTTGGCGGCATTGAATTTGGGCAAGTTGTCACATGTGCCGTGCATGGCACATGTGTTGAATCTCATCGTACAACGCTTACCAGGCTTACAGGACGTCCTCAAGCAGGCCAGGAAGGTGTGTGGCCATTTCAGGCGTTCCTACACTGCCATGGCGCACTTTTCAGACATTCAGCCTCGAAACAACATGCCAGTGAGGCGCTTGATTTGCGACAGCCCGACATGTTGGAATTCAATTAATATTCGACCGCCTGCTCCAACAAGAAAAAGCCGTCAACGAGTATTTGTATGACTGAGGTGCTAGGACAGCCTCTGCGAAGCTGGAAATTTTTTTGCCACGTTACTGGACGCTCATGCACAATGCCTGTAGGCTCATGCGTCCTTTTGAGGAGGTGACAAACCTAGTCAGTCGCACCGAAGGCACCATCAGTGACCTCATCCCATTTGTTTTCTTCCTGGAGCGTGCCCTGCGAAGAGTGCTGGATCAGGCTGTAGATGAGCGTGAAGAGGAAGAGTTGTGGTCACCATCACCACAGAAACAGCCTTGTCATTATCGCTAGCCGGACCTGTGGCAACGCTGCAAGAGGAGTATGAGGAAGAGGAGTCAGAGGAGGAATGTGGCTTTGAGGAGGAGGAAGACCAACCACAGCAGGCATCCCAGGGTGCTCGTTGTTGTCACCTATCTGGGACCCGTGGTCTTGTATGTGGCTGGGGGGAGAACAGACCGTCAATGACATCAGTGAGGAGGAGGAACGGGAAATGAGTAGCTAGGTATCCAACCTTGTGCAAATGGGGTCTTTCATGCTGTCATGTCTGTTGAAGGACCCTCGTATAAAAAGGATGAAGGAGAAAGACTTGTACTGGGTGGCCATGCTACTAGCCCCCCGGTATAAGCAGAAAGTGGCGGAAATGTTACCAAATTACCGGAAGTCAGAAAGGATGCCGCAGTTCAAAACCAAACTAAAAAAATATGCTTTACACAGCTTATAAAGAGGATATCGCAGCACAACGGGAATCTAACTGGGGAAGAGGTGAAAGTAATCCTCCTCCTACCACGACTACGGCGGCAAGGACAGAACGCTTTACAGATGTGTTGTTGATGGAGGACATGCAGAGCTTTTTCAGTCCTACACATCGCCACAGCCCTTCGGGATCCAGCCTTAGAGAACGACTCGACCGACAGGTGGCAGACTACCTCGCCTTAACTGCAGATATCAACACTCTGAGGAGCGATGAACCCCTTGACTACTGGGTGTGCAGGCTTGACCAGTGGCCTGAGCTATCCCAGTTTGCGATAGAACTTCTGGCCTGCCCCGCTTCAAGTGTCCTGTCAGAAAGGACCTTCAGTGCAGCAGGAGACATTGTCACTGACAAAAGAAGTCTCCTCGGTCAAAAAAGTGTTGATTACCTCACCTTCATTAAGATGAATGAGGCATGGATCCCGAAGGGACTGACAGTAGGGGATACGTTTAACTAACAAAAGGCCTGATGACATGCCTTGGCCTCAAAATGGTCCCCACTACCGGATGACTTTCGTGAATTCTCCGCCACCAACTAGGGTTCAAGACGCAATGTTTTAGTCACCTTTCTGCCTTGAAAACATAAATTTTTCCGGCCGCTGCTACAACAGATCGGGAATGCAACAATAACATTGTTTTTCAGGCATGTGGTGCTGCACTGTGGCTGCAAAAACGAAACAAAAATAAGGAACATACAAGTGTCAATTCCCCTTTCGTGATCGTTACCTTGTTGAGGTGAAGGGGCTTGCGTATCACAATGAAGCGATCATCACCTCTATGAGTGTGTTGGCAATGTTGCCAAACCCCAGATGATAAGGCCGTTGCTTCATTATGATCAGACCAAAAGCGATCGTGACGGCTGGATGTTTTTTCATAGAAAAGTTGTATGGGTGGGTTTTTAATACATAAAATAAAAAAAATCATAATAAAGTCTCTTAATAGTTTATTAGAAATAATGTAGACAATTTAAAAAATCCCCATTAATTCCAATACAAATCAAGTACAAAGCTCAGAACTAAATTATTCTAGGATGTCGTAACGGTTCGTTAATTCGACAATGGTTAATCAATTCGACACACGCCCCCGGATAGGGGACTTAACAGGGATTAAACTGATAGGAATAGTACTAGTTAAGACACCACTTATATAGGGTGTCACAGCACATTGCTCCGTGCACGCGCAGTGCCCCAACTTGGGAGTAAGAGGACCGACCAAGCTGCTTTTTCCATCTCCCGGTTCCTAAAATCAATTCAGTTTGGTGTATCAGAGTTTGGTCTGTCACTGTGAAGGCAGTCGAAGGTACCCGGCCTAAATTTTTTTCACAAAAGGTAATCCCACCCTGATATGGGATGTAACAGGGATTAAACTGATGAGAATAGTGCTACAGAAAATAGCACTCATATCGGGTGTGACAGTAAATTGCACGGCGCAGACACAGTGACCGTGGCGTGGATTCAAACAAAGGGGAGGGAGCCAGCAATTTTTTAACCATCTCCCCGTTCGAAAAATCAATTTAATAAATGGACCCCAGATTGGGGACGTAACAGGGATTAAACTGATGAGAAGAGAGAACTACAGGAAATACCACTCATATCAGGTGTGACAGTAAATTTCACGGCGCAGACGCAGTGACCGTGGCGTGGATTCAAACAAAGGGGAGGGAGACAGCAATTTTTTAACCATCTCCCCGTTCAAAAAATCAATTTAATAAATGGACCCCGGATTGGGGACGTAACAGGGATTAAACTGATGAGAAGAGAGAACTATAGAAAATAGCACTCATATCGTTTGGGACAGTAAATTGCACGGCACAGACGCAGTGACCGTGGATTCAAACAAAGGGGAGGGAGCCAGCTTTTTTTTAACCATCTCCCTGTTCGAAAAATTAATTAAATTCACCTTTCCGGGACCCTTGGTGTTGTACGTGGCTAGGTGGAAGAAGAAACCTTCAATGACATCAACGGGACATGGCTAGCTTGGTATCCAACCTTGTGCAAATGGGAAGTTTGCGGTTGGGCAAATGGACTGTTTGCAGTTGTTTGCGGTGCATTAAAAGGGGTGTTTGGTCTGTCAATGTCTGTGAAGCGGGCGTAACCCTTACACTACCTGATCGATACAACATCATACCTGATAGTATACACACACTGGATGTTTTAAACCACGTTGTTCAAAAAAATTTGTGCCCTTTATGGATTAAAATCCAACTCTGCGTCAACTATGTCATTTTTCATGGGAGTTTTGCCATGGATCCCCCTCCAGCATGCCACAGTCCAGGTGTTAGTCCCCTTGAAACAACTTTTCCATCACTATTGTGGCCAGAAAGAGTCCCTGTGGGTTTTAAAATTCACCTGCCTATAGAAGTCAATGGCGGTTCGCACGTTCGCGAACATTTGTAGAAATTCGCGTTCGCCGTTTGCAAACGGAAAATTTTATGTTCGCGACATCTCTACCAAGGAATGGCCCATTTTCTGTTCAACATAATTGTGCAGGGCTGGTACTGCCTTTTGCACAAACAAATGGCAGCTTGGGACTATCCACCTCGGCTCGGCACAAGCCATCAGTTCTCAGAATGGTGCAGAGTCCAGCACCAGCAACTTGGCCAGGAGGATGATCAACTTCTGCGCCGCTGGATGAGTGCACGTGTACTGCTATCTTTTTGCAATCGCTTCGGTGATTGATTTCTGACAAATTGACTGACGTAGGAGGAAGAGGAGCAGGAGCATCAGGACCAGTAGATGATGGGAAGGAAATACAGCTCCCTTCGGCTGAGGTGGTACAGCCTTGACTGCAGGAAAAGGGGTGCCTGGCACTGGGTGATGCAGCGGTTGCTGTGGCAGGCTGCACCACTTTCATTAAAGCCATGGTTTTCCCAGGCCACTCTATGGTGACGCTGCATGTGTTGACGTAGGGCCATGGTGCCAACATTGGCACCCTGGCCACTTTTCACCTTCTGCCCACAGATTCAGCAAATGGCCATATTCACCTCCTCAGGCGGCTTGATGAAAAACTGGCACACGGCCGAGTATGGCTTTTTTCCCCATCACTCCACTCTGACTGCCTGCTACCACTGCCTCTGTGAACCCCTATACCGCTACTTTCAGGGCAGGCATGCTCCTGCGAAGCTCGAGCTCTACCCCAGGCACTTTTGGCTCCCGACCTCACACTGCTACCACCCTGATGGCTCAGCCGCTGCCTCATGCACAAGCTGCAACTCTCCTCTCCTGATGATGAAGCCCCTTCTTCCCCCAGCTCCCAAATGTGATCGGCTACATCATCATCCACTACTGTCTGCACATCACTGATGTCCCCCTCAATGGTCTCAGAACCAGAAGCCTGACCACTCACAAAACCAGCTTCCATGGGACTCTCATCCTCCCTACTTGCCCGCCTACCGGAGGAACCGGCGGATCTCTCTGCTGACTGTCCCCTAGAAGCTTGTCCTCACTGAAAAGTGGAGCCGAGCCTACGGCATATAATACTTCTCAAGCTGAGGGAATTGAAAAAGACAGAGGAAGGTTCAGGACAGGTGGGGGCACAGGGCCTGCTCCTGGGCCATGCCAACTAAGTGTCATGTCAAAGGAACCCACCAACTCTTGGCTGGGAATGTCTCATGTCACTTGCAACAAAGTCGAAGACCGAGTCATTCAAGCACCGCTGGGTTGCTGGTCAAGACACGACCGCTAGATGACACTGGGAGCTCAGGCCTGTTGCTGCGGATCCTACTGTCACCCCCTTCTTCTGTTACTACTTCTGCCTGCGCCAGAAACATTTTGCCCACTGCCCGTTCCCTTTTGAAGGGTCTGTCACTTGCCTGTCTGACATACTGTAAGTTCAGCGCAGAACGGCTAATAAGACGTACTTGTTTTTACTATAAACAAAAAAAGACCCAAACAGGCCAAGCACTTATAACACCTAAGTCATGAGACCCCAACGCGCATTTTTGCGTACCTTCGTCTGAGGGTAATATCATCATTGTGAATCATGCCTAATAAACCACCAACACCAATCACAAAGAGACTCCTCTTAATTGTAAAAGAGTATCACCTGAGTATAGGCAGCAACATGAGTGTGGCACCCCCTTACGGCATCACTTCCTGGCCGAGCGTCACTTTCACATGCACGCAGTCTTGTGACAGGTCCACCACAGGTCACCTGACCTTTTGTCTGGAGCTATT
This sequence comes from Bufo gargarizans, assembly GCF_014858855.1. Lineage (NCBI taxonomy): Eukaryota > Metazoa > Chordata > Amphibia > Anura > Bufonidae > Bufo > Bufo gargarizans. Next base: position 378,041,357 of record NC_058081.1, on the reverse strand, counting down.
ACTATTTATTCCTGGCACTATTTGTAGCTATGCTGTTTACAGGGTACTATCCCAGTGGATCTAGCCCAGACCATACATTATAATATATACACCTTTTCATATTCGCCCCCCATTTGTAATTTATGTGATCTCTGGAGGATGCTTTTTCTGCCCCCTGTCCTTGCATCATGTGATTTTTTTATTTTAAAAAAATGTTATGTTATTTGTATACACAGTAAAGCTTTATTATATTGTATGGGTACTGTTTTGAGCTAATTTGTTTTTTGTAGGTTGTTTGTTTTTACTATAAAGTTCAACGCAGAACGGCAAATAGCACATACTTATTTTTCATATTAATAAACCTCATAAATGGCTGTATCACACAGCACTTGCACCCCAATAACAAGCAAGGTTTGCTGGAATTACTGAGCTATCATATAGTGCAAACCTAAAAGCAGCAGTATACAGTAATTTGGATCCACAATTAGTGCAGCAAGGTGTAATACTGTAAAACAAAACATGCAATGCATGCTGGGCCTGCTTTAACTTTTGTTATCTTTGGTGCCAAAATGGCCTCCATTATATCCAAGGAATGCAGGTACCAACATGCATGCCGGGCCCACTCCACACCACTCCTGGTGCCAAATGGCCACCAAAGAATGAAATGAGAGTCCACAACTATATCTCTCCTGGTGCCAAATGGCTTCCATTGAGTGAGGGGGAGCAGGCCAAGCTATATACTCACACTAATAAAAATCAGCCTATGGGGCAGACGAGCTGGTCAGGAGTGCAGGACTAAGGTGTCAGCCTCACCTCCAGTACAAACTGCAAAGAAAAAAGGGGGGTCAGTCAGCACATTCCAATGCAAGGTATAATAGAATCACTCCTATTACCCAGGCTGTAATTCCCTACTCCCCTATTGGACCCTGTTCTCCTTTTATAGTGTAGATAAGGCCTCCCTATCCTTCTCTACAATTTGAATGATCTTTCCCTGAACTTCTAATTTGTTTTTTTTTTTGCTGAATAAAGTCTTTCCTAACACTGTTCCTACCACCTGTCTTGTCTCTCCCTGCACTGAGTACACTGTAAAATGGCAGCATCCAAGATGGCTGAGGCTATCCATAGGGCTGTGACATCACAGAGGCTGGCTGGCTGCTGATTGGCTGCATGCATGGTATTCCCAGAGTTCTTTGCTCCATGTCCTCACATGTGCAGCAGCTATTTTAGGAAAAAATGCGATTACTTACCACAAAGTGCGAGGAAATTTGACTTCAGGGCAAATCAAATTTTTCCTGAAATTCGGATCGAATTCCACTTTGTTAACTTTGATTCGATCATCTCTACTAATTTATATTTTCAACATTTAACCACTTCAGCCCCGCTAGGTGAAACCCATTTCATGACCAGAGCACTTTTTACACTTCGGTACTACACTCCTTTCACCGTTTATCGCTCGGTCATGCAACTTACCACCCAAATGAATTTTACCTCCTTTTCTTCTCACTAATGGAGCTTTCATTTGGTGGTATTTTATTGCTGCTGACATTTTTACTTTTTTTGTTATTAATCTAAATGTAACGATTTTTTTGCAAAAAAATGACATTTTTCACTTTCAGCTGTAAAATTTTGCAAAAAAAACGACATCCATATATAAATTTTTCGCCAAATTTATTGTTCTACATGTCTTTGATAAAAAAAAATGTTTGGGCAAAAAAAAAATGGTTTGGGTAAAAGTTATAGCGTTTACAAACTATGGTACAAAAATGAGAATTTCCGCTTTTTGAAACAGCTCTGACTTTCTGAGTACCTGTCATGATTCCTGAGGTTCTACAATGCCCAAACAGTAGAAAACCCCCACAAATGACCCCATTTCGGAAAGTAGACACCCTAAGGTATTCGCTGATGGGCATAGTGAGTTCATAGAACTTTTTATTTTTTGTCACAAGTTAGCGGAAAATGATGATGATTATTTTTTTTTTCTTACAAAGTCTCATATTCCACTAACTTGCGACAAAAAATAAAAAATTCTAGGAACTCACCATGCCCCTCACAGAATACCTTGGGGTGTCTTCTTTCCAAAATGGGGTCACTTGTGGGGTAGTTATACTGCCCTGGCAATTTAGGGGCCCAAATGTGTGAGAAGAACTTTGCAATCAAAATGTGTAAAAAATGACCGGTGAAATCCAAAAGGTGCACTTTGGAATATGTGCCCCTTTGCCCACCTTGGCAGCAAAAAAGTGTCACACATCTGGTATCGCCGTACTCAGGAGAAGTTGGGGAATGTGTTTTGGGGTGTCATTTTACATATACCCATGCTGGGTGAGAAAAATATCTTGGTCAAATGCCAACTTTGTATAAAAAAAATGGGAAAAGTTGTCTTTTGCCAAGATATTTCTCTCATCCAGCATGGGTATATGTAAAATGACACCCCAAAACACATTCCCCAACTTCTCCTGAGTACGGCGATACCAGATGTGTCACACTTTTTTGCTGCCAAGGTGGGCAAAGGGGCACATATTCCAAAGTGCACCTTTCAGATTTTGCAGGCCATTTTTTACACATTTTGATTGCAAGGTACTTCTCACACATTTGGGCCCCTAAATTGCCAGGGCAGTATAACTACGCCACAAGTGACCCCATTTTGGAAAGAAAATAGATTGGTTGAGGAGCAGCAACACAAACGGCTTATGAAGAGCAGAAATGGTGAATACGCAGCAGCTGGGCAGGGGAACGCAGATCCAAAGCGGTCCAATGGCATGTAAAAAGAATGGAGGGCCACAGCAGCGTCTCGCCAGAAAACTTCTTTATTCAGGAACACTCCTCACAACAAGGCATATAAAAAGTAGTTTGCAGCAACGTTTCGGCTAGGAGTAGCCTTTGTCAAGCATGTTAACAAGTTAAAATCACAGCCTATAAGTAGCACATGATAAGCCCACCCACACCGCTAAGCAGCCAATAAGATTCAAATTTATGTATAACACACCTGTGTATGAAATCAATGGGGACCGACATGCTGAAATAGATTAGCCAGGTGAAGCAAAACGTACCTATGTGAGGCCATCATATACAGAGCTCCTCCGTCCCTCCAGCGTCCCATGATCGGCAGTGCGCATGTCTGCATACGTCATCGCATGCGCCACCACGCGGCGGCGCGCGTATGACGTGCCCAAGTGAATCCGAATGCATAGTCCACGCCGGACAACTTACATCATCAGGCGGCGGCCGACTGACGTCACAAGGCCACTCCCACCTGGCGTTACGGATTGGAATATGCATGAGGACTCAAATGGGGCTGTACATGGAGGGCGATCGCACCACTGTAGCACATGAACAGTGTGCAAAAACGCTCGCCAAGGATAACAACAACAAGGCATAGAAAGCGCACTGCCATTAATACTAGCGCAAGGAAGGAACAGGGAGATATGCAAAAACATATAGGCATCACATAGGTACAGCAGGCATAATAAAAAGAACAGGAATCACTAGATATTGGTGACAAATAGTATTTTCACTGTGCACAGGTTACCATTGATAAATAATATACCATACACAGGTGTGTGTAGAAAAAACTACAATGATCATCATGATGCTATAAAGCGGTGTGATTAAGGCACATAATTAAAAGAACAAAGCAAAAAATACTGTAACAGAGGAGAAATATGAAGTCAGCCATATAAAGAATATTTCTTGATTAAATCCAGATTTTAGCTGATGCCAGCCACATTAAATTCGAGATTTAAACCAAATGGCTGTAGGGATTTCAGTGTGTAGATCCATTTGAGTTCCTGCTTCCTTAATATCGCATCCCTGTCACCCCCTCTCCGTAAGGGGCCCACACTGTCAATAACTCTAAAGCGAAGCTGGTTAACAGAGTGCCCCGCCTCCACGAAGTGTTTCGCAACGGGCTTATCCATGTTCATCTTGCGTATGGTACTCTTGTGTTTGTTAATACGTTCTCTAATCTCCATGGTGGTCTCTCCCACATAAATAAGGCTGCAGGGGCACTGGATGGCATAAATCACATCCCGTGACCTGCAGGTATAATAGCCCTTGATTTTATATTTTTTCCCACTGTAAGGGTGGGAGAAATATTCACCTTTGAGAACGTTACCACAATTACAGCAAGATAAACATGGATAAGTCCCGTTTTTGCGCGGTGCAAGAAGTTTTTGTGCCGGTGACTGGCCACCTACATCGTATTTAACCAGTCTATCTCGGAGACTAGGGTTCCGTCTGTATGCCATCAGCGGCGGGGATTTGAACTCTTCTATATCTGGCAAACCCCGTTGGAGTATATGCCATTCCTTTCTGAGGATATTGGCAATGTTGCCGCTATCCCGGCCGAAGATGGACACAAACGGAACCCTAGTCTCAGGGACCGCCTTTGTTGATTTCCGTAGTGCGGTGCACCTGTCAACCAGCCTCACCCTCTGTTTGGTTCGAGTAAGTAGGGGTTTCGGGTAACCTCGTTCCAAGAAACGTGTGCACATCGTGTCAATCCTTTGTGCACACGTTTCTTCATCAGAGACAATTCTCTTCACCCTTAAGAGTTGGCTCCATGGAAGGGAGTCAAGCATTCTATGTGGGTGGTAGCTATCATGCATAAGTAAAGTGTTGCGGTCAGTAGGCTTCCGATAGAGGTCCGTAGCCAAAAGACCCTCCATCACATAGACTCGCACATCAAGGAACTGCAACTCACTAGGAGAAACAGTTATAGTGAATTGCAGACCCGGGACACCCGCGTTCAAATGAAGATGAAAATTATCAAGTTCATTCAAAGTGCCTGTCCAGATCATAAAGATGTCGTCGATGTAGCGCCACCAACATAGGACTCTCCCAGAGAAAGGGGAGTGATACACGAGTTTGTCCTCCACCTCAGCCATAAAGATGTTAGCGTAGGTGGGGGCCACATTGGACCCCATGGCCACACCCCGCTGCTGCTGATAGAAGGTGTCCCCGAATAGGAAGTAACTCCTCTTCAGGACCACCTCCAAGAGGCGGAGGACAAATCGGCACACACCCGGGGAGAGCCCCATGTCGGTCAGGGCCACATCGACGACATCTAACCCATATGTATGGTCAATCGAAGTGTACAAAGACACTACATCGAAACTGACCAACAAAAATTGGGCGGGCAGTTGTAAATCCTGTAATTTAGAAAGAAAATGCCCAGTATCCTTGATATAGGATGGGGCGGAGGTCGCACGGACCTGCAATAACTTGTCCAGAAAGACAGACAATGGATTGAAGACCGAGCCCCTACCAGAGACAATCGGTCGGCCCGGTGGGTCAATCAATCTCTTGTGAATCTTGGGGAGTATGTATAACATCGGGGTGATAGGGTGGGGCACCATGAGGTATTGATACAAACCATCATCTATAATGGAACTTTGTAGTGCCTCTTCCAATATCACCCCGATGTCACGCATAATATCCCATTTGGGATCACCGGGTAGTTTCTTATAAACCTCAAGATCACTCAATTGTCTGTCTATCTCTCCAATGTACATCGCAGTGTCCATAACGACCACCGCCCCACCCTTATCTGCAGGCTTAATGGTAATGCGGGTGTCTCGTTCCAATGACATGATAGCCTGTCGTTCAGGAATCGAGAGGTTATTCCTACCACCAGTGGGACTTAAAGATTCGATCTGTTTATGCACAATGTGAATGTACGATTCAACCACGTGGTTGGTATGAGGTGGTGAAAAGACACTGGGTTTCCTGAGTTGAAATTCTTTACATGTTAATAACGCTGTATTGTTATTACTAATCACAGGTGTTTTATTAGCTTCAACATTTTTAGATGCAAAAAAACATTTTAGGCGTAAGTTTCTAAAGAAACGTTGTAGATCTAACTCTAGAGAAAACCAGTCTCTATCGACAGTAGGAGAGAAACGGAGTCCCCGACTCAATACCCGTGTCTGTACGGGGGTGAGTGGTACTGAGGAGATATTAATGACTAATTGTGTTATCTCCGTGGATTGCGTCTGGTTGATCTCGCAGACATCACTTGATTCTGAGGTGGCTTCCCTTTTACGTGGCCGATGGTGCTTTCTTCCACCCCGGCGACATCCCCGTCGCCTAGTTGACCTAAAAAAGGGGCTGACGTGGAGGGTTCATCAGTAGAATCGGAGACGGTGGAGAAACCAAAATGATTGTGGTCAAACCTCTTATTACGCCTCCTCCTAGGCTTCCCTTGTGGCTGTTGATTGCGCCAGTTGTACACTTTTCCGGACTGGTAATCCTCCAGATCACGGTGCCATTTTTCCCTTTTAACGCGCTCAGTTTCACTTCTGTGGCGTAGGGATTGCTGTGCTATTTTATCAGTGTGTACCGTGTATTCCTCAACACTGGTCAAAGCCTGGATTTGCGCATTCAGCTCGACAATCACACCTTTAATTTTCTCCACCTCCTTACACAAAAAGTCAATATTGAGCAATATCAATTCAAAGGAGTACTTGTTACTCACCGCCTCGAATTTCATACAGAAATCTGTATCGTTGGGAAAGAGGTTAGGTCGTAGGTGAGAGCGTAAACCTCTCGGGATCCGGCGGTTCCTATAGTACTCTCTCAGAGTGCTCAGATGTAACTCCATCGTGGTCAGTCTTTTAGACTCCTGTTCACATTTGCGTTTGAGCAGATCAATGGAGGGAGTGCTTAAGAAGGAAACATCACTGGATTCGGATCCAATCAATTTCAATATTTCCTCCTCTGTATACATATATGTCGAGGTGTTGGGGGTGTCCATGCTCTTACCCGAGCCTGGGGGTACATACATCCTCACACATTTGGGCCCCTAAATTGCCAGGGCAGTATAACTACGCCACAAGTGACCCCATTTTGGAAAGAAGACACCCCAAGGTATTCCGTGAGGGGCATGGCGAGTTCCTAGAATTTTTTATTTTTTGTCGCAAGTTAGTGGAATATGAGACTTTGTAAGGAAAAAAGAGAGAAAAAAAAATCATAATTTTCCGCTAACTTGTGACAAAAAAAAATAAATTCTAGGAACTCGCTATGCCCCTCACGGAATACCTTAGGGTGTCTTCTTTCCAAAATGGGGTCACTTGTGGCATAGTTATACTGCCCTGGCAATTTAGGGGCCCAAATGTGTGAGAAGTACCTTGCAATCAAAATGTGTAAAAAATGGCCTGCAAAATCTGAAAGGTGCACTTTGGAATATGTACCCCTTTGCCCACCTTGGCAGCAAAAAAGTGTGACACATCTGGTATCGCCGTACTCAGGAGAAGTTGGGGAATGTGTTTTTGGGTGTCATTTTACATATACCCATGCTGGGTGAGAGAAATATCTTGGCAAAAGACAACTTTTCCCATTTTTTTATACAAAGTTGGCATTTGACCAAGATATTTTTCTCACCCAGCATGGGTATAAGTAAAATGACACCCCAAAACACATTCCCCAACTTCTCCTGAGTACGGCGATACCAGATGTGTCACACTTTTTTGCAGCCTAGATGCGCAAAGGTGCCCAAATTCCTTTTAGGAGGGCATTTTTAGACATTTGGATCCCAGACTTCTTCTCACACTTTAGGGCCCCTAAAAAGCCAGGGCAGTATAAATACCCCACATGTGACCCCACTTTGGAAAGAAGACACCCCAAGGTATCCAATGAGGGGCCTGGCAAGTTCATAGAATTTTATTTTTTTCGCATAAGTTAGCGGAAATTGATTTTTGTTTTGTTTTTTCTCACAAAGTCTCACTTTCCGCTAACTTAGGACAAAAATTTAAATCTTTCATGGACTCAATATGCCCCTCAGCAAATACCTTGGGGTGTCTTCTTTCCAAAATGGGGTCAGTTGTGGGGTGTTTGTACTGCCCTGGCATTTGAGGGTCTCCGCAGTCATTACATGTATGGCCAGCATTAGGAGTTTCTGCTATTCTCCTTATATTGAGCATACAGGTAATGAGGTTTTTTTTTTCCGTTCAGCCTCTGGGCTGAAAGAAAAAAATGAACGGCACAGATTTCTTCATTCGCATCGATCAATGTGGATGAAAAAATCTCTGCCAAAAAAAAAAGATGGAGGGGAAAGGCGTCTGCCAGGACATAGGAGCTCCGCCCTACATCCATACCCACTTAGCTCGTATGCCCTGGCAAACCAGATTTCTCCATTCACATCAATCGATGTGGATGAATAAATCATTGCCGGGATTTTTTTTTTTTTTTATATATATATATATATATATATACAAAGTGTTTGCCAAAGCATAGGAACGCCGCCTCCTCCTCAGCTCGTATGCCTCGGCAAACGTATCTGTCACTGCAGAGGAGAAAATCCCGTCTTGCAGCGCCGCATACACTCTGACAGCAGCGCAATGCTTCTGTCAGAATGCACATCGGTGCTGCAGCTGGTCGATCGGTTGGTCCACCTGGAAGGTAAAAAGACAAAAAAAAAAAAAAAAAAAAAAAACAGGCCGCAACGCAATAATTTTATTAACTTTGCAACAGAACATGTAACTTTAACTTTTTAACTGAACATTAACCTTTTTTTTTTTTTTTTTTTTTTTTTTTTTTTTTACCTTTATAGAACAAACCTCTCCTTCCCCATGGGTCAATGTGCAAAGCGCAAATCGCCCAAAGATGTGGCGAAGTGCGTTATGCACTTTGTCCCATGTGAAAGGAGACGTTTGCAGCAGCAGTGAGTGAATGGGCCCTAATAGCCCTGTGTGCCTATCCTGGTGAGATGATCCCTATGCTAATAGTGTACCTGTGAGTGGTACTTCCGGAAACACTCTCCAAAGCATAGGGCAGGGTGGTCAGGACAGTCAGGACAGAAATAGCGGGTGTCACGCCTTATTCCGCTCCTGCTACAGACACGACATCTTTTTCGGGGTGACGGTTGGGTTGAGGTACCAGGAACGACATTGGGGAAATGTCGCTCGTGTAGACGGCTAACTACACTGGTGGATGGGGCCACGGAACCTCCTGGGTACAGGAGGTTCTCGATGATCTCTTCCTGAAATTTGAGGAAGGATCCAGTTCTCCCAGCCTTACTGTAGAGAACAAAACTATTGTACAGAGCCAATTGAATTAAATATACAGACACCTTCTTATACCAGCGTCTGGTTCTGCGGGAAACTAAATACGGAGACAACATCTGGTCATTGAAGTCCACCCCTCCCATGTGGAGGTTATAGTCGTGGACTGAGAGGGGCTTTTCAATGACACGGGTTGCTCGCTCAATTTGTATTGTCGTGTCTGCGTGAATGGAGGAGAGCATGTAAACGTCACGCTTGTCTCTCCATTTCACCGCGAGCAGTTCTTCGTTACACAGTGCGGCCCTCTGCCCCCTTGCAAGACGGGTGGTAACGAGCCGATGGGGGAAGCCCGCGCGACTAGTTCGCGCGGTACCACAGGCGCCAATCCGTTCTAGAAACAAATGCCTAAAGAGGGCCACACTTGTGTAAAAATTGTCCACATAAAGATGGTACCCCTTGCCGAATAAGGGTGACACCAAGTCCCAAACTGTCTTCCCACTGCTCCCCAGGTAGTCAGGGCAACCGACCGGCTCCAGGGTCTGATCTTTTCCCTCATAGATCCGAAATTTGTGGGTATAGCCTGTGGCCCTTTCACAGAGCTTATACAATTTGACCCCATACCGGGCGCGCTTGCTTGGGATGTATTGTTTGAAGCCAAGGTGCCCGGAAAAATGTATCAGGGACTCGTCTACGCAGATGTTTTGCTCTGGGGTATAAATATCTGCAAATTTCTGGTTGAAATGGTCTATGAGGGGCCGAATTTTGTGGAGCCGGTCAAAAGCAGGGTGGCCCCTGGGACGGGAGGCGGTGTTGTCACTAAAGTGCAGGAAACGCAGGATGGCCTCAAAACGTGCCCTGGACATAGCAGCAGAGAACATGGGCATGTGATGAATCGGGTTCGTGGACCAATATGACCGCAATTCATGCTTTTTTGTCAGGCCCATGTTGAGGAGGAGGCCCAGAAAAGTTTTAATTTCGGAAACTTGGACTGGTTTCCACCGGAAAGGCTGGGCATAAAAGCTTCCCGGGTTAGCGGTGATAAATTGTGTGGCATATCTGTTTGTTTCGGCCACAACTATGTCTAAAAGCTCCGCAGTCAAGAACAGCTCAAAAAATCCCAGGGCCGAACCGATCTGAGCTGTCTCAACCCGAACTCCAGACTGGGCAGTGAAAGGGAAAACTACGGGTGCGGCTGAAGTTGGGGACTGCCAATCAGGGTTTGCCAGCACCTCTGGGATTCTAGGGGCTCTACGGGCACGTCTTTGCAGTGGCTGCGACGGGGTCACTACTGCACGTGCCACCGTACCAGCTTCAACTGCCCTTCTGGTGCTCGCTACTTCACCAGGTTGTACGGCAGTGCTGGTACTAGGTCCAGGGAGGGCTGGGCTGCTGGTGTATGCCTCACCACGTAATCCGACAGCACCAGCCCCACTCTGCTGCTCTTGAAGCGGATCCTGCGCAACCTGTGGTCTAGCGACACGGGGCCGGGTACGCCTGGTGGTATCAGGGACCTCAGCCTCCTCGTCCGAACTTTGGGTTAGAGAGCCACTGCTTTCTACAGGTTCGTATTCTGACCCGCTGGATTCATCAGATGAGGGTTCCCACTCCTCATCCGACTGGGTCAGAAGCCTGTAGGCCTCTTCAGAAGAATACCCCCTGTTGGACATGTGGGCAACTAAATTTAGGGGTATTCCCTGAGACTACCCAAGAAAAAAAAAGCAAGCCTGTCTTACAAAGGGGAGGCCAGCGAAGTACCGGAGGCCGCTGCGGTTGATAAAAAATATCAAAACTGATTTTTTTATCGCCGCAGTGCGTGTAAAGTGATTGTGCAGTGAACCAAAAAATTTTTTTTGGTCACTGCAGTGGGACGGGTGTGGGCGAACGCACGTGTGGGCGACCGATCAGGCCTGATCGGGCAAACACAGCGTTTTGGGTGGAGGGAGAACTAAAGTGACACTAGTACTATTATAGATCTGACCGTGATCAGTTTTGATCACTTCCAGATACTATAAAAGTACAAATGCTGATTAGCAATACGCTAATCAGCGAATAACGGACTGCGGTGCGGTGGGCTGGGCGCTAACTGATCGCTAACTACCTAACCAAGGGGCCTAAACTATACCTAAAACCTAACGGTCAATACCAGTGAAAAAAAAAAAAGTGACAGTTTACACTGATCACTTTTTTCCTTTCACTAGTGATTGACAAAGGGGTGATCAAAGGGTTAATTGGGGTTCAGGGGGGTGATCTGGGGCTAAAGTGTGCTGTTTGGTGTACTCACTGTGAAGCCTGCTCCTCTGCTGGATCCAACCGACGAAAAGAACCAGCAGAGGAGCAGGCAGCCATATATCAGATCATATTTACTAATATGATCTGATATCTGGCCTTTGATTGGTTTTTTTTTAAATCGCCAGCCTGCCAGCCGCGATCATTTGCTGACAGGCTGGTGACCCGACCCCCCTCTACGAAATGCCAGCGCGAACTGCGCATGCGCGCGCGCATATTCGCGTCATCTCGCGTCTCGCGAGATGACGCGTATATGCGTGACTGTGCGCAGCGCTGCCGCCTCCGGACCGCACATCTGCGTTAGGCGGTCCGGAGGCGGTTAAATAATGAAGCATATTTTTTTCCTTTTTATATAGCATAAGAAGACAAAGTAGATTAACAGCCTCTAATGTAATCTTCATTCATGGTCAAAGTGACAGTATTTTTCAAGATGGCTTGGCATTCATAATAATTTCATATGCTTTGATTAATAAATACTGAAGATCTGAAATTTTCAGAAAATTTAAAGACAAATCCTTGGAGCCATCAAAGAATAACATGCCAAAAAAACATCATTCATAACAAGTCTCAAATCAATCATGTCAATAGATTGTTATATAACCTGAAACTAGAGCCATCTGTTACTTGATTTTACTGGCAGGGGTCTCTTATTAGAATTTCCATACAGAAAACACATCCAATGCTACTTATTACCTGATAAACTACAGTACAATCAGTAACAGTACTAAGAACTCAGCACTGACCCTAATTGGTCACATCTATTGGGCAGTGGGGACTAGATAATACTGCAGGGACACACAGGAGTTAAAGTACCACTCGAAGAGTTACCGCTGTAAATATAGAATATGGCTGTATGTTAGGACTTAAATACAGAGTGGGCCACAAAAAAACAACAAAAAAACGCTGTTTCCTGTCTGGAGAAATTATGTACTTACCTCTTATAGGAGATGGTGTTTGTAGTTTCCGCTAGCGCTTATGCAAAGTTGTGCATGTCTTATAATGTTCAGCAATGTTAGTATGGCGGCCTGGCCTGTGCTTGCTGCTGTCCCACTCTTTTTGGAGGCCAAGACCAGATGCCCCTCCTTGTCCTCACCTACAGCGGACTCAGCCATCAGAGTCTTGTCTTCACTGCCCAGTAGGGGGCAAGCATACTTCCCCAGTCTTAAAGAACCAGTGCATACATGCCTTAATTATTCCTTAGCCTATAGCTGCCTCAGGGTATTTAATGCACCTACACAGTGGGAGGGCCCCTGAGCTTTAGGCTGCTAGTTCCAAGTGAAGGTGTGCAGTCCCTTTCTGTCTGCTTGTGTACCGAACTCTGCCTGAACTCTACTGTCTCTAACCCTCTGCTGCCTGACCTAACCACTGCCTGTTTACCATACTGACCCTTTGCTGCTTACGCTGACATAAGATTAAGGGCTCGTTCACACGACCAATGTGGTTTGGACCTATTCCCTTCAATGGGGCCGCAAAAGATGTCTGGTCCTATTCTTGTCCGTTTTGCGGACAAGGATAGGCATTTCTATAAAGTGCCGTCCATTCCATTCTGCAAATTGCGGAAGGCACAAGGGTGGCATCCGTGTTTTGCGGCACATTAGTGTGAACAAGCTCTATTTTCACAGATTCGCATGATCTCTACCTGACCTAAACTCTGCCTGTTTTCTAACTACAAGCATTGCCTGACCCATCTGTGCTTTGCACTGGTGTCTCTGAACCCTTAGGTCAGCAGCCAACCACACCAAGACCATTCCAAGAAGTAGTGGCCTGGAAGCTCCTCTGCAGTGAAATTCAGATCCTTGCATGGGGGTTAAAGAGTGAATACCAGAGGACCCCAAGGAAGAGCCCAAAGTCAAACCGGTTGCTTGGTAGAGTGGGTCACATCCACTGTTTGTAACAAGGAACACATTTTATACCAAATGTTCCATATTCCTGCAACAAGTTGCTGTTTTAGTTCAAACACTGTCTGAGGATTAGTGTCACAAACCCTACCCTTCAGGTAACCCCGCAGATAAGTCATGTACTGTAGCATGGAGGCCACAACCCTTTGATCATCATACATTGTTCTGTGAATGCTTCTTGAACTCAGCACAGAAACATATGCACCATATGGAAAGTCAACCATGAATCCTGTGTTATACCACTTCCACACCAAACCATGTATATTATTAATAATAATAATAATAATAATAATAATAATAATCTCTATTTATATAGCGCAACCATATTTCGCAGTGCTTTACAATTCAGAGGGTTCATGTACAAAACAAAAGACATCCCAAAATTACCAGCTAATATACAACTGAAACACTACGAGTGAGGGCCCTGCTCGCAAGAGATTGGGGGTGACACAAAAGGTAGTTGATTGTTATATGAAGTGGTCCAGCCATCTTTGTACTGAAAGGAGAGGATTAGGCCAATATGCATGTGATAGTGCTTTGGGTGTGGGGATTACTATCAGAAAGCTCGAGTTCAGGTCTGAAGAGTTGGGGGAAAGTTACTTGGAGAAGAGTCAGTTTAGGAAGCATGATAAGCCTGCCTGAAAAAGATTTATTTTTAAGGCACATTTGAAGGTAGGGAAGTTGGAATTTGACCTGATATTTCGTGGCAGAGCATTCCAGAGAGTAGGAGCAGCTCGAGAATAGTCTTTAAGACAGAAGTGAGATGTACAAATTATGGAGGCTGTTAATTGCTTTTTGCCATAACAGGAAGGTTGAGGAATTGACCAGTAAAACAGTCCGCAGACTCCATGAATGAACGTGTGCGTACATAGGCCCAGTGGTGTACATACAGAAGCAAGGGCCCCATAGCAAGTATCAAACCAGACCTCCCATAGAGGACAGAAGGGTTTCTGCTTAATCCCCTTTCAATGTTCCTTGGGCAGGATGATAAGCTGAACTTGATGGACCACACTAAACGTCACTATAGATTGCGGCAAAAATACATTTTACAATTGCATTGTGCGCTGGTGGTGCCATCATCTTCACAGCTCCTTGATATTGAGCTATGACAATATATCTGTGCTTCTTTCTTTTACCCTGTTTACTATAGAAATGTAGAATAATTTTGTTTTCATGTAAATGATTAAATGCAATCAGTTGTGTTTCATGGTACATTAACTTGTAGCTGCATCTTGATGATCTGTGTGTATGAAAAATTAGCAATAATATGTTTCACTGATGTTTTCTCAGGCAGTGCATGCAAACACAAGTTTTACTTAATCAGTTAGGGATTATTAGTATTTTATGTGTTGCAATAAGTGCTATGACACAGAACTGACAGGCAGAAATTGATTTGGCGATAAACTCATACGGAAGAGCAAATCACACAATATAATTAAAAGCTGTTTTGAATTTGCATTTTATTGCAGCTTGTTGCCTAATAAAAGACTGATTTTCATGTATACTCTTGTGGCATTTCAATGCTTTCAATGTAAAAAAAAATATATAATGCAAATTGAGTAAGTGAGAAATACTTCCGCTCATTTATCCCTAGCTTATTTGTTTTTGCTGTTCTCATGAATCTAGAAGAGCACAAAATTATAATATTGCAGGCCGTTGGGTAAATAATTTTTTAAGCGATAAAAAACGAAGGCACAGATTTAATAATGTGTCTCCGCCCAAAATCTGTCAAAAAAAAGTAGGGCAAAATGGGGCAATTTGGGCATCTGGGTTTCTACATTTTTTTTCCAACATGCTTGACAATCACCATTAAAGTACATTTTGGTGCATGGGAAAAGCACAGACAAAATGCAGCAAAATAGTGGCAAAAAAAGCTACAAAAATTATGAAAAAACAAACATATGTGTGAAACTAGCCAAAAGAGAATTGGGTCTCACACGGATCTTTGCAATTTCCCACTTTTGACTTAATCCCATTTACTCTTTAACCCAGATTTATTTAGCCTAAAGATGGCTTAAAGGGGTTGTCCTCACTTTTTATATTGATGACCTATTCTCAGGATACATGTAGGTCCTAAGGATCCGACACCCTGCTGATCAGTTGTTTGAAGAGGAAGCAGCGCTCATAGGAGTGCGGCCTTCTAATGATTGTTTACCTGTTTGCTGTCATAAACACAGTGGTGAGCAAGTGTAAGAAGAAGAAGTAGTAATGACAGAAACTAGGCCAGCATTAAGAAGAGCTAGACACTTCTCTAATAACAGATGGCATTGCAGGTTATAGTTATAAAGGGAGTCTGTCAGCAGTTTTGTTGATGCAAAACTGGTGACAGACATAGGTATAGGCAGTGGACTGAAAGTCATGCATACCTCTGTCCCTGCTTTTCACCCTTACTGCCATTGCATCTCTGGCACCCAGGACAATTTATGCAGTGTTCATTTTTACAGATAGATTCTAAATAAAATAAAAATAATCATACTAATGCTATACCCAAGGCAGTACTAGAACCGAAATTCAAGTCTGGCATTTGAAAGCATACAGACCCACCCCAAGATGAAGGCTTCACAGAAATGTATGTCGGGGTTGGCACCATACCAGTATGAGAGGGAAATTATGGCAACATTTATCAGCTCTTTGTTAATTTCTGATTATATTTCTAGGACATGCTAATTGCTAGTCATATTATATAACAAAAGAAATATTATGTAATATCTGTGGTATGCTTTCATATATATTAGATAGATAGTTAGATAGTTAGACAGACAGATCTGAGATAAGTAATATTTAGAAATATAGTTAGGGCACTTAAACTCTGGCTCTGATGAACTGTGCTTCAAGTGTTGTCTCCATAAGGGTCCATTCACACGTCCGTAGTGTATTGCGGATCCGCAATACACCTGGCCGGCACCCCCATAGAACTGCCTATTCTTGTCCTCAATTGCGGCTAAGAATAGGACATGTTCTATTTTTTACCAGAGCCGCGGACCAGAAGATCAGCGGCGTGCTCCGAAAATGCGGATGCGGACAGCACACTGTGTGCTGTCGGCATGTATTTCTGCCCCATAGAGAATGAATGGGTCCGCACCCGTTCCGCAATTTGCGGAACAGATGCGGACCCATTCTGTGGACGTGTGAATGGACCCTAAAATGGGCACAAAAAGCCCCTGTATTACACAACTGAAAAACCAAATATATAATTTATAACTATAATTATAACTATAACTAAATGTTTTCCTTCTGTCACAAATGTATTATATATTTCTCTCCAGTGACAATTGTTATTGCTATTACTGTAGTGTGTGACTGTTTTCTTTCGAGAATCAGTCTGCGCATTTTACTGTACAGATCAGTTATAGGCAGGATAGGGATAGCCTAAAATTAAAACTTTATTAATGTGTGATTGTGGTGCAATTTTTTGGTGCAACTCTGTTATCTGGATGTTGGAAAATGTTATGATGTGCAAAAAACAACAGAGGGCATGTATCCTCCTGTAATTGAGAGGGGGAAATTGATAACATGCACAGAAGACCAAGTTATCCCTGCCCTAGGGTCATCTACTAAAAATTTGAGGCAGGTGTGGAAAAAATTCTGCAAAGTAAAAATGCTTTAGGAATACAAGTGTTGTTTATAGTTAATTTATTCTACAGCAGAAAAATGATCCCAAACATACAACCAATGTCATTAAAAAGTATTATCAGCATAAAAAGGAACAAGGAGTTCTCAAAGTGATTGTATGGCCCCACAGGGCACTGATCTCAACATAATTGAGTCTGACTGGGATTACATGAAGAAACAGAAGGATTTGAGCAGCCTATATCCATCTATGGTTAGTCCTCCCTGCCGAGTTCTTTCAAAAAGTGTATGCAAGTGTACCTACAGTAGAAGAAATTAAACTATTTTGAAGGCAAATAGTGGCTATACCAAATATTGATTTGATATAGACTTCTATTGTTAATTCACTTTGCATTAATTCATAAACTATTAACACTTTTATTTTTGAAAGCATTCTCACTGTGCATCATTTTCTCTAAAACTACTGCACAGTACTATATGTCTCTCCTCCCCCTTCTCCAGACTACTTCAGACTTTCAGATTCCTTTGGTCAATTTGGGAAGTTGTCTGAATTTAAGAGATAGACTCAGAGTTAGACATTATGCAGCCTGCTATATTTTATTCAGTCTTGAACAGATTGTGTATGCACTCTGGAGAAAAACTGAACTTATTAGCACCAATGGCTTTGTGCCAAAGCTACTTCATTAGAGTGCCTTGGACTTGCTACTACCAAATACAGGCTTTTTATTATCAGGAGGCAGTAATCAGTCAGGTTCTTCTGCTCAACATGAGCCAGAAGCCATGCTGTTCTCAGCTATTAATGTGATAGGTTGTGTTTTGACGTTGTAAAAAAAAGAAATATTGCACACACAAGCTAAGTACTAGGGACACTATAAGAACAATATAGGGAGAGAAAATGGACATACAGTATAATTTGAGTCGATTTTTAAATTGGAGTTGATTTTGAATTTTGAATTCGATTTTAAATTTTTTAGTTGATTTTAAATATTTTGTATGAACATCCAGCCAGTTTCTACAGTTCATATCCTTATTGCCAACACTAGTATTTCAGGGAAAATTTGTTAAATTTCCTTGGGCTTTGTGGTAGCGAATCAATTTTCCCTGAAATAGCAATAAAATTTTTAAAAAAATCATACCTATTTCATCCATTTGAGCGCAAAGAGCTGGCCGCCACCATCTTGATTGAAGATCCAACGTGAAATCCGTCATCCGTCACCACGGACAGTGCGAGATTTCGCTCTGAATCTTCAATCAAGATGTCGGCGGCCGGCTCTTCACCATCAAATGGATGAAGTAAGTATGGTTTTATTTTTTATTTTACACCTGAGGGGTACAATGTCGGGAAGTGGTAAAATCGCCACTCCCTGTCATTGCACCCACTACTTACAAATAAATGCGCTTCGTGACTAAGTAATTCATCACAAAGCAAATTTTTTTTGCTAAATTAGCCAGCAGTCTAATAGCATATATTCTGCTGCAAATGCAAATTGGCCTTTTTTTTAAAAAAAAACATACCATGCATATTGTGCTTCAATAACAGCATTTACAGTATATACAATTTAACCAGTAACACATTGTATTGCATCAAGATCCTATGCATCATTTCTGAACACATTGTGCTACAATAATGGCATTTATATATCAGTTAAACGTTATCCGTCACAGTTGAGAAAAGGTTGGTGTGAACAGTGGCTTAACTTACCCAGAACAATAGAACTGGTGCTCACTTCAAAGACACACCCAAGTTCTCCGTCACTGGCTGCAATTTTCCCCACGCTTCCGATAGACACTACATTAATATTGAGGACAAATAATGCTTCAATTATATTCTGGGTTTAAAACCACACCCTTTTTTTGCAATAACCTACATATGGGGCATTTGCTATATTTGTCACAGTGAAATACAAGCGTTAGATAGTGCTGTTATATTCTGGTATAAAAAAAACTCAAATTTTGGGCAAGATAAAAAATTTGTGGCCTTTGTTGCATTTGTGACAGTGAAATACAAGCTTTAAATGCTTCAATTATATTCTGGGTTTAAAACAACACCCTTTTTTTGCAATAACCTACATATGGGGCATTTGCTATATTTGTCACAGTAAAATACAAGCTTGAAATACTGCAATTATATTTTGGTTTTTAAAAACACCCATTTTTTGCAATACCCTACATGTGGGGCCTTTGCTGCATTTGTCACAGTGAAATACAAGCTTCAAATACTGCAATTATATTCTGGTTTTAAAAAACACCCATTTTTTTGCAATACCCTACATCTGGTGCCTTTGTTGCTTTTGTCACAGTGAAATACAAGCGTTAGATAGTGCTGTTATATTCTGGTATAAAAAAACCTCAAATTTTGGGCAAGATTCTGGGTTTAAAAAACACCCATTTTTTTGCAATAGCCTACATCTGGGGCCTTTGTTGCATTTGTCACAGTGAAATACAAACTTGAAATACTGCAATTATATTCTGGTTTAAAAAAAACACCCATCTTTTGCAATACCCTAGATCGGGTGCATTTGTTGCATTCGTCACAGTGAAATACAAACGTAAGACAGTGCTGTTATATTTTCTAGTATTAAAAAAAACTTCAATTTTGGGCAAGATAATAAATTTGCGGCCTTTGCTGCATTTTTGACAGTCTTATACAAGCGTGATATACTGCTGTTATATTCTGGTATTCTTAAAACACCCATTTTGGGCAAGATGATACATTTGCGGCCTTTGTGACAGTGAAAAAAAGCTTGAAATACTAAAATTATATTCTGGGTATAAAAAAAAAACAATTTTTTGCAATAGCCTACATCTGGGGGCTTTGCTGCATTTGTCACAGTGAAATGCAAGCTTGAAATACTGCAATTATATTCTGGGTTTTTAAAAAACACAAATTTTTTGCAATACCCTACATCTGGTGCCTTTGCTACATTTGTTACAGTGAAATACAAGCGTTAGATAGTGCTGTTATATTCTGGTATTAAAAAAACACCAATTTTGGCCAAGATAATACATTTGCGGCCTTTGTTGCATTTGTGACAGTGAAATACAAGCTTGAAATACTGCAATTATATTCTGGGCTTAAAAAAACACCAATTTTTTGCAATAGCCTACATCTGGGTAGTGTTGAGCGCGAATATTAGAATTGTAACTTCGAAATTTCGTGAATATTTAGAATATAGTTCTATATATTCGCGAAATCGAATATTCGTTTGTTTTTTTCCATCTGAAAATATGATTTCTCCCTGCTTCTTGCTTGTGGGTCAATAAGCCATTGACCCACAAGCAACTTAAGCAGGGGGGAATCATGTTTTCATATGGAAAATAAAATGACCAATATTCTAGAAAACAAATACATAGCAATATAGTGAATATATTTGTTATTTAGAATTTTGGCATTATTTTTTTCCTATCTGTACAGTTGTTTGCATACTCCTCCCCAAAAAGCGTCCCCGTCACCATGGGAACGCTTGTGGGTTAGAAAATACCATCGGATCTGAGTTTTCCCTGAGATCGTGAAAGCTCAGATCCGATGGTATATTCTAACGCACAGGCGTTCCCATGGTTACGGGGACGCTTGTCGGGGAGTAGTATGCCAAAGTGGAATAACAGTACACATAAATTACAGTCTATATGTGTATTTTACAAATATTCGTAATATTGCTCTAACTTTGTCTTTTAGAATATTGGTAATATTCTAAAAGACGAAGTTAGAGCAATATTACGAAAATTCGTAAAATACACATATAGACTGCAATTTAGCTAATATAGTGCTATAGTAATTTTTTTTAATAGTGTATATATTTTCCAAAACTGAAGTTTGGAAGAGACAAAAAAAAATTGCCAAAAAATAAAAAAAGATTATAGCACTATATTAGCTAAATTACAATCTATATGTGTATTTTACAAATATTCTAAAAGACGAAGTTAGAGCAATATTAAGAATATTCGTAAAATACACATATTAGCCTAACCATATTCACACGAACGTTGCCTTATACAGGAAAAAAAATCGCACGATTAATTTAATCGCATATTATTCGCGATAAATGAAATAATTACGAATATTCGATTTTGACTAATATAATACGAATATTCAATCGAATATTCGTGAAATATTGAGAAATCGAATATGGCACCTCCCGCTCATTACTACATCTGGGGCCTTTACTGTATTTGTCACAGTGAAATACAAGCGTTAGATAGTGCTGCTATATTCTGGTATTAAAAACACACCCATTTTGGGCAAGATAATACATTTGCGGCCTTTGCTGCATTTGTCACATTCCAATACATGTGTTAGATACTGCTGTTAGATTCTGGGTTTAAAAAAAAAACACCAATTATTTGGAAGACCCTATATCTGGGGTCTTTGCTGCAATTGTCACAGTCAAATACAACCAGTCAATACTGCAGTTACATTGTTGCTTGAAAATTTAAAAAATGTGTGACCGTATAAAATTTGCCTGTCACACTGTTCGTGGAGAACATCGTGGAGAGCCAGTAGTCATCTCTCTGTTGAATGGCTGTCACTACGTAAGCAACTCAGCATGCATCTGGCCATTTGCATAATGGAATCGGAGGGACTCCTTGCCTCCATCTCCACTACTGACATGGCCAGTCGGGGTCATCTGCCTGGTCTTCCTCATCGCCTTCCAGCTCCTCATGCTCCTCCGGTTCCTCTCCTGTCACTTGGGCAGATAAACCATCTATTTCTATATACAATTCCTTTCCTGCTCCTCATTCTCCTCAGTCCCCACAGGGCTCAGGTGGCCGTGATATTTAGGCGCCACACCTTCTGTCCACTGGCCGGCCAGATTTATCAGTATTAGCTCCAGGACGTGAATGAGTGGAATGACATCAGTCATCCCATAGTCTTGGCAACTGACAAATAAAGTGGCCTTCTCAAAGGGTCTGAGCAAATGGCCGGTTTCACACATGAGCTGCCAATGGCTAACCTCGAAGTTACACAAGGGAGTACTCGTTCATGACCTTGCTCTGCTCATTTAGTCGAGCCAACAAGTGGAGGATGGAGTTCGAACATGTGGAAACGTCACATATGAGGTCATGTTGGGTAACACCATTCTGCCTTTAATGCTCAAGGAAGGGGTGTTTTGCACGGTAAGAGTGGCAAAAGTGTATGCACAGTTTCCTGGCTATTTTTACAACATGTTTAGGGGGAAGACTTAAGAAATCAGGTTGCAACCTGATTAAAGACGTTTCCCATACAGAGCACATGAGTCAGCCCTCCTTGACTCAGTGAGGACAGAATGTTCTTACAGTTATCGGTGACCATGGTTCTGATCTTCAGTTGGAGAGGAGACAGCCAGGATCTCCTTAGAAGCAGATGGTCTACCCTGGGCACATTTGACTCCAGATGTCACACTGCTGCCACCCTGCTGGCTCACGGCCACGCTTGCACCCTGCTGGCTCAGCTGCATGCTACCATCCTGCTCCTGTCTCACAGGAAAACTGCCATCAGCACCCCTTAATGATTTTGATGAAGCCACCGAGTCATCTGGCTCCCAGATGCAATGGGCTACTGCCTGCTCATCACTTATGTCACCCTCACTAGTCTCATGGCCGTGTCCTTAACCACTGGCAACACCTGCTCCCATACGACTGTCATTGTTACTACTAGAACGCCTAGAGGAGGAAGCAGTGGACCTCTCCTCCAAATCTGGTCTGGCCAGTAGCTGCTGACTGTCCTCAATATCGTGCCTTGATCAAAAACAGTGCAGAGACTGCAACATATATTACTTGCAAGGAGCAGCAAAGGAAAGAGGCAGGTTCAGAATACATGAGGGCACAGAAGCTTGTTCCTGGGCCATGCCAACCAAGTGTGGTGTCAGAGTAACCCACTAACTCCTGGCTGTGGGTGTCTGAGCTGACCTAGCTCAGTTGAGATGATGTTGAAGAACGACTCCAGGACAGCGGGCTTGGTCATCCAAACATGACCGTACACATATTAGCCTAACCATATTCACACGAACGTTGCCTTATACAGGAAAAAAAATCGCACGATTAATTTAATCGCATATTATTCGCGATAAATGAAATAATTACGAATATTCGATTTTGACTAATATAATACGAATATTCAATCGAATATTCGTGAAATATTGAGAAATCGAATATGGCACCTCCCACTCATTACTACATCTGGGGCCTTTACTGTATTTGTCACAGTGAAATACAAGCGTTAGATAGTGCTGCTATATTCTGGTATTAAAAACACACCCATTTTGGGCAAGATAATACATTTGCGGCCTTTGCTGCATTTGTCACATTCCAATACATGTGTTAGATACTGCTGTTAGATTCTGGGTTTAAAAAAAAAACACCAATTATTTGGAAGACCCTATATCTGGGGTCTTTGCTGCAATTGTCACAGTCAAATACAACCAGTCAATACTGCAGTTACATTGTTGCTTGAAAATTTAAAAAATGTGTGACCGTATAAAATTTGCCTGTCACACTGTTGTGTGACCTCAAGAAATGCTTCCTCTTTATGACACCAGCACTGCCTTACTCTCAGTTAACTTAATTGTTGACTATTGACGGTTACATTGTCGACTGACAAAAACCATGTGTTAGTTTGGTGGGTGAACGCAAAGAATGAGGAGAGCGTCAAATAAGGGACGTGGCTCAGGTCGTGGTGCTGCTGGTGGAGCTCCTGATGCAGGGAGAGGATATGGTCGATCTGTGCCAGCTACATGCACAAGTAAAACACCTTCCTCAGGTGCGAGTAGGCAACAGAACCTTCAGCGTTATTTGGTAGGGCCAAATGCGGCTCTACAAATGGTGAGGCCAGAACAAGTGCAGGCGATAGTAGATTGGGTGGCTGACAGTGCCTCCAGTTCCTTCACATTGTCTCCCACCCAGTCTCCTGCTGAAATATCAGAGTTGGCACCTGCAGCCCATGTCCATCAGTCCTTCACCTCACCCCCTTGCAAATCAGCCAAGCAGCCCAAGTCATGGAGCAGTCTCTTCTGCTTTTTGATGACTCTGCTAGCAGGGTTTCCCAGGGCAATCCACATATAGTGAAGAAATGTGCTCATCAGAAACTTGTGACTCAAGTTGCTGCTGATGGAGCTGGTGCTGGTCCCCAACCCCTCTCCAGCAGTCACCACAGTAGAGCATTAGCACGGAGGGTCCCCTGGTCCGAACGTCATGAGGATGGGCGATGGCACACAAAGGCAGAGACCAACCGACTACATAGAATGTGTCAAGTAGTTAAGTTTATCATCCCTTTGAGCAGGTGGAAAAAAGGCCCCCATTTTGGCCCAGTAGAACATCGTGGAGAGCCAGTAGTCATCTCTCTGTTGAATGGCTGTCACTACGTAAGCAACTCAGCATGCATCTGGCCATTTGCATAATGGAATCGGAGGGACTCCTTGCCTCCATCTCCACTACTGACATGGCCAGTCGGGGTCATCTGCCTGGTCTTCCTCATCGCCTTCCAGCTCCTCATGCTCCTCCGGTTCCTCTCCTGTCACTTGGGCAGATAAACCATCTATTTCTATATACAATTCCTTTCCTGCTCCTCATTCTCCTCAGTCCCCACAGGGCTCAGGTGGCCGTGATATTTAGGCGCCACACCTTCTGTCCACTGGCCGGCCAGATTTATCAGTATTAGCTCCAGGACGTGAATGAGTGGAATGACATCAGTCATCCCATAGTCTTGGCAACTGACAAATAAAGTGGCCTTCTCAAAGGGTCTGAGCAAATGGCCGGTTTCACACATGAGCTGCCAATGGCTAACCTCGAAGTTACACAAGGGAGTACTCGTTCATGACTAGAGTTGAGCGAACACCTGGATGTTCGGGTTCGAGAAGTTCGGCCGAACATCCCGGAAATGTTCGGGTTCGGGATCCGAACCCGATCCGAACTTCGTCCCGAACCCGAACCCCATTGAAGTCAATGGGGACCCGAACTTTTCGGCACTAAAAAGGCTGTAAAACAGCCCAGGAAAGAGCTAGAGGGCTGCAAAAGGCAGCAACATGTAGGTAAATCCCCTGCAAACAAATGTGGATAGGGAAATGAATTAAAATAAAAATTAAATAAATAAAAATTAACCAAAATCAATTGGAGAGAGGTTCCATAGCAGAGAATCTGGCTTCCCGTCACCCACCACTGGAACAGTCCATTCTCAGATATTTAGGCCCCGGCACCCAGGCAGAGGAGAGAGGTCCCGTAACAGAGAATCTGTCTTCATGTCAGCAGAGAATTAGTCTGCATGTCATAGCAGAGAATGAGGCTTCACGTCAGCCACCACTGCAACAGTCCATTGGCATATATTTAGGCCCAGCACCCAGGCAGAGGAGGGAGGTCCCGTAACAGAGAATCTGTCTTCATGTCAGCAGAGAATTAGTCTGCATGTCATAGCAGAGAATCAGGCTTCACGTCAGCCACCACTGCAACAGTCCATTGGCATATATTTAGGCCCAGCACACACACAGGCAGAGGAGAGAGGTCCCGTAACAGAGAATCTGGCTTCATGTCAGCAGAGAATCAGTCTGCATGTCATAGCAGAGAATGAGGCTTCACGTCAGCCACCACTGCAACAGTCCATTGGCATATATTTAGGCCCAGCACACACACAGGCAGAGGAGAGAGGTCCCGTAACAGAGAATCTGGCTTCATGTCAGCAGAGAATCAGTCTGCATGTCATAGCAGAGAATGAGGCTTCACGTCAGCCACCACTGCAACAGTCCATTGGCATATATTTAGGCCCAGCACCCAGGCAGAGGAGGGAGGTCCCGTAACAGAGAATCTGTCTTCATGTCAGCAGAGAATTAGTCTGCATGTCATAGCAGAGAATGAGGCTTCACGTCAGCCACCACTGCAACAGTCCATTGGCATATATTTAGGCCCAGCACACACACAGGCAGAGGAGAGAGGTCCCGTAACAGAGAATCTGGCTTCATGTCAGCAGAGAATCAGTCTGCATGTCATAGCAGAGAATGAGGCTTCACGTCAGCCACCACTGCAACAGTCCATTGGCATATATTTAGGCCCAGCACACACACAGGCAGAGGAGAGAGGTCCCGTAACAGAGAATCTGGCTTCATGTCAGCAGAGAATCAGTCTGCATGTCATAGCAGAGAATGAGGCTTCACGTCAGCCACCACTGCAACAGTCCATTGGCATATATTTAGGCCCAGCACCCAGGCAGAGGAGGGAGGTCCCGTAACAGAGAATCTGTCTTCATGTCAGCAGAGAATTAGTCTGCATGTCATAGCAGAGAATGAGGCTTCACGTCAGCCACCACTGCAACAGTCCATTGGCATATATTTAGGCCCAGCACCCAGGCAGAGGAGGGAGGTCCCGTAACAGAGAATCTGTCTTCATGTCAGCAGAGAATTAGTCTGCATGTCATAGCAGAGAATGAGGCTTCACGTCAGCCACCACTGGAACAGTCCATTCTCAGATATTTAGGCCCCGGCACCCAGGCAGAGGAGAGAGGTCCCGTAACAGAGAATCTGTCTTCATGTCAGCAGAGAATTAGTCTGCATGTCATAGCAGAGAATGAGGCTTCACGTCAGCCACCACTGCAACAGTCCATTGGCATATATTTAGGCCCAGCACCCAGGCAGAGGAGAGAGGTCCCGTAACAGACAATCTGGCTTCATGTCAGCAGAGAATCAGTCTGCATGTCATAGCAGAGAATCAGGCTTCACGTCACCCACCACTGCAACAGTCCATTGTCATAAATTTAGGCCCAGCACTAGTGTTGAGCGGCATGTCCCATATTCGAATTCGCGAAATTTTGTGAATATTCGAAAGAATATTCGTAAAATATTCGCGATTATTCAAATTCGTTATTATTTCGCATATGCGATAATTCGAATTATCGCATAATACATATGCTATGCAAAATTCACATGTGCGCTAATGAAATCGCCTTACGAAGATTCGCAACTCAATTCAATCACTAATGTATGAATGCAATGCCCTTTGCCTCTGTTCTGGGACAAGTGTAGATATTCGCATGTGCGCTAATAAAATCGCCTTACGAAGATTCGCACCTCAATCACTTTCTAGGGAATGTGAGACTTTTGGGAATCAATCGAGATACAGTGGGGGGTGATGACAGTAGTTGACAGAGTACAGATCAATGTAATCTGTAAGGTGGAAAGTAAAATAAAAAATACGAATATTCGTAAATCGAATTTTACGAAGTTCTACGTATTCGCGAATATGGTGCTATACTATATGAATGCACAGGCCTTTGCCTCTCTGTTCTGGGGACAAGTGTAGATATTTGCATTTGCGTTAATAAAATCGCCTTACGAAGATTCGCAGCTCAATTCAATCACTAATGTATGAATGCAAAGCCCTTTGCCTCTGTTCTGGGACAAGTGTAGATATTCGCATGTGCGCTAATAAAATCGCCTTACGAAGATTCGCAACTCAATTCACTAATGTATGAATGCAAAGCCCTTTGCCTCTGTTCTGGGACGTGCCGATATTCGCATGTGCGCTAATAAAATCGCCTTACGAAGATTCGCGCCTCAATCACTTTCTAGGCAATGTGAGTAAGATCTGAGCTGTTGGACCTTTGGGAAACAATCAATTATATGTGTACTGTAATTTTGTGGGGGGGGGGGGGGGAAACAAAAAACGAATATTCGTTTTTACGAATATATAGCACTATATTCGAAATATTCGCGAAATCGCGAAGTTGCGATATTCGCGAAAAAAATTTGCTTTTCGAATATTCGCGCTCAACACTACCCAGCACCCAGGCAGAGGAGAGAGGTCCCGTAACAGAGAATCTGGCTTCATGTCAGCAGAGAATCAGTCTTCATATCATAGCAGAGAATCAGGCTTCACGTCACCCACCACTGTAAGAGTCAATTTTCATAAATTTAGGCCCAGAACCCAGGCAGAGGAGAAAGGTCCCGTAACAGACAATCTGGCTTCATGTCAGCAGAGAATCAGTCTTCATATCATAGCAGAGAATCAGGCTTCACGTCACCCACCACTGCAACAGTCAATTGTCATAAATTTAGGCCCAGCACCCAGGCAGAGGAGAGAGCTCCCGTAACAGAGGATCTGGCTTCATGTCAGCAGAGAATCAGTCTGCATGTCATAGCAGAGAATGAGGCTTCACGTCACCCACCACTGCAACAGTCCATTGGCATATATTTAGGCCTAGCACACAGGCAGAGCAGAGAGGTCCCGTAACAGACAATCTGGCTTCATGTCAGCAGAGAATCAGTCTGCATGTCATAGCAGAGAATGAGGCTTCACGTCACCCACCACTGCAACAGTCCATTGGCATATATTTAGGCCTAGCACACAGGCAGAGCAGAGAGGTCCCGTAACAGACAATCTGGCTTCATGTCAGCAGAGAATCAGTCTGCATGTCATAGCAGAGAATGAGGCTTCACGTCACCCACCACTGCAACAGTCCATTGGCATATATTTAGGCCTAGCACACAGGCAGAGCAGAGAGGTCCCGTAACAGACAATCTGGCTTCATGTCAGCAGAGAATCAGTCTGCATGTCATAGCAGAGAATGAGGCTTCACGTCACCCACCACTGCAACAGTCCATTGGCATATATTTAGGCCTAGCACACAGGCAGAGCAGAGAGGTCCCGTAACAGACAATCTGGCTTCATGTCAGCAGAGAATCAGTCTGCATGTCATAGCAGACAATGAGGCTTCACGTCACCCACCACTGCAACAGTCCATTGGCATATATTTAGGCCTAGCACACAGGCAGAGCAGAGAGGTCCCGTAACAGACAATCTGGCTTCATGACAGCAGAGAATCAGTCTGCATGTCATAGCAGAGAATGAGGCTTCACGTCAGCCACCACTGCAACAGTCCATTGGCATATATTTAGGCCTAGCACACAGGCAGAGCAGAGAGGTCCCGTAACAGACAATCTGGCTTCATGACAGCAGAGAATCAGTCTGCATGTCATAGCAGAGAATCAGGCTTCACGTCAGCCACCACTGCAACAGTCCATTGTCATAAATTTAGGCCCAGCACCCAGGCAGAGGAGAGAGGTCCCGTAACAGAGAATCTGGCTTCATGTCAGCAGAGAATCAGTCTTCATATCATAGCAGAGAATCAGGCTTCACGTCACCCACCACTGTAAGAGTCAATTTTCATAAATTTAGGCCCAGAACCCAGGCAGAGGAGAAAGGTCCCGTAACAGACAATCTGGCTTCATGTCAGCAGAGAATCAGTCTTCATATCATAGCAGAGAATCAGGCTTCACGTCACCCACCACTGCAACAGTCAATTTTCATAAATTTAGGCCCAGAACCCAGGCAGAGGAGAAAGGTCCCGTAACAGACAATCTGGCTTCATGTCAGCAGAGAATCAGTCTTCATATCATAGCAGAGAATCAGGCTTCACGTCACCCACCACTGCAACAGTCAATTGTCATAAATTTAGGCCCAGCACCCAGGCAGAGGAGAGAGCTCCCGTAACAGAGGATCTGGCTTCATGTCAGCAGAGAATCAGTCTGCATGTCATAGCAGAGAATGAGGCTTCACGTCACCCACCACTGCAACAGTCCATTGGCATATATTTAGGCCTAGCACACAGGCAGAGGAGAGGTTCATTCAACTTTGGGTAGCCTCGCAATATAATGGTAAAATGAAAATAAAAATAGGATTGAATGAGGAAGTGCCCTGGAGTCCAATAATATATGGTTATGGGGAGGTAGTTAATGTCTAATCTGGACAAGGGACGGACAGGTCCTGTGGGATCCATGCCTGGTTCATTTTTATGAACGTCAGCTTGTCCACATTGGCTGTAGACAGGCGGCTGCGTTTGTCTGTAATGACGCCCCCTGCCGTGCTGAATACACGTTCAGACAAAACGCTGGCTGCCGGGCAGGCCAGCACCTCCAAGGCATAAAAGGCTAGCTCTGGCCACGTGGACAATTTAGAGACCCAGAAGTTGAATGGGGCCGAACCATCAGTCAGTACGTGGAGGGGTGTGCACACGTACTGTTCCACCATGTTAGTGAAATGTTGCCTCCTGCTAACACGTTGCGTATCAGGTGGTGGTGCAGTTAGCTGTGGCGTGTTGACAAAAGTTTTCCACATCTCTGCCATGCTAACCCTGCCCTCAGAGGAGCTGGCCGTGACACAGCTGCCTTGGCGACCTCTTGCTCCTCCTCTGCCTTGGCCTTGGGCTTCCACTTGTTCCCCTGTGACATTTGGGAATGCTCTCAGTAGCGTGTCTACCAACGTGCGCTTGTACTCGCGCATCTTCCTATCACGCTCCAGTGCAGGAAGTAAGGTGGGCACATTGTCTTTGTAGCGTGGATCCAGCAGGGTGGCAACCCAGTAGTCCGCACAGGTTAAAATGTGGGCAACTCTGCTGTCGTTGCGCAGGCACTGCAGCATGTAGTCGCTCATGTGTGCCAGGCTGCCCAGGGATAAGGACAAGCTGTCCTCTGTGGGAGGCGTATCGTCATCGTCCTGCCTTTCCCCCCAGCCACGCACCAGTGATGGACCCGAGCTGCGTTGGGTGCCACCCCGCTGTGACCATGCTTCATCCTCATCCTCCTCCACCTCCTCCTCATCCTCGTCCTCCTCGTCCTCCAGTAGTGGGCCCTGGCTGGCCACATTTGTACCTGGCCTCTGCTGTTGCCAAAAACCTCCCTCTGAGTCACTTCGAAGAGACTGGCCTGAAAGTGCTAAAAATGACCCCTCTTCCTCCTCCTCCTCCTCCTCCTCCTGGGCCACCTCCTCTTCCATCATCGCCCTAAGTGTTTTCTCAAGGAGACATAGAAGTGGTATTGTAACGCTGATAACGGTGTCATCGCCACTGGCCATGTTGGTGGAGTACTCGAAACAGCGCAACAGGGCACACAGGTCTCGCATGGAGGCCCAGTCATTGGTGGTGAAGTGGTGCTGTTCTGTAGTGCGACTGACCCGTGCGTGCTGCAGCTGAAACTCCACTATGGCCTGCTGCTGCTCGCACAGTCTGTCCAGCATGTGCAAGGTGGAGTTCCACCTGGTGGGCACGTCGCATATGAGGCGGTGAGCGGGAAGGCCGAAGTTACGCTGTAGCGCAGACAGGCGAGCAGCAGCAGGATGTGAACGCCGGAAGCGCGAACAGACGGCCCGCACTTTATGCAGCAGCTCTGACATGTCGGGGTAGTTGTGAATGAACTTCTGCACCACCAAATTCAGCACATGCGCCAAGCAAGGGATGTGCGTCAAATTGGCTAGTCCCAGAGCTGCAACGAGATTTCGCCCATTATCACACACCACCAGGCCGGGCTTGAGGCTCACCGGCAGCAACCACTCGTCGGTCTGTTGTTCTATACCCCGCCACAACTCCTGTGCGGTGTGGGGCCTGTCCCCCAAACATATGAGTTTCAGAATGGCCTGCTGACGTTTACCCCGGGCTGTGCTGAAGTTGGTGGTGAAGGTGTGTGGCTGACTGGATGAGCAGGTGGAAGAAGAGGAGGAGGAAGCCGAGAAGGAGGAGGTGGCAACAGGAGGCAAAGAATGTTGCCCTGCGATCCTTGGCGGCGGAAGGACGTGCGCCAAACAGCTCTCCGCCTGGGGCCCAGCTGCCACTACATTTACCCAGTGTGCAGTTAGGGAGATATAGCGTCCCTGGCCGTGCTTACTGGTCCACGTATCTGTGGTTAGGTGGACCTTGCTACAGATGGCGTTGCGCAGTGCACACTTGATTTTATCGGATACTTGGTTGTGCAGGGAAGGCACGGCTCTCTTGGAGAAGTAGTGCCGGCTGGGAACAACATACTGTGGGACAGCAAGCGACATGAGCTGTTTGAAGCTGTCTGTGTCCACCAGCCTAAATGACAGCATTTCATAGGCCAGTAGTTTAGAAATGCTGGCATTCAGGGCCAGGGATCGAGGGTGGCTAGGTGGGAATTTACGCTTTCTATCAAATGTTTGTGAGATGGAGAGCTGAACGCTGGCGTGTGACATGGTTGAGACGCTTGGTGACGGAGGTGGTGGTGGTGGTGTTGGTGGTACATCCCCTGTTTGCTGGGCGGCAGGTGCCAACGTTCCTCCAGAGGCGGAGGAAGAGGCCGAGGCGGCAGCAGCAGAATAGGCCGAGGCGGCAGCAGCAGAAGAGGTAGCAGGGGGAGCCTGAGTGACTTCCTTGGTTTTAAGGTGTTTACTCCACTGCAGTTCATGCTTTGCATGCAGGTGCCTGGTCATGCAGGTTGTGCTCAGGTTCAGAACGTTAATGCCTCGCTTCAGGCTCTGATGGCACAGCGTGCAAACCACTCGGGTCTTGTCGTCAGCACATTGTTTGAAGAAGTGCCATGCCAGGGAACTCCTTGAAGCTGCCTTTGGGGTGCTCGGTCCCAGATGGCGGCGGTCAGTAGCAGGCGGAGTCTCTTGGCAGCGGGTGTTCTGCTTTTGCCCACTGCTCCCTCTTTTGCTACGCTGTTGGCTCGGTCTCACCACTGCCTCTTCCTCCGAACTGTGAAAGTCAGTGGCACGACCTTCATTCCATGTGGGGTCTAGGACCTCATCGTCCCCTGCATCGTCTTCCACCCAGTCTTGATCCCTGACCTCCTGTTCAGTCTGCACACTGCAGAAAGACGCAGCAGTTGGCACCTGTGTTTCGTCATCATCAGAGACATGCTGAGGTGGTATTCCCATGTCCTCATCATCAGGAAACATAAGTGGTTGTGCGTCAGTGCATTCTATGTCTTTCACCGCTGGGGAAGGGCTAGGTGGATGCCCTTGGGAAACCCTGCCAGCGGAGTCTTCAAACAGCATAAGAGACTGCTGCATAACTTGAGGCTGAGACAGTTTCCCTGGTATGCATGGGGGTGATGTGACAGACTGATGGGGTTGGTTTTCAGGCGCCATCTGTGCGCTTTCTGCAGAAGACTGGGTGGGAGATAATGTGAACGTGCTGGATCCACTGTCGGCCACCCAATTGACTAATGCCTGTACCTGCTCAGGCCTTACCATCCTTAGAACGGCATTGGGCCCCACCATATATCGCTGTAAATTCTGGCGGCTACTGGGACCTGAGGTAGTTGGTACACTAGGACGTGTGGATGTGGCAGAACGGCCACGTCCTCTCCCAGCACCAGAGGGTCCACTAACACCACCACGACCATGTCCACGTCCGCGTCCCTTACTAGATGTTTTTCTCATTGTTATGGTTCACCACAACAACAAATATATTATTTGGCCCAATGTATTGTATTCAAATTCAGCGGGATATAAATTTGAGGCCTAGTATTTAGGCGCTGGGTGACCGGTATGGATTTAGTGACAGAATTAGACTTGGAAATGCACAGAAGCGTGTGTGTGTGAAGTTATTCTGAATGACCCAATGTGCACCTTGAATATTATATACCCTTTTAGGGATAGATTTCAAATAGCTCTGATATAGCAGAAACCACTAAATTATGAAATTGCTAAATTGGGAATTGTACTTCAACCCAGAACAAAAAATGTGCTTTGACGGACACTAAATATCTTGCCCAGCAACAACAGTACAACGGTGGGTAACGAGAGATTTAGAGGGAATTAAATTTGAGGCCTAGTATTTAGGCGCTGGGTCACCGGTATGGATTTAGTGACAGAATTAGACTTGGAAATACACAGTAGCGGGTGTGTGTGAAGTTATTCTGAATGACCCTATGTGCACCTTCAATATTATATACCCTTTTAGGGATAGATTTCAAATAGCTCTGATATAGCAGAAACCACTAAATTATGAAATTGCTAAATTGGGAATTGTACTTCAACCCAGAACAAAAAATGTGCTTTGACGGACACTAAATATCTTGCCCAGCAACAACAGTACAGCGGTGGGTAACGAGAGATTTAGAGGGAATTAAATTTGAGGCCTAGTATTTAGGCGCTGGGTCACCGGTATGGATTTAGTGACAGAATTAGACTTGGAAATGCACAGAAGCGTGTGTGTGAAGTTATTCTGAATGACCCAATGTGCACCTTCAATATTATATACCCTTTTTGGGATAGATTTCAAATAGCTCTGATATAGCAGGAACCACTAAATTATGAAATTGCTAAATTGGGAATTGTACTTCAACCCAGAACAAAAAATGTGCTTTGACGGGCACTAAATAACTTTCCCAGCTACAACAGGACAACGGTAACGAGAGATTTAGAGGGATTTAAATTTGAGGCCTAGTATTTAGGCGCTGGGTGACAGGTATGGGTTTAGTGACAGAATTAGACTTGGAAATACACAGTAGCGGGTGTGTGTGAAGTTATTCTGAATGACCCTATGTGCACCTTCAATATTATATACCCTTTTAGGGATAGATTTCAAATAGCTCTGATATAGCAGAAACCACTAAATTATGAAATTGCTAAATTGGGAATTGTACTTCAACCCAGAACAAAAAATGTGCTTTGACGGACACTAAATATCTTGCCCAGCAACAACAGTACAGCGGTGGGTAACGAGAGATTTAGAGGGAATTAAATTTGAGGCCTAGTATTTAGGCGCTGGGTCACCGGTATGGATTTAGTGACAGAATTAGACTTGGAAATGCACAGAAGCGTGTGTGTGAAGTTATTCTGAATGACCCAATGTGCACCTTCAATATTATATACCCTTTTTGGGATAGATTTCAAATAGCTCTGATATAGCAGGAACCACTAAATTATGAAATTGCTAAATTGGGAATTGTACTTCAACCCAGAACAAAAAATGTGCTTTGACGGGCACTAAATAACTTTCCCAGCTACAACAGGACAACGGTAACGAGAGATTTAGAGGGATTTAAATTTGAGGCCTAGTATTTAGGCGCTGGGTGACAGGTATGGGTTTAGTGACAGAATTAGACTTGGAAATACACAGTAGCGGGTGTGTGTGAAGTTATTCTGAATGACCCTATGTGCACCTTCAATATTATATACCCTTTTAGGGATAGATTTCAAATAGCTCTGATATAGCAGAAACCACTAAATTATGAAATTGCTAAATTGGGAATTGTACTTCAACCCAGAACAAAAAATGTGCTTTGACGGACACTAAATATCTTGCCCAGCAACAACAGTACACCGGTGGGTAACGAGAGATTTAGAGGGAATTAAATTTGAGGCCTAGTATTTAGGCGCTGGGTCACCGGTATGGATTTAGTGACAGAATTAGACTTGGAAATACACAGTAGCGGGTGTGTGTGAAGTTATTCTGAATGACCCTATGTGCACCTTCAATATTATATACCCTTTTTGGGATAGATTTCAAATAGCTCTGATATAGCAGGAACCACTAAATTATGAAATTGCTAAATTGGGAATTGTACTTCAACCCAGAACAAAAAATGTGCTTTGACGGGCACTAAATAACTTTCCCAGCTACAACAGGACAACGGTAACGAGAGATTTAGAGGGATTTAAATTTGAGGCCTAGTATTTAGGCGCTGGGTGACAGGTATGGGTTTAGTGACAGAATTAGACTTGGAAATACACAGTAGCGGGTGTGTGTGAAGTTATTCTGAATGACCCTATGTGCACCTTCAATATTATATACCCTTTTAGGGATAGATTTCAAATAGCTCTGATATAGCAGAAACCACTAAATTATGAAATTGCTAAATTGGGAATTGTACTTCAACCCAGAACAAAAAATGTGCTTTGACGGACACTAAATATCTTGCCCAGCAACAACAGTACACCGGTGGGTAACGAGAGATTTAGAGGGAATTAAATTTGAGGCCTAGTATTTAGGCGCTGGGTCACCGGTATGGATTTAGTGACAGAATTAGACTTGGAAATACACAGTAGCGGGTGTGTGTGAAGTTATTCTGAATGACCCTATGTGCACCTTCAATATTATATACCCTTTTTGGGATAGATTTCAAATAGCTCTGATATAGCAGGAACCACTAAATTATGAAATTGCTAAATTGGGAATTGTACTTCAACCCAGAACAAAAAATGTGCTTTGACGGGCACTAAATAACTTTCCCAGCTACAACAGGACAACGGTAACGAGAGATTTAGAGGGATTTAAATTTGAGGCCTAGTATTTAGGCGCTGGGTGACAGGTATGGGTTTAGTGACAGAATTAGACTTGGAAATACACAGTAGCGGGTGTGTGTGAAGTTATTCTGAATGACCCTATGTGCACCTTCAATATTATATACCCTTTTTGGGATAGATTTCAAATAGCTCTGATATAGCAGAAACCACTAAATTATGAAATTGCTAAATTGGGAATTGTACTTCAACCCAGAACAAAAAATGTGCTTTGACGGACACTAAATATCTTGCCCAGCAACAACAGTACAGCGGTGGGTAACGAGAGATTTAGAGGGAATTAAATTTGAGGCCTAGTATTTAGGCGCTGGGTCACCGGTATGGATTTAGTGACAGAATTAGACTTGGAAATACACAGTAGCGGGTGTGTGTGAAGTTATTCTGAATGACCCTATGTGCACCTTCAATATTATATACCCTTTTTGGGATAGATTTCAAATAGCTCTGATATAGCAGGAACCACTAAATTATGAAATTGCTAAATTGGGAATTGTACTTCAACCCAGAACAAAAAATGTGCTTTGACGGGCACTAAATAACTTTCCCAGCTACAACAGGACAACGGTAACGAGAGATTTAGAGGGATTTAAATTTGAGGCCTAGTATTTAGGCGCTGGGTGACAGGTATGGGTTTAGTGACAGAATTAGACTTGGAAATACACAGTAGCGGGTGTGTGTGAAGTTATTCTGAATGACCCTATGTGCACCTTCAATATTATATACCCTTTTTGGGATAGATTTCAAATAGCTCTGATATAGCAGAAACCACTAAATTATGAAATTGCTAAATTGGGAATTGTATTTCAACCCAGAACAAAAAATGTGCTTTGACGGACACTAAATATCTTGCCCAGCAACAACAGTACAGCGGTGGGTAACGAGAGATTTAGAGGGAATTAAATTTGAGGCCTAGTATTTAGGCGCTGGGTCACCGGTATGGATTTAGTGACAGAATTAGACTTGGAAATACACAGTAGCGGGTGTGTGTGAAGTTACTCTGAATGACCCTATGTGCACCTTCAATATTATATACCCTTTTTGGGATAGATTTCAAAGAGCTCTGATATAGCAGGAACCACTAAATTATGAAATTGCTAAATTGGGAATTGTATTTCAACCCAGAACAAGAAATGTGCTTGAACGGACACTAAATAACTCGCCCAGCTACAGCACTAGGGACAGATTTAGCTGGATATAAATTTGAGGCCTAGTATTTAGGCGCTGGGTGACCGGTATGGATTTAGTGACAGAATTAGACTGGGATATGGCCAAAAAATGAACAGACTATTGCTGGTTAAATGCACTTGGTGTGACAGCTTCACCCTGATGTAGGCTTTAGCCAAAAAACAACCACACCATTGAGGGTTAAATGCACTTGGTGACAGGCGCAGCTTGCCCCTGATTTTGTATATGGCCAAAAAATGAACAGACTATTGCTGGTTAAATGCACTTGGTGTGACAGCTTCACCCTGATGTAGGCTTTAGCCAAAAAACAACCACACCATTGAGGGTTAAATGCACTTGGTGACAGGCGCAGCTTGCCCCTGATTTTGTATATGGCCAAAAAATGAACAGACTATTGCTGGTTAAATGCACTTGGTGTGACAGCTTCACCCTGATGTAGGCTTTAGCCAAAAAACAACCACACCATTGAGGGTTAAATGCACTTGGTGACAGGCGCAGCTTGCCCCTGATTTTGTATATGGCCAAAAAATGAACAGACTATTGCTGGTTAAATGCACTTGGTGTCACAGCTTCACCCTGATGTAGGCTTTAGCCAAAAAACAACCACACCATTGAGGGTTAAATGCACTTGGTCGCAGCTTGTGCTGGCGCACCACAAGACACAAAATGGCCGCCGATCACCCCAGAAAAATGAGACTGACAAACGGTCTGTGCAGCCTAAAAACAGTGAGCAATTGAGGATCAGCAGCTCAATGATCCACAGCTGCAGATCGATCAGTTAATCAAGTCCTTTGGAGGAGTTAATCTGCCTAATCTCGCCCTACTGTCGCAGCCGCAACCTCTCCCTACGCTAATCAGAGCAGAGTGACGGGCGGCGCTATGTGACTCCAGCTTAAATAGAGGCTGGGTCACATGGTGCTCTGGCCAATCACAGCCATGCCAATAGTAGGCATGGCTGTGATGGCCTCTTGGGGCAAGTAGTATGACGCTTGTTGATTGGCTGCTTTGCAGCCTTTCAAAAAGCGCCAAGAAAGCGTCACAAAAGCGCGAAGAAAGCGACGAACACCGAACCCGAACCCGGACTTTTACGAAAATGTCCGGGTTCGGGTCCGTGTCACGGACACCCCAAAATTCGGTACGAACCCGAACTATACAGTTCGGGTTCGCTCATCCCTATTCATGACCTTGCTCTGCTCATTTAGTCGAGCCAACAAGTGGAGGATGGAGTTCGAACATGTGGAAACGTCACATATGAGGTCATGTTGGGTAACACCATTCTGCCTTTAATGCTCAAGGAAGGGGTGTTTTGCACGGTAAGAGTGGCAAAAGTGTATGCACAGTTTCCTGGCTATTTTTACAACATGTTTAGGGGGAAGACTTAAGAAATCAGGTTGCAACCTGATTAAAGACGTTTCCCATACAGAGCACATGAGTCAGCCCTCCTTGACTCAGTGAGGACAGAATGTTCTTACAGTTATCGGTGACCATGGTTCTGATCTTCAGTTGGAGAGGAGACAGCCAGGATCTCCTTAGAAGCAGATGGTCTACCCTGGGCACATTTGACTCCAGATGTCACACTGCTGCCACCCTGCTGGCTCACGGCCACGCTTGCACCCTGCTGGCTCAGCTGCATGCTACCATCCTGCTCCTGTCTCACAGGAAAACTGCCATCAGCACCCCTTAATGATTTTGATGAAGCCACCGAGTCATCTGGCTCCCAGATGCAATGGGCTACTGCCTGCTCATCACTTATGTCACCCTCACTAGTCTCATGGCCGTGTCCTTAACCACTGGCAACACCTGCTCCCATACGACTGTCATTGTTACTACTAGAACGCCTAGAGGAGGAAGCAGTGGACCTCTCCTCCAAATCTGGTCTGGCCAGTAGCTGCTGACTGTCCTCAATATCGTGCCTTGATCAAAAACAGTGCAGAGACTGCAACATATATTACTTGCAAGGAGCAGCAAAGGAAAGAGGCAGGTTCAGAATACATGAGGGCACAGAAGCTTGTTCCTGGGCCATGCCAACCAAGTGTGGTGTCAGAGTAACCCACTAACTCCTGGCTGTGGGTGTCTGAGCTGACCTAGCTCAGTTGAGATGATGTTGAAGAACGACTCCAGGACAGCGGGCTTGGTCATCCAAACATGACCGTTGGATGACAGTGGCAGTTATGGCCTGTTGCTGCGACTGCTGCTAACACCCTCTTCTTCTGCTGCTACTTCTGCCAGCTCCAGCAACATTTTTGCTACTGCCTGTTCTTTTGGAGGGCCTTGGCAACTGTCTGTGGGACATACTGTACTGCAAAACCAACTATATATGCAAAATAAGTTATTCAATGTCAATGTGGACACCCACTAACAGTAGAAAAAGACAGCTTATTCACCCCAATTTGAGAATCAAGGCCTTATAGGATTGCTTAACGAATTAAACAAGGTGAACACTCCTATAACAGTAGAACTAGACGGCTTAGTCACCTCAATTTAAGAATCAAGGAGTAATAGAATTTCTTATCTGTTAAACAAGGATGACACTGTTTAATTAGATAGCTCTGTGCCCTATGTGTTGATGCAAACTGTGCTGTCTCCTATAGACCCCTTCAGCTTCCAGTCCCTGCACTGTGCCTGCAGTCTCCCTCTTCTCACCCTATGCTCTCCCTACAGTGTGCTAAAGCTCTCCCTACAATCTCCTTACACTGCCCCTGCACTCTCCCTATCCAATATTACACAATTGAAAGCTTTTAGCAAAACTGCCCCTAGCACTTGTCCCATCTCTCCCTATGCTCAGCTCAGTCAATTGGCAGAGACCATGTGCGATGAGGCTTCTGAAGTGCTATGACATCACAGAAGCTGGCTAGCTGCTGATTGGCTGTCTGTATGGTATTATGGATAATCTCGCATTTCCAGGCTTCTTACTTTCACTTTGTAACTTGTGTAGCTTCCATTTTAGAGAGAAAAAAAAAGATTCATTACCACGAAGCGCAAGGAAATTCGGATTCATTGCGAATTAAATTTTTCCAAAACTTATAATCAAAGTGCACTTTGGATGTTTCAATTCACTCAACACTAATCATGATGTTGTGCCTATTGTCACTGACCATGTTGCCCAGTTGGAGTCAGCGGGGTAAAAGCCAGCAGGATGTTTGCTGCTTGATGTACTTGAGAAACTGCTTGCCAGTGTGGATACTCTTTCAGGCTGATCAGCTCCAACACAGAATGGCAACGCTTGACCAGACAAATGTGATAGGAAGGAAGGGAAGTGCGAGCAACCCTGCGACCTGCTGTTGTTGGGGATGAGAATGAGTCCATGGAGGAGGATGAGAAGGTAGATAAGTGCCTGGTGTGGGAGCCAGGCCGACACAATCGTGTGGGTGTCAAAAGGACCTGGTCTCATTGCCGGGGTAATGCTTCGCTGCTGCCAGAAAAAACTATTAACCCAGTGAGTCATGAAAAATGTGTACTGTCCCTGCCTGTAAAAGCTACTCCAAATATCCACCGTAGTGTGAACCTTGACGCACATTGAAAATCACAGGGAGTGGCCCACGTTTTCTGCCACATGAGTACAATGCAGGGATGGCTTTTTGGGAGAAATAATGCAGAGTAAAAATCTTCCAGCGAGGCTGAGCGCACGCCTGACTTGACTATACGGTATAGCAGCAACTGCACTGCCAGCAACTTGGCCAGGTGGGAATTAAGCTTGGGCACCATCGAATTACTGGGCGTGTAGAGTTGTTTCCTGATCACGCATTCTGTTTTCATTGGCTGGCAATGGTGCGGATGAGGAGTCTGAACTGCAAGGGGGACCAGGAGAAGGAGGGAAGTCCTGCTGCGGTTGCTGGTTCTGTTTGCCCACACCACTTTATGTGATTCAATAGAGCTATGGTGACTACATTTATGCTAGCCTGCCCACGTCATATTTTGCTCTTGCACAGCTTTCACAAGGCAATGCATTTGTCTTCCAGCGGCAAGGAGAAAAAAAATGCCAGATGGGAGATACTTACGTAGCAGAGGAAGAGGCAGCCGAGCTCAGCTTAGCTCTGGCACATTTTATGCCTAACCCAAGCACAGCATCGGCGGCATCACCAGATCCCTAAGTAGACGTGGCCCAGTATTTTTTTTTTTAGAGGCCTCTGCTGTTTATTGCTGTTGCCATCACCCTTCTCCTCTGATGTTGCCTCCTCCTCAGAACCCCAATCCAGATCCCACGTCCTGTCCAGCACACAATTGTCAGCAGAGTCTTCACTCTCCCTTCCGCTCATAGTGGTTTTTTTTGGCCCCCCTCCCCTGTTTTGCCCACAACTGCCACTATTGCTGCCCCCAAGGCCAATACCGTGGCTATATGGGCCACTACTGCCACCACTATGCCTGGGGTCTGCAGCATCCTCCTCTACCTCCTTCTCAGCAGGGCAGTACAAACACTGACTGCTCTCACACAAGTAATCAACAGGGAGACTCTCTTGACTATCTTCCGTAGGACGTGGTGGGGTTTTCTTGACACTTCTTAGGAAAAAAGGAAGGTGCTCCTCTAAAAATGGCCAGTGAAGACAGAGAGGCCTACAATGAAAGCCTTCTTTGGGGCTGCAAGGAGGAATGCTGTGAACCCTGGCATCATGGATCTGCTGCGACTGAGAAGAGGAGTGAGCCATCCAATCCAAAATCTCATCCACTCTCTCATCAAGTATAATATTGCGCCTTTCCGAAGCCAACAAGAACAAATGCGCCATATTACAATTACTTCTTATAGTTGGTGCTGCTACTACACACATTCTGGTTCTGGGTCTTTCTTATGAAACCCTTCCAAAGCCTGCAGATTTTTGGGCCTCTCAGATAATATTGTGCTTTACTGGTACTAATTAAGTATATATGCTGTTAGTCTGAATATAATCAACACCCCCCCAAAAAAAAAAAAAACATTGGAAACATGTTAGGAAACACAGAAATAAAGGAAAACTAACTTAGGCCTAAATTAGTTATCCCGCACAGATACTTTTGTGTGCTGGCTGTGTATCGGTTATGATCACCTATATGCTGGTTTCATTAAATTGAACAAGTCCCAAGAAAAAAAAAAATTCAACCATGTGTGAAATAAATTAATGTTAACGGATAATTAAGGGACAGGCCTCACAATCAGACATATAGGCAAGTTTAATTAAATTTAACAATTCCAAAAGAAAAAAAATGCCATCAGTGTGGAAATGGATGATTTGAGGCTTGATGCCCAATTTCACTTTATTATTCACAGGTAGATTGCTGCTATACCATGTGTTTTGCTACAGTAATCATGTATGTATGCTGGTTAATTAAATTGAACCCCCCCCCCCCACAAAAAAATAATATATAAATTGCAACTGTGTGCAAATGGAATTGATTGAAACAGGCAATTGATGCTTGAGGGTCAATTTAATGTTAACACTCACAGGTAGATTGCTGATATACCATGTAATTGCAGTAATCAAATATATATGACGTTTAATTAAATTGAACCCCCCCCCACCCCTGAAAATAAAAACTAAATTCCAAACATGTGGAAATGGAATTCACGGAAATGGATGATTGAGGCCTAACACTCAATTTCACGTTAACACTGACAGGTAGATTTCTGCTATACCTTGTGTTATGCTGCAGTAATCGCATATATATGCTGGTTAACCCCTTCGCTACCAGCGCTGTACATATACGGCACTGGAGCAATGGGCAAACATGGGGCCCGCTGCACATGCAGTGTCATGGCCAGCGGATCTCTGCTATTTCAAACAGAAGAGACCCGTAGTTAATGACCGCAACCAGCAATAATGCTAATTGCGTTATCCTCTGCACCCAATGAAGATGCCGGCAATTGAATTCAATATCCTAGGTCTCGCTGAAGAGACCAAGGGGAATTAAAGCTGCAATTCTTATTTTGGCCAGCATGTGGTAGGCCAACACAAGAAATAAGCAATTCTGAGCAATAAATAGATGTAAAAAATCCATGATTGTTCAGAATTAAAAAATAAATGGGATTTTGTAGGCTAAAATACAAGCTTCAAGATCAAAACAAAAAAGTTAAAAAAAACGGTTAAAAAAAATATAATTAAGGGTTAAGACTAGAAATGGAGTGGGTAAAAGGAGGTCCTCCCTTTTAAGTCAGTAATTTAGCCTGTTCAATGCAGAGTGAGTAAATGGACTGGGTAAAAGAAGATTCTGCTCTATTCTCTCCATGTTCCCTAACCCTGATACTAACCCCTAACCCTAATATTAACCATAATCCTAATGCTAGACCTAACCCCAACCCTAATACTGAGCCTAACACTAATACTAACTCTAATATGAACCCTAATACTAACTTTAATCCCTAATCCTAATGTGAAACCTAACCCTAATACTAACCCTAGACCTAACACCATAAATCTGTACACATTTCATGTATTATAAAGTATAATAGATGCAATGTATACAGATATATAGTATACACAACAGTTTACTGATATAGTATGTGATGTGTGAGGAGTAATTTATACATTGCACCTCACATATCAGTACACTGCTTTGTATGCTGTATATACCCACTGCCTCTATTATACTTCTTACCATGTGATCATCAGCATCATGTGACTTGTAATGTGACATCTCCTTTTACCCACTCCATTACAGCTTCTACCCTTCGAAGACGCCATTAGATTTAGTAGTCAGAGGCCACTAGATATAGTTGTCTTTAGGCAACTGTAACACAACTGTGGCATCAACTATGTCATCCTCCTCATATTTATCTTGGAGCACATGCTCACTCTGATGCAACAGGGGATAGCAGAAGAAAAACCTTGTCTGCATATTGCTTTTCATCCTGTAGCTATTGGGGATCCAAACAGAGAAAGTCCCATGGAGGAGGAAGTAGACAATGAGGAGCTATCACTGGAGGAGAAGGAGGAAGATTTGCTTGTGCAATAGGACAAACATAGAAACATAGAATGTGTCGGCAGATAAGAACCATTTGGCCCATCTAGTCTGCCCAATATACTAAATACTATGGATAGCCCCTGGCCCTATCTTATATGAAGGATGGCCTTATGCCTATCCCATGCATGCTTAAACTCCTTCACTGTATTTGCAGCTACCACTTCTGCAGGAAGGCTATTCCATGCATCCACTACTCTCTCAGTAAAGTACTACTTCCTGATATTACTTTTAAACCTTTGCCCCTCTAATTTAAAACTATGTCCTCTTGTAGCAGTTTTTCTTCTTTTAAATATTCTTTCCTCTTTTACCTTGTTGATTCCCTTTATGTATTTAAAAGTTTCTATCATATCCCCTCTGTCTCGTCTTTCTTCCAAGCTATACATGATTGATAATGCTGATGATGACATTGATCAAGATAAACAATCATGTCTTTTGGAGATGGAACTGGAAAGAAATAGGCACATGGGCACATGGTCAATCATGGCAAGTTATATACTTGATAGCTTATGTATTGACAGGTGTATTCTTACTATCAAACAATCTGATGATTACTAGAAAGCCATGTTTTTAGACCCTCACTATCAAAGCAAAATGGAGGAATGTTTTTCTCTTGCTGAAAGGAAGGCCAAATTGTTATATTACCAGGATACACTGTGTATGCAGCTAACCACAGCTTTTGGTGAGTAGATGCCAGTGTGTCTGACCAGGAGGCCCTTCCTGCCCCTGCAGAATCACCCACCTCCCAACATCTCTGCTACCACAAGTAGCAGAGCCAGGTCAGTATTATGAACATAATGGAGAAGATTTTCATGTGCTGCACCAGGCTGATGCAAATCAGCAAATGG
Organism: Bufo gargarizans; assembly: GCF_014858855.1. Taxonomy (NCBI): domain Eukaryota; kingdom Metazoa; phylum Chordata; class Amphibia; order Anura; family Bufonidae; genus Bufo; species Bufo gargarizans. The sequence continues at coordinate 377,996,669 of NC_058081.1, read as the reverse complement.
AAAAGTACTGCCTGAACAACTAGGTTCAGTCCCACCTGAATGTATGGCCGGAGCAGGAGCGCTAACATGTGCTTCCTTTCCTGTCTAAAGCTGAACTTCCCCTCCTGGCAGGAAGCAGGACTAGCCCACTCCAACCAAGAGGGGAGGAACAAGAAGCTTAGCCCTGTAGTTTGTTAGCCCTTGCCATCCATACTTTACTGGTAGTTATGGCCATAACAAAATACATCACAACATAACAATAAAAATACAATACAATATTGTAGTACCCCCAGGTTTGGGGTACTACACATATTGTGTTTCTGACCATATGGACTTCTGGACAGACAAATTGCCAGTGGCCAGGATCGGCCCAGTTTACTCTCTCATTACTGTCTTGTCCAGCCTCCAGTGTCATCTCAGAGAGAGTTTTTAGTGCAACAGTTGGCATTATCACACCCAAATGGACAAAGTTGTTCTCTGTCAATGTACAAAACATCATGAATTAAACATTAACATTTGAGTATTTTCACACTTTTACAGCTGAGGCTGATGAATAGATTTGACATTGTTGATGGTGGCTATTTATTGCCTGCCCCATCACACCACTGCCACTGTCTGCCTGCTTTTCATCATGTTCCAGGGGTTCTGAAACTACCATTGCCCCTACATATCTGCCAGTATTACTAGCCCAACACAACCCCAATTACCACCTTATCTGATCTGCGCTGCTAATGCTGGCACTAGTATTGCTGCCGGTTATTACCCCAACACAAGTTACCCTTTCCACATCCATACTGTACTGCTGATGCTAATAAATAAAAGAGAGCATTTTTCCAGGGTAGTTCAATTTTACAACAAGCCACTGTATCTGCTGACAATTAACACTTGTTCGTGTATAAAACCCAGACAGGCATTCTGCCCCAGTTAACACATATTTCTTGGATTCTTGTGCAGAACAAGCCACTGTTTTTTATGACATGAACATGTGTGTATGTATAAACAGGGGGTGGGCCCTGTTAAGGCATCATTTTTGGATGTGTTTAAACACCATCTGCCCCCAATAAGGGACAATTTTTGGAAGGTATTTAATATTAAAATGCCTAACAAATGTCATATTGCAGCGTGTTTTTAAAATATCCTGTTTGTTAATACCATCAGCCATGGGTTTACTCATAGCTAGATATGTCAGTGTCACATTTGATTATTGTAGAATTGATTCAGCCACAAATCAAATAAAAAAAATTTGAGGAACCAGACACAAAACAATTTTCAAGTTTGCTTATCTCTACTACCTTCTTTTCCATTGCTATCAGCTGTGGAACTCACATTACTTTGCAAATGGGTTTTCTTTCATGTACCCTACACATTTTTCAGTTGAAATTTTCAAGACTAAACAGTAAAAAAACACAAAACCTTTAAATGCATTAATCCATCACAGATTATACTGGTAAAAGTGCAGCTAGAACTGTAGCAGAGCATTGTGTTAAGAGAAATTGATTACCTTTTAAGATAAGTTATTAATGTGTTGCCATGATGGAAAGAACCTTCAGGCAGTAGTGATTTCCCCTCACTTGGAATGCATTCATGTACAATACTTTTCTCAGTATTTGGTACATAAAGCAGCTTTAAACTAAACCAGCAGAACATACTGTAGCAATTTTTTGACTAGTAACTACTAATTTCAAGAATTTTAATTCCCCTTTTCCCAAAACAAGGAGTATTTAACCTTTAGATGCCTTGGGGTTCATATAAATTATTTTTCTTTCTAAATTACAAGTTAGACATACACCTTAATTTTTACTAGAAACGAGAAATCAATTTACTTATAATTGCAAGTTTGGCTTATCCGTAGTCTTGTGCATTAGGGTGTAATTGCTTGCATACTTTTTCCAGTTTGCAGTATAATCAATTTATGATTAAATCTTATTTACAGGATCATAGACTATTAACCAGCTGTTGAAATAAAAATCAGATGGGCACCTCAAAAAAAGTTAATTAAAAGGTTTCCATTATCAATTTGCCTTGCAGTAATACTTTTGATCACTACTAAACTGGGTAATTAGTCATTTTTTATTTGCAAATGCATAGTGTTTCCTCAGTGCTGCTTTGTAGAGGGACAATAAGTATAATCTTGTCTCCAGAAAAATGTCTCCAGCTATGGTAGCTATTGATTTACTTAATGACCTCTTACAGCAATGTATGACAATCTATGATATCAAATGCAGACTGTTTGGAACATAAATTTATGTATACTTAGTTTGCAAGTTCAAAGTTACTTCTTAATTTTAGAGAATCCTAATTCTGATATGCAAATGTATAATCTGAAATAAAGGGGTTTTCCAACATAATAAATTCTCTAAAGGGAAGAAATTTAGTAATTGAAAAAAAAAAAAAATGCCACACTACCGCTATTCCAGTGCTCTCTATTGGTCTTTTTCACTTGCCTACAGTGATGGCAATTCCTATATATCTACGTGACCACTGCAGACAATCATTGGTCTCACTGGTCTTGCACTGTATACTGTTTGAATTTAATGATAGTCTGCACAGATCAAATGGGTATGCAGGCATGTTATTGCTTCAGCCAAGTAAACAAAGTCCAGCAGGGAGCCCAGCAGCAGTGCTGGATGGGGAAGTATTAAACAGGGAATTATAGATTCTAGATTAGTTTTTTATACATATTTCCTACCTTGGTTAATTTTAAAAAATTATCTTGGAAATCTCTTTCATAGATGATGTCTCGGATTCAGAACCCTCTCCCATAGTAGAGAGGCTGCAAAGGATGCATCTAGATTTTGAAGACTCAGCATGTTCATGCATTGGAAGGACAGCCCATTAACAATTGTTTGATGCTTCATTTACCCACTGAAGTCTATATTTTCAAAACATTTTTTAAAGGGACATGAAATCTAATAAAATGCCTGCCCCACAATCAGTACACCTTCACATTTCTTTAAAAATAATTTTTAGGATGCACTTTTATTGTATTGTACATTGACTGGCTAGGCCATTAGTGAGGGCCTGGCTGCTAGGAGCTCCACCCCAACATGACACAACACATGGATACATCATAAAAGTAATGACATAGAAATCTGTATCGTTAATATTACTTCCTCGCTTCCTTTCCTACTGAGCAGTCTGTACATTTTAGTTCTGACATAAACCATAGATCAATATGAACACTGCTACCTTTATAACTATGTGCATGATGCTAAAAATGACAACTGCATTTAGCATACCTTTTCTGACTAGATTGCTTTCAACTAAATTTTCAATCTATTGGGACCTTATCACACATGGACATGGACACCAAGAGTGAAGGTACAATGCCAATAGATAGATATTTAAATCTGTTTGATTGAAACAAGTAAAAGCCACCAGTCACACATACTATATATAAAGGTTATATGTAAATGGAAAAGGAAAACAAGAGAAGGGAGACAACAGTGTGGGGCTTCACACATCAGGTCCAAATAGGTATGAACATGTTGAATAATAACATTTAAAGGGCACCTGTCCACAGACTTGTACCTATGAAACTGGCTGACGGCATCTGTGTTGGTCCCATGTTCATATGTGCCTGTATTGCTGAGAAAAATTATGTTTTAATATATGCAAACGGGCCTCTAGGAGCAACGGGGGTGTTTTTGTTACTCCTAGAGGCTCAGCTCTCTCTACAACTACCTTGCCCTCTGCTGCGCTTCTGCCCGCACTGTTCCCCCACTATGTGAGGGAGCAGAAAGGGCAGAAGCCCAGCAGCTCCCATCCCAGTCTATCTTCCTAGTCAGTATAGCACTGTACTGTACTAGGAAGAAGGCTGTGCCTTAGCAATGCTCATTTAACCCCTTACTGAACACCTATATGCCTTTTTTCAGTGGTCACTAAGGAGCTTTGGGCTGGGCTGACGCTTATTCAAGGCAGCCCAATCTAAGAGCTGCACGGGGTACCCTCACTGGGGACTCTCACATGAGAGCCGAGCTCCTGCTCTAACATCCCGGACCAGCAGGTGTGCCGATCCAAGCTGTTTAACGCTTTACATGTCACAGGCAATAGTGCTCGCCACAAGAGCTCACATCGGCACCCGTAAATGAGATCGCGGGGTGCCGATATGTGTGGAGGCTGGCTAGGGTCTGATATAAGCTCCAAACCAGCCTTGAGTATTTTACAGCAGGCTCTTATGGGACTATTAAGTGGTAAAAAAATAAAATAAAGACACATCTATTAAAAAAACTAAATTCCAGTAAAAATATGCTTTTTTTCCATTGAAAATACGCTTTTCAATAATAAAAAAATGCAAAAAATCTACCCCATATGTCTGGTATCTCTGTGTTTATAGCAACCCATACTACATAAATTCATGTAAATTATCCCCTATGGTTAATGGCGTAAAAAAATAAACAAATAACAGAATTTCTAATTTATACTTTGTTGCCACTGAAAAAACTTAATAACAAGCGATCAAAAAGCGTAATTTACTCCAAAATGATACCAATGAAAATTAAAAAGTCATCCTGCAAAAATCAAGCCCTCTCACAACTTCATAGTAAGAAAAATTAAATGTTATGGGTCTTGGAAAGCAGCGATGCAAAAAGATTTTATTCCTTTAAAAATAAAAGGGGATTTATTGAACAAAAGTAGTAAAACAGAAAAAATAAACTATATATTTATTTGGTATCGCTGTAATCATACTGACCCAAAGAATAAAGATATTATGTTATTTATACCGACAAATGAAAGCCGTAAAATTTATAAAAACTCAGTGGAAGTATTGCTGTTTTTCCCATCTCCGTCCCAGAAACAGTTAATAAAAGTTAATCAGAAAGTTATGTGTACCCCCAAAATTTATTTCCTCTTTTTACTGCTTAAAGTTGGGGCTCCTGCCTGATGGTAGTTGTGGTGCCCTTAGTGTGATGAGTGTTGTATGGGTGCAAGACAGGAAGTGTATGTGCTGTGGCTGGCGAATGGTGCTGGAGACAGTAACCTGGCCAATTGTGGGACAGAAATGTCTCTCTTTACTAAAGAGCAGAATGAGAGTTGTAGTACATTCAATGATATTAAGGCACAGTTCCAAGGTAAGTAACAGTGCAGTTTCTTCCCAATAGCTGTATAACAATGAAGATAATAGGAATAGTAGTCCCTGAGCTCCTTCTAAACACTTTGCAAACTTTTCAAGATGAATACAGGCGTGCAAAACTCTAAAAAATGTGGTAGGCATCCCAGACTACAAACCATCCATACACATAGCAAGAAAGTGTGGTAGGCACCAGAAATCACAAAACATCCACATGCAAAAAGTCTCACAATAGGCGCTGCAATTTCTAAACTAGAGATGCAGATCGTCAAACGGTCAGCCAAATCGTCATATAAATGTGAAAGGTGTTGTTAACTGTTAATCTTTCCACAAGCAACAAAGTCTTTATTGTCCATAAACAGCGAATACCTTCCAACACGCACGGCCTTGTGTTTCTAGACAATCTTTTAATGTCTTATCCAGCTTTCCTTCAATAAAGATGTTTCGTCTGGAGCTACTAGAATCTGCTCTGAATGGCAGGCAGAGCCAAACCTGAAGTGGCTGATGCAATCCTCACTGAAAAGCTCCTCCCTTTGACGGGAAAGTTTCCTCGGCTCAGTCAGGGCATAATTAACTAAACAGTGACACCTATAGACAGCTTTTGGGAATACATACAAAGCATAATGCAAAGGATTATTAATTTTAGTTATTTACCAAATTACACTTCTGGGGTACCAGTTCTGAGGTACTGAACATGCCTTGCAACACATTTATTAAAGTACACCAAAATATTGAGACACATTTCTGACACAAAGCATGTCAACTAATGATGGTGGTATAAACATAGACTAGGCAGTCTAAATATTTATCATCCAGCATCAGCCACTGTAACAAATCAGATGCATCTTTACACTGTCTGTTCTAAGCTTACACAGTCCAAAAATTTAACCGGATTAGTAAATCTGCCCCAGTGTGCTTATTTCAGGAATATTAGTACAAGGGTACTTCATAATTTGCAATATTTTAGTGGTGTGGTTTATACCAAAACAGGTGCGAGCTACTGTATATAAGTGTGGGCCAATGTATTTTATTACACAACATATTCGTTATTGTAACTTACCTGAAATACTTCTATCTTTGTAGAAAACCTTAACCTTTAGATTTTTACAGAATGAAAATCTAGTGCATTACATGAGTCTCAACTGGACGCCTACTGTATAGAATCTGCTATGAGAAAACCACAATAGGCAGCAGCAATAACATGCATGCAGAGAGAAGAGCAATCACAGACAGTAAACACATAGTTCCTTTACCAGAAATGGAGCTCTTGCCAAAGGTCACGCTCAGTGTGATACCGTCAGCTTTGCTGGCACTTGCCTTCAAGAGTATCGCCCACAGAGAGAAAACAAAATTTTAATGCAAACGACTACTTACTAGCAAACAATAAATTCAACCCTTCTACTAAGGCTACTTTCACACCTGCGTTAGGTGCGGATCCGTCTGGTATCTGCACAGACGGAACCGCACCTATAATGCAACCGCTTGTGTCTGTTCAGAAAGGATCCGTTTGCATTGCCACAAACTTGCATTTTTTTGTTCATGATAATGCAAACAGATCTGTCCTGACTTACATTGAAAGTCAATGGGAGACGGATCCGTTTTCAATTGCACCATATTGTGTCAGTAAAAACGGATCAGTCCCCATTGATTTACATTGTAAGTCAGGACGGATCCATTTGGCTCTACATCGTCAGGCGGACATCAGAATGCTACAAGCAGTGTTTTGGTGTCTGCCTCCAGAGCGGAATGGAGGCTGAACGGAGGCAAACTGATGCATTCTGAACGGATCCTTATCCATTCAGAATGCATTGGGGCTAAACTGATCCATTTTGGGCCGCTTGTGAGAGCCCTGAAACGGATCTCACAGGCGCACCCAGAAACGGCAGTGTGAAAGTAGCCTTAATCATACTTCAAAATCCTAATATGTGGCATCTAATCAGTTCAGAAAAACTTCCTCTGCATTCAATGTAAATCTATAGATCAGAAGCGACAATCATTGCCTGTAGTGTATCTTCAGCCTTTGCATATGATAAATTAGAGTGCAGAACGCAACATTGTGGGAATTGGTGATCCTCTGCCCATCTTGGCTTCTGAGAGACACTGCCACTCTGAGAAGCTCTTTTTATACCCAATCATGTTGCCAATTGACCTAATTAGTGTTAATTTGTCTTCCAGCTCTTCGTTATGCTCAAATTTACTTTTTCCAGCCTCTTATTGCTACTTGTCCCAACTTTTTGGGGATTTGTTGACACTGTGAAAATTTGAATCAACCTATTTTTCCTTTAAAATGATACATTTACTCGGATTAAACGTTTGATCTGTCATCTACATTCTATTACAAATAAAATATTGACATTTGCCATCTCCACATCATTGCATTCCGTTTTTATTCACAATTTGTTTAGTGTCCCAACTTTTTTCGAATCCGGTTTGTGTATATATATATATATATAGATATATATACACTCACAGCGAGGTAGAGATGTATGATGCAAACGGCAAAGGGATGAAATACTTATTTGCATAACTGTATATATACATTAAATAGTCTAGGCGAAAGATACAAAAATAATGTAAGCATTGTACATGAACATTTTCTGTCACGGATCTCTGTGATCCAGATAATGTGCCTCCTCTTCAAATCTGACCAATGTTTCATGATGGCCATCGCACTATGCTTTCCCTTATACTCCCTCCTAAGCTCCTTCCTTAGATCCCTCATGATCTACTGTTTTTTTATCCTGGACCCGGGTCCTGTCGTACCCCACCTCCAAGATGCGCTGCAGGATAAAGATGCAAGCATATAATCCCACATTTTTTAAATACAAGTATTGAAAATAATGTCATCAACAACACAGCCAAAACAATTTAACTGTTTGAAGGGGAAATATTAGATTTAATGTTACCGTTACAAGATCTGATTGTATTGCAATTGTATGTGTGTGTGGTCTGAGCAATCGGATAATGTCCAGCTGAGCAGTGTTGTACCTGACTAGTGAAGTGACGGTACGTTATGGGGTGTATAGCTGGTTCGCCTCCCCATGGTGCACCCTGGGTAACTTTTAATGAACCAGCAAATACTGGCAGTTAGACAAAGAAAGCTTCTCCTGATCAACAGGACAAAAACTCTAATCTATAGACTGTGTGTGTGTGGTATATAGTGTGTAGCAGGAAAATGGATGTGCAATGTGAATTTGAGAAATATTTATCTGCTGTCCATACATACATACATGCTACAGACATAATGATGTCATAACAATACGTAGTGCACCAATCAGTAATATGTAGTCAGACCTGATAAAATGTGAAGTTGTATGTATTGCAAATACAAATTCGCATCAATAGCGCAACTTTTCACAATCACAAATATTTTGGAACACTCTATCTGCATATAAAGCCATTGTTCTGCAATGCATGCGAAATGTAATCAAATACAGAGCTGTAATGTAACATTACTTACAGAAAATCCGGAAAATGTATACCCTACCTAAGAAAATCGCTCAAAAGCAAACAGCATGGCAACATCTCACCTGGGACGTCGAATAGGTTCTGGGGAGCCTGGGAGGTGCAGCGGAAGAGTAGGTAGCAGTGGAAAAGGAGGAGTCAGCCGAGGTTTTAAAAATGCTTTTATTGTGTTAAATGTTATAAAATTCAAAAAAGTATACATAATAGGTATTGCCGTGTCCGTAACAACCTGCTATATAAAAATACCATATGACCTAACCCCTCAGGTGAACACAGTAAAAAAAAAAAAAAAGATGTATAAATAGCAATTTTTGGTCACCTTGCATCACAAAAAGTGTAATAGAAAGCAATCAAAAAGTCATACACACCCCAAAATTGTACCAAACAAACCTTCACCTCATCCGGCAAAAATAATTACCTACCTAAGACAATCGCCAAAAAACTATGGCTCTCAGACTATGCAGACACTAAATATGACTTTTTTTTTGTTTCAAAAATGTGTATAAAATTTAAAACAATAAAAAAATATACATATTAAGTATCGCTGCGTCCATAATGACCTGCCCTATAGAAATATCACATGATTTAACCCCTCAGGTGAACACCGTAAAAAAATAAAATAAAAAAAATGGCATCAAAAAGCCATTTTGTCAACTTTCATCACAAAAAGTGTAATGGCAAGTGGTCAAAAAGTTATTCACACCCCAAAATAGTGCAAATAAAACTGTCACCTCATCCGAAAAATTTATACCCTACCTAAGAAAATCGCTCAAAAGCAAAAAAACTATGGCTCTCAGAATATGGAGACACTGAAACATGATTTTTTTGTTTGTTTCAAAAAATATATATTAATGTATATAACTTAAATAAATAAAAAAGTATATTTATATATATTAGGTATTGTCATGTCCGTTACTACCTGCGATATAAAAATATCACATGAGATAACCCCTCAGGTGAACACCGTAAAAGAAAAAAAGTGTCAAAAAAGCATTTTTTTGTCAAACTACATCACAAAAAGTCTAATACCAAGTAATCAAAAAGTCCTAAGCACCCAAAATCATATTAATCAAACCATCATGTCATACCGAAAAAATGGGCCCCTATTTAAGACAATTTCCCAAAAAAAAAAAAACTATGGCTCTCAGAATATGGAGACACTAAAACATGTTGTTTCAAAAATGCTGTTATTGTGTGAAACTTAAATAAATAAAAACTTATACATATTAGGTATTTCCACCTCCGTAACGACCTGCTCTATAAAAATATGATATGACCTGACCCCTCAGGTGAACACCGTAGAATAAAAATAAACGTGTCAAAAAAGCAAATTATTTTGTCACCTTAGGCTACTTTCACACTTGCGTTCTGGGTTCTGCTTGTGAGTTCCGTTTGAAGGCTCTCACAAGCGGCCCCAAACGCATCCGTACGGCCCCAATGCATTCTGAGTGGATGTGGATCTGCTCAGAATGCCTCAGTCTGGCACCGTTTGGCCTCCGCTCCACCCGATCCGTGCAGAGCCAAACGGATCTGTCCAGACTTACAATGTAAGTCAATGGGGACGGATCAGTTTGAAGTTGACACAATATGGCTCAATTTCAAACGGATCCGTCCCCCATTGACTTAGAATTTTTTCTGAAAGATAATGCAGACGGATCCGTTCTGAACGGATCCCATCGTCTGCATTATAGGAGCGGATCCATCTGTGCAGACACCAGACGGATCTGCTCCGAACACAAGTGTGAAAGTAGTCTTGCATAGTAAAAAGTGTAATAACAAGCGATCAAAAAATATGCATCCAAAAATAGTACCAATCAAACAGTCATCTCATACAGAAAAAATTGAGCCCTTACATAAGACAATTGCCCCCCCCCCCAAAAAAAAAAAATCTGGCTTTCAGAAAATGGAGACACTAAAAAATCTAATGCTTTATTATGTAAAACTAAAACAAACAACCCAAAAAAGTAGTCATATTTGGCACTTTCGCGTCCGTAACAACCTGCTCTATATAAATACCATGTGAGCTAACCTTTCAGATGAATATTGTAAATAACAAAAAATAAAAACTGTGCTAAAACAGCTATTTTTTTATTACCTTGTCTCACACAAATGGAATATAGAGCAACAAAAAAATCACCTGTACCCTAAAATAATACCAACAAAACTGCCACCTTATCCTGTAGTTTCCAAAATGGGGTCATTTTTTGTTTTGGGAGTTTCTACTCTAGGGGTGCATCAGGGGTCTTCAAATGTGATATGGCAAGTTAAAATTATCCCAGTGAAATCTGCCCTCCAATAGCCTTCTGGCGTTCCTTTCCTTCCACGCCCTGCCGTATGCCCGTCCAGCAGTTTACAACCACATATGGGGTGTTTCTGTAAACTACAGAACCAGGGCAATAAATCTTGAGTTTTGTTTGTCTGTTAACCCTTGCTTTGTTAGCGGAAAAAATTATTAAAATGTAAAATCTGCCAAAGAAGCAAAATTCTGAAATTTCTTCTCCAATTTCCATTTAATTCTTTTGGAACACCTAATGGGTTAACAAAGTTAGTAAAATCAGTTTTGAATACTTGGGGGGGGGGAGAAATTCTAAAATGTGGTCACTTTTTTGGAGTTTCTACTCTAGGGGTGCATCAGGGGGGTTTCAAATGGGACCTGGCATAAAAAAAACAGTCCATCAAAATCTGCCTTCCAAAAACCATATGGCATTCCTTTCCTTCTGCGCCCTGCCATGTGGCCTTACAGCAGTTTACGAGCACATATGGGGTGTTTCTGTAAACTACAGAATCAGGGCAATAAATATTGTATTTTGTTTGGCTGTTAAAACTTGCTTTGTTAGCGGAAAAAAAATATTAAAATTGAAAATCTGCCCAAAAAGTTAAATTCAGAAATTTCATCTCTAATTTTCATTAATTCTTGTGGAACACCTAAAGGGTTAACAAAGTTTGTAAAATAAATTTTGAATACATTGAGGGGTATAGTTTCTGAATATGGGATCACTTTTTGGGAGTTTCTACTCTAGGGGTGCATTAGAGGGGCTTTATATGGGACCTGGCATCAAAAAACCAGTCCATCAAAATCTGCCTTCCAAAAACCATATGGCGTTCCTTTCGTTCTGTGCCCTGCCGTGTGGCCATACAGCAGCTTGCAAGCACATATGGGGTGTTTCTGTAAACTACAGAATCAGGACATAAATATTGATTTTGTTTGGCTGTTAATTCTTGCTTTGTTAGCGTAAAAAAAAAATATTAAAATGGAAAATCTGCCATTTTCCATTAATTCTTGTGGAACACCTAAAGCGTTAACAAACCTTGAGGGGTGTAGTTTCTAAAATGTAGACATTTTTGGGTGGTTTCTATTATGTAAGCCTCACAAAGTTACTTCAGACCTCATCTAGTCCTTAAAAAGTGGGTTTGAGAAATTTTCTGAAAAATTTCAAGATTTGCTTCTAAACTTCTAAGGCTCCTTTCACACCTGCGTTCAGGTGTCCGCTCGTGAGCTCCGTTTGAAGGGGCTCACAAGCGGCCCTGAACGCAGCCGTCTGGCCCTAATGCATTCTCAGTGGAGGCGGATACACTGAGAATGCATCCGTCTGCCAGCGCTCAGCCTCCGCTCCGCTCAGTGAGCGGACACCTGAACGCTGCAAGCAGCGTTCGGGTGTCCGCCTGGCCATGCGGAGGCGAGCGGATCCGTTCCGACTTATAATGGAAGTCAATGGGGATGGATCCGCTTGAAGATGACACCATATGGCTCAGGCTACTTTTACACGTAGAAAATTTTTCTAAGTTATAATGCAGACGGATCCGTTCTGAACGGAGCCACCGTCTGCATTAATATGAGCGGATCCGTTCAGGACGGATCCGCTCAAACGCTAGTGTGAAAGTAGCCTAAGCTGTTTAATGTCCCCAAAAAAAAAAATGGCATTCACAAAATGATCCAAACATGAAGTAAACATATGGGAAATGTAAAGTAATAACTATTATATGAGGTATCACTATATGCTTTAAAAGCAGTGACATTAAAATTTGGAAAGTTGCTAATTTTTGCTAATTTGGGGTAAATTTGGTATATTTTTTAAAAATAAAAATGAAATATTTTAATTCAAATTTACCACCATCATGAAGTATAATATGTGACGAGAAAAAAAATTCAGAATGGCTTGGATAAGTAAAAGCATTTTAAAGTTATCACCACATAAAGTGACACATTTCAGATTTGCAAAAATCGGTTGGTCCGTGACAAATGACCCGCTCCAATCAGTATTTGACGAAAGCAGGCATATCAAACCCCGTAATCAGTATTTGGTGAAAGCTGGTATATCAAACCGCTTAATCAGTATTTTGTGGTAGCAGGTATATCACACCCCTCAATTATTTTTTTTGCCACAACAGTTATACACCACCCTGTTTATTTGGGGCAAAAGGTTACAGGTATATCACGGCCATTAATCAGTATTTTGTGGAAGAAGGTATATCACACCCCTCAATAATTTTTTTTTGGGGGGGGCAACAGGTATATTACACCCATTTAAAATAGTTGTTCCGGGGCGTGGCTAGCTGCAGACCAGGAAAGACGTCTGGTGCAGCAGCTCCGTCTATGGAGATTACATCCAAACTCATCTGCCCGGATTTTTAAGTCCGCAGACCTGCGCCTCCAAAGACCACAGGCGTCCCTACTCAACATCCACCACCTTTTGAGACCCTTCTGAGTCCAAAGGACTGCTCCATTCCGGAGTTTTGGATTGCGGCCTAGTAGGGGAAGAATCCTCGGCCTAGTGTGGAGGCAGCAAGAGGCCCCGAGAACCATCCGCCGATTCGAACAGCAGGAAAATATCAGCGCATGCCTGGGGTAAGGTATTCTCACCTCAGTTAGCGTGCCTTCCCCAGTCCGGCCGTTTTGGAGGACACAGGCCTGTACCGGAGGAGTTGTCACGGCGCGGGCGCCATTTTACACTCTGCCCTTAGATCGCGATAATTAGTGGCAGCCTCCAATCCCCTGAGCGGGGTACAGTTTTGTGAAAAGCGGCTGGCAAGAAGCTCCGGTAATAAGCACAATCATATTGCCGCTGCTAAGTCATGTGGCTGGACTTTTAAATCCAAATCACAATATACTTACAGTAGTTCTCATCACAGTGCGCAGATCTGTGCTTATTTGTAGGATCCTTTCCTTTTCTACATCGATCCTCCAACTGTTCACTCTCATATTTGGGACTCCCTTTAAGTTTTTTGTTTTAAAGAGACAGTAACCTCTTTTTGCCAGCAGTATAATTATGGCAGAATATGTCTAACCCTACTCATAAGAGGCTGCAGATGATAAGTACAAGCTTAAACTACTTATGCAAAACATTAAGTGACATTCCACCTATTTGTCGGATGAAGAAGTGAGTTATTAATTGCAGAGACAGAACATACGCATCTATGGTAAAAGTCGGAAGGTACAGGGGGATTGACCAGGACTCCTATAAGCAGCCTAAGGCACCCTCTCTTGCACAATCGGAACTTGACAGGTTTATAATGAAGAAAATCTCAAACTCGCAAGGGGCGTCCCAGACTACCCCGAAAAGTAGCACTCAACGCCAAACTGCTTCTCACCAGGATAGGGAAAGTGATGAGGAACAGATTGATACATCCTCAGACCTACCAATATCCAGAACCTTTATCTCACAAGCCCTATCGAAGGCCTTAAATCCTGTACTAGAAGAACTTTCTGAAATAAAAAGAGAAGTAAAGCAAATAGGCCAGAAAGTTGAAGCTTTGGAAGCTAACCAGTCTGCTGTAGCCGATTACACAAGCAAAAATTCCTTGGCTCTATCTATCTACCAACAACACATCAATCATCTGTACGATTATATGGAGGATCAGGTTAATAGAAGCAGAAGAAATAATATTCGCATTAGAGGAGTCCCAGAGACTGTCGCTGCCGAAGCAAATCCAACTGCTACTAAAGAAATCTGCTTATCCCTGCTGGGAGAAGACTACCCTGACCCCATCATAATAGAAAGAGCTCACCGTGCCCTACGTCCCAAACCGAAACCTGGTGACCCCCCAAGGGACATTATTTGTCAGCAGAGAATCAGTCTTCATATCATAGCAGAGAATCAGGCTTCACGTCACCCACCACTGCAACAGTCCATTTTCATAAATTTAGGCCCAGCACCCAGGCAGAGGAGAGAGGTCCCGTAACAGACAATCTGGCTTCATGTCAGCAGAGATCAGTCTTCATATCATAGCAGAGAATCAGGCTTCACGTCAGCCACCAATGCAACAGTCCATTGTCAGATATTTAGGCCCAGCACCCAGGCAGAGGAGAGAGATCCCGTAACAGACAATCTGGCTTCATGTCAGCAGAGAATCAGTCTGCATGTCATAGCAGAGAATCAGGCTTCACGTCACCCACCACTGCAACAGTCCATTTTCATAAATTTAGGCCCAGCACCCAGGCAGAGGAGAGAGGTCCCGTAACAGACAATCTGGCTTCATGTCAGCAGAGAATTAGTCTGCATGTCATAGCAGAGAATCAGGCTTCACGTCACCCAACATTGGAACAGTCCATTGGCATATATTTAGGCCCCGGCACCCAGACAGAGGAGAGGTTCATTCAACTTTGGGTAGCCTCGCAATATAATGGTAAAATGAAAATAAAAATAGGATTGAATGAGGAAGTGCCCTGGAGTACAATAATATATGGTTAAGGGGAGGTAGTTAATGTCTAATCTGGACAAGGGACGGACAGGTCCTGTGGGATCCATGCCTGGTTCATTTTTATGAACGTCAGCTTGTCCACATTGGCTGTAGACAGGCGGCTGCGTTTGTCTGTAATGACGCCCCCTGCCGTGCTGAATACACGTTCAGACAAAACGCTGGCCGCCGCGCAGGCCAGCACCTCCAAGGCATAAAAGGCTAGCTCTGGCCACGTGGACAATTTAGAGACCCAGAAGTTGAATGGGGCCGAACCATCAGTCAGTACGTGGAGGGGTGTGCACACGTACTGTTCCACCATGTTAGTGAAATGTTGCCTCCTGCTAACACGTTGCGTATCAGGTGGTGGTGCAGTTAGCTGTGGCGTGTTGACAAAACTTTTCCACATCTCTGCCATGCTAACCCTGCCCTCAGAGGAGCTGGCCGTGACACAGCTGCCTTGGCGACCTCTTGCTCCTCCTCTGCCTTGGCCTTGGGCTTCCACTTGTTCCCCTGTGACATTTGGGAATGCTCTAAGTAGCGCGTCTACCAACGTGCGCTTGTACTCGCGCATCTTCCTATCACGCTCCAGTGCAGGAAGTAAGGTGGGCACATTGTCTTTGTAGCGTGGATCCAGCAGGGTGGCAACCCAGTAGTCCGCACAAGTTAAAATGTGGGCAACTCTGCTGTCGTTGCGCAGGCACTGCAGCATGTAGTCGCTCATGTGTGCCAGGCTGCCCAGGGGTAAGGACAAGCTGTCTTCTGTGGGAGGCGTATCGTCATCGTCCTGCCTTTCCCCCCAGCCACGCACCAGTGATGGGCCCGAGCTGCGTTGGGTGCCACCCCGCTGTGACCATGCTTCATCCTCATCCTCCTCCACCTCCTCCTCATCCTCGTCCTCCTCGTCCTCCAGTAGTGGGCCCTGGCTGGCCACATTTGTACCTGGCCTCTGCTGTTGCAAAAAACCTCCCTCTGAGTCACTTCGAAGAGACTGGCCTGAAAGTGCTAAAAATGACCCCTCTTCCTCCTCCTCCTCCTCCTGGGCCACCTCCTCTTCCATCATCGCCCTAAGTGTTTTCTCAAGGAGACATAGAAGTGGTATTGTAACGCTGATAACGGCGTCATCGCCACTGGCCATGTTGGTGGAGTACTTGAAACAGGGCACACAGGTCTCGCATGGAGGCCCAGTCATTGGTGGTGAAGTGGTGCTGTTCCTCAGTGCGACTGACCCGTGTGTGCTGCAGCTGAAACTCCACTATGGCCTGCTGCTGCTCGCACAGTCTGTCCAGCATGTGCAAGGTGGAGTTCCACCTGGTGGGCACGTCGCATATGAGGCGGTGAGCGGGAAGGCTGTAGCGCAGACAGGCGAGCAGCGGCAGGATGTGAACGCCGGAAGCGAACAGACGGCCCACACTTTATGCAGCAGCTCTGACATGTCGGGGTAGTTGTGAATGAACTTCTGCACCACCAAATTCAGCACATGCGCCAGGCAAGGGATGTGCGTCAAACCGGCTAGTCCCAGAGCTGCAACGAGATTTCGCCCATTATCGCACACCACCAGGCCGGGCTTGAGGCTCACCGGCAGCAACCACTCGTCGGTCTGTTGTTCTATACCCCGCCACAACTCCTGTGCGGTGTGGGGCCTGTCCCCCAAACATATGAGTTTCAGAATGGCCTGCTGACGTTTACCCCGGGCTGTGCTGAAGTTGGTGGTGAAGGTGTGTGGCTGACTGGATGAGCAGGTGGAAGAAGAGGAGGAGGAAGCCGAGAAGGAGGAGGTGGCAACAGGAGGCAAAGAATGTTGCCCTGCGATCCTTGGCGGCGGAAGGACGTGCGCCAAACAGCTCTCCGCCTGGGGCCCAGCTGCCACTACATTTACCCAGTGTGCAGTTAGGGAGATATAGCGTCCCTGGCCGTGCTTACTGGTCCACGTATCTGTGGTTAGGTGGACCTTGCTACAGATGGCGTTGCGCAGTGCACACTTGATTTTATCGGATACTTGGTTGTGCAGGGAAGGCACGGCTCTCTTGGAGAAGTAGTGGCGGCTGGGAACAACATACTGTGGGACAGCAAGCGACATGAGCTGTTTGAAGCTGTCTGTGTCCACCAGCCTAAATGAAAGCATTTCATAGGCCAGTAGTTTAGAAATGCTGGCATTCAGGGCCAGGGATCGAGGGTGGCTAGGTGGGAATTTACGCTTTCTCTCAAATGTTTGTGAGATGGAGAGCTGAACGCTGCCGTGTGACATGGTTGAGACGCTTGGTGACGGAGGTGGTGGTGGTGGTGTTGGTGGTACATCCCCTGTTTGCTGGGCGGCAGGTGCCAACGTTCCTCCAGAGGCGGAGGAAGAGGCCGAGGCGGCAGCAGCAGAATAGGCCGAGGCGGCAGCAGCAGAAGAGGTAGCAGGGGGAGCCTGAGTGACTTCCTTGGTTTTAAGGTGTTTACTCCACTGCAGTTCATGCTTTGCATGCAGGTGCCTGGTCATGCAGGTTGTGCTCAGGTTCAGAACGTTCATGCCTCGCTTCAGGCTCTGATGGCACAGCGTGCAAACCACTCGGGTCTTGTCGTCAGCACATTGTTTGAAGAAGTGCCATGCCAGGGAACTCCTTGAAGCTGCCTTTGGGGTGCTCGGTCCCAGATGGCGGCGGTCAGTAGCAGGCGGAGTCTCTTGGCGGCGGGTGTTCTGCTTTTGCCCACTGCTCCCTCTTTTGCTACGCTGTTGGCTCGGTCTCACCACTGCCTCTTCCTCCGAACTGTGAAAGTCAGTGGCACGACCTTCATTCCATGTGGGGTCTAGGACCTCATCGTCCCCTGCATCGTCTTCCACCCAGTCTTGATCCCTGACCTCCTGTTCAGTCTGCACACTGCAGAAAGACGCAGCAGTTGGCACCTGTGTTTCGTCATCATCAGAGACATGCTGAGGTCGTATTCCCATGTCCTCATCATCAGGAAACATAAGTGGTTGTGCGTCAGTGCAGTCTATGTCTTCCACCGCTGGGGAAGGGCTAGGTGGATGCCCTTGGGAAACCCTGCCAGCAGAGTCTTCAAACAGCATAAGAGACTGCTGCATAACTTGAGGCTCAGACAGTTTCCCTGATATGCATGGGGGTGATGTGACAGACTGATGGGGTTGGTTTTCAGGCGCCATCTGTGCGCTTTCTGCAGAAGACTGGGTGGGAGATAATGTGAACGTGCTGGATCCACTGTCGGCCACCCAATTGACTAATGCCTGTACCTGCTCAGGCCTTACCATCCTTAGAACGGCATTGGGCCCCACCATATATCGCTGTAAATTCTGCCGGCTACTGGGACCTGAGGTAGTTGGTACACTAGGACGTGTGGATGTGGCAGAACGGCCACGTCCTCTCCCAGCACCAGAGGGTCCACTAACACCACCACGACCATGTCCACGTCCCTTACTAGATGTTTTCCTCATTGTTATCGTTCACCACAACAACAAAAATATTATTTGGCCCAATGTATTGTATTCAAATTCAGCTGAATGTAAATTTGAGGCCTAGTATTTAGGCGCTGGGTGACAGGTATAGATTTACTGACAGAATTAGACTTGGAAATGCACAGTAGCGTGTGTGTGAAGTTATTCTGAATGACCCTATGTGCACCTTGAATATTATATACCCTTTTAGGGATAGATTTAAAATAGCCCTGATACAGCAGAAACCACTAAATTAGGAAATTGCTAAATTGGGAATTGTATTTCAACCCAGAACAAAAAATGTGCTTTGACGGACACTAAATAACTTGCCCAGCCAGAACAGTACAGCAGTAACGACAGATTTAGCGGGATATAAATTTGAGGTCTAGTATTTAGGCGCTGGGTGACAGGTATAGATTTACTGACAGAATTAGACTGGGATATGGCCAAAAAATAACCACACTATTGCTGGTTAAATGCACTTGGTGTGACAGCTTGACCAACCACACTACTGAGGGTTAAATGCACTTGGTGATGGGCGCAGCTTGCCCCTGATGTAGTATATGGCCAAAAAATAAACAGACTATTGCTGGTTAAATGCACTTGGTGTGACAGCTTCACCCTGATGTAGGCTTTAGCCAAAAAACAACCACACCATTGAGGGTTAAATGCACTTGGTGACAGGCGCAGCTTGCCCCTGATGTAGTATATGGCCAAAAAATATACAGACTATTGCTGGTTAAATGCACTTGGTGTGACAGCTTCACCCTGATGTAGGCTTTAGCCAAAAAACAACCACACCATTGAGGGTTAATTGCACTTGGTCGCAGCTTGTGCTGGCGCACCACAAGACACAAAATGGCCGCCGATCACCCCAGAAAAAAGTGACTGACAAACGGTCTGGGCAGCCTAAAAACAGTGAGCAATTGAGTATCAGCAGCTCAATGACCCACAGCTGCAGATCGATCAATAATCAAGTCGTTTGGAGGAGTTAATCTGCCTAATCTCGCCCTACTGTCGCAGCCGCAACCTCTCCCTACGCTAATCAGAGCAGAGTGATGGGCGGCGCTATGTGACTCCAGCTTAAATAGAGGCTGGGTCACATGGTGCTCTGGCCAATCACAGCCATGCCAATAGTAGGCATGGCTGTGATGGCCTCTTGGGGCAAGTAGTATGACGCTTGTTGATTGGCTGCTTTGCAGCCTTTCAAAAAGCGCCAAGAAAGCGTCACAAAAGCGCCAAGAAAGCGACGAAACCCGAACCCGGACTTTTACGAAAATGTCCGGGTCCGTGTCACGGACACCCCAAAATTCGGTACGAACCCGAACTATACAGTTCGAGTTTGCTCATCCCTATTTGCAAGCTCTTAAATTTCGCTCAAAAAGACCAGGTGATGAAGAGGGCCAGAGAAAGTAGGAACATCGAATATGAAGGCGCTCAAATCCTATTGTTCCAGTACCTTGCCCCTGCTACCCTCAATAAGAGACGCGCTTTAAAACCCCTTACTGATCACCTCAGACAAAAGCGCATTGCCTTTAGATGGTTATTTCCATTCGGGATGCTGATCACAAGCAAGGAGAAGAAATACGTCTTGAGATCACCCAAAGACCTTCCAATGATCCTCGATGCCCTGGATATACAAGATGTAGACATCCCTGAATGGTCAGCCACCAATGACGTTCTGATCCAACAAGACATCACCCCTCCCAATCCTTCTGGGTAGCTCCCTTTGAGTTATCTACTGCTCCATACGATCTGGTTGGGAGGATTGTATGACTGGCAGCCTGGGCCTAATTAGTGCCTTAGGTTAAGTCACCACCTATCCTAAGTTTAAATCTTAGCAATTATGATGGGTTATTGTTATCTGTCTCGTTGCAGATGTTGCTCACTTCTGAATTTCATTGTTTCTTTAGTGAAGAGTCATGCCTTTCTGCCTATAGATCAGCCCCGAATTTGGGTTTCTCTAGGCCTGACACCTCTGCAGCCTCTGACCGCAGTTAGGGGCTCTGACCAAATGTGGTCCACTACTGGGATATTAATATCCCTGGTTCTAAGAAGAATGCTATTGTTTAATCCTTTCCTGATAGCCCTTTCCCACCCCTCCTTATCCATACAATCTACTCACCAGTGTTTCCAACTACTCTCCCTGAGTCAAGTAGTCCGTTTTGTACTCTCATGGGTCCAAAATTATATAAGTACACCTCTCTACACTCCCAAGATACTTCATGACAGACTTACACATATCTACATATAATGCTAGAGGCTTTAAAAACCCTGCAAAAAGGAGCCAGATTCTCCATTTCCTACACAAAGAAAAAAACAAATGTGATTTTTCTACAGGAAACACACTTAAAAAACAGAAAGACTCCCAATATGACGAGATCTTATTACAATCTCTGGTACCACTGCACCTCAGAGTATTCTAATATGCTTGGTGTCAGTATTGGTTTTCACAAGAACACGAATTTCATTATGAAGGGTTTAAAATCTGACCCCTCGGGAAGATATTTGTTAGTAAAAGGGGCAATAAATACCCAGTTATACACCTTTGCTAACTTATATGCTCTTAACGCAGGTAAAAAAAAAAGGTGGTTCAAGACCGTTTGGCAGATATTTGAGGAGTTTAGGGAGGGTATTGCTATTGTAGCTGGGGACTTCAATGTCAATCTTAACCCTCTTCTAGACACTTCTTCAGGTAAATCCTCTGTCCCCTTAAACTCGCTCAATGCAATTAAAAAGTTAATGCATAACAGCAGCCTGATCGATGCATGGAGAACCTACAACCCAGGGGAAAGAGACTATTCCTTTTTTTCCCACCCACATAATACATACCATAGAATTGACTACATACTAGTCCCCACTGCCCAGATCCATTGTTGCACCGAGACACATATGGGAAATATAGTCCATTCTGACCATGCCCCTGTATTTTTCACTTTTAAAATGCCAGATACGCTCCCCAGAACATATATTTGGAGACTTAATGAGACTCTGCTAGACAATTCTCAAGTGAAAGAGAAAATTGATGCTAAACTGAGAGAATTTTTCCTATTGAATAATTCAGAGTCAGTATCTCCACATATATTATGGGAAGCCCATAAAACAATTATCAGAGGTGAATTTATCTCGATAGC
The DNA here is from genome assembly GCF_014858855.1 of Bufo gargarizans. Taxonomy (NCBI): domain Eukaryota; kingdom Metazoa; phylum Chordata; class Amphibia; order Anura; family Bufonidae; genus Bufo; species Bufo gargarizans. Next base: position 377,974,909 of record NC_058081.1, on the reverse strand, counting down.
CTCCCATGTGAATAAACAAAGACGTGCCAAGTAACAGATTTATATAAAAAAATCTCCATGTTGGAATCCTTACACAAAAATTCCCAAAACACTCAGAAATTACTGGAACTTTCCTTAGCTAGAGACGAACTTAAAGAACTTCTTAATAAACAATCGGCCAAGTTATATCTCGCAACCAACCATAAATTTTACGCTCATGGAAATAAACCCACTAAGTTCATGTTAGCGTTATTAAAACAACGTAAACGGAAAGCCAGGATCTCGGCTATTCTAACAGATGATAAGAGACTAGTTAAAAATGATTTAGATATAGCAAAGGCCTTTCATAAGTTCTACTCAGACCTATATAACATAGAAAAGTCAGATACAGTACCCCTTAAAGAGGAAAATTTGGCCATAACGAAAGAGTTCCTGAGCAAAATACATCTCCCAACTTTATCCCCTGAACAAGCTAAAAATCTATGTACCCCAATTAAGCTCCCAGAGATATCAGCTGTGTTAAAAAGATGGCAAAAGGGAAGTCCCCGGGTCCTGATGGTCTCCCAATGCTGTACTATTTATCTTTCAGAGAGACGTTACTTCCACATCTACTTAATTCTTTTAACGAGGCACTGTCAGGTAACGCTTTTCCGTGGCAAACGGTTAATGCTCACATCACTCTGATCCCCAAACCACAAAAGGACCCCAATCTATGCTCCAGCTATAGGCCCATCTCTCTACTGAACTTAGACGTTAAAATATATGCTAGTTTATTAGCTAATAGAATAAAACCTCTACTAAAAGATCTTATACATCCGGACCAGACAGGATTCATTCCTGGCCTGGAATGCAAAGACAATACTTATAAAGTCATAAATGCCATAGCTTATGCAAAAAAGACTGGTACTCCTTTTGTGTTATTGGGGACGGATGCTGAAAAAGCATTCAATAGAGTGTCCTGGTCCTTTATTAAAAACACTTTGTCCAAGTTAGGTTTCCCTACTCCTTTCACAGAGGCCATCTTCTCTATGTACGCATTTCCTAGCGCAAATATTAAGATTAATGATATTCTTTCTCAACCTGTGCAGATAAATAATGGCACAAGACAAGGCTGCCCCCTGTCACCTATACTCTTTATCCTCACAATTGAACCCCTTCTACAACATGTCAGACAATCTGAAGAAATAAAAAGGCCTGTCCTGTGGCCTTTTAGAGATAAAAGAAGCGGCTTATGCCGATGACTTACTCTTAAAGACCTTTCCTCTTTAATAAATAAATTTAAACTCACGACATTAAGCCAGATGCAATATACCTGTATAAAATCCATTGCAGGTCCCATTCTTAAAGGGATACAAGCAAACTCTTCGCCAAACTGGTTCGAGAAACTGGTTTCACAGTCTCTTTACCCATCAAAGATCATCTCAACTGTGACTAGAAACCTGGTCTCTCTGGAAATTCCTCCCTCACTTTACTTTTTAAGGGAGTGGGAGAGAGATTTGGATAAAAAGTTTTCAGACAGTGAAACTCAGATTATTCTAAATGCCCCCAAATATATCTCTAGATGTGTAGTGGCACAGGAAAATGCCTACAAAGTTCTCACTAGATGGTATTTAACCCCAGTGAGGTTAGGCCTGATGTATGGGAACACTTCAAACGACTGCTGGAGATGTCTAAAGGAAAAAGGTTCCTTTATGCATATTTGGTGGCTGTGCCCCAAAATAAAAATATTTTGGGGACTGATTTTTGACCTGGTGAGGGACATTCTTAATCTAAATGCAGACTCACTTCCTTGTTGCTCGGTAATTGCCTTGCTGTCTTTATTTCCTAACAATATAAACGCCTCGAAGATGTCTCTTCTGAGAATCCTGTTAGCGGCAGCCAGAATTGTAATTGCTTCCAATTGGAAATCGACAATTTATCCCACCATCTCTCATTGGAGAACGAAGGTGGAAGCTCTAGCAAGATTAGAGGAACTATCACTTTGGGAACTCCGCTCCCACCATAAATATTCTAAAATCTGGCTTCCCTGGACGGCCAGGAAGAGTCTGATTACCCCTCACCAGCTTAAAGATTTAGACCCCGGGGTGGCCTAAACATCTGAGTTTTTTTTTACCCTCCGTTTCCACTTTAACTTTAACTTTTTCTAAGTGTCGACAGTCTCAGTAAAATGACTCACATACCCATCTTTATGCATTGATATTACCTCCGATCTACGTAATTCCTTGGTCTCGTAGTTGGACTCAGATATATTGGATTTATTCCTCTAATGACTCCTTCGCTGGTGTGTAAGATATGAACCTTATAAACAGCTTGCCTCTCCCCTTTGTCTTACATCCCACTTTCCTTCTTCCTTTACCCCCCCCCCCCCTTCTACTGTCCTTGGTTCTCTAGAGTTATTTGTTCATATCTTTGAATATTGAACATTATGCCCAAATCGTATATTATGCACTGTTCCATCCGAATAGTTTATGTTATCTCAGGATACACTTCTGCTGATAGACTTGTGAAGTTTCCAGGTCATTTATCTGTGCTCTTTTTTTTTCACATATAACGGCTCTCATTTAAGAGTGATTTAATCCGGCCTTGACTTATCACATATTATTGTTTTCTGTATGCGATTTCTTATGATTTGTGCTGCGGTGTTTTACTGTAATGTTTCCTTGTGGCTGAGTTATTCTTATTATGCACATTCTCATGTTATTGAGCTGTGTATGCCTTCTTCAAATGTGGTCCTGTAACTTTGTTCCTCATTTCCCTTTTATATGATTATAAAATCAATAAACAGATTTTAAAAAGAAAGAAAATAGTTGTTCCAATAGCGCTTGTCCTCTATATAGCTGCAGTATCGCAGCAGAACCACACACAACTGCTGCACAATACAAATGCACTATAATATACTTTCTATGTTAGAAAGTATATTATAAGTATATCACAGTATCACACCCCTCAGTATATCGATCGCACACCCTATACCAGTCCTTAAAAGGACTTTTGTGGGGGGCGGAGCCAGCGCCGGTCTGAGATGGCCGCTTGATTCTGTGCTCCGTGTTACAGTCCATCCTCAGCACTAGCAATCTTTAAGCTACAAGCCTGAAAATGGTAAAAATCGGGAACCCTAAAGCAGGAGAACACCCGAACATCACCATAAGCCAAGCGGCAGGAGGAGACATGGACAAATTCATTAGAAAAGCAGCCGCCTCATATGTTGCCCGTGAATCCAAGATGGCGCCGGCTCAACACCAGAAAGCCCACCAGCAGGATAAATCGGATGAAGACACCGACAACGAGGAGCCGCAAGGTAGGGGAGCTCTCCCGATCACTAGGCACTACCTTAAAAACACACTGAGCAAATCCCTGGAGTCCCTGCTGAGCGAATTTGCAGCGCTGCGCCAAGATATGAGGCAGGTGGGCGATCAAGTTGAAGGGCTCGAAAATAACCAGGCCCAGATACTGGACTACCAGAGGGCTTCCTCAAGCTCGTTCAGAAAGTGCGGAACCTACCTAAATGAGCTTCAGAATGCTCTAGAAGACCAGGAGAATAGGGGCCGCCGAAACAACTTGCGCATTAGAGGGATCCCGGAGTCGGTCCTGCCTGGAGACTTTCCGGCTGCGGTTATCTCCCTCTGCTCCTCGCTCCTGGGCCCTGAGTTCGCCCTGGAGATTGTGGTGGAAAGGGCCCACAGGGCATTACGACCCAAGCCCAAATTAGAAGAGCCCCCAAGGGATATAATATGCAAGTTTTAGAATTTTGAAGTAAAGTCAGCAGTCCAAGAAGCTGCCAGAAACAAACCGGACATCTTATTTGAAGGTGCCCAAGTGTCAATCTACCAAGATCTTGGCCCCTCCACCTTGAGGAAACGCAAATCACTAAAGCCACTGACGGAATGGCTGCAGGCCAACAGGATCTTATATAAATGGAACTTTCCCTTTGGACTTTCCTTTTCACAAGGAGGCCGCCGCTTTAATATCACTACACACGCTGATTTAGACATCGTCTACGAACATTTGCAAATTCCTCCTATGCCTATTGAAAACTGGGACTCGTTCCAAGACCTCCTTGCCTTACCTGAAGTCCCGACGGTTGCGGCCTTCACCTTACAACACACCCCCAAGGCTCACAAAATGGGCAAGAGGAGTCGGCAACTGACACCTAAGAGGCTAGCCCAGGATTAATTTCCTTGAACTTTCAGCTGCAATCCTCACTTCAGGAAGGTTTCTTCTTCTAGAGCTCTTTTGGACCTATCCAGATAATTTGCCTTTTTTTAAAAGTGGATTATTGTAAATGTATGCTCAGATCAGCTGAATTCCTGCTAGTAGGTCCATACTGCAGTTCTGTAGAAGTGAGGTTGAAATCGTACTTGTCATGTTACTGCTTCTGTCTTGCATGCTTCGCTAGCCTTTCTCCCCCTCTGTCTCTCTAGCGACTCCTCTATGTCCCTTCTGCCCTTACACCCCTCTTGCTCTCTCAGTCCAGCCTATGCTGGTTTTGACCTTCCTTTTCTCTAATTCCTGATAGCTGCCTGTATAATCACAAGCTATTCTCCAGGCTGCAAGTCTCTGTGCTGAACGGCATGTTCACTGGTCCTTGACCAATTTTTTCCCCCCATGCTTTACACTTGTGGGATAGCCCACACATCAAGTTATTTTTGGGGTTTTTGTTTTGTTCTCACTGTTTTCCCTGTTCCTTTGTTTAGTTCTAGGTACCTGAAGCAGTCTTCCCTGATTCCTTTGAGGAATATCCTGGATTTCGGGCATCCGGCTTCTCCTTCGGACGGGGTGGAGTAACCTCAAACCGTGAGTATTTTTCCTTGGGGGACCGGCGCATTCTGCAACCCACCATTCACATTACTCACTGACCATGGCTGATATTCATATAGCCTCTTATAACATAAAGGGCTTCAACTCGCCCTCTAAAAGATGCCAAATTTTCACTATTTTACGCAAGGAGGGTGCGGATGTGCTGCTTCTCCAGGAGACACATTTCAGGTTTAATCACTATCCCAATATGGAATTTTCTCATTATCCCCTATGGTTCCACTGTGGGGGTGGTTCTGCCTCGTCCGGAGGAGTAAGTATCGGTTTTAAGAGGAATGTCCCTTTCAAGTATGCCACTCATGTACAGGATCCTGAGGGTAGATTTATTATGGTCAAGGGTCATATTGGTCCCCAATTGTACACTTTTATTAATCTGTATGCTCCTAACACCAATCAGATTAAATGGCTTTCCGACATTGCCCGAACAATTGCCTCCTTCAAGGAAGGCATAGTTGTTTTGGGGGGCGATCTCAATGTGGCCCTTGACCCTCTAATGAACTCCTCCTCACATAAAACTTCCCACTCGAAGCGCTCCCTAAAATTAGCCAGAAACATCTTCTGGGACCTGCATTTAATTGATGTCTGGCGCACTCTCTATCCAAATGAGTTAGACTATACATTTTACTCTCATGTCCACTGTTCTTACCACCGAATAGACTATCTTTTTTCGTTTCAAAGGAACACCTCCAATTATGCCCAAAGGCCAATATTGGGTCTATTCATTTGTCAGACCATGCACCTATTTATCTCATGGTATCCTCCCCATCACGGAAAACCAAAAGTTTCAATTGGAGATTAAACGAGTCTATCCTCGGTAACCCGGAATCCATCAAAAAAATAGCAACACTACTGGATGAATACTTCAGTCTGAACTCACTACCAGAGCTCACACCCCAAACAGTATGGGACGCGCACAAACCTTTTATTAGGGGTGAGTTTATCAGCCTAGGGTCACATTTGAAAAAACTTAGAGAGGGCAATATTAACAATCTTCTTTCCAAGATAAACAAGTTGGAATCTATTCACAAGCAATCCCTATCTGACACCCAACTTCAAGAGCTCTCTAAGGCAAGAGCCGAATTAAAAGCCCTGCTGCAATGCAAATCAGCAAAATATTATCTTAACTCCCAATACAAGTTTTTTGCACACGGGGACAAAGCCACCAAATTCATTATGAATAGAATAAAATCCAGAAGGGCAGTCAACTACATACATCAGTTGTCCTCCCCAAAGGGTGACCCAGTTTTCGCTTCATTTAAAATTGCCGCACAATTTAGGGACTTCTACGAAGCTTTATATAACCTTTCTTCCCCCCTATCTACAACAGCTCACTCTTCGCTAGTTGATTTATTCCTGAAATCCACATCCTGCCCAACTCTGTCAACGGGTCAGAAACAGACACTTGAGGCCCCATTCACCATTGATGAGCTGTCCATAGCCCTAGCCCAAATGCCCCAAGAGAAAAGTCCTGGCCCAGACGGACTCCCCGCTTCCTACTACAAAACTTTTAGAAAGCAACTGCTCCCGCGCCTACTCACCATGTGCAATCAATCCTTGCAAGGAGTATCATTATCCAGAGATATGACGACTGCTCATATAGCCTTGATTCCGAAAGAGGGGAAGGACTCTAAGCTGTGCGCTAATTATAGGCCTATCTCTCTTCTGAATATAGACCTAAAGCTATTAGCAAAACTTCTAGCAAACCGGTTGGCAGTCCTCCTCCCTTTCTTGGTACATATGTATCAGGTAGGCTTTGTGCGTAATAGAGAGGGTAGAGACAATACTACCAGAGTCATCAATGCACTCTGTTATGCTAGACATACCTCCTCCCCGCTTGTTCTTCTCAGCACCGACGCTGAAAAAGCGCTTGACCGCATAAATTGGATTTACCTACGTCAGGTCTTAAAATTTTTCGGCCTACCTGATCCATATATTAAGGCTGTATTTGCCATGTATGATCAGGCCACTGCACGCGTCATGGTAAATGGTGACCTATCCTCTCCTTTCCAAATTCACAATGGAACCTGACAAGGTTGCCCCCTTTCCCCCCTCTTATTCATTCTAGCAATGGAACCTCTCCTATCAGTACCGGTCTATCCCCGAAACTTAAACTCTCCCTAATGGAAAATTCCCCATTTAATTGGACTTCACCAACTATTACTTATCTAGGAGTGAAACTTAGCCCCTACATCTCAGAGCTAGTTGCACTTAATTATGTCCCATTAAGAACCTCATTATTCACAGTACTAGATAAAATTACTAAATCAGCCCCAACCCTCTGTTGGTTCGGTAGGAAAAATCTTCTCTCTTCCCTTATCATTCCCTGCCTCACCTACCTCCAACAAGTCCTCCCAATTCCCATCCCAAAGTCCTATTATACCTCTCTAAAGCAAAGATTTAGAGCATTCGTATGGAATGGTAAGAAGGCCAGATTCTCCTACTCCTTCCTGTCTCGTTCGCGTTTGGCTGGCGGGATAGGCCTCCCAGACCCTGAACTTTATGGGAAGGCCATTCTAATGTCCAGTACTATTGATTGGCTGAGGAACACAAGGGACAAATCCTGGGTAGCTTTGGAACAAAGCATCATTGGAATGCCAGCTCGTGCTCTTTGTCTAGGCCACCACACCCCTCCCCCAATCAACTTGCAACCCTTTCCAATAATTAAAGCTACGGTGGAAGCCTGGTGGAACTGCTCCCACTGCTCTGTCCCCTTTCCCTCTCCCCTTATCACCACTAGTGATATCCTTGGCTCCTTCTCCACTGGGCCTCGAAACGCCTCCACTAAATTAGTTAGATCCTCGTCCGTGCCAATCTCTCACCTTCTAGAGCCCCAAGGTTTAGCACCCTCGGATGAATCCATTAAAACCCTTTTAAATCCTCAACCCTGTGACTTTACCCTCACCACACTCATCAAATCCTTTGTCCATAGAAACAACACAAATGGTGACCTCCTACGTCCCCTTACTTGGTTTGAAGCGATAATTGCAAACCCGAACCCCCCAAAAAAAACTATTTCCCTCATCTACAACAAGTTGAGATCTCCACCCCTTATCATCAAACCGGCTTTTATCCGCTCATGGGAAAAAGAGATTGGACTGGAGCTTCCTATCCAAGTTTTACCTAAACTATTTGAGATCCCACACAAGTCATCTAGATGTGTTCGAGCCCAGGAGAATGGCTATCAAATCCTGTCACAATGGTATATCACGCCAGTCAAATCTTCTCACTTTACTAGACCCACTTCTAACACATGCTGGAGATGCCAGGAGGAGTTGGGTACCTTTCTCCATATCTGGTGGTTATGCCCTTCTATCAACAAATGGTGGGTGGAAATATTTCGGATTAGCAATCAAATATGTTCCTCAGCGGTGGCTATTTCCCCCTTGGGGGCTTTGCTCTCGTTTTTCAATGATAACACCTCCCCTTCTCCCACCTTTCTCTTCAAGCAGCTTTTGTTAGCAGCCTGACTATTGATACCTAAATACTGGTTACAGACAGGCCTACCTTCGATGGAACAATGGAGGCTTAAGGTGGACCAAATCTATCGATTTGAGGAGTTGGCCTCTTGGGAATCGCGAACACACCCGACCTTTTTGGGAAGGTGGGCCCCTCGGACAAAATATAGATTCCTTTAATACTTAGCTATACGGCTCTCCCCTCTTGTTTTTTTTTTGGTCTCACCATACAAGCCTCCTCGCAGTATAGAACTGGGTCTTAGGGCTGCATTGCCAGAGGAGGGTTGGGAGTGTGCATGAGCCTGTCTTTTGTCGCCATGAGGGCCCCATGAGGTCTAGACTCGATGATTTTGTTCATATAGCAGGGGGCCTTCTTCTGAACCAACTCTACCTTGTCTAGAAACACTCTAATGTATTCCGTTGATCTAGGTATGTACAATTTGTATGCTGGATTCCTTGCCCGATGGATTGTCACAGCTACTATCCTCATTCTCTACTGCACAAATGTATATTTGCTTGTCTTTGTGTCTGGTACTGATTTACACCACTGTTGGTGTTCTGTTTTATACTGTATATTTTCTAATTACGAAAATAAAACATTTAAAAAAAAAAAAAAAAAAAAAAAAAAAGGACTTTTGTGGCCCTATTAGCTAGCGTTTGGTGTCCCTAACAGTCTGTCCCTGCTCCACAAAGCAGCCTCTCCTTACACTGGCAAAACACAGACTGTAAAATGGCTGCCAGATTGGGTTTAGTTATTGGGTGGAGGTGTGTCCACGTGCTGAAATGTCTCAATTGGCTGTCCTGTCCCACCTGATGTGTGTGTCATGGGTCAAAGTTCGGCGCAATGGAAAATAATATGGCACTGGCGGACATTGCCATTTGTTCGCATGTTCGGCGAATTCCCGGACACGCAAAAATCTGCTGCAAAATGACCACTGGGCGAACCACAAGGCCATCTCTACTAATCACAACTGTAAGATTGTGAATTAAAAGAGACAGTAGATTCAGAATCATTCCTTCACATCACTCCATAAGATTAAAGGGGTTGGCCACTTTCTAAAAGAAATGCCCCATTCTAGTGGATACTGTCCTAGGAAACCACAAACCCTTCAGGACTCACTTTAGCTCCCTGCTTCAGTGTTCCCTGCTGTCTATGAATTCTGTGTCTGAGCCCAGTGATTGGCTGCAGCAGTCATATGTGACATACAAGCATGTCACTGCAACCATGTTCACAAAAAATGGCTGGGAGGATTACAGTATGGTGCTGGAAGCAGTGGGGAAGTAAACTGGTGAGTATACTTTCTTTGTTAATTTATAAGAATTACCAACGGTGGGCCAATTTTTAAATGACTTGGAAAATCTCTTTAAATACAAGAGGCTATTTCTGTTCACGTTGAAACCTTTAAAATCTTGAGTTAGTAAGCATAAATCAGTTTCCAATATTCAGTTAAAGTGAAGCTTCACCTCTAATATAGACTGACATAAGTAAATGCATTTTATGATATATCTATGTTATCTGGCTTGCTTTTTTTATACTTTAATTCTTTATTGATTTTTCATAATTATATAAATACTACCTTCGCTCGGGTATATTTAATCTATTTAATTTAATGTTTGTGTGTGTCGTTAAAAGATATCAACACTATCCACTATAAGGCCTAGTTCACACAAAGGTTTTTTTTCCGAGTGTATGGGCCGTTTTTTTGTGTTCCGTATACGGTCCGTATATGGAACCATTCATTTCAATGGTTCCGCAAAAAAAAAACGGAATGTGTTCCGTATGCATTCAGTTTCCGTATTTCCGTTCCGTTGAAAGATAGAACATGTCCTATATTTGGCCGCAAATCACGTTCCGTGGCTCCATTAAAGTCAATGGGTCCCCCCAAAAAAAGGAACACATACGGAAATGCATCCGTATGTCTTCCGTTTCCGTTCTGTTTTTTCTGAACCATCTATTGAAAATGCTATGGCCAGACCAATTTTTTCTATGTAATATTATGTAATATACTGTACATGGCATACAGAAAAACGGAACGGAAAAACGGAAAGTAAACGGAAACACAACGGAACTCAAAAACGGAACAACGGATCAGTGAAAAACGGACCGCAAAAAACTATAAAAGCCATACGTTCATGTGAACTAGGCCTAACAGTGACATCTACAGCACCCCACCCCCAAAACAGTGACCTTCACAGCCCCCCACCCCTTAACACTGACCCCCCCCACAGTGCCCCGTCCCTTAAATTTAGACCTCCACAGCAGCCCACCCCCTTAACTTTGACCTTTAGAGCCGCTTTCCACTTTAACAGTGACTTTCACATCATAACACCCCCTTAAGCGGGACCTAGAAGTTGATTTTTAACTTCATTTTATCAATCTCATTCGACTGAGGAGTCGGAGGGTGCGTGACCTAACCAGATCGAGGACATGTCCTTTTGAACAGCTTTTCCGCATTTCCAGAGCGCGGCCCCAATCTCCCGGTCGGCAGATCCTGAAAAAAATAGAGCATGTCCCATTATTGTTCGCAATTACGGACAAGAATAGGCATTTCTATGGAGGTGTACTGTCTGAGTGTAAGCTGCAGGGAGAAAGTCATCCTCCTTCCTACCCCTGCAGCTGACAGAAGTTGATTTTTACCTTTATTTTTTCAATCCCCACCGATTCAGGAGTGGGAGGGCTTGGCCTAACCAGATTATGGGCGTAGCTTAGCGGGACCTGGGACCTTGTTTAAAACCTTCCCAGACACCTGATGTACCTGTGTGCCAAATTTTGTGATTATAAATGTGACGGTACGGATTCCTTTAGCAGACATACACACACATACACTCAGCTTTATATATTAGATAAGCCCTTTAAAGGGCACACATTGCTAATCAATAATTGCTGATCTTACCAAAACAAAAAAGAAAGAAGCTTACTTTGCCGGCAAACAATGATTTGGTATGAGGACGAATGATGACATTAGCGATCTCTCCTCCTCACACTGAGGAGGAGATTGCTGCATGTAATAGCAGCAGTCTCCTTCACTGACGAACAGGCGATTGCTGGGAAGGAACGCTTCCTTCTCGACAGTTGCCTGGATGATCTACTTATCTAATATAAGCTTAAGATCTGCTGTATTGCACTAATATTGCACCCCAATTCTTTCATAAAGCTCTATCTCAAACTAAATTGGTATAGAGTTAGATAAATGTCTATCACTGCACCACATTTATCATCCGGCTTGAGCTGTAATAAATAAGTGACATGTCTAGACATGTCTACCGAATCTACAAGCTTAAGTCTGTATTACACAGGCCAATAGTTTTTCAGATAATCGTTAACGAGCGTTCGTAGGTATGCTTGTTATTGATGATCTTGCAGTGTAATACTGCCGCTGATTACCCGAAGCAGATCGCACGGTCTAATCAAGAGTCAGTATGTGGACAAGAGATGGCATAAGCGATCGCTGCTCCCCATACTGTGGAGGAGATGGCTGTATGTAATAGAAGTGGTCTCCTCCACGACCAAGCAGGCAATTGTTGGGAAGGAGCTCTTATCTCCTGACAATCGCCTGCCTAATCTTTTAATCTAATAAAGCCCTTAGAAAATCTTCCCCAGTGTTTTCACAGTAAATATATAATCAGGCATTGGATTCAGCCAGTTCCCTCCAGTTCTCCAGATCTGGTTGTTAAAATTACAACTGGATCTGAGAACCGTGTTACTGGCTGAGTCCCGATCCGGTGCTCTGGCGGAAGCAGGGCAGCAGGAGATGTTTACATCCATTGCTTCATGCGCCGCTGATAGTTTAGTTCCTTAGTTGGGTAGTATGTGTGTCTAGTGTATATATGGTGTATTTATGTATGTGTACCATGTATATGGTGCATTTTTGTGTATGTGTGTTGCATATATATGGTGTATTAATGTATGGGTACCATGTATGTGGTGTATTTATATGTATGTGGTGTATATATATGTTGTGTATGTCTATGTAAACATGTCTGCCGTTCAGTAGGGAACCTGTTAAAAAATTGAATCCCACACCTGGGTATAATGCACATATTGTAGTGATGCCACAGCACAGGGATAATCTATTCAGTGATGTTACAGAACAGAAGTTATACAAACAGTAATTTTACAGTTTTGCCGTCTATATACTATAATAAACTGTATTAGGCTAGTTTCAAACTAGAATGCCGAGAATCGACCAGATAAAAACCATGGTATTTGTCTGGCCAATTCTAAGCATATTTACCAGGTTGCGGCCGGATCTCCATCGGACCCTATTATAGTTAATGGGGCCAGAAGACATTCAGGCAGCATCCAGCAGTGCCAGATCTGGCAGGCTGTTCCTGGCCGGAAAAGTCTGCGGATCTGTAAACTCTAGTGTGAAATTAGACTAAATTGGACTATCTGTCATAGAGAAAGAGGCATGGGAAACATTATAGTCATACTGTTGTCTGGATATTTCTCTTGGAGAAAACATATAGTTTGTATTTGTATCTAATAACAACATCAATTAATTTTAATTAATGAGGTGCAGCATTTGTTGATATGTCAGTTTACCATATTTGCGGTATACTTGATTCTTTAATCAGGTGCTGGTAAATCTTTATAAATCTGAATGTTTCATAATGACTTAACAAGTGAAGCATAATGCTGAACTCTTGAAAATGAACATAGTGTTCCCATTTACCTAATTATATGTATGAAACAAATTGATCAAAATGTTTTGAATATATATATATATATATAATGCAATTTGTATGGGTCAACACTATGTGTGCACAGTATTCATTAGTGTAATTAAGCCACATACTAATGAGGCTTTATGATAAGAAAGGGAACTAAAAAAAAAAAAAAAAAAAAAAACATCAGACTCAGCTGACAATAGAAAACATTATAAGGCAACAAATATATTCAAAGCACTGTAGGTGTGTTTGTGTGTATATATATATATATATATATATATATATACATACATACATACACACACACACACACAGGTGAAACTCGAAAAAATAGAATATCGTGCAAAAGTACATTTATTTCAGGAATGCAAATTTAAAGGAACTGAATTAATGCAGCTTAAAATTAGACTTTTGCGAAAAGGTTCAATATTCAAGGCTCAAAGTATCCCACTCTAGTCAGCTAAATAATCCATATCCAATAAGCAAAGGGTACCTAAAAATTGTGACTTTGGAGTTTCATAAACTGTAAGCCATAATCATCCAAATTATAACAAATAAAGGCTTGAAATATCTCGCTTTGCATGTAATGAGTCTATCTCATATGTCATTTTCACCTTTTAAGTTGCATTACTGAAATAAATGAACTTTGCACAATATAAAAAATTTTCCAGTTTCATCTATATATATATATATATATATATATATATATATATATATATATATATACACACACACACAGTCCTGATCAAAAGTTTAAGACCGCTTGAAAAATGGCAAAAAATCATATTTTACATTGTTGATTCTTAATAAGGTTCCAAGTAGAGCTTCAACATGCAACACGAAGAAATGAGAGTGAGACAAAACATTTTTTGAGCATTCAATTAATTGAAAATAATGATTAAACTGAAACAGGCTGTTTTTTCCGCTGATCCAAATTTTAGGAGCACATGCCTTTAAACGGCCAAATCTGTGCAAAGATGTGGATTCATTGTCATTTTCTGTCAGGTAGTCACACGTTGTGATGGCAAAGGCAAAAAAACTCTCCCTTTTTGAACGTGGTCAGGTTGTTGAACTGCATAAGCAGGGTCTCTCACAGCGCGCCATCGCTGCTGAGGTGAGACGCAGTAAGACAGTAATTTGGAATTCTTAAATGATCCTGAGGGCTATGGAACAAAAAAGTCAAGTGGAAGACCCCAAAAATGTTTATCAGCACTGAGCCGGAGGATCCAATTGGCTGTCCATCAAGACACTGGACGATCCTCAACCCAAATTAAAGCCCTTACTGGTGCTGACTGCAGCCCCATAACCATCAGACGGCATCTGAGACTGAAGGGCTTCAAAAACAAAAAACGTCTTCAAAGACCTCATCTCCTTGACCGCCACAGAACTGCTCGTTTGGACTTTGCAAGAGAGCACCAAACATGGGACATTCAAAGGTGGAATAAAGTTTTATTCTCTGATGAGAATTTTTTTAACCTTGATGGTCCCGATGGTTTCCAACGTTACTGGCATGACAAGCAGATCCCACCTGAGATGTTTTCTACGTGCCACAGTGGAGGGGGCACCATATTGGTCTGTGGTGCTTTTTCCATCAGTGGAACAATGGAGCTTCAGGAAGTGCAGCGGCGTCAAACGGACGCTGGCTATGTCCAGAAAAAAGAAAGGAGGTTAGGAAGACCTTAAAACAAGGAAAATCCCACTCACAAGGCGCCAACGGTGATGGGGCTAGGAGATATTGAAATGTGGAATAATGTTTCTAAAGGGAAAGAAAGAAGGCGGAGAGACGAGATAAGAGAGAAAGAGAAGAAAAAAAAAATTATTAAAAAATTGTTGGAGTAATAAGGACAACAGTGATAGGGGAGGCTGCACACAAGGAAAATGATTAGTGTTAACACCAGGTTAAAAACTTAGATAGCAAGAAGATGAATTTATGTGTAAAATTTGGTCTATAATGTTGGTGACCTTCAGAACTTCTAAATACACATAGATAGCGCCTAATCCCCACAAACATAAAACTACGTACAAAAGCGCAATGGGATATAGCGATATCCCTAAAAGACGAATAATCAGCGATAGCCGTAAATAATAGTAAATGATAACTTACTTTGGTGGGGGGCTGTCAAACCGGTATAAATGCACCTGTGACAGTGACCCCCAAGTAAGAGAAACACAAATAAATATCAGTGTTTAGTATTTTGAAGTGAACTAAGGTACTCACTTCACTGGGGGGGCTGTCACATAGGTCAGGTGTCGCAACTACCTAGGACAGTGAACCCCCCTGGCCTGGGTCGCTGTAATTCACTTGAGAAAACAAGTAGATCAAAAAAGGGCAGTTTTTACTCACTTCACTGGGGGGCTGCCAAACAGGTGTAATGCAAGTTACCTGAGACAGTACCCCCCCTCCCCCCCGGCCGAGTCTGCTTCTCACGGTCCTCAATTGGAAAATTAGTGTCTTCACTCTTAAAATGGGTTTCTTCAAGTACTTTAATAAGGCTCAACACGTTTCGGGGTTATGCAAAACCCCATCCTCAGGAGCAAGGTATTCAGTAATACATAAAATCAAATAAACTTACATGTTAAATAGATTCCTCTCACCAATGTCTCAAATTCCCACGCTCAGGGGACAAAAAAGAGCGGGAAATCGCGTTAAAACACCGCCTCCGGTCGGTGGAACGCATCCAGAATCCGGAAATCGCGTACCTGCGGCGACTTCCGGTTTCGTGGAACGCATGCCGGCTGCGTGTGGAACGCACGCCGGCTCCGGGGAACGTCACTTCCTATCGCTGTGCGCTCCAACTAATGGAACGCACCGGCGTGGGGAGAGAAGAAAGGGGGAGGGACGCCTTGCAATGTCGGCGTCCAGCTCTTTCTGCCAGTCGCCTGCTAATGGGATCTGGGGGGAGAAGAGGAATAAAATATCTACTTTCTACCAGATTAATTAAAATTATATATAGGGACCCCTAATAAAAGTTGTTTCAAGGTTTGGGGATTTATACTATATAGGTAGAAATGTAATATAATGTAATAGGGGAAGATATACTATATAAAAGGTTTTACCAAAAATATATAAATATGGCAAGGGTAATGGATAGATAAAAAAAAAACATATATATATATATATATATATATGTATATATAGGGCCCCCTGATAGGGGTAATTTCGTGATTTGGGGAGTTATATAGTATAGAGGATTTCATAAATCTACAAAAATAAGGGAAGATATAATAATAATTTAATAATAATAATTTCATGAATTTAACACAGATATAAATATGACAAGGGCAATGGATGTATGGATAAAAACATAAAAATATATAAATAAGTATGAAACGTAAATAATCTTCAAAAAATCTTTATATAATAAAACAAAATAAAAAAATAAGGGCACGGGTGGTTGATACATTGGTGTAGAGGAACACAGAAGGGAGGAAAATATACCTATCATGAGTATAAAAAATATATAAACAATTCATAAAAAATCCGTACATAAAAGTATATGTATAAATAATCAATATCATTAAATATAATCTTTTCCAAAATATATAAAATATAAAGAAATATACATATAAATAGTCAATAGTATATATAATTAGATATAATCCTTTCCAAAATGTATGGAATATAAAATATCAAGTAAAAATTATATGTCATTTACATCTTCAGAAAAAATGTATGAAATGGTGTATAGACAACTCGTAAAAAATCTTCTCAGGTAGATGTTAACTTTTTCGGTCTTGAAGCTAGTAATTAGCATATTCTAGGGCCTCATTTAGACCAAATGGTGAAAGTGTATTCCATTTATATATCCAAAACATCTCCTTTCTTGATAGTGTCTGATAGGATTGTGGAACCCATTCTAACGGAGTCACTTTTAGGCCCTTAGAGTCACCCTCATGGTACAGTGAAAAATGTTTAGATACACTATGTGTGATCACTTTCCGTTTTATGTTCGAGCGATGTTCATTCATACGCTCCCTCAGAGCCTGTATAGTACGACCCACGTATAAAAGCTTGCAGGGACACTCTAGTAAATAAATAACATAGGAAGTATTACAATTCATTACTTGTTTTAAGGGAATCGGTTCTCTTGGTGGCGAGAGGATCAGTGTTTTTCCACAATATATCATTGGACAACACTTACACTTTCGTGAACCACATTTAGATGATCCTACATCGCTCATCGGACCTTTATAGTCTGTTTGTTTAATTTTCTGAGGTAATTTGGGACATGAGGGTGCTAATATATTTTTTGTGGTTTTTGCTCTGCGAAACGTTAAAATAGGAGCTGATGGGATTGTT
Organism: Bufo gargarizans; assembly: GCF_014858855.1. NCBI lineage: Eukaryota > Metazoa > Chordata > Amphibia > Anura > Bufonidae > Bufo > Bufo gargarizans. The sequence continues at coordinate 377,957,689 of NC_058081.1, read as the reverse complement.
TCTTCCATAATTGGATCTTTCAGTAGGATTTTCCAGTGCTTATTGATTATCTTCCTAATATCTGCGTGGCGATTATTGAAATTAGTAGTTAGGCTTACATTCGTATATTTTTGTTGGATTTCTTTTTTTGTAATTTTTGTAAGGCTCTCTTTTTGGCTTTCTTTCAATATTCTAGCTTCAGATTCCGATATTAGTTTATTAGGATAGCCTTTCTCCTTAAATCTTTCTTTCAGAATGTCTAACTGTTCCTTCATAGTAGCATCATCACTGCACTTTCTACGGATCCTTTTCATTTGGCCGTAGGGAATATTAGTTTTCCATCTTTGGTGGTGACAGCTTTTGAAGTTAAGATAACTGTTCGTGTCGACTTTTTTAAAATGGGTTTTTGTGGTTATGGTTTTGTTGATGATCTCTATGTGTAGATCTAAAAATATGGCCTCCATATTGTGGTGGTCTACAGTAAACTTGAGGTTCCATTCATTGGTATTTATTTTATCTACATAAGAAATCAATTCCTTTAATGTCGTCGATAAAACACTTGTAAAACCGAATGTTTGGATGTGTCAAAAGTCCAAAGTCTCTCTCAAATCCCCCCATAAATAAATTCGCGTAAGCTGGCGCGAATTTAGTCCCCATTGCCGTACCTTTTTTCTGTTGGTATATTGTGTTCTAGAAAGAAAAATATTTGTGTTTAAGGATAAAGTCTATGGATTTTAGTATGAATGATTTTTGTGTAATTGGCATCAGGGGATCTAGGTTAAGAACTTTTTCTATTTCTCTAAGTCCTAAAGTATGTGGAATATTGCTGTATAATGAGCATACATCTAGTGTGGCCCACAAAAAATTATTTTCCCACTTTAGAGTTTCCAAAAATGCCAGAAGGTGTGAAGTGTCTCGTAGATAGGACGGTAGATTTAGAACATATTTTTGCAGGATCCCATCTACATATTCTGAAAGATCGGTGGTTAGTGATCTTATGCCCGAGATGATGGGCCTCCCTGGGGGTTCTGTAAAGGACTTGTGTACTTTGGGCAGAAAATAAAATCTTGCGGTAGAGGGATAGTTGGTCTTAAGAAAGTTTTTTTTTCCTTCTTGTTTAGAATACCTGCATGGAAACCCTCATCTATCAGTGTTCCCAGTATCTTTTTGTATTCTGGAGTGGGGTCGTATGGTAAGATATCATAATACTCTTTATCTGCAAGGATACGTAGGGCTTCCTTTTTGTAATAGCTGGAATTCATAATAACAATGCCCCCTCCTTTGTCTGCATTTTTTATCACAATATCTCTATTGTTAGTGAGGGTTTTAAGTGCTCTGGTTTCCCTTTCGTTTAGATTTTTACCGCCCATATCTGGCGGAGCTTTTGAGAAATTTTCTTTGAAGTCAGACAATACTAAATTATAAAAAGTTTCAATGTGTGGACCTTTGCTGTCTAGTGGATAGAAATTTGACTTCATTCTAATATTGGGTATAATTGGGGCAGTGGGTGTTTGGTCCAAATTAGGTTCTTGGGATTTTAGAGTCGGATCTCTAGGTTGTGTATCTACCTGTAGGAACTTCTTTATGGTGAAATGTCTATGTAAGGTTAGTTTACGAACAAACTGATTCAAATCAACAAAAAGTTTGAATAAGTCCGGTTGATTCGTTGGACAAAATGATAGTCCTTTCGCTAGGAGATCTATTTCGTTCTCTTTTAGGGTATAATCAGATAAATTAAAAATGCAGATTTTCTTCTCCTGATTCTATGTCCAGATCTTGCAGAGAGCATTCCTCATGACTGAGGGCCCTCGTCTGTGTGGTAACGACTGCGTTTTTCAACAGGACAATGCTACAGTACACCATGCCCGCAGGACAAGGGACTTCTTCCAGGAGAATAACATCACTCTTTTGGCCCATCCTGCGTGTTCCCCTGATCTAAATCCAATTGAGAACCTTTGGGGATGGATGGCAAGGGAAGTTTGCAAAAATGGACAACAGTTCCAGACAGTAGCTGGCCTTCGTGCGGCCATCTTCACCACTTGGAGAAATGCTCCCACACACCTCATGGAAACGCTTGCATCAAGCATGCCAAAACGAATTTTTGAAGTGATAAACAATAACGGCGGAGCTACTCATTACTGAGTTCATGTTTGAAAGTTGGATTTCTGTTTTGGGGGGGGGGGGTTAAGGTTTTTTTTGGGAGGTGTGGTCCTAAACTTTTGATCAGCTGAAAAACAGCCTGTTTCAGTTTATTTGTTGTTTTCATTAAATTGAATGCTCAAAAAATGTTTTGTCTCACTCCCATTTCTTCTTCTTGCATGTTGAAGCTCTACTTGGAACCTTGTTAAGATTCAGCCATGCTAAATATGATTTTTTTGCCATTTTTCAAGTGGTCTTAAACTTTTGATCAGGACTGTGTATATGTGTGTATATATATATATATATATATATATATATATGTGTATATACAAACACACATACAGTGCCTTGCATATATTTGTTGCCTCATATCGTTTTATATTGTGAGCTGAGTTTGATGTTTTTCTCTTTTTCTTTCTTTTTTTTTTTAGTTCCCTTCTTTATATATAGCAGAAGGACCCAACTTTGCACGAGTATATTTCATCTACAGAGGATATAAAAAGTCTACACACCCCTGTTAAAAGTTAAACTAATACTTTGTTGAAGAACCTTTTGATTTTATTACAGCACTCAGTCTTTTTAAGTATGAGTCTATCAGCATGGCACATTTTGACATTGCAAGATTTGCCCACTCTTCTTTGCAAAAACACTCCAAATCTGTCAGATTGCGAGGTCATCTCCTGTGCACAGCCCTCTTTAGATCACCCCACAGATTTTCAATCGGATTCAGGTCTGGCTGGGCCATTCTAAAACTTTTATCTTCTTCTGGTGAAGCCATTCCTTTGTTGATTTGGATGTATGCTTTGGGTTGTCATGCTGAAAGATGAAGTCTATCTTCATGTTCAGCTTTCTAGCAGAAGCCTGAAGGTTTTGTGCCAATATTGACTGGTATTTTGAACTGTTCATAATTCCCTCTAGCTTAACTAAGACCCCAATTCCAGCTGAAGAAAAACAGCCCCAAAGCATGATGCTGCCACCACCATGCCTCACTGTGTGAATGGTGTTCTTTTGGTGATGTGCAGTGTTGTTTTTGCGCCAAACATATCTTTTGGAATTATGGCCAAAAAGTTCAATACTTGGTTTCATCAGACCATAACACCTTTTCCCACATTCTTTTGGGAGACTTGAGATGTGTTTTTGCAAAATGTAGCCTGGCTTGGATGTTTTTCTTCGTAAGAAAAGGCTTTCATCTTGCCACTCTACCCCATAGCCTAGACATATGAAGAATACGGGAGATTGGTGTCTCATGTACTACACAGCAAGTACTTGTCAGATATTCCTTCAGCTCCTTTAATGTTACTGTAGTCCTCTTGGTAGCCTCCCAGACCAGTTTTCATCTCATCTTTTCATCAATTTTGGAGGGACGTCCAGTTCTTGGTAATGTCACTGTTGTGCCATATTTTCTCCACTTGATGATGTCTTCACCTATGTTCCATGGCATATCTAATGCCTTGGAAAAAAAAATTCAACCCTTCTCCTGACTGTTACATTTTAACAATGAGATCCCTCTGATACTTTGGAAGCTCTCTGTGGACCATGGATTTTGTTGTGGGATGCGACTAAGAAAATTTCAGGAAAGACCAACTAGAGCAGCTGAACTTTATTTGGGATAATTAGAGGCAGTATAAATGATGGCAGGTGTATGCTGACTCCTATTTAACATGATTTTGAATGTGATTGCTTAATTCTGAATACAGCTACATCCCCAGTTATAAGAGGGTGTGCAACCACATTATTTTATTTTAGTTTTCTTCCCTCCACCTAAAAGATTTCAGTTTGTTTTTCAATTGAGTGGTACAGTTTATAGGTCACATTAAAAGTGGAAAAAGTTTTTTGTATCATTTTTTTACAGCACAGAAACCTGACATTTTAACAGGAGTGTGTAGACTTTTCATATCCACTGTATTTCATTTAATGTTTGTGTGCGTCATTAAAAGATATCAACAGTATCCACTATAAGGCCACTTTCACACGGGCGTCGCATGTGAGGGCTGGATAGGATGTGGGTGCTTCAGGGGAAAATCGCCTGCGCATTTTGCCTGCGAGTGGGAGGAGTTTTGTATGCGATTGCGTTGCGTTCTTCAGTTTTTCCGCGCGAGTGCAATGCATTTTGAACGCGCGTGAGAAAAAACTGAATGTGGTACCCAGACCCAAACCTGGACTTCTTCACTGAAGTTTGGGTTTGGGTTAGATATTCTGTAGATTTTATTATTTTCCCTTATAACATGGTTATAAGGGAAAATAATAGCATTCTTAATATAGAATGCAAAATAAATTAGGGATGGAGGGGTTAAAAAAAAAATATTTAACTCACCTCATCCGCGCAGCCCAGCTTGTCTTCTTTCTTCTTCTTTGAGGACCTGGGAGCAAAGGACCTTTGGTGACATCACTGCGTTCATCACATGGTCCATCACCATGGAGATGGACCATGTGGTGGACCATGTGATGAGCACAGTGACGTTACCAAAGGTCCTTTTCTCCCAGGTTCTCAAATAAGAAGAAAGAAAACAAGCCGGGTTGCGCAAACAAGTGGATAAGGTGAGTTTAATTTCAAATTTTTATTTTTTAACCCATCCATCCCTAATTTACTTAGCATTCTGTATTAGGAATGCTATTATTTTCCCATATATCCATGTTATAAGGGAAAATAATAAATATCGTTTTTTTTTTTTACATATGCCAGAAGCATACAAGATGGCTACCCAGAGGAATTATGTATGTATGCCGGCACAGACACCACCTCATATAACTTGGTTATCAATCTGACCGGCTCTGAGCTACCACCAGGCTGTGAGAAGGTCCTCAACCGAGGTCTTAATTACAGCCTGGTGGAGCAGTTTGACCTGGTAGGGTTTGAAATTGATTTGTTTAAATCCATGAGGAAGTTAAACTTAAAAAGGTTGTTGAGTAAGGTTCCATGCAGTATACGGGAGAAGGGTGAGGGTGAGAAGCCGGCGGCCATAGGACCACTGGGGTTCAACATGACTGCCGACTTTAACCCCATGGAAATATCCTGTTTAGAATGGATGACTGAATCAACTTTGAGTACTCCACCACGGGATGTTTCACTGGAAGAGTTTAGAGGGGGCGTGGGATCCACATTTAATCCCCCCTTACCCGCCGACAATAGTATAGACATCTTTCAATGTAAGGTGCTAGGAGGAATCAAATTCCTGGTTTACCCTCGGGCACATAAAACATAGATGTTAAGGAAGAAATAGCATTAAAATGGCTACAAAGCCAAAATAATATCCTTGTTAAACCGGCGGACAAGGGGGGTAATGTGGTTCTCATGACCATCGAGTACTACCTAGGTGAAACTCGCAGACAGCTGGGGAATGCGCAGTCACACGAAGTAGCTGAAAGATTAATACCCCTCTTTCAAAAAACAAACAAACACTTGGTATTTTGTGCCCAAGGTGCATAAGTCGCTGACCCAGCATCCGGACAGACCTATTGTCTCGGGGATTGAGTCAGTGACTGAACCACTGTCAAAGTACTTAGACTGGCTGCTCAGACCCATGGTGCAGCATGCACTGTCTTATTTGAGGGACACTGCCGATTTACTCGTGGCACTGCAGTCCGTGCAGTGGCACGAGAATTTTTGATTAGTGTCCCTTGACATTGAAAGCATGTACACGCGCATCCTGCAGGATGAAGGCATAAAAGCTGTTACAGAAGTTCTGGGTAGCACAGACAAAAGTGAGGCTTTCAGGGATTTAATTAGTGATGCCCTTAGCCTAGTTCTTAAGCATAATGCCTTCATGTTTGGGGATGCGTGGTACAAGCAAAAATTTGGTACAGCAATAAGCACGCCAGTCGCATGTACTTTCGCAAATCTGTAAATATTCAGTCACTAATCCTTTTCTACCGTACATACAAACATACCACAGATTTGTAGACGACATATTTATGATATGGTCGGACACGGAAACTACCTTTTAAACAGTTTGTTGAGCATCTCAATCAGACAAATGATATGAATATGGTGTTTACATATAAGTTAGGAGGCCTGCAGCTTGAATTTTTAGATGCTAGGGATGGTGAGTTGGGAACTGAGGGATATCGCAAACCTACAGCCACCATCCATCAGTATTGCTAAAGCCCAAAAGAAAACAGGAGTGGATCCAAAACATAGATGACATGTGAATGGAATATTTGCATATCTTATGTGTTTTGTACCCACTCCTGCTTTTGGCTACCCTATCATAAGCCAATTCTGATGGGACCATACAGGCCTTACAGCTGCTAAACACACAGGATCCATTGTGTGCCTCAATTTTCCTTCCTTCTGACAGATCAGAAGAAGGGTCAAATAAAAGATGTCAACCAAGCCAAAAAGGCAAAATAGTCGCCCGGTCATGAAGTGGGGAGGGTGGGAGAACAGCTTGAGAAGTCCACAGAGTGGCCCAGTGACATAGTGGGGAGGTGGCAGCAGCAGCAGCATGAGGAGACCACAGAGTGCTCCATTTATATAGTGTTGAGATGGCAGCAGCATGAGGAATCAACAGAGTGGTCCAATGACATAGTGTTGAGTTAGCAGCAGTGTGAGGAGGCCACAGACTGGCAAGGTGACATAGTGTGGAGGTGGCAGCAGCAGCAGCATGAGGAGGCCACAGAGGGGCTAAGTGACATAGTGTTTATTTAGCAGCAGCATGAGGAGGCCACAGAGTGGCATGGTGACATAGTGTGGAGGTGGCAGCAGAAGCATGAGGAGGCCACAGACTGGCAAGGTGACATAGTGTGGAGGTGGCAGCAGTAGCATGAGGAGGCCACAGAGTGGCAAAGTGACATAGTGTGGAGGTATCAGCAGCAGCATGAAGAGATAACAGAGTGGCACAATGACAAAGTATGGAGGTGGAAGCTGCATGAGGAGACCATAGAGTGGCCCAGAGACAGAGTTGTTAGTTGGCAGCAGCATGAGGAGACCACAGAGTGGCAAGGTGACATAATGTGGAGGTGGCAGTAGCAGCAGCATGAGGAGGCCAAAGAATGACCCAGCGACATAGTTTTGGATTTAGCAGCAGCATAAGGCGGCCACAGCGTGGTAAGGTGACATAGTGTGGAGGTGGTAGCAGCAGCATAAGGAGGCCATAGAGTGGCAAGGTGACATAGTGTGGAGGTGGCAGCAGCATGAGAAGACCACAGCGTGACCCAGTGACAGTGTTATTTATCAGCAGCATGAGGAGACTACAGAGTGGCAAGGTGACATAGTGTGGCTGTAATATATTGTAGAAAAGGGTCGGCACTGCCAGAGTGTTTGCGGTGTACGAGTCAGTGGGTAGGCGTCCCAAACTTGCGATGAAGAGAAGGAAGACCGTCACTCGCGATGAATTTTCAATGCTGTAATTTATTCAGTCACTTATTTAAAGCATAGTGACGCGTTTCAGCACACACGTGCTTTCTTCAGACTATATAATACAATCCTATCATTGTGTCTTATATACATCCAAGAGACAAAGAAAGGCAAAAAAACTGAACTGACATCATAATGTGAAGCTCCGCCCACATGGGAGCCGATACAGATTATACAATGATGGATACTATAAATCATAGAAGTCAATGTAGAGAAATCGAGATTCAGGTCCGCTGAAAATAAAACATAAATAAAATGTAAATATTGTGTGCACATGATTGAGAACTAAATAAAGCCAGAGATGTTATATTCGTGATTGAGACCTCTTGGCTCCAGTTGCGATTTCAAGTTATTGAAAGTGTATCACTACCCCGCCGTGGCGGTGATAGGAACAATTTGCTTTTAAAGCGAGAGGCCTATTGGATCCACCGGTTACAAACGGTGGAGCCAAGAGGTCTCAATCGTGAATATAACATCTCTGGCTTTATTTAGTTCTCAATCATGTGTACACAATATTTTCATTTTATTTATGTTTTATTTTCAGCGGACCTGAATCTCGATTTCTCTACATTGACTTCTATGATTTATAGTATCTATCATTGTATAATCTGTATCGGCTCCCATGTGGGCGGAGCTTCACATTATGATGTCAGTTCCGTTTTTTTGCCTTTCTTTGTCTCTTGGATGTATATAAGACACAATGAAAGGATTGTATTATATAGTCTGAAGAAAACACGTGTGTGTGCTCAAACGCGTCACTATGCTTTAAATAACTGACTGAATAAATTACAGCATTGAAAATTCATTGCGAGTGCCGGTCTACCTTGTCTTCATAGTGTGGAGGTGTCAGCAGCAGCAGCATGAGGAAGCCAAAGACTGGCAAGGTGACATAGTGGGGAGGTGGCAGCAGCAGCATGAATAGGCCACAGAGTGGCAAGGTAACATAGTCTGGAGGTGGCAGCAGCAGCATGAGGAGACCTGAGTGGTGAGGTGGCAGCAGCATCAGGAGACCAGAGAGTGATCCAGTGACAGAGTGGGGAGGTGGTTGGCAATAATAGTATCTGCTGACGATGGTGGGTGTAAGAAGGAGCACTTGGCATCAGAAGTGTGGCATAAGAATAGTAGCTGAGACAGGTAGCCAGAAGAAACCGGTCTCTTTTGTCAAGGTTTGGATGAGGCAGCATGGATGATCTAATATGATAAATCAGGCATTGGTGGGTAGAAATCCTGGCTGATCCACGCCTGATTCATCTTGACAAAGGTCAGTCTTTCCACATTTTGGGTGGACAGGCGAGTTCTTCTTAGGGTAACTATGGCCCCGCCGCACTAAACACCCGCTCTGATGCCACACTACTGGCTGGGCAGGACAGCTTTCTTCAGGCCAAACTCAGCCAGTTGCGGCCACAAATCCAGTTTGGTAGGGTTGAACGAACCCGAACTGTAAAGTTCGGGTTCGTACCGAACTTTGGGATTTTTGGACCCCGTACCCGAACCCGACCTTTTCAGTAAATGACAATTTTTTAAAGGCTGCAGAGCAACCAATCAACAAGATTTTAACTCTTTTGCCCTTAGAAGCCATCACAGCCATGCTTACTAATGGCATGGCTGTGATTGGCCAGTGCAGCATGTGACCCAGCCTCTATATAAGCTGGAGTCACATATCGCTGCACATCATTCTGCTCTTACTAGTGTAGGGATAGGATGCTGCTGCTGTGAGGGAGAGAATAGGAAATAATCTGTTATCAGAACTTGTTAACTCTGCGATCTACAGCGATTTCGTTTTGTGGGTGCAGTGCAACATTTTTTTTTTACCCTGCCCGAGCCCAGTGACACAGAAAAATAACTTTTATCCGTCTGTTAGTTAGGTGGGCGTCGGTGGCCATTTTGTGCAAGTTCAGTGCACCAGCACAGCACATGTGCCAGGGACAATAATTTAACCCTGTTCTTTTAGTTCAGTGGGCAACATATACCCATTTTTTAAGTGCACCTGCACTGCATATGTGCCAGGGGAAGGCAAAATAATATAGGGAATCGTTCTGTGAGTTCAGGGACCCAGGGGGTGACATATTCACATTTTTTTCTGTAAAGTACAATCCAAGTAAATCCATCTGTTAGATTCTGTGGGGACAATTTTTATTTATTTTTTGTTGCTAAAAAGTACATTTGCACCCTGTACTGCGTTTGTGACAGTCAAATACAAGCGTTGAATACCACTGTTATATTCTGGGTTTAAAAAAACACCCATTTTGTGCAAGACCATACATTTGGGGCCTTTGCTGCATTTGTGATGGTCCAATACAAGCGTTAAATACTGCTGTTATATTCTGGTTTTAAAAAAACACCCCTTTTGTGCAAGACCCTTCATTTGGGGCCTCTGCTGCATTTGTGACAGTCCAATACAACCAGTCAATACTTCAGTTACATTGTTGGCTGATAAATTAACATTTTTTGTGACCTTGAAGTAATTTTATGAAATTCTCCTGTCACACTGTTGTGTGACCTCAAGAAAATTTTCCTCTTTTTGACACCGGCACTGCCTTACTGTCAGTGAACTTAATTGTTAACTATTGGTGGTTACATTGTTGCATGACATAAAACATCTGTTAGTTTGGTGGGTGAACGCAAAGAATGAGGAGAGCGTCAAATAAGGGACGTGGCCCTGGTCGTGGTGCTGCTGGTGGAGCTCCTGTTGCAGGGAGAGGACGTGGTCGATCTGTGCCAGCTACACACACAAGTGCAACACCTTCCTCAGGTGTGAGTAGGCAACAGAACCTGCAGAGTTATTTGGTAGGGCCGAATGCGGCTCTACGAATGGTGAGGCAATAACAAGTACAGGCGATAGTAGATTAAGTGGCTGACAGTGCCTGCAGTTCCTTCACATTGTCTCCCACCCAGTCTCCTGCTGAAATATAAGAGTTGGCACCTGCAGCCCATGTCCATCGGTCTTTCACCTCACCCCCTTGCAAATCAGCCAAGCAGTCTGAGCCCCAAGTCATGGAGCAGTCTCTTCTGCTTTTTGAAGACTCTGCTAGCAGGGTTTCCCAGGGCCATACACATAGCCCTGCCCCAGAAGTGGAAGAGATTGAGTGCACTGATGCCAACCACTTATGTTTCAGGATGAGTACATGGGAGGACCACCACAGCACGTCTCGGATGATGACGAAACACATATGCTAACTGCTGTGGCTTTCTGCAGTGTTCAGACCAACAAGGAAGGCAGGGGTGAAGACTGGGTGGAAGATGATGTGGAGGACGATGAGGACCCACATGGAATCAACGTCATGCTAGTGAGCTGTCTAGTTCGGAGGAAGAGGCGGTGGTCGCACAGAGGCATCAGCACAGCAAAAGAGGGAGCAGTGTGCAAAAGCATCTGTTACATTTTTGAGTGACATTTTACCATTTTTGATTGTGAATAAACCCCTGTTCTGCATAGGTGACAGGGACCTAAATTTCCAAAAATCGACTGTTACATTCTCGGTAGAGATGTCACGAACATAAAATTTTCCGTTCACGAACGGAGAACGCAAATTTCTGCAAATGTTTGCTAACGAGCGAACCGCCATTGATTTCAATAGGCAGACGAATTTTAAAACCCACAGGGACTCTTTCTAGCCACAGTAGTGATGGAAAAGTTGTTTCAAGGGGAATAACACGTGGACTGTGGCATGCCGGAGGGGGATCCACGGCAAAACTCCCATGGAAAATTACATAGTTGACGCAGAGTTGGATTTTAATCCATAAAGGGCACAAATCACCAAACAATCCAATTTTTTTCAGGCATGATGTTGTATCGATCAGGTAGTGTAAGGGTTACGCCCGCTTCACAGACATTGACAGACCAAACTCCCCTTTTAATGCACAGCAAACAACCGCAAATAGTCCATTTGCCCAACAGCAAACTTCCCATTTGCACAAGGTTGGATACCAAGCTAGCCATGTCCTGTTGATGTCATTGAAGGTTTCTTCCTCCACCCAGCCACGTACAACACCAAGGGTCCCCGAAAGGTGAATTGAATTGATTTTTTGAACGGGGAGATGGTTAAAAAATTGCTGGCTCCCTCCCCTTTGTTTGAATCCACGCCACGGTCACTGCATCTGTGCCGTGCAATTTACTGTCACACCCGATATGAGTGCTATTTTCTGTAGTACTATTCTCATCAGTTTAATCCCTGTTACGTGACGTCCCCAATCTGGGGTCCATTTATTAAATAGATTTTTCAAACGGGGAGATGGTTAAAAAAACGCTTGTTCCCTCCCCTTTGTTTGAATCCACGCCACGGTCACTGCGTCTGCGCTGTGCAATTTACTGTCATACCCGATATGAGTGGTATTTTCTGTAGTACTATTCTTATCAGTTTAATCCCTGTTACGTGACGTCCCCAATCTGGGATCCATTTATTAAATTGATTTTTCGAACGGGGAGATGGTTAAAAAAACGCTGGCTCCCTCCCTTTTGTTTGAATCCACGCCACGGTCACTGCGTCTGCGCCGTGCAATTTACTATCACACTTGATATGAGTGGTATTTTCTGTAGTACTATTCTCATCAGTTTAATAATTGATTTTTCGAACGGGGAGATGGTTAAAAAAAACGCTGGCTCCCTCCCCTTTGTTTGAATCCACGCCAGGGTCAATGCGTCTGCGCCGTGCAATTTACTGTCACACCCGATATGAGTGGAATTTTCTGTAGTACTATTCTCATCAGTTTAATCTCTGTTACATCCCATATCAGGGATTGCCTTTTGTGAAAAAAAATTTAGGCCGGGTACCTTCGACTGCCTTCACAGTGACAGACCAAACTCTGATACACCAAACTGAATTGATTTTAGGAACCGGGAGATGGAAAAAGCAGTCGGTCCTCTTACTCCCAAGTTGGGGCACTGCGCGTGCACGGAGCAATGTGCTGTGACACACTATATGGGTGGTGTCTTGACTAGTACTATTCCTATCAGTTTAATCCCTGTTATGTCCCCTATCTGGGGACGTGTGTCGAATTGATTAATCATTGTCAAATTAACGACATCCTGAAATAATTTTGTTCTGAGCTCTGTACTTGCTTTGTATTGGAATTGATGTGGATTTTTTAAATTTTCAGCATTATTTCTAATGAAAAAAAATCATAATAAAGTCTCTTAATAGTTTATTTTATGTATTAAAAACCCATACAACTTAAAAAATAAAATAAAAAATAATGTTTTTTCTATGAAAAATTATCCAGCCGATCGCTTTTAGTCTGATCATAATGAAGCAACGGCCTTATCTGGGGTGTGGCAACATTGCCAACTGTCACGAACATGGTCATGGTCTTGACTTCTGATCCGCATGCAGTTGCCTGTGGTTTGGTTTTTGTCAATCACATTGTGAGGGCGGCTGGATTGTTGCCTCACATGTGGTTGCCGCTGGCAACATGTTTGTACTTGGCAGTATAGCAGCCTGAGCTGTTGCTAGGCAGCTTGCTGCAATCTGCATGCAGTTGCACCTGACAACCTATCTTTGTTAGGTGTGTCTTTTGTATGTCTAGTGTGCACAGGGTTTTAGTTATGTGTGCACTTTCTCCTTTAAGTGGCTGTCTTCCCTTCCCTGGTGTGAGAAGGGTTAATTCCCTTCTGTGTGTGTGAAAACTAGGTGTGTCTGTGTGGGTGTGGCTACTTGGGCCTATATAGCCTCTGCTGAGAGCAGTAGTCAGAGGGGTAATTCAGCCATGGTCTGCTGGCATCGTCCTCCTACTTTATACCATCTGCCAGTGAGGGCCACCCTTGTGGTCATAGATGTTTATACGTTAAGTTGATGTTGTATTCCTTTTGTTATTTAATGCAGCTGTGGATCTGGGTTTCTGTGTGTGTGTATGTGTGTTGGCTGTGTCCATTTAAGTATGGTGTGGACATCAGCGTGTCAGCACAGGGATCCAGTCAGCAAGGCTGTGGCAGGTAGGTGGAACTAGTGCAGTTTGCCTGCCATATCCATAGGTCTGTTTTTGTACCCCTTTTCCTTGCAGCTTGGCCAGTGAGACTCCTGTTCCTTTGTGCCTAGGAGGAACAGGTCGTCTTACCCTGCTCTTAGTTCAGGGCCACCCTGAGGGCTAGCTGGGAATATTAGGTTCCGGTGTATGAGCCCTCCCACCATAAGAGTTGGCTCATATGGTTAGGAGTCAGGTTCAGGTTAGGGACGCGTTAGGAGGTGACCTGCTCCCTAATTCTGATGTCCTGGCCGAGCAGCGACCAACATCATCTGGCATTGCACGGCTGAGTGTTTTCCCCATCCTCAGACGAGACACCAACACACTCATAGAGGTGATGATCGCTTCATTGTGATATGCAAGCCCCTTCACCACAACAAGGTACCGATCACGAAGGGGAATTGACACATGTATGTGCCTTTTTTTGTTTTGTTTTTGCAGCCACAGTGCAGCACTAGAGGCCAGAAAAATTAGGCATGTACACATGCCTGAAAAATTAGGTATTGTTGCAGGCAGAAAGGTGACTAAAGCATTGTGGATTGAATTCACGAAAGTTATTTGGTATGCAGACATTAAATACAGCAGCGTGGGGACCATTTTGAGGCCAAGGCATGTCATCAGGCCTTTTGTTAGTCAAACGTATCCCCCACTGTCAGTCCCTTTGGGATCCATGCCTCATTCATCTTAATGAAGGTGAGGTAATCAACATTTTTTTGACCGAGGCGACTTCTTTTGTCAGTGACAATGCCTCCTGCTGCACTGAAGGTCCTTTCTGACAGGACACGTGAAGCGGGGCAGGCCAGAAGTTCTATCGCAAACTGGGATAGTTCAGGCCACAGGTCAGGCCTGCACACCCAGTAGTCAAGGGGTTCATTGTTCCTCAGAGTGTTGATATCTGCAGTTAGGGCGAGGTAGTCTGCTACCTGTCGGTCGAGTCGTTCTCTAAGGCTGGATCCCGAAGGGCTGTGGCGATGTGTAGGACTGAAAAATCTGTAAAGCGTCCTGTCCTTGCCACCGTGGTCATGGTAGGAGGAGGATTACTTTCACCTCTTCCCCTGTTATATTCCCGTTGTGCTGTGACATCCCCCTTATAAGCTGTGTAAAGCATATTTTTTTGTTTGGCTTTGAACTGCTGCATCCTTTCTGACTTCCGGTAATTTGGTAACATTTCCGCCACTTTCTGCTTATACCGGGGGTCTAGTAGCGTGGCCACCCAGTACAGGTCGTTCTCCTTCATCCATTTTACACGAGGGTCCCTCAACAGACATGACAGCATGAAAGACCCAATTTGCACAAGGTTGGATGCCGAGCTACTCATTTCCCGTTCCTCGTCCTCACTGATGTCATTGAGGGTCTGTTCTTCCCCCCAGCCACATACAACACCACGGGTCCCAGATAGGTGACAACAACGAGCACCCTGGGATGCCTGCTGTGGTTGGTCTTCCTCCTCCTCAAAGCCACATTCCTCCTCTGACTCCTATTCCTCATACTCCTCTTCCAGCGTTGCCTGCAGATCCGGCAAGCAATGATGACAAGGCCGTTTCTGGTGGTAATGGTGACCACAACTCTTCCTCTTCACGCTCATCTACAGCCTGATCCAGCACTCTTCGCAGGGCACGCTCCAGGAAGAAAACAAATGGGATGAGGTTGCTGATGGTGCATCCGAAAATTCAGAGAGAAAAGATGGTACAGTCTTGGTAGAAGCCTCTGACAGAGACACCGTGAGGCAATTATCTCTGCAAAAGTCACTCCAACCATTTATTTGCCTTGCTTGCCAATCAATGGTGGGGTTATGTTTAGTGAGCCAGGGTAGCCCCAACACTAGAGGAGTAGGTAATCCGCTTAGGACGAAACATGACATATCCTCAACATGAGCATCACCCACAGTCAAACGGATATTGTGAACTATGCCCTTTAACGATCTTTGAGAAAGTGGAGTGGAATCGATAGCAAAAAAAGGTATATCCTTTTCCAAAGTGCATACCTGGAAACCATGCGTTATAGCAAATTGATTATCAATGAGATTGACAGCTGCTCCACTATCTACAAAAATCTCACAAACAATGTTCTTGCTGTCTAGCGCCACCCTGGCAGGTAGGAGAAAACGGCAAACCTTCAATTTCCGCATCAACCTTGCCAATAGTAGCAAATGGAAAGTTTTTAGAGGTGTTTTTTTCTTTTTGTTTCTTTTTTATTACCCTCAGAAAACTCCATGAATCTCCTAGAGGGGCAAACATTAGCCAAATGATTTATACCCCCACAACAGAAACAAACCCTCCTCTGAGAGCTGAATTCTCTACTATCAGAGGCAAGCAAACCCAGCTGCATGGCCTCCTGCTCAGAGGGGATTGAGAGGGACTGAGACCCCTGCGTACTGAATGAGACAGCCCCACTGTCCTTGGGCTGAATATGCCAGGAAGGAGTGGTCTCTCCTCTCTCTCTCTAAGACGCCTATCAATACGAACAGCTAGAGACATGGCAGACTCCAACGAGGCAGGTCTCTCATGAAAAGCAAATGCATCTTTCAATCCCTCCGAAAGACCATGGCAAAATTGACTTTGGAGTGCAGCATCGTTCCAACCAGTATCAGCTGCCCATCTCTAAAAATCAGAACAATATATCTCTGCGGATTGTTTACCCTGGCATAAAATACGCAGTTTAGATTCAGCCAGAGCAATACGATCTGGGTCATCATATATCTGCCCCAGGGCTACAAAAAATGCATCCACCGATCAGAGGGGCCGTGCCCCCACCGGCAACGAAAAGGCCCAAGACTGAGCGTTATCCCTGAGCAGCGAGATGATGATCTTTACCCTCTGCTCCTCATCGCCAGAGGAATGGGGAAGTAGGCAAAAATGGAGTTTGCTCTCTAAAGCAAACAAAATTCTCACTACCCCCAGAGAACATATCCGGAAGAGAGATCTTAGGCTCCGAACAAACTCCATGAACGCAAGCAGAACCAGTCACCTGAAACTGAGACACAGTTTTACAGAGATCTGCTACCTCCAGTGAAAGACCTTGCATGTGGTCAATCAAGGCTGAAACCGGATCCATGCTTAAGACAGTAATGGCGGTTTATAATGTCACGGATGATGTTGCAAATAGCTGGAAGTTATGAATAAACGTCCGATTGGCTTGATCCCAAACTAAGGAGCATATAGGTGACCCCTATAAAACCCTAAGAGCTCACCCTGACTGCTAAGAACATACAAGGGTCTCAAAGGTAGACGATTGTATGCCCCCGTACCTAAGACTGTTTGACACCTGAAAACCCTATAATAGCAGGGTCACCTAGAATCAAGCCAGCAAGGAAACACAATACATGAAAGGACTTATCTGAACAAGCAGCAGCAGAAGTCTCCAGCAGTTAACACTTCAATCCAGGAAGTAGTATAAAGCGCAGAGTGAGGCAGTATGGGAGGGAATATAAAGGAAAGAGGATTAGTCTAAATAGTTGACACCTGGGAGAAGGAAATGAGATGAGAAAGTGAAACCAAAACAAAGAACATCATGTAATATGTAGAGAAGGATGTCTGTCAGACCTTCTCACAGAAGTGGCGGTGACAAATAGTCCAGTAGATCTCCAAGCAGAACTGATCAGAACTGATACCTTTTTTGGGGACTGGTAAAAAATTACACGCAGAAGCGCAGGATTACAACAGCAAGGGAAAAGAGGGCACCAGAAGATGAAGTACATAGTTACATAGTTAATATGGTTGAAAAAAGACAAACGTCCATCAAGTTCAACCAAGGGATAGGTGGGGACACAAATCCCAGAAGGAAGTGAGACTCAGATTTCTACACGTTTTCATAAGCATTTATGTTTTTTACTTTTAAGATTTTTTTCTAAACCATTTTAGAAACTGTCCACTGTTCCTGCTGTGACCACGTCCTGAGGAAGTCTATTCCACAGATTGACAGTTCCTACAGTAAAGAAGCTTTGACGCTTCTGGAGACTGAACTTTTTCTTCTTCAGTCGGAGGCAGTGCCCCTCTTTTGAGCACATTTTAAATGGAACAGCTTTTCGCTGTATTTTTTGTATGGCCCATTTATATACTTGTACAGGTTAATCATGTCCCCCCTTAGACGTCTCTTCTCAAGACTAAATAAAATCAATTATTTTAATCTTTCTTCATAACTAAGACCCTCCATGACCCTTATCATTTTAGTCGCTCTCCTCTGTACTTTTTCCAGCTGCAGTGCATCCTTTCTACTGGTGCCCAGAACTTGACTGCGTATTCCAGATTAGGCCACACCAGCGCTATGTAAAGTGGTTGTATTACATCCCTGCCCCACGAGTCCACGGCTCGTTTAATGCATGACAATATCCTGGTGGCCTTAGAAGCAGCTGATTGACATTGTATACTATAATTTTATCTACCATCCACAAGGACACCCAAATCCTTCTCTATAAGTCACTCTCCCAGTGCTACATCACCTAGGACATATGAAGCACAGAGATTATTACTACCAAGATGCATAACTTTACATTTGTCCACATTTGCCAAGTTGATGCCCAATCACTTGTCAGCTTGTAGTTTGTGGACATCTTCCATAGACCGTACAGTTCTACAAATTTTAGTGTCACCTGAAAAAATAATGTGCTATTAATCCCGTCCTCAATATCATTAATAAATAAATGAAATAATAAAGGGCCCAGCACTGAACCTTGGGCTACACCACTTATAACCTGGGACCATTCAGAATAGGAATCATTGACCACAACTCTCTGGACGCGGTCCTTCAGCCAGTTTTCAATCCAATTACAAACTATACTTTCCAAGCCAGTAGGCCTTACTTTACTTATTAAGCGTCTATGAGAGACAGTATCAAAAGCCTTTGCAAAATCCAGAAACACTACATCCACAGCCACCCCTCTGTCCAGGCTACTACTCAACTCCTCATAAAAACAAATAAGGTTAGCCTGACAACTTCTGTCCTTGGTAAACCCATGCTGGTTATCACTTATAATATTATTTATAGTCACATACTCCTGTATATAGTCCCTTAAGATTCCTTCAAACATTTTTCCCACAACAAAAGTTAAACTAACTGGTCTATAATTACCTGTGGAGGACCTTGATCTTTTTTTTAATATGGGCACCAAGTTTGCCTTGCGCACTGTACCAGTCCCTAGAGAATCCTTAAATTATAAACAGGGGCAAAGCAATGACTGAACAGAGCTTTTTAAGGACTCTTGGGTGTAATACATCTGGACCCAGAGTTTTGTTCACATTTACCCTATTTAACTTCTCTTGGACCATATCTGCAGTTAGCCAATTGAGTATATCGCTGGATGTACTAACAACCCCGGCGCCACAGATATCAGCTCCTTTCTCTTCTTTTGTATATACAGAGCTAAAAAACCAATTTAGGTACTCTGCCTTTTCCTTATCTTCAGTGACTACCCCCCCCCCCCCCACTTTACCATTATTTAGGGACCTACCTGCTCAGACCTAGGTTTTTTAGCATTTATATATTTAAAAAACTTTTTGGGATTTGTTTTGCTTTCTTTTGCTACCTGCAGTTCGTTTTGTATCTTTGCTAATTTTATCTCCTTTTTGCAGATTTTATTAAGCCCTTTGTAATCTTCAAACACTACAGCTGACCCCTCAGATTTGTATTTTTTAAATGCTCTCTTTTTGTCTTTTATAGCTCTTTTTACAGTAGCTGTAAGCCATGGGGGGTTTAATTTTAGCCGTTTATACTTGTTACCTAAAGGGATAAATTTTTTTGTGCAATTACTCAATCTGGATTTGAAGCTGTCCTATTTATCCCTTTGTATTATTATGTGAGAGTAGCTGCTTCCAGTCTATTCCTTGAAATTCTGCCCTCAATCAAGGGAAATTAGCCTTTTTGAAACTTAGTGTCTTTGCTGTGCCTGACAGAGTATGCTTCTTATAGTTTAGGGGGAATATAATTATATTGTGGTCACTATTACCTAGTGTGTCTCGAACAGTAACATTACCAGCAAGCTCTGCATCATTAGAAATTACCATATCCAACAGAGAATCGCCCCTAGTGGGAGCTTCTACAAACTAGCCCAGTAAGTGGTCCTGCAGCAAGTTGAGGAATTTTCTCCTGTTTGCAGTTGAGGCAGAACCATGACCCCAGTCAATGTCTGGAAAGTTAGAATCTCCCATTATGACTACTGTACCAGCCTGTGCCGCCCACTCTATTTGGTTATACAGTTGCGTTTCTATCTCTTCTGTGATGTTAGGGGTCTATAGATTGCCCCAAGTATTATTTTTCCAGTGTTTATATCCCTTTGAACTTCCACCCATAAGGTTTCCACATCCTCACCATCCTCACGCACAATTGCCTATTTCACACTTGTCTTCAAATCACTCCTCACATACAGGCACACGCCACTACCTTTTCTATTGACCCGGTCTTTCCTAAATAGTGTAAAACCCTCAATATTAACAGCCCAGTCATGCGAAAAGTCCAACCATGTCTCAGCCACACCAACTACATCTATGTGTTCCTCTAGTACCATATCCTCTAGCTCCCCCATTTTTCTACCTAGACTTCTGGCATTTGTGAAAATACATTTTAAATTACTATTACCTGTAAAGTGATTATCCAGGATTTTTTGGTTACCTTGGTTTATTTTTGCATGTAACAGGTTATTGTTACCAGCAGTTCTATTTTTTATAAATGTGTAGTTTTTCCAGTCTTCTCTCTATTTTTCTTGCTAACCATGGGTGTAGGGATTGCCATAGCAATGGCTATGGGGCCCTACGCCACTGGGGGCCCAGGCCACAGGCTGAGGATAAAAAAAAAAGAGTTCATGTGGCGTAGCTACAGGGGTCGCAGGCCCCTCTAGGACAGACAGAGAAAGCGCTATCTGCAGGGCCTGCAGGCTGTGGGCAGTGCGGCTGAGAGGTGTACCTGCAGTGAGGAGAGGGTGTAGTCCCGCTCCCAGTCTGGGCAGCAGTCCTACTGGCTGTAAGTGGAGGAGGCAGAGCGTACAGCGAAGCTGCGTGCTGCTGGGCCTGGCAGCGCTGCTGGAGTGTGGGCGGACGGACGTTCAAGTGGCTGTGAGGTGAGGCCTGACTGACTCTGAGACTGGTCCAGGACCATTATATTTGGGGAGGAGGGGGAGCAGGACCCTGGAGGTCTGGACCAGTACATTTAAGGAGAAGGGGGAAGCAGGACCCTGGAGGTCTGGACCAGCACATTTAAGGAGAAGGGGGGAGCGGGTCCCTGGAGGTCTGGTCTGGACCATTATATAGGGGGAACAGGACACTGGTGGTCTGGACCATTATATCTTGGGAGGAGTGGGGAGTGGGATCCCCGAGGTCTGGACCATTATATCTGGGGAGGAGGGGGGAGCAGGACCCTGGAGGTCTGGACCATTATATAGGGGGGAACAGGACACTGGAGGTCTGGACCATTCTATTTAGGGGGGGAGCAGGACCCTGGAGGTCTGGACCATTATATATGGGGTGTAGGGGGAAGGAGGAACCTGGAGGTCTGGACGATTATATAGGCAGGAGGGGGAGCAGGACACTTGATGTCTGGACCATTATATCTGGGGACTGGTGGTGAGAGATTTAGGATGGGTGTGGGGGTGGGAGGTCTAGGAGGGGTATGGGGATGTTGGGGTGGGAGTTCCTGGAGGGGTATTTGGGTGGTAGCTCTGGAAGGGGTGGGAGGTCTGAGAGGTATGTGGGGGTAGGAGATCCGGGAGGGGGGCCCATAATTTTTTTTTTTGCTATGGGGCCCAGTCATTTCTAGCTACGCCCCTGTTGCTAACCCTGGCCTCCACTAAATCCCCACTGTCCCCTTCTATAACCCACTCTCTATCTAAACTATCTAGCCCCTTATTAGCATGAAACCCCCCAGATCCGAGTTTAAAAGCTCCTCCAGCTGTCTAACCATTTTTTTCCCCATGGCAGTTGCACCCTCCCCATTGAAGTGCAGCCCATCCCTACTGCATAGCCTTTAACCGACTGCAAAGTCGGCCCGGTTCTCCATGAACCCAAACCCTTCCTTCCTGCACCAGCTTCTGAGCCACTTATTTAACTCCCTAATGTCCCGTTGTCTCTCTAGCGACGCTCGTGGCACTGGTAGTATTTCTGAAAAGACTACCTTGGAGGTCCTGGACTTGAACTTCTCAACTAGCTCCCTAAAATTATTTTTAAGGACCTTCCATCTCCCACTGACTTTGTCATTGGTGCCAATGTGTGCCATGACCGCCGGGTCTTCCCCAGCACCACCCAGCAATCTGTCAATCCGATTTGCAAAATGCTGAACCTGAGCACCCAGCAGACAACACACTGTTTGGCATTCACGGTCTCGGCAACAGATAACCCTGTTTGTTTTTCTGCACTCCTTTTCCCATCCATCCTGCAGCGGTCATCCTCCTGGTTGCTAGGAGAAATGAGCTGTTGCAGTGTTGCTGGCACTGGGCTTTCAACCCTAATATCAGCCAAACAGGCATGTTTACTAGGGCGAGCCAGCTCAGGACTAACCTCCCTGGCACTTTTTCCTCTACCCCTTCTTTCTGCATTAACCCAACTGCTGATCTGATAGTCCTGATATTGCCCTCCTCCACCCCCCTCCATTTCACTGACCCCAGCCAGTGCCTGCACAGCCTCTCTCCAGTTTTGCAATGCCCCTAAGTATTTCAAGCTGCTTATTTAGATCCAAGATCTGGGCTTCCAAACATGATTGCATCTAGTGCAAATGTATTCACCCTCGAACGGCTCTTCAAGGCATGCATACATTGCACAGGACACACACTTAGTGGCATTTTCCATGGAGCACATGTTTAATGGGGATGAACAGTAAAAAAGTAAAACCGTAAATATAAGTTAGAATTAGACCCTGTCTGCAGTAGTTGAAGGACTAGCTAGAATCAAGCCAACAACACACAAGGAAATTCTATCCAACCTTAGTTTCCTGCTCCTTGTCTTAAACTCCTTTTCGTTAAGTGTTAAGCAAAATACTAGTATTTGGCTGTATTTGTGAGAGGAGAGGCTGATTACACGGCTACTTACTTGCACCTGTGAGGCCAGGCTGGGTGGGTACTAGGCTATTTATAGGCTCCTGTAGGCCTAGGCTGACGACGGGTCAGCTGATTTCACTACCTGTGAGTCAGCTCTAGGATACAGCAGCATGGTGTGGAGGCTCCTTACGGCTGGGCGATGGCAGAATGTCTTAGCAGGGCGCTGGTATTCACGGTAGGATCGGAGTGGTTTGCACGGGACCAACGCTGCGGTCCGCGACATGTAGCGCTCTGAGATGTAGCAGAGTCGGGCGCTAAACGGTTGAATGAGGGTTGTTAGTTGGTTCAAGTCATGCACGCTGTGTTTTATATCAATGGTAAGGAAAAAAAAAAAAAAAATGCTGTGGTATTGCATTTGATGGCATGGTGCCTACAGGGCGGCATGCGATGTGCAGTACTCTGGTTCAAAGCAGAGCGGGGTGCTTATGGTCTAGTGAATGCTCGGCTGTCCAGGGGCTTGTTGGGGGTCATTGCATATAGTTGTTGGCCTAGCAGGCGCCTGGTGTAGGTATGGTCGCAGGTTCCTCTATTTAAAAAAATAAATAAAAAAATAAAAAAAAATGTGTGTTTTTAACATGCAGGGGCACATCCGTAGCTAATGCCAAACAGGCAAGGAGTTGGGGTATGTATACCAGGGGTCTGCATGTGGGGATCCATGCAGATCAGTCGAGGCGCCTGCATTTGAGTTCTGATGCTCCTATAGGTAAGAGTGGTTTATCTATAAACTGTATGTTATGGGCACACATGTGTCAGCGGTTCTGTGCTGGGGTACAGGTGCATTATGTTGCCTTATTGTCGTTGCTTCAAGGTTCATGTTCATACACGTTTATGTTTTTCTTTTTTTCTTTTTCTTTTTTGGTGGTGCTGTGGTGACCATCCTGGAAAAAAAAAAAAAAAAAAGCCTGCAGCATTATGTGGGGGCGTTACCTTCATAGCTATGTCCATGTGTCTGCATTTACAATTTATACTCTGTTCACCACTAGAGCTGCGTTCATGCGTTGCTGTTGCATAACATTGATACCCTGTTAGCTCAGATTGCATTCACAGCTGCGTTATACAGTGCTCTTCATGCTCACAGCTGGGCCCATACCATGTTTTCAGGCACTACTCACATCCAGAGCTGCGTTCACCCACCTGTTCATACATCACTTCGGCTTCCACTTAAGGCCGCATTTTTCTTTTCATTGCTACATCATGGTTACTCAGTATTTTCTCGGGGGCAGTCAGTGCACCGCTCTGATACCGTTCTCCTAATGAACATAGCTGCTTCCTTCAGGTTACATTTCTTCCCTCGCAGATGCCTGGCCTCGCCATTAGGGTCTCTCGCGCCTGGCAGTTAATAAGTCCTGTCACGACTTCAGGCAATTACGAAATCCTGTCACGTCTACAGGTTAATAAGTCCTGTCACGTCTTCAGGCAATTACGAAATCCTGTCACGTCTACAGGTTAATAAGTCCTGTCACGTCTTCAGGCAATTACGAAATCCTGTCACGTCTACAGGTTAATAAGTCCTGTCACGTCTTCAGGCAATTACGAAATCCTGTCACGTCTACAGGTTAATAAGTCCTGTCACGTCTTCAGGCGATTACGAAATCCTGTCACGACTACAGGTTAATAAGTCCTGTCACGACTACAGGCGATTACGTCCCGATCCATTATCAGAGTTAAGCGGCATATGCCATCCTCTAAGTTTTTGGGTCCTTTATTAATAATAAGAAATAATTTAAGCAGTGGCCTGGGGGATAAGTATAGGTGTAGTATTTGCTACCAGCAATAGTTGGTGTCCGAGCAGGGCCCTTAGCGAATGGTTGGACTTCATTAAGTCTTCTATCACATTCACCATTGTTATTTCAGTCCGCAGCTCCCGGGTTCAGACCTTCTTGCAATATGTTCATATGATCGTCAACATAGGGGTAAATCGTTTCTGACTACCGACCGCTCTTTCAAAACATCAACTTTAGCTACCTCCTAAAACAACGGCACGTGACAAAGAGGTAAGGTATATAGAAGTCGCTGTTATGTACGGTATATTCCGTACCTTCATCGGGCAGAGTTTTCGGCGTTCAAAGCGGGCATCGTAATGGTATGTATATATTTACTCTAAATACGGTCCATGCTTTTTGGCCCCTTTAGGCTACCCTACAGCAGCAGTTACGGCACAATTCTACTGCTTGTTGAAGATAGGGTTAGATAGGTTAGGGACACCTTTCTGATAGCCGATCCGAACACAAGTGTTAAGCAAAATACTAGTATTTGGCTGTATTTGTGAGAGGAGAGGCTGATTACACGGCTACTTACTTGCACCTGTGAGGCCAGGCTGGGTGGGTACTAGGCTATTTATAGGCTCCTGTAGGCCTAGGCTGACGACGGGTCAGCTGATTTCACCCACCCACCCACGCCATCTTACAGTCACTTCATATAGGGGTGGCCCCCTTTAGGCTACCCTACAGCAGCAGTTACGGCACAATTCTACTGCTTGTTGAAGATAGGGTTAGATAGGTTAGGGACACCTTTCTGATAGCCGATCCGAACACAACTCCACTTAATCAGAAGCCCACTTAGTACAGCAAGCCTCAGGAAGAGTAAGGCTTTATATGGCAATGTGTATCATTCATGACTTTGTTAGGCCATGTATAAAAATACACAAAATCAGAGTTTATAAAAGGTTGTTAATGAAGTAGGAAGTAAAAACAAGGGAGGCGAAAAGGAAGGGGAAGGGCAGGAGTTGTAAAGGGAGGATAGGTAGCAAATAACAATCAAAATTGAGGATAAACAAATATGTGTCCATATAAGAATAATAAAACAAATCCATTCGGCTGTAAGCATGACAGCTTAAAAATCCAAAAAGCCTCCCATTGTTTTAATCTCCTTGGTCTTTGGGGTTTATGAACTGGAATTTGTTCAATGTAAATAAAATTAATCAAAGCTACTGTTAGTGATATTTGGAGACACCTTGCTTTGGGTAGATATTCAATACATTGGATCTGTGATTTTTCATACAACAATCAAATGGTTGTGTGGTTTGGCTAATATATAAAAAATTGCATGGGCATTGAAATATGTAGATAATATAATCATAGTTGCAATTCACAAAAGTCTTGCTAGGGGTAGGTATCCTAGGATAGGGAAAATTACTGTTGTTGAAAATGATTTTGTTCTGTTTGATATAGTTTGACAACACAGATATTGTTTGGAATCACATCTGTATGCCCAAATGATGGTAATAAGAAAGTTTAGGGGATTTTGAGTGGTCAGGATGTACTGATTTGTTCTGTTTCAGTTTTTTCCACCAGCATATATCAGAAGGTGTAGCAGCCTCCATGTTGAATGATATCATTAACCCATCCCCTTCACAGCCTTTTTTAATTAGGTGAAATGTATAGCTGACCATGCGCCTCCTGCTCATGAAAGGTTATCTGGTACAGAGTGACACAACAGGTCATTGCCTGCTCACTCTGAGAGTTAATAATGGTAGCAGTGTTCTTATGGGTTCAGCTCTCATTGAAAGTAGATGCCCACGAATGGCATCGAAAAAGGTTTAGACTTAGGTACCCATCCGTATCAAGATCACTTTGCTGTTGGTGGATGGGAACAGATACTTTTTGATCAAAAAATAGAACTGCTAAGAACCTCTGATTGCATATTATATTAGGTATTAGTTTGTATATTGATCATACACCGTTAGTTTGAAGTCTAGGATGATGGTAGAGAAATGCAGCTGCCAACTCCAGGACAGTAAGTAGAAACTTCCATGCACGTACTAGAGTTGGGTAGAAAACAGAAGCAGAGTTGCTTGCCACACTAAGATAGAGCAATACATGTATTGATTGGTGAAAGGTTACGCTTTATTTGGCAATGTGTATTATTCGTGACTTTGTTAGGCCATGTATAAAAATACACAAAATCAGAGTTTATAAAAGTTTATTAATGAGGTAGGAAGCAAAAACAGGGGACGGGGAGGGGAGGAGTTTTAACGGAAGAATAGGTAGCAAAAATGAAGTTAAACAAATATGTGTACATATAAGAATAATAAAATAAAACAAAGAGTTCAGAATAAGGTCTCGGTGTTCTCGCTCAAAGCTACAGTTGTGTGATGAGAGTAATGTCTGTAGACACTTGGGGTCATTGATCAAACTGGTGTAAAGTAGAACTGGCTTAGTTGCCCATAGCAACCAATCAGATTCCACCTTTCATTTTTGACTGCTCCTTTGGAAAATGAAATATGCAATCTGATTGGTTGCTATGGGCAACTAAACCAGTTCTACTTTACACTAGCTTGATAAATAACCCCAACTGTGTTTTGGGTAGTTATTCAATATGTTGGATCTGTGCTTATTCATAGGACAATGAAATATACAGTATATTGAAGATTGCATGTGCATTAAAGTAAGAAGGTAATATAATCAGAGTTGTAGTTCACAAGGGTCTTGATAGGGATTAGTATCTTTGAATAGGGAAAATTACTGTTGATGAAAATGATTTTTTTCTATGTGATATAGTTTAACAACACAGATATTATTTGGAATCATACCTGTAGGCCCAAATGATGGTAGTAAGAAGGTTTAGTGGCTTTTTGAAGCGGGCAGGATGCAAGATGCACTGATTTGTTCAATTAAGTTCTAGACTTGACAGCGGTAAATCAATAGATGTTGTATATCTGGACTGCTCCAAAGCATTTGACACTGTACCGCTAAAAGGTTAGTATATAAAATGAGAATGCTTGGACTAGGAGAAAATGTCTGTATGTGGGTAAGTAACTGGCTCAGTAATAGAAAACAGAGGGTGGTTATTAATGGTACACACATTTAGATTGGGTCACTGTCCCTAGTGGGGTACCTCAGGGGTCAGTATTGGGCCATATTCTCTTCAGTATATTTATTAATGATCTTGTAGAAGGCTTGCATATAGGGATGAGCGAACTCGAACTGTATAGTTCGGGTTCGTACCGAATTTTGGGGTGTCCGTGACACGGACCCGAACCCGGACATTTTCGTAAAAGTCCGGGTTCGGGTTCGGTGTTCGTCGCTTTCTTGGCGCTTTTGTGACGCTTTCTTGGCGCTTTTTGAAAGGCTGCAAAGCAGCCAATCAACAAGCGTCATACTACTTGCCCCAAGAGGCCATCACAGCCATGCCTACTATTGGCATGGCTGTGATTGGCCAGAGCACCATGTGACCCAGCCTCTATTTAAGCTGGAGTCACATAGCGCCGCCCGTCACTCTGCTCTGATTAGCGTAGGGAGAGGTTGCGGCTGCGACAGTAGGGCGAGATTAGGCAGATTAACTCCTCCAAAGGACTTGATTATTGATCGATCTGCAGCTGTGGGTCATTGAGCTGCTGATACTCAATTGCTCACTGTTTTTAGGCTGCCCAGACCGTTTGTCAGTCACATTTTTCTGGGGTGATCGGCGGCCATTTTGTGTCTTGTGGTGCACTAGCACAAGCTGCGACCAAGTGCATTTAACCCTCAATGGTGTGGTTGTTTTTTTGGCTAAAGCCTACATCAGGGTGAAGCTGTCACACCAAGTGCATTTAACCAGCAATAGTCTGTTTATTTTTTGGCCATATACTACATCAGGGGCAAGCTGCGCCTGTCACCAAGTGCATTTAACCCTCAGTAGTGTGGTTGGTCAAGCTGTCACACCAAGTGAATTTAACCAGCAATAGTCTGTTCATTTTTTGGCCATATACTACATCAGGGGCAAGCTGCGCCCGTCACCAAGTGCATTTAACCCTCAGTAGTGTGGTTGGTCAAGCTATCACACCAAGTGCATTTAACCAGCAATAGTCTGTTCATTTTTTGGCCATATCCTACATCAGGGGCAAGCTGCGCCTGTCACCAAGTGCATTTAACCCTCAATGGTGTGGTTGTTTTTTGGCTAAAGCCTATATCAGGGTGAAGCTGTCACACCAAGTGCATTTAACCAGCAATAGTCTGTTTATTTTTTGGCCATATACTACATCAGGGGCAAGCTGCGCCCGTCACCAAGTGCATTTAACCCTCAGTAGTGTGGTTGGTCAAGCTATCACACCAAGTGCATTTAACCAGCAATAGTCTGTTCATTTTTTGGCCATATACTACATCAGGGGCAAGCTGCGCCTGTCACCAAGTGCATTTAACCCTCAATGGTGTGGTTGTTTTTTGGCTAAAGCCTATATCAGGGTGAAGCTGTCACACCAAGTGCATTTAACCAGCAATAGTCTGTTTATTTTTGGCCATATACTACATCAGGGGCAAGCTGCGCCCGTCACCAAGTGCATTTAACCCTCAGTAGTGTGGTTGGTCAAGCTATCACACCAAGTGCATTTAACCAGCAATAGTCTGTTCATTTTTTGGCCATATACTAAATCAGGGGCAAGCTGCGCCTGTCACCAAGTGCATTTAACCCTCAATGGTGTGGTTGTTTTTTGGCTAAAGCCTACATCAGGGTGAAGCTGTCACACCAAGTGCATTTAACCAGCAATAGTCTGTTTATTTTTTGGCCATATACTACATCAGGGGCAAGCTGCGCCCGTCACCAAGTGCATTTAACCCTCAGTAGTGTGGTTGGTCAAGCTATCACACCAAGTGCATTTAACCAGCAATAGTCTGTTCATTTTTTGGCCATATACTACATCAGGGGCAAGCTGCGCCTGTCACCAAGTGCATTTAACCCTCAATGGTGTGGTTGTTTTTTGGCTAAAGCCTATATCAGGGTGAAGCTGTCACACCAAGTGCATTTAACCAGCAATAGTCTGTTTATTTTTGGCCATATACTACATCAGGGGCAAGCTGCGCCCGTCACCAAGTGCATTTAACCCTCAGTAGTGTGGTTGGTCAAGCTATCACACCAAGTGCATTTAACCAGCAATAGTCTGTTCATTTTTTGGCCATATACTAAATCAGGGGCAAGCTGCGCCCGTCACCAAGTGCATTTAACCAGCAATAGTCTGTTCATTTTTTGGCCATATACTAAATCAGGGGCAAGCTGCGCCCGTCACCAAGTGCATTTAACCCTCAGTAGTGTGGTTCGTCAAGCTGTGACACCAAGTGCATTTAACCAGCAATAGTCTGTTCATTTTTTGGCCATATACTACATCAGGGGCAAGCTGCGCCCGTCACCAAGTGCATTTAACCCTCAGTAGTGTGGTTGGTCAAGCTGTGACACCAAGTGCATTTAACCAGCAATAGTCTGTTCATTTTTTGGCCATATACTAAATCAGGGGCAAGCTGCGCCCGTCACCAAGTGCATTTAACCCTCAGTAGTGTGGTTGGTCAAGCTGTGACACCAAGTGCATTTAACCAGCAATAGTCTGTTTATTTTTTTGCCATATACTACATCAGGGGCAAGCTGCGCCCGTCACCAAGTGCATTTAACCCTCAGTAGTGTGGTTGGTCAAGCTATCACACCAAGTGCATTTAACCAGCAATATTCTGTTCATTTTTTGGCCATATACTAAATCAGGGGCAAGCTGCGCCCGTCACCAAGTGCATTTAACCCTCAGTAGTGTGGTTCGTCAAGCTGTGACACCAAGTGCATTTAACCAGCAATAGTCTGTTCATTTTTTGGCCATATACTACATCAGGGGCAAGCTGCGCCCGTCACCAAGTGCATTTAACCAGCAATAGTGTGGTTATTTTTTGGCCATATCTCAGTCTAATTCTGTCACTAAATCCATACCGGTCACCCAGCGCCTAACTACTAGGCCTCAAATTTATATCCCGCTAAATCTGTCGTTACCGCTGTACTGTTGTGGCTGGGCAAGTTATTTAGTGTCCGTCAAAGCACATTTTTTGTTCTGGGTTGAAATACAATTCCCAATTTAGCAATTTCATAATTTAGTGGTTTCTGCTATATCAGAGCTATTTGAAATCTATCCCTAAAAGGGTATATAATATTCAAGGTGCACATAGGGTCATTCAGAATAACTTCACACACACGCTACTGTGCATTTCCAAGTCTAATTCTGTCACTAAATCCATACCGGTCACCCAGCGCCTAAATACTAGGCCTCAAATTTATATCCCGCTGAATTTGAATACAATACATTGGGCCAAATAATATTTTTGTTGTTGTGGTGAACCATAACAATGAGGAAAACATCTAGTAAGGGACGCGGACGTGGACATGGTCGTGGTGGTGTTAGTGGACCCTCTGGTGCTGGGAGAGGACGTGGCCGTTCTGCCACATCCACACGTCCTAGTGTACCAACTACCTCAGGTCCCAGTAGCCGCCAGAATTTACAGCGATATATGGTGGGGCCCAATGCCGTTCTAAGGATGGTAAGGCCTGAGCAGGTACAGGCATTAGTCAATTGGGTGGCCGACAGTGGATCCAGCACGTTCACATTATCTCCCACCCAGTCTTCTGCAGAAAGCGCACAGATGGCGCCTGAAAATCAACCCCATCAGTCTGTCACATCACCCCCATGCATACCAGGGAAACTGTCTCAGCCTCAAGTTATGCAGCAGTCTCTTATGCTGTTTGAAGACTCCGCTGGCAGGGTTTCCCAAGGGCATCCACCTAGCCCTTCCCCAGCGGTGAAAGACATAGAATGCACTGACGCACAACCACTTATGTTTCCTGATGATGAGGACATGGGAATACCACCTCAGCATGTCTCTGATGATGACGAAACACAGGTGCCAACTGCTGCGTCTTTCTGCAGTGTGCAGACTGAACAGGAGGTCAGGGATCAAGACTGGGTGGAAGACGATGCAGGGGACGATGAGGTCCTAGACCCCACATGGAATGAAGGTCGTGCCACTGACTTTCACAGTTCGGAGGAAGAGGCAGTGGTGAGACCGAGCCAACAGCGTAGCAAAAGAGGGAGCAGTGGGCAAAAGCAGAACACCCGCCGCCAAGAGACTCCGCCTGCTACTGACCGCCGCCATCTGGGACCGAGCACCCCAAAGGCAGCTTCAAGGAGTTCCCTGGCATGGCACTTCTTCAAACAATGTGCTGACGACAAGACCCGAGTGGTTTGCACGCTGTGCCATCAGAGCCTGAAGCGAGGCACTAACGTTCTGAACCTGAGCACAACCTGCATGACCAGGCACCTGCATGCAAAGCATGAACTGCAGTGGAGTAAACACCTTGAAACCAAGGAAGTCACTCAGGCTCCCCCTGCTACCTCTTCTGCTGCTGCCGCCTCGGCCTCTTCTGCTGCTGCCGCCTCGGCCTCTTCTGCTGCTGCCGCCTCGGCCTCTTCCTCCGTCTCTGGAGGAACGTTGGCACCTGCCGCCCAGCAAACAGGGGATGTACCACCAACACCACCACCACCACCTCCGTCACCAAGCGTCTCAACCATGTCACACGGCAGCGTTCAGCTCTCCATCTCACAAACATTTGAGAGAAAGCGTAAATTCCCACCTAGCCACCCTCGATCCCTGGCCCTGAATGCCAGCATTTCTAAACTACTGGCCTATGAAATGCTGTCATTTAGGCTGGTGGACACAGACAGCTTCAAACAGCTCATGTCGCTTGCTGTCCCACAGTATGTTGTTCCCAGCCGCCACTACTTCTCCAAGAGAGCCGTGCCTTCCCTGCACAACCAAGTATCCGATAAAATCAATTGTGCACTGCGCAACGCCATCTGTAGCAAGGTCCACCTAACCACAGATACGTGGACCAGTAAGCACGGCCAGGGACGCTATATCTCCCTAACTGCACACTGGGTAAATGTAGTGGCAGCTGGGCCCCAGGCGTAGAGCTGTTTGGCGCACGTCCTTCCGCCGCCAAGGATCGCAGGGCAACATTCTTTGCCTCCTGTTGCCACCTCCTCCTTCTCGGCTTCCTCCTCCTCTTCTTCCACCTGCTCATCCAGTCAGCCACACACCTTCACCACCAACTTCAGCACAGCCCGGGGTAAACGTCAGCAGGCCATTCTGAAACTCATATGTTTGGGGGACAGGCCCCACACCGCACAGGAGTTGTGGCGGGGTATAGAACAACAGACCGACGAGTGGTTGCTGCCGGTGAGCCTCAAGCCCGGCCTGGTGGTGTGTGATAATGGGCGAAATCTCGTTGCAGCTCTGGGACTAGCCAATTTGACGCACATCCCTTGCTTGGTGCATGTGCTGAATTTGGTGGTGCAGAAGTTCATACACAACTACCCCGACATGTCAGAGCTGCTGCATAAAGTGCGGGCCGTCTGTTCGCGCTTCCGGCGTTCACATCCTGCTGCTGCTCGCCTGTCTGCGCTACAGCGTAACTTCGGCCTTCCCGCTCACCGCCTCATATGCGACGTGCCCACCAGGTGGAACTCCACCTTGCACATGCTGGACAGACTGTGCGAGCAGCAGCAGGCCATAGTGGAGTTTCAGCTGCAGCACGCACGGGTCAGTCGCACTACAGAACAGCACCACTTCACCACCAATGACTGGGCCTCCATGCGAGACCTGTGTGCCTTGTTGCGCTGTTTCGAGTACTCCACCAACATGGCCAGTGGCGATGACGCCGTTATCAGCGTTACAATACCACTTCTATGTCTCCTTGAGAAAACACTTAGGGCGATGATGGAAGAGGAGGTGGCCCAGGAGGAGGAGGAGGAGGAGGAGGAGGAGAAGAGGGGTCTTTTTTAGCACTTTCAGGCCAGTCTCTTCGAAGTGACTCAGAGGGAGGTTTTTGGCAACAGCAGAGGCCAGGTACAAATGTGGCCAGCCAGGGCCCACTACTGGAGGACGAGGAGGACGAGGATGAGGAGGAGGTGGAGGAGGATGAGGATGAAGCATGGTCACAGCGGGGTGGCACCCAACGCAGCTCGGGTCCATCACTGGTGCGTGGCTGGGGGGAAAGGCAGGACGATGACGATACGCCTCCCACAGAGGACAGCTTGTCCTTACCCCTGGGCAGCCTGGCACACATGAGCGACAACATGCTGCAGTGCCTGCGCAACGACAGCAGAGTTGCCCACATTTTAACCTGTGCGGACTACTGGGTTGCCATTCTGCTGGATCCACGCTACAAAGACAATGTGCCCACCTTACTTCCTGCACTGGAGCGTGATAGGAAGATGCGCGAGTACAAGCGCACGTTGGTAGACGCGCTACTGAGAGCATTCCCAAATGTCACAGGGGAACAAGTGGAAGCCCAAGGCCAAGGCAGAGGAGGAGCAAGAGGTCGCCAAGGCAGCTGTGTCAATGCCAGCTCCTCTGAGGGCAGGGTTAGCATGGCAGAGATGTGGAAAACTTTTGTCAACACGCCACAGCTAACTGCACCACCACCTGATACGCAACGTGTTAGCAGGAGGCAACATTTCACTAACATGGTGGAACAGTACATGTGCACACCCCTCCACGTACTGACTGATGGTTCGGCCCCATTCAACTTCTGGGTCTCTAAATTGTCCACGTGGCCAGAGCTAGCCTTTTATGCCTTGGAGGTGCTGGCCTGCCCGGCGGCCAGCGTTTTGTCTGAACGTGTATTCAGCACGGCAGGGGGCGTCATTACAGACAAACGCAGCCGCCTGTCTACAGCCAATGTGGACAAGCTGACGTTCATAAAAATGAACCAGGCATGGATCCCACAGGATCTGTCCGTCCCTTGTCCAGATTAGACATTAACTACCTCCCCTTAACCATATATTATTGTACTCCAGGGCACTTCCTCATTCAATCCTATTTTTATTTTCATTTTACCATTATATTGCGAGGCTACCCAAAGTTGAATGAACCTCTCCTCTGTCTGGGTGCCGGGGCCTAAATATATGCCAATGGACTGTTCCAATGTTGGGTGACGTGAAGCCTGATTCTCTGCTATGACATGCAGACTGATTCTCTGCTGACATGAAGCCAGATCCTCTGTTACGGGACCTCTCTCCTCTGCCTGGGTGCTGGGCCTAAATTTATGACAATGGACTGTTGCAGTGGTGGGTGACGTGAAGCCTCATTCTCTGCTATGACATGCAGACTGATTCTCTGCTGACATGAAGCCAGATTGTCTGTCTTTTACGGGACCTCTCTCCTCTGCCTGGGTGCTGGGCCTAAATATAGGCCAATGGACTGTTGCAGTGGTGGCTGACGTGAAGCCTCATTCTCTGCTATGACATGCAGACTAATTTTCTGCTGACATGAAGCCAGATTGTCTGTTACGGGACCTCTCTCCTCTGCCTGGGTGCTGGGCCTAAATTTATGACAATGGACTGTTGCAGTGGTGGCTGACGTGAAGCCTCATTCTCTGCTATGACATGCAGACTAATTCTCTGCTGACATGAAGCCAGATCCTCTGTTACGGGACCTCTCTCCTCTGCCTGGGTGCTGGGCCTAAATTTATGAAAATGGACTCTTACAGTGGTGGGTGACGTGAAACCTGATTCTCTGCTATGACATGAAGACTGATTCTCTGCTGACATGAAGCCAGATCCTGTTACGGGACCTCTCTCCTCTGCCTGGGTGCCGGGGCCTAAATATATGCCAATGGACTGTTG
The DNA here is from genome assembly GCF_014858855.1 of Bufo gargarizans. Lineage (NCBI taxonomy): Eukaryota > Metazoa > Chordata > Amphibia > Anura > Bufonidae > Bufo > Bufo gargarizans. The sequence goes on along the minus strand of NC_058081.1, from coordinate 377,922,838 downwards.
CAGTGGTGGCTGACGTGAAGCCTCATTCTCTGCTATGACATGCAGACTAATTCTCTGCTGACATGAAGCCAGATTCTCTGTTACGGGACCTCTCTCCTCTGCCTGGGTTCCGGGGCCTAAATATCTGAGAATGGACTGTTCCAGTGGTGGGTGACGGGAAGCCAGATTCTCTGCTATGGGACCTCTCTCCAATTGATTTTGGTTAATTTTTATTTATTTAATTTTTATTTTAATTCATTTCCCTATCCACATTTGTTTGCAGGGGATTTACCTACATGTTGCTGCCTTTTGCAGCCCTCTAGCCCTTTCCTGGGCTGTTTTACAGCCTTTTTAGTGCCGAAAAGTTCGGGTCCCCATTGACTTCAATGGGGTTCGGGTTCGGGACGAAGTTCGGATCGGGTTCGGATCCCGAACCCGAACATTTTCGGGAAGTTCGGCCGAACTTCTCGAACCCGAACATCCAGGTGTTCGCTCAACTCTACTTGCATACTAAAATATCAATTTTTGCAGATGACACTAAACTGTGTAAAGTATTTGACACGGAAGAGGACAGTATACTGCTACAGAGGAATCTGGATAGATTGGAGACTTGGGCAGAGAAGTGGCAGATTAGGTTTAACACTGACAAATGTAACGTTATGCACATGGGAAGGAATAATGCAAGTCACCTGTACATACTAAATGGGTGGTACATACACTGGGTAACACTGACATGGAAAAGGACCTAGGAATTTTAATAAACAGCAAAAAAAGCTGTGTCAGGCAGCTGCTGGCAAGGCCAATAAGATAATGGGTTGCATCAAAAGGGGCATAGATGCCCGCAATGAGAACATAGTCCTACCACTTTATAAATCACTAGTCAGACGACACATGGAGTACTGTGTACAGTTCTGGGCTCCTTTGAACAAGGCAGACATAGCAGAACTAGAGAGGGTACAGAGGAGGGCAACTAAAGTAATAACTGGAATGGTGGGACTACAGAACCATGAAAGATTATCAACATTAGGGTTATTCACTTTAGAAAAAAGATGACTGAGGGGAGATCTAATTATTATGTATAAATATATCAGGGGTCAGTACAGAGATCTAGCCCATCATCTATTTATCCCCAGGACTGTGACTGTTACGAAGGGACACCCTCTGCGTCTGGAGGAAAGAAGGTTTGTACACAAACATAGAGGATTCTTTACGGTAAGAGCAGTGAGACTATGGAACTCTCTGCCTGAGGAGGTGGTGATGGTGAGTTCACTAAAAGAGTTCAAGAGGGGCCTGGATGTATATCTTGAGTATAATAATATTATTGGCTATAGCTACTAGAGAGGGGTTGTTAATCCAGGGAGTTATTCTGATTGCAGATTAGAGTCATGAAGGAATTTTTTTTTCCCTTAAGTGGGGAAAATTGGATTCTACCTCACAGTTTTTTGGTTTTTTTTCCTTCCTCTTAATCAACTTGCAGGATAACAGGCCGAACTGGATGGACAAATTTATTTTTTCGGCCTTATATACTATGTTACCATGTAAATGGCAGTGAGTTTCTTTGCTTTTGTCTATTTATTAAAGTGAGTTAAGATATACAGAGGTACGGTTATAATTAAATCACTGCATTTCAGCATTCTGTAGAATTGTTTTAACAAAGAATGAAAAGTTTTGAGCAAGCCAAGATAAATGGCATGGGTGTGTTTTTAGTTTAATAGCTATTAGCATTCCCTTTGTGTCGTTCATCTTCCCAATGGTCTGTTTACTGTGCATAATGTATTTTAGGGTACCACTGATTATTAATACATCCCAAAGGTTTTCCCCCTGCACGTTAAATTAGTTATTGTTGCTTAAACTGAGGAAGCAGATGAAATATTGAACATATGTAGATGTGTTCACCATTGGGACTTTACTCTCTCATTTCTATGATAATCAATGCAGAATATCCCTTTTGCCTAATTATTTGGTTAAACAAACACTGAGACTTGGTTGAAATATATGCCTGATTATTTAACACCCGCAATTAGGAGGTTTTCCTGCATGACAATAGCACAATTAGCACATACAATGGAGAACATTTCTGCTTTCATTAATATTTCCTATTGTTTATAAAAAACATTTTGTTGAATTCATGATACTTGCTTTTAAAGGCGTTGTCTAATAAAAGTGTTTTTAAAAAAGATTGTTGTCCCAGTTACCATTGATGAGCAGGCCATGTAAGTGTTTGACAGATTCATTCTTAAAAGGACAGTAGCATCAAAATGTTATGCCACATAATACCAAACTATATGTGAATATTTCATGTGATTTTTTTTTTTTCTTTTTACAAAAAACGGATGGAAAGTTTTCTGAATATCATTTTTTTAAGTAATTGCATGTATTTCCTGTCCTGGCTCTTTAACTTCTTCCTTTGTTTCGGCATTTAGCATAGCAAATGGTCTTGCTTAACTTTCTCACTCATTCACTGTAATCAGAGAGGGAAGGGCATGAGTGACTTCATTAGACCATCACACATTACACTAATAAGTACAGTGCTCTCCTATGGACATCTTTATTTAAGTCTATCAAAAGAAAAATACAGCTGTCATCCTAATTCTACTAATCTATTATTTTACTAACAGATATAATAAGCATTCTTCCCTTACAGCAGCAGTAAACTGCCAGTGCAGTATATATCTGTATAGGCATTTTAACGCCTATAATGAAAAAAAAAAAATGGAAAAAATTATTTTAACATTTTCTATGAATATTGAGTTTAAAAAATATATTACCACTTTCTGATGGAAGTGCCCATTTAAAGGGCTTCTGCCATCCTGTTGACACCTTCGAAAGCAGAACCCCCTTTTTATTGCATCTTTGAAGGGGGCTTCCTCTATTAAACACTGCACATTTTTAAGATACATGTAATACATGGTAATAATAAGTCCTCCAGAGCAATAGCAAGTCTTACCAGTAGCTCTCCATTTTAGCTAATAAAAGTCCAAACAAAGCCTATAGAAATTATAGAAAATGCACCCAAGACTTTCAACCCGCATTTTGATTTATTTTTCAAGTGTATTTAATGTATTCTTGATGTGAATTTTCCACCTTCTTATCAACTTCGGTGCATAATAAATGTCGAGTACTCATATATACATATCAAAATTTGCACAACTAGAGCTTCTACACTTTTTGCTGACTTTCTCGACAAGGAGATAAGATTTAGTGGAAAGTGGATGTGGCAACAGTTACAACAATTTGTGCCACAATTCTGGTGACAAATCGATAATTGGCATAGAGGTAGACAAACATGAGTTGTCTTCCTTGTTTTCAAGCTCCACATATTGTGGATTGGGTTGATAGATGGGTTAGTGAAAACCCAGCGGCCATGGTGCACATTGGCACCACTGACAAAGTTAGAGGCAGGAGGAGGGTCCTTAAAATGATCTCAGGGACTTAAATCGCAAGCTGAGGCAAAGGACCTCAAAGGTAGTATTTTCTGAAATGCTACTTGTATCATGAGCCACACCAAAAAGACAGCAAGAGGTTAGGGAGGTAAACAAGTGGCTCAAGAGCTGGTGTAGGAAGGAGGGGTTTGGGTTCCTAGAGAACTGGGTCAACTGCTCTGTTGGCTGCAAGCTCTATTGTAGGGATGGGCTTTACCTCAACTGGGAAGGTGCAGCTGTATTGGAGGAGAAGATGGCTAGAAGGTTGGAGGAGTGTTTAAACTAGGGACTGGGGGAGGGCAAATACATTAAAGCAAAAAATAGTGCAGATAGTGTCCTGGTTAAGTCATGAAACTGGGGTGAATGGGGGGGGGGGGGCGGTAGAATAGTTCATAAGGAAAGGTGTAGGGTAAAATTATATCCAAAACCTCTTAATTGTATATGTACTAATGCCAAGAGCCTGACCAATACAATTAACGAATTGGAAGTAGTAATGTCATGAGGAGGACTATAACATAGTGGGAATAACTGAGACATGGCTACCCAGATGTAGACTGGGAAACTGAAACCTTTGGATCTTATAGCGAAAACAGTTTTTTAGCAATAACTAAAGATCATTACCTTTGCAAACTGGTACAGGATCCAACTAGGCGGGTGGCCATACTTGACTCAATGTTAACCAACAGACCTGACAATGCAACATATGTGCAGGTTGTGAGAAACATCGGAAATAGCAACCATAAAATAATAGTAGGGTGGCTTGTCAGGGAAGCACAAAAACGCTAGACCTCAGGAGCTTAGGGAGGCTAATAGCCTAACTGAGACAATGTCCTCAAAAATAAAAATATAGATAAAAGGATAAAAGTATCCTAAATTTTTATTGTAAAAGGTATACCTTATGGGAATGAAGGTGTCAGAAAAAAAATGCGGATAGAAATGTAAAGGGAGCAATACATGACAACAAGGAAGCATTTAAATTACTAAAACAGGAAAATGGTAAAGAAGCAAAAAAAAATAATCTGAAAGTAAAAAAAAAAAATATGGAAAACACAGATAATGACAGCCAAGCTGAACACAGAGAAACTCATTGTCAAAGACTAAAATTAACCCTAAAATGTTCTCAAATTATATAAATGGTAAAAAGGTTAAACCTGAAAGTGTTGAGATGATGACAAAGGCGTTGTAGATGGTGATGAGGAGAAGGCTAATGTATTATTTTTTTTTATATCCAGTGTATTCACTGATGTAAATTAAATGAGTGTGAAAGTAACCTCCCCTTTACATGTGGCCTTTTTGATCCAGGAAGAAGTGCAATTGCGTCTTAGGCTGCTTACACACTTTCATTATTGTTTTTCAGTATTGAGATCTGGCAGAGAATCTCAATTCTATCTCTCACAATTCCCCCATTTTGAGAAATCTGTGAACTTTTACCGCCCAAAGGTACTTCAGAACAAGCTAATCCTATTCTGCCCTAAAGATTCCCTTCAGGGGGAACAGTACCACAGATACTCTCAATAATCTCAATATTGTATCCCCTTCTTACAAACTTTATTAATAAACATATATATGTCGGAATGGGGAATTATAAAGGTTGCAGGAGTAAGCCGTGCGATTGTACATAAACCAGTGACATTTCTGAGCAACCATTAGTATGCCTTATGCCCACAGACCAGGAATATATCTTCTGGGACTGCAACCACCATACTATTAAACAACTGAGTTATCAATTTGGCCAGTCGGACACCTTCTGCCAGTTCTGGTCCCTTTTCCTGACCCTCTGAGGAGTTAGAGGTTATTCCAGCAATTAAATCAACTAAGGTACGGTTGTTGCAGGCCAGAGTCTTACCCTTTACAGGATCTATACCAACACCAGTCATTGCAGCCGAATTTGTCATGAGGACTAAAAGACATACCTTTCGACCGTATTTGCAAACAACAACAGTGTGTCCAACTTGGAAAACATGACACATTGCACCACATGTTCTCATTCCAGGGGGTAGAGCTATAATCAGCTGGTGGCCCTGATCTGTTTACTATGAACCAGGGGGGCTCAGCCCATCCTGCAAAGGGTAAGGGTATCTCCCTGTTTTTAGTTTGGACTTAACCTGCTTCATGCCTGTGAAAAAGATAGTAGAGTTGGCCAGTTCAGTCAATTCAGATAAACTGAGGGGCATGGCAAAATAGGGCATACTGGCTGAACTCACAGGACTGTGAGTACAGATCCAACAGTCTGTCACTTTTAATTCATCCCTTCAAACAACAACTGATGGTGATGTATCAGAACATTGTCCCATTCATCATTCAGTGGACGAAACACTGCTGACACGCTCAGGGTCAGAGCCACTGTCAGCAGAAGGACCATCATCCTGTGGTTCCAAGACTTTCCTGCAGTGAGAAGCGTGTATTCAGTTGGGGTTTCCTTCAACCTTTACAGCGGTGTGCGTGGTCAACAGTTCTTGAAATGGACCATCGAATCTTGGAACTAGTCCTTTTCTCACATGTCTTTTTATCACCACCCAGTCTCTGGGCTGCAAGTTGTGAGTTCCTTCTATTAAGTCAGGATCTGGAAATAAAGCAAACACCTGTTTATGCGTGTATTCTAGCCTTTTTGTGAGGGCCCATATGTAACTAGTCAGACTGTCATTATTCATCTGCAGCTGCTGGGGAAAGTACAATGCTGACCTGGGGGCACTTCCAAACAGGATCTCAAATGGGGACAACCCTGTCCTCTTGTTTGGGGTAGTCCTTACTGAATATAGAAGCAGAGGCAAGCACTCTGTCCAGGGCCTCTGGATCTCCTGCAAGGCCTTTTATCCATTCAAACGCTCAACTTAGAAAGCATGGATTACCCCTAATGCTGCATAACTTCCCTCATCACTTCAACTGACTCAATAGCTTCAGGAAAACCATACCTGCATATCAGTTCAATGACCAGTTTCTTTGCTGTATTTTTGGCATTTGCTTTGTCTATTGGGAAGGCTTCCGGACAACCTGAAAAGAGATCAACACACATGAGAACAAATTCATACACTCCTACCTTTGGTAGTTGTATATAGTCTATCTGCAGTCTCTGAAACAGGTAACGTGGTCTGTGGGTGTGCTTGCTTGGAGTCTTCACCACTTGACTGGGGTTATTTAGTGCACAGAGAAAACCCTGGAGCAATCCACCCTGTATTAACCACACTTACCATGGCACCTTTCGATAGGTGAGTGGGCCCGTGGGCCTTCTGTGCAATTATAGGATAGAGGGCTCTGGGTAGGCATATTTTTCCTGACACTTTCCAGAGTCCCTGCCCATTCGGCACTGCTCCTCTGAGTCCAGGAGGTCTTTTCTCCTTCATCTGCCTGTGCAGACAGTTTAATCAACACATCTTCAGACATGTGGTGAGGCTCCAGGATGCCGACAGGGATTACCTCAGGTTTCCAAGGCTTCACTGCTGCCTCTTTTGCAGCCACATCTGCCCTGTTGTTGCACCTAGCCTCACAGGTTTGCTGTCTGGTAAGTGCCTTAACCTTGACAATGGCTACTTCCTCTAGAAGCAGTAGTGAGTTCATTAGTTCAAGCACTGAGTCTTTGAGTTTAATGGGCTGACCTGCAGAGGTTAGAAAGTCTCTAGACCGCCATATGGGTCCATAGTCATGTGAAATACTAAAACCATACCTAGAATCTGTATACACCTCAGTGAGTGCCTTCAGCTCTGCCTCCTGCGCAGACATGTGTAGAGGGAGTGGTTCAGCCATGGCTACCTCATGCTGTGTGACCACTGCATATCCAGTGTGGAACTGGCCATCAGCTCCCATATTCCTGCTTCCATCTACAAAACACTCAAAATCAAGGTTATCAAGAGGATTTTTATGAGACAATCCAGAAGTTTCTTGTTGCATCAACTGTATACAATCATGAGAAACATTTTCAGCTAAATCAGAAAAAAGGCTACCTGTGCTACCCTCCCCCATTTCTGAATCTGTGATTGGTAACAAAATAGCAGGATTCAGAGTAGTACATCTTTTGAAAGAAATTAGGAGGGCACATTGGAGTCTGAGTTGTCTAGACATAGAAATATGGTTTGGTTGCACTTGTGTATGTCTTGTGTGTTTACATAACTGTATGTTTCCATCCCCCTCTGCACTTCCTGAAACTCAAACTGATTGCTAAAAAGGAAATTGTGGGGAGGGGGTGAGTGTGGGTGCTATCTATACACAGAAACTGCCATGTCTTCACAGCTGCTCATTAATTTCATTGCCTGCACTGCTGCAACTGCCCTGACACAGGAGGGGGCGCTGCGGGCAATAGGGTCTAAGCTGGATGACTGTGACCCTGAATTTCAGAACAGAGCAAGTTAAATTCCTCATCATATTTTTGAATACTCAGGGCTGGGGCTGAGGTTTTGCACAGCTTCATTGTATGAAAATTATTCGCTGCCTCTTCTGTCAGGTGAAATGGGTCAGATAACAGACAATCACACAGAGGCTGCATTAATATGGAGGCATGTCTAATCCAGGGGCAACAGTATGACACCAGCCCCCTTAGGCTTTGTGCTCCTTTGGGCACTTGAATCCTTTCAACAGCCTCCCTTCTATCTTGGGTTTTCAAAATTGTCACCTTGTTAACTTCTCTAGGAACATGAACCATCCTGTAACTGACAGGCGGCCCCTTAACTAGGTTTCTTCTTTAGTAACAATTGGGTAACAACCGTACTGTCTTACCTTTAGTTTAACTGGCTCATATTCATGGACTGTTTCTCCCATAAATCCCACAGCCGGTATATAATAATGGCTTAACTGGTAAGGCTGCAAGAAACTCTTTCCTACTTTCTATCTCTCACTATTTGTCTGGAAGTTTTCCTCTTCTGCTCCCCGGACTTGTTCGGTATGGTCCCCATGGTCTGTCTCAGTCCAATCCCAGGATTTGGGTCTGGCTCACAAGGTACTTTAACACCCCAATTCCTGAATTCCATAATTTGACGGCCGGCCTTCCCCTAGGTCAGTGATGGCTAACCTTGGCACTCCAGCTGTAGTAAAACTACAACTCCCAAGATGCCGTGCTTGCTTGGCTGCTCTCAGAACTCTATAGAAATAAATGGAGCATGCTGGGAGTCGTAGTTTCACCACAACTGGAGTGCCAAGGTTAGCCATCACTGCCCTAGGTCATCCTCCCTCGGATCATAATCCTTCTGGTACACCGAGTTAAATCGTTACCTTAGGTCCTCCTACCTCAGACAGTCTTTCTGGTTCACCTACTCTAGCTCATCCTCCCTCGGAAAGTCCTTCTGGTTCACCTAGTCAAGACTTAAGCACAGACCACCTTGGGGACCCATCAGATCTATAATAACCTCAACATGGGGTGTCCCTTACAAGTAGCCAACTTTCCTTCTCCATATGTTCTCTATCTCAGCAAATAGAGTTGCTACGGGTTCTGCAGCAGCAATTCTTTCATGTACATTTAACCCAAACACTTCTCACTCCCTTAGAGGGATGGCAGGCACAACCAGACTTCATGAGTCGCATATTCAAAGAATCAGTACGGGAATTTCCTTTGCTACATTGCACAGTTTTTGTGTTTTTTTCCCCCTTCTTCTGAGGGGAGACACAATCAACAAGTATACACAATAAAGAGAAACTTTTCAACTTCTTGTTTACCCACTTGAACATTAACAAGACTAAGACAAGTGGCACTGCCTCTTTAACAACAAGCAGGGCTCACCTCACTGGCAGACAGGATTTTTTCCTGTCTTCCACGGTTGGCCTGCCTGTCAGACAAGCCCCTCTGCCCCCTCGTCTGGCAATTCCTCCAGACTCTCACAGGCAGAAATCTCTTTTGGTCTCCATCAGTCCCATCCCTGCGCTCAAAGCGCAACCTCCTGCCAGGGGAATTCTCTTGCCCTGGTTAATTGCTACCTGGGAGGCGCCTGACACACAACACAAACCACAGAAAACACAGAGAAGAATATCCACAATAGAGTAAATGTCCCTTCTTAGTCTGGTTCTAAAGACCCAAAATGTCAACACCAGTTACTACTCACAGTATGATCATCGTCCATCAGACAGACAGCCGTGATGTAACGAAACAAAGCAACAAGCGGCAGGCAAGATTGCTTACCTTCTCATGGGGCAGCGGTCCCCTCCTCAAGTGCCTTTCGTAACTCCCCAGAGGTCATTTATGTCAGCTACTGATGCTTCATTCTCTCTCAAACACCCAGTTTCAACCTCACAAACTACATTTATACATATGTCAACAACTCCATTGCATCTATGATCCCTAATCCAACCACCATAAGTTTGTTTGAACTTTTCCCACACTTCCACTAGAGTCTTTTCTGTCTTGTAACCCTCTGGGACACTAAGATTATTAGCCATACCTGTCAGTTGTCCACAAGCTTTGTCATTCAACACCAAAGAATACAATTTCTTGACGTCAGTTTCTCCTAGTCCTTCCCTAAAGCTTCCTCACTTGTAACAGTGTACTCTAGAAGACTAAAATTATTTTTCCAGGGAACTCAACTCGGAACACAGAACTTCCCCACTATATACCTAGTGTATTCTGCACTGAGCCTCAACTTATTCAACCCCTCACAGGGTTTCAGGGCTCCTGATTTGCCTTTTTGGTATTCTTACTTATTTTCCGCGTAACATACTGCACAACCGATATCTATGTCAGCAATCCCAGTCTATTGTCTCAAACGTCATAGTCAAAAGTCTTACCCAATAATCATAGGAATATCATCTCTTTAGAGTTCTTTACCAAAAGCAGGCTGGACTGTAAATCGGCTTTTTAGACTCCAACTCCACACCGATTTGGACAGACAGAAGATGAGGCACAGATTTTAGCAAGATAAAGTATCTTACCTTGCAGAGCTGCTTTAAGTGGATCTGTACGTCCTCTGACCGTCTGACCGTGGTTATCGGGGTGTCGAAGGAGAGCTGATTAGTCTAGCCCCACATTGGGGGCCAAGTTTTGTGAGGGCAATTACCCCAGCGTCTATGATTATGGGTTCCAAATTCAAATAGTGTAAAGTGCACAGAGAAGGCTAATACACACAATGGTTGTAATCAGTAATCTGCTTTATTGTAACATTAGCACATAATCTTATACCACAATTATTGGTAGACGCCCAACAGCCGTGCGTCACATAAACCACAAAAAGACAGAAGAAATGAAACCTTTAGCAGAAAGAACAGCAGAAACTAGCATTTATACAAATAGAACAGGAGGGGGGGGAGGTTGTCAGAGCTGCCTGCAAAGAGCTGACACTTGTCTAACATTTTAATAACCTCTAATTGAACTCTGGTTCAGATAGGTATAGGATATACAAGATGGAGTTCTATCTCTCACATCAATACAGGAAAACAATGTTTCTGTTTAGTCCTCATGCATCTGAATGGAAAGAGATACATGCATCAGGATGTCTTCCATTCCGGCAGCATTCCTTTTTGTGACTGGACATAAAATTGCTGCAAGCTGCGGTTTTGTGTCTAGTCATAAAAATGGGGAAAAAAAATGATCCATCACTGAAAGCAATGTAAGTCAATAGTGACAGATACTTTTTTTTAGGACTGTTTTCTTTCTATTTTGATTTCACACAACTGCATCCTAATGGAGCAGATGCATCCTGATGTGCAAAATCAAAACTGATCTGTTTAATTCCAGTATTGAAATCCTCTGACGGATCTTAATATCATATTTAACAACGCAAGTCTGAAAGTAGCCTTAAAAAGGTTAAAATAGATAACCAGGTGCAGATGGCATACATGCTCTTATCCTAAGAGAAATAAGTAATGTAATGTAAGTCTGTTCCATAGCATTGGCACTTAGCAAATGTGATGCAAACATTCAAGAAGGGGAAAAAACTGAGCACAGAAACGGGAGGTCAGTAAGTCTAACAGCTATTGTGGGTAGACTGAAGATTTTCTAAGATATGCCATCCTGGAGTATCTCAATGAAAATAATGCTGTATAAGCACAGGTTTATCATGGGATCGGTCCTGACTGGCTCAAGGTGGGACACTGTAATATATCTTGACTTCTCCAAAGCGTTTGATACTGTTTCACATAGAAGGTTAGTACCTAAAATGAGAAGGTACATATGTAGGTAAGTACAGCAACTGTGCACAAGAAAGACATAACATAGCAGAGCAAGAGAAGGTTCAGGGAAGGGCAAATAAAGTAATAAATGAAATGTGTGGACTACAGTACCCAGAAAGATTATCAAAATTAGTTATTTAGTTTAGAAAAAATGTCTCACGGGGGATCTAATAACTGTATAAATATATCAGAGGTCAATAATAAATTTCTCCCATCATCTATTTATCCCCAGGACTGTGACTTTGAAAAGAGGACATCAACTATGAATAGAGGAAAGAATGTTTCTACATCAACATAGAAGGGGATTCTTTACTGTAAGAGCAGTGACACTATGAAACTCTCTAGCAGAAAATGTGATGATGAACTCACTATACAGGGAGTGCAGAATTATTAGGCAAATTAGTATTTTGACCACATCATCCTCTTTATGCATGTTGTCTTACTCCAAGCTGTATAGGCTCGAAAGCCTACTACCAATTAAGCATATTAGGTGATGTGCATCTCTGTAATGAGAAGGGGTGTGGTCTAATGACCTCAACACCCTATATCAGGTGTGCATAATTATTAGGCAACTTCCTTTCCTTTGGCAAAATGGGTCAAAAGAAGGACTTGACAGGCTCAGAAAAGTCAAAAATAGTGAGATATCTTGCAGAGGGATGCAGCACTCTTAAAATTGCAAAGCTTCTGAAGCGTGATCATCGAACAATGAAGCGTTTCATTCAAAATAGTCAACAGGGTCGCAAGAAGCGTGTGGAAAAACCAAGGCGCAAAATAACTGCCCATGAACTGAGAAAAGTCAAGCGTGCAGCTGCCAAGATGCCACTTGCCACCAGTTTGGCCATATTTCAGAGCTGCAACATCACTAGAGTGCCCAAAAGCACAAGGTGTGCAATACTCAGAGACATGGCCAAGGTAAGAAAGGCTGAAAGACGACCACCACTGAACAAGACACACAAGCTGAAACGTCAAGACTGGGCCAAGAAATATCTCAAGACTGATTTTTCTAAGGTTTTATGGACTGATGAAATGAGAGTGAGTCTTGATGGGCCAGATGGATGGGCCCGTGGCTGGATTGGTAAAGGGCAGAGAGCTCCAGTCCGACTCAGACGCCAGCAAGGTGGAGTTGGAGTACTGGTTTGGGCTGGTATCATCAAAGATGAGCTTGTGGGGCCTTTTTGGGTTGAGGATGGAGTCAAGCTCAACTCCCAGTCCTACTGCCAGTTTCTGGAAGACACCTTCTTCAAGCAGTGGTACAGGAAGAAGTCTGCATCCTTCAAGAAAAACATGATTTTCATGCAGGACAATGCTCCATCACACGCGTCCAAGTACTCCACAGCGTGGCTGGCAAGAAAGGGTATAAAAGAAGAAAATCTAATGACATGGCCTCCTTGTTCACCTGATCTGAACCCTATTGAGAACCTGTGGTCCATCATCAAATGTGAGATTTACAAGGAGGGAAAACAGTACACCTCTCTGAACAGTGTCTGGGATGCTGTGGTTGCTGCTGCACGCAATGTTGATGGTGAACAGATCAAAACACTGACAGAATCCATGGATGGCAGGCTTTTGAGTGTCCTTGCAAAGAAAGGTGGCTATATTGGTCACTGATTTGTTTTTGTTTTGTTTTTGAATGTCAGAAATGTATATTTGTGAATGTTGAGATGTTATATTGGTTTCACTGGTAAAAATATTGAAATGGGTATATATTTGTTTTTTGTTAAGTTGCCTAATAATTATGCACAGTAATAGTCACCTGCACACACAGATATCCCCCTAAAATAGCTAAAACTAAAAACAAACTAAAAACTACTTCCAAAAATATTCAGCTTTGATATTAATGAGTTTTTTTGGGTTCATTGAGAACATGGTTGTTGTTCAATAATAAAATTAATCCTCAAAAATACAACTTGCCTAATAATTCTGCACTCCCTGTAAGAGTTCAAGAGGGGCCTGGATGGATTTCTGGAGTGTAATAATATTATAGGTTACACAAACTAGAATGGCCGTTGATCCAGGGAGTTATTCTGATTGCTGGATTAGAATTGATAAGGATTCCCCCCCAAATGGGTGAAATAGGCTTCCACCTAATGGGGTTTTTCACCTTTCCCTGGATGAAATTTTCAGGATAGTAGGCTGAACTGGGTGAACGTATGTTTTTTTCACTCTTAACTATTTTACTATGTATTTTATGCATCTTGTGAGGTCCATACACTAAAGGCAGAAATGTACACTAGCTAGGTCATCAACATGGGGAACCTCTTTACTTTCACACATTTCATTTTATTTAATAAAAACTAGTGTGCAACTAGCAAATTTCTATATCTCTTGATTTCAAAAATATGCTTGCATCCACTTGAAAAAAAAAAAGCTATAAAGTCAAGGCCCCTAAGGGTCTCACTTCGACCTAAGTTGCAGTCCACAGCCTGTTGGCAAGCAAGATCCATCCCTGGTAACAGAGACTCAGAAGATGGCTGAGAGAAAATAGGGACATGTCAGAGCTTGCTAAGGCTTGTTTAAGGCTACTTTCACACTAGCGTTTTTGCCTAATCCTGCAGGGATCAGCAAAAAAAAAATTCTGTTACTTATAATACAACCATCTGCATCCGTTATGAACAGATCCGGTTGTATTATCATTAAAATAGCAAGGACGGATCTGTCATGAACACTATTGAAATTCAATGGGGAACAGATCCGTTTTCTATTGTGTCAGAGAACACAGATCCTTCCCCATTGGCTTGTATTGTGGGAAAATACACCAAGAGGCGGATGGATAAAAACCGCTGTGTGCGCAGCTGCACCAGATAGTTACTGCTGGAACAGCCTGCTGGATCCATTAACGCTGTTGTGGCCTGCTGGATCCATTAACGCCGGTGTGTTTGTGAACCTGATAAAACAACTGAGATTGTGAACCTGATTAAACAACTGCCTCTGTACTGTATCTGAATATCACAGGAGTCTTCTGCCTTTCTGTAAGTGTGATATATTCCTCCTTATAAGCTTTGTGAACTCCCTAGAAGAAAACAAACATAGTGGGAAGTAAGGAAAGTGATGTTACAGCACTACAGTGCTGGAAGAATGGAGACACACCTTGCTTCTGAGAGAAATGCATCTAGTTGTGCTGCTAAAACAGGGACTAATATGGCTGTAAAAAAAAACACAGAGATAATTGTCCAAAGAACTACAGCCATAATGCTATTTTTTTGAAAACTTGAGTATGCTTTAAACATGGTGGTCCCTTTTTCAAAACGGGCCAATGTGTACAGGCTGAAAATACAAAGAAAGGAATGTATCGTTTGCTGTGTTTTTAGTGTCAGTTTTAAGTCTGTCTTTGGTTCTTGTTGTTGCTCTAAATTTATCAAGTGACACTTGGTTTCTTTAAATTTGGTGCAAATGTGATGTGGTTTCACCACAAGTTACACATATGTAGAGAATGAGCCCAAAAAAGAGATCTAAACACTAAACTTGTCCTTAAAAATACACAATTTTGAAAAGTTGCCAAGTGTTGCAGAGGGGGATACACATTGTACAAAATGGGTCACTAAGAATTATAAATGCCTCCCAAAATGTCCATCTCTGCCTGCCAAATAAAAGCACTGGTATGTTTTGTCTAATGCTAAATCCAGCATTGATTCTGCTTAATGAGCTACATTGACAGATACACGGAACAGAAATATATTAATATTATTACTGTCATCACTACAAGAGGCTTTTTTTTATAATAGTAACCAAGGTCATAAAATGGGGATGGTATAATTTGGAACACACTCTTCATATCTTATACAGCAGTCTGCAATCCAGCTAATTGAAGATGAAGGATAAATCGGTCATTATACATTAGACTAAGAAGATCAAGATGAAGCTGTTTTAGCTGCACTAAAAGGAAATTTGTCACCAAAAATTTCCTCTGGTAGTTAAAACCATGTAGCAACACATATTCTTTTTTTCTAATTTGTTTTTATTTCCTGATTACAGATTTCTTTATTCTGTTTCCTATACATGATTATGGGGGCTGCCATCTTGCCTAAGCTGTACTTAACAATAAAAAGCATTAAGAAAACTGCTTCACGGCAGCCACATGGGCAATAGACACAATAAACTGGAGGGGACCTCACTGACTTCTCTGGGAGAGTTTTCTAGGCGCGTGCTGTGACCTGTGCAGAGGTCATTGTACAAGTAAATAATAGATAAGCTTTGACAATCATCTATTGTGAATGGTGCAACCTGTCTGATTTACAGAGGTGATATTATTACAGGCAGGATTAGAATGACAGATAAGCAGGTAACTGCAGTAAAGTGATCTGCACAGACCAAGAAGTGGTGCCTATTATTAGGCTTAGTGGCCAGTGGGAAAATAGCAGGATTTTATGATTTTTGTTTAAAGGGTAACTGTCATGTTTTCATCAAAAAATACATTTTAGCATATGTTAGGCTACTTTCACACTCGCATTTTGTGCGGATCCGTCATGGACACAACCATCTGCATCCGTTCTGAACGGATCCGTTTGTATTATCTTTAACATAGCCAAGACGGATCTGTCTTGAACACCATTGAAAGTCAGTGGAGGACGAATCCGTTTTCTATTGTGCCATATTGTGTCAGTGAAAATGGATCCATCCCCATTGACTTTGGGTACTTTCATACTAGCGGCAGGATGGATCCGACAGGTTGCTCACCCTGTCGGATCCATCCTGCCGCTATTTTGTTGTGCCGCCAGACTGCCGATCCGTCCCCATTGACTATAATGGGGACGAGGGCGGAGCTCTGGCGCAGCACAGCAGTTCGCGGTGAGAGGCAGCCGGACTAAAAAGTCTGACATGCAGTACTTTTAGTCCGGTGTCATTTTGCCGTGCACTGCCGTGCAGCGCTGGAGCTCCGGCCCGTCCCCATTATAGTCAATGGGGACGGAGCGGCAGCCCGGCGAAATAGCGGCAGGACACAGTGGCTTCGCTAGGTCAAAACATCTGGGGCTTGAGCCCCGGATGTTTTGTTCAGTGCCCCGAATGTTATGCTGCTTGCCTGCCTGGTAGCATTCCAGGGCGGCAGCCGGCAGGGCTCTTAATTGATTGGTCCCTAGCCTGGGCAGCCAGTGGCGAACCCTGCAAACAACCAAAGTACCCCTCACCCCCCTTTTAACCAGTACCAAGGCGCGCCCGCACTTACCTGCGGGCTACTGGCACCGGGCGGAGGTTTACTCATTCAGGACTCAGCAGCGCACAGCCACTGACTGCGTAGGGGAGGGGCGGAACCGGCGGAGGCAGAGCGCGTAGACTGGTGGCAGTGCCCTGCTGAGCCTGTTACTGTAATAAAAAAATATGTACCTTACCCAGCGTAGGATCTGTGGATGGCACTGTTATGGGGAGGGGGATCTGTGGATGGAACAGTTATGGGGAGGGGGATCTGTGGATGGAACAGTTATGGGGAGCGGGATCTGTGGATGGAACAGTTATGGGAGGGGGATTTGTGGATGGAACAGTTGTTGGAAGGGGGATCTGTGGATGGAACAGTTATGGGGAGGGGGATATGTGGATGGAACAGTTATGGGGAGGGGGGTCTGTGGATGGCACTGTTAAGGGCAGGGAGATCTGTGGATGGCACTGTTATGGGAAGGGGATCTGTGGATGGTACTGTTATGGGGAGGGGATCTGTGGATGGTATTGTTATGGGAGGGGGATCTGTTGATGGCGCTGTTATGGATGATCTGTGGGGTTGCCCAGATGGCTAGGCCCTTCACTGTAGTTATTAACCCCATTCAGCAGTCCCTATTTCACTGAAGGGGGGACTGCTGAAAGGGGTTAATAACTACTGTGAAGGACCCCCCAGTGGTGATGAGGGCATGGCTTTATGGGATGGGGCGTGGCTTCATGTGGGCTCATGCCCTGGATGTCTTAAGACCCTAGCAACGCCCATGGCAGGACGGATCAGACAGGGTGAACCGCCTGTCGGATCCATCCTGCCGCTAGTGTGAAAATAGCCTTACATTGTGTGCCAGGATGGATCCATTTGGCTCAGTTTCATCAGGCGGACACCAAAACACTGCAAGCAGCGTTTTGGTGTCCGTCTCCAAAGCGGAATGGAGACTGAACTGATGCAAACTTACGCATTCTGAGCAGATCCTTTTCCATTTAGAATGCATTAGAATGCAAACTGATCCATTTTGGACTGCTTGTGAGAGCCCTGAATGGATCTCACAAACGGAAAGCCAAAACGAGAGTGTGAAAGTAGACTTACTGCTGCAGCAGCATTATGCATAAAGCAATCTTTAGTTTCTTCACATACCAAAGTTTTCTTTGAGTTTTTCCCTTAGTTGCGGCTGTTTAAACATTTACAATATGAGGACTTTCTCAAGATGGCTCCTGTGCCAGTTCTCTGAGGCCAAAACTGCTTTCTCTCACTTCCCATACACACTTGCTGTAGCCAGCAGCTCCCTGCCAGCCAATCAGATTGGATTATTGAGAGACTGTGGAACCATGAACCAGACGTACAACAAGAGATACGTGGAAATAAGAAGGCTTTATTGAAAATCAAGCTGTAAGGCAAAAGTCCAAACGGATGGCTAAACCAAAGCAGGGTCTTGCGAAGCCAGAGGTCAGGAACCAGAAGGGTAGTCAGACGAAGCCTGGATCAGGAACCAGCAGGGTAGTCAGACGAAGCCTAGATCAGGAACCAGCAGGGTAGTCAGACGAAGCCAGGATCAGGAACCAGAAGCAGCAGCAGTCTTAGAAGCATGTGAACACAGGAGGACCAAGCAAGGAACTGAAGCCACAGACCTCCTATATATATGAGCTAGGCATCCAGCTCCTCCCAGTGGGAAGGAGAAGCCGCAGGGTGGGAGGCTACAAGAAACCCAGAAACCAAGATGGCCGCCAGTACATGTCAAACGAAGGAGAACAGCAAGAAGGTAAGACCATGACAGTACCTCCCCCTCAAGGGCCCCTCCTCCGCGGAGTAAAGAACGGTTTCTGAGGGAAGCGTGCGTGGAAGGCTCGGAGCAAGGCAGGAGCATGGACATCTGCGGAGGGAACCCAGGAACGCTCCTCTGGACCATAACCACGCCAATGGACCAAAAACTGCACCCGACCGCGAACCAGGCGTGAGTCCAGGATATTGCTCACCTCATACTCCTCACGATTGCCCACTTGGACCGGACGAGGCTGAGGAACCGAGGAAGTGAAACGATTACACACCAGTGGCTTCAACAGGGAGACATGAAACACGTTGGAGATCCGCATGCCAGGAGGAAGCGCAAGGGCATAGGCTACCGGGTTTACCCTGCGAAGCACTCGGAAGGGACCAACAAAGCGAGGCGCCAGCTTGGGAGTGGGCACTCGAAGGTTGAGGTTGCGGGTGGACAACCATACGCGGTCTCCGACCTGGTAGGAAGGAGCGGGCGCTCGTCTGCGATCAGCCTGGAGTCTCTGGCGCTGCGCAGAGACCTCAAGGGACCTCTGGATCTGTACCCAAGAAGCACGCAGGACGGAAAGGTGATCCTCCACAGCCGGAATATCCTGGGGAGAGAATACCTCCGGTAACACGGCAGGTTGGAACCCATAATTGGCCATGAAGGGAGACGTCCCAGAGGAAGAGTTCACCGCCGTGTTCCTGGCAAACTCAGCCCAAGGCAGGAGGTCAACCCAATTGTCTTGGTGATCGGAGACATAGCAACGAAGGAATTGCTCCAAGGCCTGATTGGATCGTTCTGCGGCCCCATTGGACTGAGGGTGGTAGGCCGAGGAGAAGGAGAGATGAATCCCCAACTGGGAGCAAAAGGAGCGCCAGAACCTGGACACAAACTGACTCCCCCGATCCGACACAATCTCCTTGGGCAAACCGTGCAACCGGAAGACCTCCCTGGCAAAAATCGTGGCCAACTCTTGTGCAGAGGGTAACTTCTTGAGAGGAACACAGTGGCACATTTTGGAAAACCGATCCACAATCATGAGAATGACCGTATGGCCTCGGGATGCAGGGAGGTCCACAATGAAATCCATCCCCAGGTGTGACCATGGACGCTCCCCGGTGGCTATGGGTTGCAAAAGGCCCAACGGACGGTGCCAAGGGGACTTACTCTGGGCACAAACGGAGCATTCCGCTACATATGCGGCGATGTCGGAACGTAGAGAAGGCCACCAGAACAGACGTGAAACAGCCCAGGACAGTTGATTCTTTCCAGGATGCCCCGCGGCCTTGGAGTTATGGTAGGTTCGCAACAACCGAGTGCGCAACTCCTCAGGCACAAAACATCTGCCGTTGGGTCTCCCAGAGGGAGCACCAGATTGAGCCGCCAAAATCTGCTCACCCAGGGGAGAGGTCAGGCTGGTGCGAATGGCGGCCAGGATCTGATTCGGAGGTATGACCGAAGTCGGAATCGACTCCTCCCCGGACAGCTCGGAGTACTGCCGTGATAAGGCATCCGCTCTGATGTTCTTGGAACCGGGTAGGCAGGAGACCACGTAATTAAAACGTGACAAGAACAGAGCCCATCTGGCCTGACGTGGTGTCAATCTCTTGGCCTCAGAGAGGTAGGTCAGATTCTTGTGGTCCGTCAGGATGAGAACCGGAACCACCGAGCCCTCGAGCAAGTGCCTCCATTCTTTAAGGGCCTGCACGATGGCCAATAACTCCCTGTCACCAATCTGATAGTTGCACTCCGCGGAAGACAGTTTCCAGGAGTAAAACCCACAAGGAAGCAGAGGACCCTCTGGTGTTCTACGCTGAGACAGAAGGGCGCCTACTCCCGTCTCAGACGCGTCCACCTCGAGGACAAAAGGCAACCCAGGGTTGGGATGCGACAGAATCAGAGCCGACACAAAGGCGGACTTTAGAGCCTCAAAAGCTCGGATGGCCTCGAGCGGCCAGACCTGGGGATTACTGCCCTTCCTGGTCAGATCCGTGAGAGGCTTGGCTAGCATGGAAAAGTCCCTGATGAACTTCCGATAATAATTGGCGAAGCCCAAAAAGCGCTGCAGGGCACGAAGACCACTGGGCTGGGGCCACTGTAAGACAGCCGAAACCTTCTCAGGATCCATGGAGAACCCCTCAGCGGAAATGATGTAACCTAAGAAGGTTACCTGGGATCGGTGAAATTCGCATTTCTCAAGCTTACCGAACAGCTTGTTCTCTCGTAACCGTTGCAACACTCGTCTGACATCCAGAATGTGGGCCTCCATGGATTCAGAATATACCAAGATGTCATCCAAATAGACCACCACACACTGCTGCAACAGGTCACGGAAAACATCGTTGATGAATTCCTGGAAGACTGCGGGCGCATTGCACAACCCAAAGGGCATAACCAAGGATTCATAATGACCGGTCCTGGTGTTAAACGCGGTCTTCCACTCATCGCCCGCCTTGATCCTTACCAGGTTATATGCCGCCCTCAGGTCGAGTTTGGTAAAGACCGTGGCCCCTTTGAGGCGATCGAACAGCTCGGAAATCAAGGGTATCGGGTAAGCGTTCTTGATCGTGATGCGATTGAGACCCCTGTAATCGATGCAAGGCCTCAACTCACCGCCCTTCTTTTTCACAAAGAAAAATCCAGCCCCTGCCGGGGACGAGGATTTGCGAATGTGTCCGCGTGAAAGCGCCTCCCTCACGTACTCCTCCATGGCCTCATTCTCCGCTACCGACAGTGGATAGACTTTGCCACGAGGAGGAACGGCACCAGATTGTAACTCTATGGCACAATCGTATGGGCGGTGCGGAGGTAGGGCAACCGCACGCACCTTATCGAATACATCCCGGTACTCCTCGTATTCAGGAGGCAACAGAGAGTCCGAGGAAGTACACAGCAACTTGACAGACCCATGGATGCAACTAGCCCCACACTGCGGTGACCACGAGAGGATCTCGGCCGATCTCCAATCGAAAGTCGGATTATGCTTCTGGAGCCAGGGGTACCCCAAGACCACCGAGTAGTGTGGAGACGAAATAACCTGGAGACAGACCGACTCTCTGTGAACGGCACCAATGGCCATCCCCACTGGAAGGGTCTTATGAGTCACGTGTGGCGGCAGAAGGGGTCTGCCGTCTATCGCCTCAAGAGCCAGTGGGGAACCTAGAGGCTGCAGAGGAATGGAATTGGCGGCAGCGAACACACTATCAATGAACAAACCACCAGCACCAGAGTCCACCAACGCCTGGGTCGTCACCGAGCCCCCGACCCAGGAGAGGACAACAGTGATCAGTGGTTTGTCAACACGGGAAACCGGGGACGAGGAGACTCCACCCAAGATCTGCCCCCGACAGGATCTCAGGTGCGAGCGTTTCCCGGACGGTTCGGGCATGCCAACCGAAAATGCCCACCGAGACCACAGTACATGCATCGGCCCTCGCGTCTCCGGAGTACCCTCTCCCCCTCGGACAGGCGAGCAAACCCCAGCTGCATGGGTTCACCCCCAGACAAGTCATCCCCAGGAGGCGTGGGAGGAGAGGGAGGCACGGGTGGGACAGCAAACGTAGGCGCCAATCTGTTAGAAGACCTCCGCAGGCTCTCCTTAAAGGAAGGTCTCTCCCTGAGTCTGGTGTCAATCAAAATCAGGAAAGAAATAAGAGACTCGAGCTCCACTGGTAGGTCCTTAGCTGCAACCTCATCCTTCAAGGCATCCGAGAGACCATGAGAGAAAGCAGCGACCAGAGCCTCATTATTCCAGCCCACCTCTGCTGCCAGGGTACGAAACTCAATGGCGTATTCAGCTACGGATCGTGAACCCTGTCTGATGGACATAAGGAGCTTCGCAGCAGAGGCAGCACGAGCCGGCACATCGAATACCTTCCGAAGAGAAGCAACAAAACCGGAAAACTCGGCAACCACCGGATTGTTGTTCTCCCATAAAGGGCTGGCCCAGGCCAAGGCCTTGTCCGAGAGCAGCGAGATCAAGAAGCCCACCTTTGATCTCTCAGTAGGAAAGGCATGTGGCAGCAACTCAAAATAAATGCCCACCTGGTTAAGGAAACCTCGGCACTGAGTTGGCTCTCCCCCAAAGCGCTGTGGAAGGGGGGCAGAACCGGTCATACCCCGAAACACCGCAGGCGCAGCAACAGGTGTCGGGGTAGACTCTGGCGCAACAACCGGAGCGGCAATAGGAGCGGGCCCAGGAGCGACAACCGACCCATCGGCAACGGAAGCTAAATGAGCCGTGCGTTCAAGCAGGGTTTGCAACGCCACAGCGAACCGACCCAACAGGTGATCCTGCTGATCAAGTCTGGCAACCAGCGTAGGTAGCGAGGATGGCCCTGTACCGTCAGAATTCATGGCTTGGTCCTAATGTCATGGAACCATGAACCAGACGTACAACAAGAGATAAGTGGAAATAAGAAGGCTTTATTGAAAATCAAGCTGTAAGGCAAAAGTCCAAACGGATGGCTAAACCGAAGCAGGGTCTTGCGAAGCCAGAGGTCAGGAACCAGAAGGGTAGTCAGACGAAGCCTGGATCAGGAACCAGCCGGGTAGTCAGACGAAGCCTGGATCAGGAACCAGCAGGGTAGTCAGACGAAGCCAGGATCAGGAACCAGAAGCAGCAGCAGTCTTAGAAGCATGTGAACACAGGAGGACCAAGCAAGGAACTGAAGCCACAGACCTCCTATATATATGAGCTAGGCATCCAGCTCCTCCCAGTGGGAAGGAGAAGCCGCAGGGTGGGAGGCTACAAGAAACCCAGAAACCAAGATGGCCGCCAGCACATGTCAAACGAAGGAGAACAGCAAGAAGGTAAGACCATGACACTCACTCTGAAGCCTAATGCAGGCATGCAGTGTGAAGGACCACCCCTCTGTCTTCTGTTTATACTAAAAGGAAAACATACAAGCCCTAGCAATGGTCTTTTAAGGGAGCAGTGGAACCAACAGAGGACATTAATAAAATCTGCTATTATAGGGTAACTAGCAGAAGGACCCAGCTTCGCACGGGTATATTTCATCTATTTCATTTTATGTTTCAGTGTATCGTAAATAATATCAACAGTTTCCCTCATAACAGTGACCTCTACAGTGCCCGCCCCTTTAACTTTGACTTTCACTGTGACCGCCCCTTTAACTTTGACTTTCACTGTGACCGCCCCTTTAACTGTGACTTTCACTGTGACCGCCCCTTTAACTGTGACTTTCACTGTGACCGCCCCTTTAACTGTGACTTTCACAGTGGCCACCCCTTTAACAGTGACTTTCACAGAGACCGCCCCTTCAACAGTGACCGCCCCTTTAACAGTGACTTTAACAGTGACCGCTCGTTTAACAGTGACTGTCACAGTGTCTGCCCCTTTAACAGTGACATTCACAGTGACTGCCCCTTTAACAGTGACCGCCCCCTTAACAGTGACTTTCACAGTGGCCACTCCTTTAACTGTGACTTTCACAGTGACCGCCCCTTTAATTGCGACTTTTACAGTGACTGCCCCTTTAACTGTGACTTTCACTGTGACCGCCCCTTTAACTGGGACTTTCACTGTGACCGCCCCTTTAACAGTGACTTTCACTGTGACCGCCCCTTTAACTGTGACTTTCACTGTGACCACCCCTTTAACTGTGACTGCTCCTTTAACTGTGACTTTCATTGTGACCGCCCCTTTAACTGTGACTTTCACAGTGACCGCCACTTTAACTGTGACTTCAGTGACCGCCCCTTTTGAATGTGGCTTTCACTGTGACCACCCCTTTAACAGTGACATTCACTGTGACCACCCCTTTAACTGTGACTTTTACTATGACCGCCCCTTTAACTGTGACTCTTACTGTGACCGCCCCTTTAACTGTGACCGCCCCTTTAACTGACTTTCACTGTGACCGCCCCTTTAACTATTACTTTCACTGTGACCGCCGCTTTAACTATTACTTTCACTGTGACCGCCGCTTTAACTATTACTTTCACTGTGACCGCCGCTTTAACTGTGACTTTCACTGTGACCGCCCCTTTAACTGTGACTTTCACTGTGACCGCCCCTTTAACTGTGACTTTCACTGTGACCGCCCCTTTAACTGTGACTTTCACTGTGACCGCCCCTTTAACTGTGACTTTCACTGTGACCGCCCCTTTAACTGTGACTTTCACTGTGACAGCCCCTTTAGGCCTCATGCACACGACAGTTTTTTTCACGGTCCGCAAAAACGGGGTCTGTAGGTCCGTGATCCGTGACCGTTTTTTTGTCTGTGGGTCTTCCTTGATTTTTGGAGGATCCCCGGACATGAAAAAAAAGTCGTTTTGGTGTCCGCCTGGCCGTGCGGAGCCAAACGGATCCGTCCTGAATTACAATGCAAGTCAATGGGGACGGATCCGTTTGACGTTGACACAATATGGTGCAATTGCAAACGGATCCGTCCCCATTGACTTTCAATGTAAAGTCAGGAGTCCCTTTAGGCTACTTTCACACTTGCGCTTGATCGGATCCGTTCTGAACGGATCCGATCATATTAATGCAGACGGAGGCTCCGTTCAGTACGGATCCGTCTGCATTAATAACTTAGAAAAATTTCTAAGTGCGAAAGTAGCCTGAGAGGATCCGTTCAGACTTTCAATGTAAAGTCAATGGGGACGGATCCGTATGAAGATTGAGCCATATGGTGTCATCTTCAAGCGGATCCGTTCCCATTGACTTACATTGTAAGTCTGGACGGATCCGCACGCCTCCGCACGGCCAGGCGGACAGCTGAACGCTGCAAGCAGTGTTCTGGTGTCCGCCTGGCCGTGCGGAGGCGAGCGGAGCGGAGGCTGAACGCCGCCAGACTGATTCAGTCTGAGCGGATCCGCATCCATTCAGACTGCATCAGGGCTGGACGGAAGCGTTCTGCTCCGCTCGTGAGCTCCTTCAAACGGAGCTCACGAGCGGACAGCAGAACGCTCGTGTGAAAGTAGCCTTACTTTCACACTTGCGTTCATATAATGCAGACGGTGGCTAAGTTCAGAACGGATCCGTCTGCATTATATTGTTAAAACATTTCTAAGTGTGAAAGTAGCCTCAGACGGATCCGTCCAGACTTTACATTGAAAGTCAATGGGGGACGGATCCGTTTGAAAATTGAGCCACAGTGTGTCATCTTCAAACGGATCCGTCCCCATTCACTTACATTGTAAGTCTGGACGGATCTGCTTGCCTCCGCATGGCCAGGCGGACACCCGAACATTTTAACTTGAAGCGTCCCCATCACCATGGGAACGCCTCTATGTTAGAATATACTGTCGGATATGAGCTACATCGTGAAACTCAGATCCGACAGTATATTCTAACACAGAGGCGTTCCCATGGTGATGGGGACGCTTCAGGTTAGAATATACTGAAAAACTGTGTACATGTCTGCCCCCTGCTGCCTGGCAGCACCTCAGACCCCCCCCCCCTGTTTTTAACTCATTGGTGGCCAGTGCGGCCACCCCCCCTCCCTCCCCTGTAGTTAACTCATTGGTGGCCAGTGCGGCCGCCCCCCCTCCCTCTCCTGTAGTTAACTCATTGGTGTCCAGTGGGCCCCCCCTCCCTCCCCTGTAATTAACTCATTGGTGTCCAGTGGGCCCCCCTCCCTCCCCTGTAGTTAACTCATTGGTGTCCAGTGGGCCCCCCTCCCTCCCCTGTAGTTAACTCATTGGTGTCCAGTGGGGCCGCCCCCCCTCCCTCCCCTGTAGTTAACTCATTGGTGTCCAGTGGGCCCCCCTCCCTCCGCTGTAGATAACTCGTTGGTGGCCAGTGGGCCCTCTCCCCTACCTCCCCCTCCTAATTAAAATCGCCCCCCCCCCTATAATTGGTGGCAGTGGAGAGTACCGATCGGAGTCCCAGTCTAATCGCTGGGGCTCCGATCGGTAACCATGGCAACCGGGACGCTACTGCAGTCCCAGTTGCCATGGTTGCTTAGCAATTTGTAGAAGCTTCATACTTACCTGCGAGCAGTGATGTCTGTGACCGGCCAGGAGTTCCTCCTACTGGTGAGTGAAAGGTTTGTGCGGCGCATTGCCTATAGCACAGACCTGTCACTTACCAGTAGGAGGAGCTCCCGGCCGGTCACAGACATCACTGCTCGCAGGTAAGTATGAAGCTTCTACAAATTGCTAAGTAACCATGGCAACCGGGACTGCAGTAGCGATTACACTGGGACTCCGATCGGTACTCTCCACTGCCACCAATGAAAGGGGGGGGCGATTTTAATTAGGAGGGGGAGGGAGGGGAGAGGGCCCACTGGCCACCAATGAGTTCTCTACAGCGGAGGGAGGGGGGGCCCACTGGACACCAATGAGTTCTCTACAGCGGAGGGAGGGGGGGCCCACTGGACACCAATGAGTTATCTACAGGGGAGGGAGGGGGGGCCCACTGGACACCAATGAGTTAACTACAGGGGAGGGAGGGGGGGCCCACTGGACACCAATGAGTTAAAAACAGGGGGGGGGGTCTGCCCCCTGCTGCCTGGCAGCACCTGCCAGGCAGCAGGAGGCAGTCATGTACACAGTTTTTCAGTATATTCTAACCTGAAGCGTCCCCATCACCATGGGAACGCCTCTGTGTTAGAATATACTGTCGGATCTGAGAAAAAGCTTTTATGCAGACGGATCTTCGGATCCGTCTGTATGAAAGTAACCTACGGCCACGGATCACGGACATGGATGCCAATCTTGTGTGCATCCGTGTTCTTTCACGGACCCATTGACTTGAATGGGTCCGTGAACCGTTGTCCGTCAAAAAAATAGGACAGGTCATATTTTTTTGACGGACAGGAAACACGGATCACGGTCTCGGCTGCAAAACGGTGCATTTTCCGATTTTTCCACGGACCCATTGAAAGTCAATGGGTCCGCGAAAAAAAAAGGAAAAAGGCACAACGGCCACGGATGCACACAACGGTCGTGTGCATGAGGCCTTAGGCAGTAAATAAATATGGCTGGGTTGTTATGGAAACCTGGAGTAAAACTGTGTTTATGGCAGTTGGGATTTGAAGAGAAAGAATTGCAGGCTTGTATTTGGGGTGGGGGGGGGGGTCATTTTTGGGGAATATGAGACCCAGTCTAAAACCTTCCCAGACATCTGATGTACCTGTGTGCCAAATTTGGTGAAGATCGGTCCAGTCATTTGGTCACGCATAAAGAACGTCTAGACAGACAGACAGACATATAGACAGACAGAAACTCATTTTTATATATATAAGAGATTACAGATCTTCTGACAATCATTGACAGACTAACTCAGGTATACATGCCTAGCTCTAATGAACTATCAAATAAAATACAAATATGACAGTTACCCTTTAATGATAAATTCCATTTAAAGGGATTCTGTCATCAGATTTGAGGCCTATAACCTAAACATATGGCCAGGTCCCTACTAATACCCTGAATCCTAAAGTGACCTTATCAAATGTGCCTGTGGCTCTATTATATAAAACAGGTTTATATAACCTGTCACTCGCGTCCCAAATGTGTCCAAGGGGACGTCTCATCATGCAGGGTGGCTGGCTGCAGCCATCTCCTTTTGGTGTCCAGCGCCGTCTTCCGACTAGAAAATCGCCGCCCTCCTTTTCAATAGAGCCGCCTACCTCACGTCATCACCGCCTCTCTAACCTCAACGCCGCCTCTGAAATCGTCCGCTCTCCTCAGCCAGATCCCGCCCATGCGCACTAGGTATAATCTGATGCGCCCGTGCGGACTCCTGGCAGCGGTCTCGTTGAGCGAAGTGCGCATGCACCGGCCGGCGCACTTCGCTCAAACCTGCCTTGACTGCCCTATTGCAGCCATCCTCTCACAGCTGCACGGGATCTGGCTGAGGGAACGGACGATTTTGGAGGCGGTGCTGAGTTGAGGGAGGTGGTGCTGATGTGAGGAAGGCGGCTCTATAGAAAGGGAGGGCAGCGATTTCTAGTGGGAAGGCGGCACTGGGCACCAAAAGGAGATGGCTGCAGCCGGGCACCCTGCATGATGATATGTCCCCTTGGACAAATTTGGGCTGTGAGTGACAGGTTATATAAACCTGTTTTATATGATAATAGAGCCACAGGCGCATTTGATACGGTCACTTTAGGATTCAGGGTATTAGTAGGGACCTGGCAATTTGTTTAGGTTATATTCCTCAAATCTGATGACAGAATCCCTTTTAAGTATTGTGTTTTAAACTGGAGCAGGCCAAAGTAAAAAGTAACTATTATCACATCCCATATTGCTTTAAATGATCTAAATGTTAATCTGGAGCATGCAATTTCTTCAGCAAGCACTTTTACAATTGCATTTTATGGTCACAAATTAAATATAGAAAGCTGAGTGTATGTGTATGTGTGTGTGTGTATGTATGTATGTATGTATGTATGTATGTATGTACGCTAAAGGAATCTGCACCGTTGCATTTACAATCATAAAATTTGGCACACAGGTAATCAGGTGTCCGGGAAGGTTTTAGACCAGATCTCAGCTCTAGGACGTACCGTTCCTGAGATATTCCCAAAACAAAAAAATGCATTATCCAATAGAAGCTTGGTCACATGACCCTTATCAGTCAATTAAAGCTTGCAGGCCAGTCTCCGCACACACACACACACACACACACACACACACAGCTTTACACCAGGTTTCCATAACATCTCAGCCATTTTTCTTCACTGCTGTAGGTGAGCTTTAAAGGAAATCTGTCACCAGAAGGTGCCCAGAGGGGTGTCGCTCTTGCAGGAAGGAGCCCAGACACGCCCCCTGCCACAATGTGTCCACCCTCAAAAGACAAACGTAAAGACCCCACTCCAAGCCCAGCTAGGTCATGCCCCTGATTTGGTTAAGCCACGCCCCCCACTCCTTAGCAGACAGGGATTGAAAAAATGAAGGTAAAAATCAACTTCTGACAGCTGCAGGGGTGAGAGGGAGGGTGACTTTCTCCCTGCAGCTCATACTCAAACAGTACAGTGCTGCTCTCTTAGAGTGAGCTGTTCAAAAGGACATGCCCCTATCCGGTTAGACCATGCCCCCTACCACTCCTCATCCGACAAGGATTGAAAAAATGAAGTTAAAAATCAACTAGTGTCAGTTGTAGGGGTGGGAGGGACGGTAACATTCTCCCTGCAGCTCACACTTAGACAGCACTGTGCTGCTGTCTTAGAGAGAGCTGTTCAAAGAGACACGCCCCCAATCCAGTTAGGCCACATCCCCTCTCACTCCTCAGCCGACAGGGATTGAAAAAATGAAGTTAAAAATCTACTTCTGTCAGCTGCAGGGGTGGGAGTGAGGGTGACTTTCTCCCTGCAGCTCACACATTTAGACAGCACAGTGCTGTTTGAGAGTGAGCGGTTCAAAAGGACATCCCTGTGTCCATCCAGGCCCTGCGCCAGATGGAGGACAGGGAGTCTGGAGGGGACGGGGTGCTGTAGATGTCACTGTTATAGTGGATAGTGTTGATATCTTTTAACGACACACACAAGCATTAACACGTTCAGGACCTTGGACGAGTATACTTGTCCTGGAGCGAGGGTACTTAGCGCACCAGAACGAGTATACTCGACCTGGCATTAAACTGTCACCATGTCTGCAGACATGGTGACAGCCCTGAGTGCCGGCTGTTACACGTGGCCAGGCACTCAGGCTCAATGCCGAGGGGGGTCCTGTTTAATTTTTTTAACCCCCCCTGCACCCCTGAATGCATTTATGTGGCGGGGTGCAAGGGGGAGGTTTGTAGGCGTTTGCGGGGCGGTGCGGCAGTAGCGGGAGGCGGGCGGTGCGGCAGGTGTGATCCCCCGCCCACCTCCCGCTGAATATTCATTGGTGTTCAGTGGGTATATACCAGAGTGTCAGCACATTGCTGCCTTTGCAGCCCCCAGATGGATGGGGGGACAGAGGGAGGGAGCTCCCCTCCTTCCCCTTCCCTGTCTGCTCAGTTGTGGCAGACGGGGAAGGTTCCCATGGCAACAGGACGCCTTCTTAGGCGTCCTGCTGTCCATGGTGCTAAACAGATCTATGCTAAAAGCATAGATCTGTTCAGTGTAAGTAAAATACAGTACAGTACAATATATATTATACTGTACTGTATTATACAGACATCAGACCCACTGGATATTCAAGAACCAAGTGGGTCTGGGTAAAAATAAAGTAAAAAAAGTGAAAAAAAAGTAAAAATCAAAAAACACATTTATCACTGAATAAAAATTAAAAAAATAAAATACACTACACATATTAGGTATTACCGCATCCGTAACAACCTGATATATAAAACGGTCATGTTACTTTCCCCGCACGGCAAACGCCATAAAAATAAAAAAATAAAAACTATCAGGAAATTGAAATTTTGCCCACCTTACTTCCCAAAAAAGGTAATAAAAGTGATCAAAAGAGTTGCATGTACGCTGAAATAGTACCAATCAAACCGTCACCTCATCCCGCAAAAAATGAGACCCTACATGAGACAATGGCCCAAAAAATACAAAAACTATGGGGACACTATAACATGATTTTTTTTTTGTTTCAGAAATGATATTATTGTGTAAAACTTACATAAATAAAAAAGTATACATATTAGGTATCGCCGCGTCGGTATCGACCAGCTCTATAATAATATCACATGAGCTAACCCCTCAGATGAACACCGTAAAAAATAAAAAATAAAAACTGTGCTAAATAAACCAATTTTTTGTCACCTTACATCACAAAAAGTGTAATGGCAAGCGATCAAAAAGTCATATGCACCCCAAAATAGCGCCAATAAAACCGTCATCTCATCCCGCAAAAATCACCCTACCCAAAATAATCGCCCAAAAACTGAAAAAACTATGGCTCGGACTATGGAAACACTAAGGCTGGGTTCACACTTGAGCGTTTTACAGTGCGTTCCTACGCGCTGTAAAACGCTCAACAAGGAGAAACCAATGCTTCCCTATCGGCATGGTTCTCACCTGGGCGTTTTACAGCGCGTACGATCGTGCTGTTAAACGCCCCAAGAAGTACATGAGCTTCTTTGGGGCATCTCGTCGCGCGTTCCCGTACATAGACTTTCGGGAACGCGTGACAATGGGCGTTCGCTTGTCTCTGTATGTGCGATTGCAAACGCCTGTACAATCGCTCATACAGAGCGCTCCTTTCAGAACGCTCAGGTCTGAACCCAGCGTAAAACATGATTTTTTTTTTTGATTCAAAAATGAAATCTTTGTGTAAAACTTACATAAATAAAAAAAAGTATACATATTAGGTATCGCTGCGTCCGTATCGACCGGCTCTATAAAAATATCACATGACCTAACCCCTCAGATGAACACCGTAAAAAAAATAAAAATAAAAACGGTGTAAAAAAAAGCAATTTTTTGTCATCTAATGTCACAGAAAGTGTAATAGCAAGCGATCAAAAAGTCATATGCACCCCAAAATAGTGCCAATAAAACCGTCATCTCATCCCACAAAAATTGAGACCCTACTTTAGATAATCGCCCAAAAACTGAAAAAAACTATGGCTTTCAGACTATGGAGACACTAAAACATATTTTTTTTTGTTTCAAAAATGAAATCATTGTGTAAAACTTACATAAATAAAAAAAATTGTATACATATTAGGTATCGCCGCGTCCATGACAACCTGCTCTATAAAAATACCACATGATCTAACCTGTCAGATGAATGTTGTAAATAACAAAAAAAAAACGGTGGCAAAAAAGCTATTTCTTGTTACCTTGCCTCACAATAAGTGTAATATAGAGCAACCAAAAATCATATGTAACCTAAACTAGTACCAACAAAACTTCCACCCTATCCCGTAGTTTGTAAAATGGGGTCACTTTTTTGGAGTTTCTACTCTAGGGGTGCATCAGGGGGGCTTCAAATGGGACATGGTGTCCAAAAAAACTGTCTAGCAAAATCTGCCTTCCAAAAACCGTATGGCATTCCTTTCCTTCTGCGCCCTGCCGTGTGCCCGTACAGCACTTTACGACCACATATGGGGTGTTTCTGTAAACTACAGAATCAGGGCCATAAATAATGAGTTTTGTTTGGCTGTTAACCCTTGCTTTGTAACTGGAAAAAAAATAGTCAAATGGAAAATTGGCCAAAAAATTGAAATTCTGAAATTTCATCTCTATTTGCCAATAACTCTTGTGGAACACCTAAAGGGTTAACAACATTTGTGAAATCAGTTCTGAATACCTTGAGGGGTGTAGTTTCTTAGATGGAGTCACTTTTATGGAGTTTATACTCTAGGGTTGCATCAGGGGGGCTTCAAATGGGACATGGTGTCCAAAAAAAACTGTCTATCAAAATCTGCCTTTCCAAAACCATATGGCATTCCTTTCCTTCTGTGTTCTACCGTGTGCCCGTACAGTGGTTTACGACCACATATGGGGTGTTTCTGTAAACTACAGAATCAGGGCCATAAATAATGAGTTTTGTTTGGCTGTTAACCCTTGCTTTGTAACTGGGAAAAAAAAAGTAAAATGGAAAATGTACCCCAAAATTGAAATTCTGAAATGTCATCTCTATTTGCCAATAACTCTTGTGGAACACCTAAAGGGTTAATGATGTTTGTAAAATCAGTTTTGAATACCTTGAGGGGTGTAGTTTCTTAGATGGAGTCACTTTTATGGAGTTTCTACTCTAGGGGTGCATCAGGGGGGCTTCAAATGGGACATGGTGTCCAAAAAAAAAAACTGTCTAGCAAAATCTGCCTTTCAAAAACGTATGGTATTCCTTTCCTTCTGTGCCCTGCCGTGTACCCGTACAGTGGTTTATGACCACATATGGGGTGTTTCTGTAAACTACAGAATCAGAGCCATAAATATTGAGTCTTGTTTGGCTGTTAACCCTTGCTTTGTAACTGGAAATAAAAATTTAAATGGAAAATATGCCAAATAAGTGAAATTTTGAAATTGTATCTGTATTTTCCATTAATTCTTATGGAACACCTAAAGGGTTAACAAAGTTTGTAAAATCAGTTTTAAATACCTTGAGGGGTGTAGTTTCTAGAATGGTGTCATTTTTGGGTGGTTTCTATTATATAAGCCTCACAAAGTGACTTCAGACCTGAACTGGTCCCTAAAAAATGGGTTTTTGAAAAGTTTAGAACAATTTCAAGATTTGCTTCCAAACTTCTAAGCCTTGTAACATCCCCAAAATATAAAATATCATTCCCAAAATGATGCAAACATGAAGTAGACATATGGGGAATGTAAATTAATAAATATGTTTGGAGGTATTACTATGTATTATAGAAGTAGAGAAATTGAAACTTGGAAATTTGCAACTTTTTACAAATTTTTGGTAAATTTGGTATTTTTTTTTATAAATAAAATTTTTTTTTTTTAACTTCATTTTACCAGTGTCATGAAGTACAATATGTGCCGAAAAAACTATCTCAGAATGGCCTGGATAAGTTAAAGCGTTTTAAAGTTATCACCACATAAAGTGACACTGGTCAGATTTGCAAAAAATGGCCTGGTCCTTAAGGTGAAAATGAGCCGGGTCCTTAAGGTGTTAAATGAATTAAATATACCCGAACGAAGCCGGATCCTTCAGCTAGTGCTAACTATCATTTAAATGTAACATCTAAGACCACAAAGCCAGAATATATATATCATTATTCTTCACTATCCACATACTCACACTCTTGCATAAAATTATTTTTATCATATAAAGGAATATGGATTAAATACCCAAATAAATAACTGCCTGTCTTACTAATGGAATGTTTCGGCCGTGTGTGTTAGAGCGTATTCACGTGTGGCAGATTTACTGCAGAAAATTTCTGTGACTGAAATCTGTTCCATGTCAGATTGGGGTTGTTTTGCCAGCAAATCACGTGGATTTCTTATATTAAGACAAACTGGAAAGCCACAGAAATTTCTGCAAGCAAATTCCAGCTGTGACAGAACTGATGGGATACATGTAATCTTTCCTGCACATCCACTATCAGACTTGTTGATACAGTAGCTAAAGTATCTGGTGATGTTGCACAGCAACAACCCTAACTGCTGGAATAGCTGTCCCAATAAAAGTGATCCCAATAAGGAACTTAACTAGTTAACCTTGAGCAGTCTCTGCGGGTTGTACGGAATCCTGTCTTGCATTCAATAGGAAGCTGTTAACAGGTGGAGCAGACAGGTTAAAGAGGACCTTTTACCGCTCCTGACATTCCCCACATACTAACAATTCTGGAGCATCTTCTGTCTTTATGTTGTCCCATTCCTCTATTTTTTCTACTAGAAGTTATGAATAATTGCTAGCAATCTACAGTAAGGGTACAGAGGGGTGGTAACAAGTTGGGGGGGGGGGGAGAGGGGGTGGTACCTGCACAGTCTGGCAATGGCAGCACTTATTGGATAGAGCAAGTCTGTGCAAGTACACCCCCCCCCCCAACTTGTTACCTACCCTCTGTACCCTTACTGCAGACTGCTAGCAATTCATTCATTACTTCTAGTAGAAATAAAGTAACGGCACAACATAGAGCCATAAGAATAGATGCTCCAGAATTGTTATTACATGGGGAATGCATGAAGCTATTAAAACAGCCATGTCAGGAGCTGTGAAAGGTCCTCTTTAAGTCATACTAGCTGGGGTCAAAGATAGAGCAGTCAAACATCAAAGCCTAAAAGTAGCTTCAAAGAGAAACAAGCAAAGTCAGAAGCAAGAGAGGCAAAGATACAGAGATGCAAAAACAGGAAAATGGTTACTAGACAGTTCTAGAACACAATAGCAAGCAAGGAGAAGGCAAAAAGTAAACTGGTAAGCAAGCCAAGTCAAAAACACAAGAATACTCCTAATATGCACAGAGTAATCTAACACATAGGGACCAGGTTGAATATACAATACCTGTCATACAGCAATCTCATAGCAGGATTGAAGTAGAGCACAGATTTCACTGATTGGCTCTTAAATAAGTTATCCTAGAAAAGATAATAATGATCTATCCTCAGGATAGGTCATCATTATCACACCAGTGAGGGTGCAAGTTCCAGCATCCCCTCCGATTAGCTGTTTCAGGGAGACGCTGCGCTCAGTGGAGCTCTGGTGAGAGATACAGGCTCTAGGCAGCTTTCCAAGAACAGCGCCGTACATCGTATTGTGGAAGTGCTTGGTATTGCAGCTCGGCCCTATTGACTTGCATAGGGCTGAGCTGCAACTAGGCCATGTGACCGATGTACAGTAATGTCACTGGCCTAGGAGAAGGCTCCGGTGCTCAAGGCCTCTTATAACAGCTGATCGGCAGGGGTCCTGGGTGTCACACCCCAACAGACATGATATTGATGACTTTGCCTGAGGATGCCATAAATATATTTTCTTGGATAACCCCTTTAAGCCAAGCCACCTTCTGCCTCCAGATCCAGAACAGGTAAGCTCATCATACTATGCCCTCTCCAATTTGTCAGTTATTAACGATACAGTGAATAGGTAATAATCGCTTATGTCAAGACTGCCCCTTTCAGTTTAGCCAACATTCTTGATCAATATTCTTTCACTTTTCTCGACCAGCCTAATTATTTACTTTTTATTTAGAGTCGAGAAAGTGAAAACCTTTTGCATTTTCCATTAAATTGACTAAGTACAATCCCCTGTGTGTGACCTAGAACACATTTGGCGAAATTCATTTGTAATGTTTGTTCCCCAAGTGTTTAAACAACTCATTTGATTGCTTGCCATGACTTCCAATGTAATTCTGAGGTGCAAGAAAGGCTGCGCACATTCATTCTGTAAATAAAAGTCAATCATCTGAATAAATTGATTTAGAAATATGTTATTTTGGATTTGAAATGTGTGTCCTTGTTGCTGACTTGTAGAAATTGCTTTATGAAACGTTAAAGGATTTTGTTATTACTATAGTTGACAGATTAGATGGAGGGATTGAGTCACTTATTGTTGTCACCCTTTTAGAAAAGCTTTTAGGGACACTTCTGAGTTACCATGCCCAATATACTCTGTGTTTAGACTATACTAAACTTGATAATAGTTTGATTAGCATTTGTAGATTTCAGACTATAGTTTCAGAAGTAATTGTTTAAAAAAAATGTGAAAAAATTCAGTTCACCTCATGCTATACATTTAAGGACACTAGCAAATAGTTAAGACACAGTGCTGTAAAGGTACAGTGCAGGGACGTTGCAGCCTCAGAAATGGGACCACGCCATCGCTAGCGGTTCTCAGCTGATACATACAGCTGACACCCTGCTGCAATTGCTGGGATTAGAGCTAACTCCAATTAGAGTCATTTAACCTATTAGATGGTTAATAGTGACTGTGTTAAGAGTTTTTACAGAGGAAGGGGTTCCCTCTCTGAAGTCACTTGTGCTTCCACAATCAAATCACAGGATGCTGATGGATTGCCACATGGCAACCAGAAGCCTAATAAAGGCTTTAGGTCTACCATGTTCATGAGCCTATTAGGACCTGCCTAATAGGACTCACAGCTTGCATGATAATAATGGCGTGATTAATCCTGCTTAGTATTGGCAGTGGCATCTAGGGGGTTAAACAGATGGAATCTAAGCTAACACCGATCTCATCCATTGCAGCTAGAGCCCTGCTATACAGGTGAAAGTCGAAAAATTTGAATATTGTGCAAAGTTCATTTATTTCAGTAATGCAACTTAAAAGGTGAAACTAACATATGAGATAGACTCATTACAGGCAAAGCGAGATATTTTAAGCCTTTATTTGTTATAATTTGCATGATTATGGCTTATAGCTTTTGAAACCCCAAAGTCACAATTTTGAGGTACCCTTTGCTCA
Organism: Bufo gargarizans; assembly: GCF_014858855.1. Taxonomy (NCBI): domain Eukaryota; kingdom Metazoa; phylum Chordata; class Amphibia; order Anura; family Bufonidae; genus Bufo; species Bufo gargarizans. Next base: position 377,885,721 of record NC_058081.1, on the reverse strand, counting down.
GGGGATATGGATTAATTAGCTGACTAGAGTGTGACACTTTGAGCCTAGAATATTGAACCTTTTCACAAAATTCTAATTTTAAGCTGCATTAATGCAATTCCTTTTAATTTATATTACTGAAATAAATGGACTTTTGCACGATATTCAAATTTCCACCTGTATAGTACAGTCAGTTGATGCTGCAGGTGATGTAATTGTACTTTGAGGTGTGCAAAGTAAGGCCTCACTTTGATTTACATTTATGAGGAGGTACAGAAATGTATTAGCAATTATTTATATCCCCAAATGGTGCCATTAAAATCCAAAGTGATCTGCATAAAACTATCCCTAATATGACTACTTAAATGTAAAAAATTAAACAGTTGTGACTTTTGAAATGCTGAGAAGAGCAAAATGACCAAAAAAAAAATCTGCATTCTTAAGTCCCAATTTAGTTGTTTCTTTGAGGGGTAAAGTACAGTTTGAGATAATATTGATTTAATATAGAAGGATCCTATGTTCAGGATCACCATCTATTAGCTAAAGTAGAGTTCAACTACAATGAGCATATCTTTCTATAAAGATTACAACACAATCTAGCCTATTACTTTTAGTGGCACTGGTGACTAGTGATGGACAAACATTGGCCGGGACGGTTCGCGAACACGATCAAATGTTCGCAAACCGCAAGTTCGCGGCAGGCCCCATTCACTTTAATGGCAGACGAACCTGAAAAACCTTCAGGTCATATTTGCAGCCACCAAATACCTACTAGAAGTGTACAAATAGTCCCACAACATGGAAAGTTACATACTAGAGGGGGATGAATGACAAAAATTCCAACAAAAAATATGTATCTTCATCAGAGGACATTTTTATGTGTCTTAAAGGGAAATTCTCTGAAATGTGCCCTGTTGGAGCCTAGAAAATTTTTATTTTAGGCCACAGAAGTACGGGCCTTAAAAATTAGGCATTCAACTGACAGAAAGGATCAAGTGATTATGTGGCCAGAGGTATATTACACGGTCAATGGATATTAATTTTACGGCAGGTCAGAACAAATACAAGTCAAATACATATGTTTAAAAGAACAAAAAATATAAAATTGGATTAAAAACATGGCTAACGAAATCCCCCCTCTTGAAAAAACTCCTAATGATAATAGTTAAAATTGGATAACACATGGTCGTCACTGGTGTTGAATTCCTCCAAGGCCGCAGCAATTATTAATTCACCGTACAGAAAAGAATAAGTAAGTATGCGGCTGGAGGTAGATTACATGGTCATTGGATATCAATTTTCCAGCAGGCCAGTGTACTACAGGTCCCAAAAATTATGCATTCAGCCTACATAAAAGAACAAGTATGTATGTGGCTGGAGGTAGATTACACGTTCATTGGATATCAATTTTCCAGCAGGCCAGTGTACTACAGGTCCCAAAAATTATGCATTCAGCCTACATAAAAGAACAAGTAAGTATGTGGCTGGAGGTAGATTACACGTTCATTGGATATCAATTTTCCAGCAGGCCAGTGTACTACAGGCACCAAAAATTATGTATTCAGCGTACATAAAAGAACAAGTAAGTATGTGGCTGGAGGTCTATTAGATGGTCAATGGATATCAATTTTACTGAAGGCCAGTACAAATAGAGGTCAAATACATATGTTTAAAGAACTGAAAAAAACAATTGGATTAAAAACATGGCTAACAAAATCCCCCCTCTTGAAAAAACCCATAATAATAATATATGAAACACGTGGTGGTCACAGGTGTTGAATTCCCCCAAGGCCCAAAACAGGCATTCAACGGACAGAAAATACATTTTATGCCACTGTATTTACCTGAGATCCATGCCTCATTCATTTTTAGAAATGTGAGGTAGTCCACACTGTCGTGAGCTAGGCGAGTGCGCTTATCGGTCACGATCATCCCCCCTGCTGCGCTGAACGTTCTTTTGGACAGGACACTGGATGAGGGGCAAGCCAACAGTTCCATGGTATTTGTGCCAGCTCTGGCCACAGGTCAAGTCTGAACACCCAGTAGTCATGGGGTTCCTCGCTTCTCGATGTAGTCAGACACCTGTTGGTCTAGGCGTTCCCTGAGGCTGGATCAGGAGGGCGGCTGTTGATGGCTTGGCTGCAAGAATGATCTCATATCCGAAGTGACCAACACATCTTCAAACCGCTCTCTTCTTGCATGCGCTGTTGGATTGGTACCCGCAACTGTTTCTCTGTGAGTGGAAATTCCACTGAGAGCGCCCAAAAAAGCAGAATGCTGCATTTCTCGAAGCAAGGCCTGGAAGTGCTGCATTTTGACAGCCTTCTGTGATGCTGGTAGCATGTCCGCCATTTAGTTTTTATACTGGGGTTCTAAGTAGGTTGCCACCCAGTACTGGTCCTTGCCCTTTATGCTTTTTATACTGGGGTCCCTCATCAAACACTGGAGCATGAAGGCCCCCATTTGCACTAAACTGGAAGTGGTGGAGTGGCCTGGCTCCTGCTCATCGTCCTTGATAATGTTGTCCTTGGTCTCCTCCCCCCAGCCACGGACAACACCAGGGATCCCAGAAAAGTTTAAAGCATGCTCTTCTTGCTCCTCATCCTCCTCTGCCCTGGCACCATCCTCCTCTTACTCCTCTTCCGACTCCTGTTGACTTGTCTCAGATGGAGTAGCTCCCCCTGGGAATTCATCCATAATTGCAACTTTCTCTTCTTCCTGCTCCTCGGCGGCTTGATCAATGACACGAAGCAAAGCACGCTCCAGAAAGAAGACGTAAGGTACGATGTTACTGATGGCGCCCTGGCTGCGACTGACCTGTTTGGTGATCTCATAAAATGGCCGCAGAAGTCTGCATGCATCGTGCATGAGCAGCCAATGGCGCGGTAAAAAACAACAAGATCCCAGAACTTGTCTTGCCACAGAGTTCGTACAGGTAGTCTTTAACTGCACGTTTCTGCTGGAGCAGCCTATCAAGCATATAGAAGGTGGAGTTCCATTGCGTCGGGCAGTCACAAATCAGACGTCTGAAGGGCAGGTGGTGTTACCGCTAAACAAGGGGATCCATAAACAAGGGGATCCATGGCCGTGTAAGATCTTCTAAAATGCTGCAAGACATCCTGGACCCCGGGGTATTTGGCAACGAATCGCTGCACGACTAAGTTCAGGATGTATGCCATGCAAGGCACGTGTGTCATTTTGCCCTGTTTCAGCGTGCTCAGCAGATTGGCACCGTTGTTGCACACCAGTTTACCAACTGTCAAATTGAGCAGGGTTAGCCACTGATTGGCCTGTTACCGCAGAGCTAAAAGCAGTGCAGGACCAGTGTGGCCCCTGGCTTCCAGGCACAACAGCTGCAGCACAGCATGGCAACGTCTCACCTGGCACGTCGAATAGGTTCTGGGGAGCTTGGTGGGTGCAGTGGAAGAGGCGGTAGCAGTGGAAAAGGAGGAGTCAGCCGAGGAGGAAACATGGGATGGTGTAGGAGGAAGAGAAGAAGAGGCAGGCCTGCATGCAATCCGTGGCAGTAACACCAAATCCACACCGGTGCCACAAGTTGCATGCTTGACGGCCATCAGAAGGTTCATCCAGTGGGCAGTAAAAGTTATGTACCCTCCCTACCCCTGTTTGCTAGACCACGTGTCTGTGGACAGATGTATCTTGGCACTGACACTGTGTGCCAGAGATACAATTACTTGCTTCTAAACGTGGCCAAATTGCTCTGGGATGCCATTCTGGGAGAAATATTTCCTTCCTGGGACCTTCCTGCGATGTGCCAATGGCCACAAATTTTATACAGGCCTCCGAGTCCACCAGTATATATGTCAGAAGTTGGCGGGCTAGCAGTTCCAACAAGCCAGAGGTCAGCCGTTTGGCAAGAGGGTTATCAGACGTCATCATCTTTTTTCGCTCAAACATTTTGGCCACGGAAGCCTGCCTTTTGCCAGATCAACGCAACAACGGCATAGTGGAAGATGGAGTGGAGGACAATTGGCATGAGAGATGAGAAGGAGAAGAGGCAGGACGTGGAGCACCAGAAGTGTGGCTTTGTGGGTTATGACGGTGTTGCTCCCACTGGTGAGTGTTGGGCTTACCGCGACTTATGCATTGACAGAACAGGCTGCAGATGGCAACACTATTGTCAGCAGTGGACATGTTAAAAAAAGCCCACACTGCGGAGCCATGTGCTGGTGTCCTGGGAGCGCCAAATTCGGCTGTGCATGGTGGATGGCTCGTTCCAGATACATTAGCAGTCTGCTTTTTGCCTCCTGTGCACTATAAGTTCTGCCTACTTCTCCTCCTTCTCCTCCCTATCTGCTGCTCCATCTCTCCCTCTGAACTCTCCTCCTCTTCCTCTCTTGTGGGCTCCCACGTGACATCCATCGACACGTCATCATCGTCCCCTTCACCACCACTGACATTAGAGATCTCGGAGTAGGCAGCAACAGCGGGGACCACCCTCCTTGTGCTGATCTGGGTGCTGTCTTCAGACTGCTGGGTGGCGACCGTTGATACCTCCTCTTCCTGATCCGATGCCAAGAATGGCTTTGCATCGGTAAGGTCTTGTAATGGATGGGAAAATAATTCCTCTGATTCGAGTGGAGGGGATCTGGTGGTGTCTTTGGGGGTGCACACAGTAGAGAGTGAAGAGGGTGCAGATAGAGAGGATGAGGAGGGTGTAGAAGTGGAATGCTGAGTGAGCCACTCAACCAAGTCTGGTGCATCCTTTGACGTAATCGTATGAACCTTCTGCAACTTCCCACTTAGGCTCCGGCCTGGTGCACCTGCCCGACCCCTACCACCCCTGCGGAATGGCCTGCCTCTTCCTCTGCCTGTCATTTTCAAAATGACCCTGTGATAAAAGTCCCTATAAAAGAGCAGTATTTGTGGAAGTGTGGGTGTGTGGCTTTGTGAGTTCTGACAGTGTTGCTCCCCCTCGGCTCGGTGATGGGAGGCCAGGTTCATTCTTAAGGTAGTTGTCCCTAGGTGAGTGTTGGGCCTACCGCGACTTATGTGTTGATAGCACAGGCTGCATATGGCAACACTATTGTCAGCAGCTGGGTGGCGGCCGTTACTACCTCTACTTCCTCATCCTATGTCAAGAATGGCTGCGCATCGGTAAGGTCTGGGAATGGATGGGAAAATAATTCCTCTGACTTGAGTGGAGGGGCTATGGTGGTGGTGTACTTGGGGGTGCACACAGCAGATAGTGAGGAGAATGCAGATACAGAGGATGAGGAGGGTGCAGAAGTGGAAGGGTGAGTGAGCCACTCAACCAACTCTGGTGCGCCTTCTCCAACTTCCCACTTAGGCTCCGGCCTGGTGCACCTGGGGATTGGCCTGTCTCTTCCTCTGCCTGTCATTTTCAAAATGACCCTGTGCCTAAGTCCCTAAAGGGGAGCAGTATTTGTGAATGCAGGTACATCGCAGGCCTCAATCAATATTTGGTGGAAGCAGGTATATCGCACCCCTCAATGAATATTTCCTGGAAGCGGGTATATCGAACCCCTAAATCAGTATTTTGTGGAAGCAGGAATATCACACCCCTCAATTATTATTTTTTGCCACAACAGTTATACCACAACAGTTATATCTATAACGTGGTGCCGAAGGCACACTCGGTCTCCCATCAGCCGCAGACCTGCTGCTTAGCTTTGGGAGCGAGGATCTGTGTTTGACCTCGTTCCCAGGGCGGCTTTGCTAGCTGGGAGGCTCCCTGCTCCTAGGTCTGCCTTGAGCGCAGAGCTGATCACTCGGTGCTCGATTGGTCGGTCTGTCGGTCATGTGAGGCTGGCCACTGTGTGTGTGTGTACCTGACCGTTACAATATCACACCACCCTGTTTATTTGGGGCAACAGGTATTTTGTAGCCCTCAATCAGTATTTTGTGAAAGAAGGTATATCACACCACTCAATCAGTTTTTTGGGGGGCAACGGGTATATCACACCCATTGCAATTAGTTGTTCCAATAGCGTTTGTCCCTCTATCTAGCTGCGGTTTTGTAGCATAACCGCACACAACTGCTGCACAATACAAATGCACTATAATATACTTTCTATGTTAGTATATCACACCTATCGATAGCACACCTATACCAGTCCGTAAAAGGACTTTTGTGGCCCTATTAGCTAGCGTTTGGTGTCCCTAACAGCCTGTCGCTGCTCCACAAAGCAACCTCTTTATATACTGGCAAAATGTAAAATGGCTGCCAGATCAAGTTCTTTGATATGGTGGGGGTGTGTCCATGTGCTGAAAGTCTCAATTGGCTGTCCTGTCCCACCTGATGGATGTGTCATGGGTCAAAGTTTAGCGCAATGCAAAGGAATATGGGCGTACATCGCCATATGTTCGGCGAACCGTTCGCCACGAAACGACCATCGGACGAACCGCAAGGCCATCTCTATAGATAGATATTATAGATAGATTAGATAGATAGATAGATAGATAGACAGAGGGCGGTGGAGCTAGCTGCTGAAGGAGCAAGACGCACTGCTGCAGAGCTCTGCTCTAGAACAACTTTAAAACTCTGTAACAGTGCTGTTCCTGGTGGAAATTCCACAAATCCTACTTTTTTGTGTTCAGCACACGGTCCGGAACGTTCCGATACCAGAATCAAGACTTTTGGGCGAAACTATTTTTTGCGGTCTACGGCGCAGTCACGAGCCACGGGCTAAAGTTCGTAGTGGAGCCACCTCAAATCCGGCCGGCTAAGGAAGCGACCAGGCCCTCTACTACATCTAGAGGACCTGAATCGTCCAGATACCAGCATCTGGACTCACACCAAGCCGGCGGCCCGATCGGAACTGACAGCGACGGCTTTCCGGCGCATGCGGTGGCAGGGGTAAGTCTTTGGGAATCAATGACATAAGACCGACACTATCTCCCTTAACCCCTCCACCCACACAAACAGCATATGGCCTTCGCCCGGCACTACTAGTGCACCGGCAAATAATCGCTTAAAGAAAAACCAGCCTGTGAGTTTGGCTGCGATTATTAACACTACGAACATTCGCAATTCTGTTCGCAAGTCGGCCTGATACTTGCGATTTCGGTTACGCCAAGTGGACATTTATTCGCATCTGGACTACCAGCACTACCAGCTCATTGGCGAGTATTCGCTTAAAGAGAAACCAGCCCGTGATTTTGGCTGCGATTATTAACACTACTAACAATCGCAACTCTGATTGTATGTTGGCCTGACATTCGCGATTTCAGTTACGCCAAGTAGACATTTAATCGCATCTGTACTAACGGCTCTCCCAGCTCATTGGCGAATAATTGCTTAATAGAGAAACCAGCCCGTGATTTTGGCTACAATTATCAACACCATGAACAATCGCAATTCTGATCTTAAGCTGGCCTGATATTTGTGATTTTGATTACACAAAGTGAACACTTAATCACATCGGAAAAATCGCGATTTTGTTCTATCATTACTTAAACGCTTTACTCCAGTTATCTATGTCTACACAGCGAGCCAGATTACCTAGCTTCTCTTATGTGATGTAAAGTACTATAATCCACTTCCGGCGCCTGTGAATAGCCAACATGGTTAAATCCAAGCAATTATTGGAAGCATCGGGCAAAAGTCTCAAAACGCCCAAAAAATCAGCGGAGAGAAGACGGACTTGTTCATTGAAAGGGCTCACCGGGTCTATAGACCCAAACATATCCAGAGTGAAAGCCCGAGGGACGTTCTTTGTTGCCTTCAAAGTTTTCGCACTAAAGAAAGTATCCTACAAAAATCGCGCATAACAAAAAGTATTGAATGGGAAGACAAGGCGATAACCCTCTACCAGGACATTTCAAGATATACTTTATACGTCAGAAGTGTTCTTCAGCCGCTTACAAGGGAGCTACGTGATAAGGGAATTAAGTACCGCTGGCTGTTCCCACTGGGCTTACTTATCTCCTTTCAAAACAGAACCTTCACCATAAAGACACCTGAGGACCTTTCTGCGGTCCTACAAAAAATTGACCTTTCACATGTACAGATCAAAGATTGGACGATGATGGGAGATGAAGATGTCCCCTTTCCCGCTCTTCCTCAGGGAGAAGAATGGCACTCAGTTACTCCCACACATGCTAAAAAGTCCAGAGCGATGGACCAATCCTTTCCCAAAACTCCATATAAGAATCGGAGATCTCTGAGCGGTGACTGAAATAGACTTACTGCATATAACTACTTTCTTTGCATCAGTATTATGTTTGTCTTGTAATGCTACATAAGTATTGTTTAAATAACTTACATTGCAGTTATTTAAGGCATGTTTTCTTCATTTACATGTTACATCGTAACTTGTTTTTTCTTTTCTCTACCTACACCCATGTTGATTGATGAATAATTAAATTTTACGGCGCTATCTTTATTTTCACAGGCGCCAGGGACATGTACACATTCTGTCCCTAACCTAGATACACTAGTATTTGAAATAGACAAGCTCTTCCTGTGTACAGACTTTTTGTTGGTCACGGGAAGATCACTGTTCTCAATATTTTGAGGGAGTTTTCTCTTCCCCCCCAGAGATCTCCCTCCGTAGAAGCCACCTTACACTTGGACGACTACCGGGCATAGAGCAGACCTGTGTTTAGTCCAAGGCTTTTTCCTACTCATTGCTGTACCGATGCTCGTTTTTGAGATGTGCAGCGTCAAACGTTCCTTTCTTAAGTTGACTCTGTTTGCTTTCGCTGTTCTGTTGAATTGTGAAATATCTGTCACATGTAGGTGCATAACTCTGTTTTCTGTCTTATCATGCAGGAACTTATAGTCGTGTCATATAATGTTAATGGATTTAACATACTGCAAAAGCGGTCGCAGATCCTGAGGTACTTGAGGGACAAGAAGGTAGGTGTTGCCATGATCCAAGAAACACATTTTAAAAAGTCCTATACGCCCCAATCTAAGAATAAGACCTATACAATATGGTATAACGCTAACACTCCACTTAAAAAAAGGAAAGGAGTCTCTATTCTAATTAATAAACACTTAGATTTCAAGGAGAAAGATAAAATTATTGACTCGGAAGGTAGATTTATTCTCTTGAAGGGGTTGATTGGGGAGGAAATCATCACTTTCGTTAATGTTTATGTCCCAAATAGGGAACAAGCTGGATTCTTGAAACACAGCTTTGGTCTGGTCGACTCCTTTCATGAGGGCAAGTTAGTGTTGGGTGGAGATTTCAATATTACCATAGAACCAAACATTGACACCTCTAAAGGTAAAACCTCTTTTCCGTACAACAAACTTAAAAAGATTAAAAAAAACTACTACATGACAGGCAGCTGGTTGATGCATGGAGATTCTATAACCCTGGGGAGAGAGACTACTCATATTTTTCGACAGTTCACAATCAATACTCACGAATAGACCAAATCTATGTGAAGCAAAATGCACTCAATTCAATCTGTGGAGCGAAATATGATTATTTTTTGCACTCAGACCATTTTTTTGCACTTATTATTACCCTATCTACAGCAGCCAAAACTAGCAGGCCCTTTAACTGGTAACTTAATGATACCTTGATAACATCAGAACCAGACTGTAACTTTATTGCTTCTCAAATTAAGTTTTTCTTTGAGGAGAACAATAAAGATGACATTTCTTGGGCCACTTTCTGGGAGTCACATAAGGCTGTTATCAGGGGGCATCTAATGCAGCTTGGTGCTCGGAAAAAAATAGAGAAGAGGCAAAAAATCTCAGAACTAACGGCAGAAATACAAAAATTAGAAAAATCACATAAGATGTCCTGTGCTAAAGACACCGAGAAGAAGCTTATGCAGTCCAGAATGGAACTTAGGGAGGCTTTGAATAGGGAATCCGAAAGGCATTTGTTCATGAACAAGTTCAGACATTTTATTCACGCAAATAAATGCGGAAGGGATTTGGCCAAGCTAACTCAGATACAAAGAAATAAAACTGCTATCCACAAAATTAAAAACGAGAATGGCAATATAGAGCAAATAACTGATAGGATAGCTACGGTTTTTCACAATTTCTACAGTAAACTCTATAATCTGCAAGCTAATGATTTGGTTTCAAACCCTACGGACGCGATCATCCAAGATTATCTTAAACGGATTAACTAGCCATGCCTCAATAAGACTCAAAAAGAGCAACTGGAATCCCCCCTGTCCCAGAAAGAAATAGAAGAAGCAATCACTAAGCTACCAACCGGTAAATGTCCAGGCCCGGACGGTTTTGGAATCTTTTACTATAAAAATTATAAAGAAATCCTCGCACCCCATATTACTAAATACTTTAATGAAGTTGGTCTCTCTACAAATTTTAGGCATGAAACGATGATGGCCAATATTTCACTCATACCTAAAGAAGATAAAGATCCCACCTTGTGCCAAAATTATCGCCCAATCTCACTTCTAAATAACGACCTGAAAATTTACGCCAAAGTTTTAGCAAATAGAATGCAAAATATCTTACCATCAATTATTAGACCGGAACAGGTAGGCTTCATGCCGGGAGGGAAAGCCAAAGAAAATATCATGTAGGCCTTCCTAGGCATTGAGCATAGTAAGAAAAATAAAATACCCTTGGCTTTTATTTAGACTGGTGCCGAGAAAACCTTTGACAGGCTCAATTGGAACTTTCTTTTGGCTACCCTCTCCAGATTTGGTCTCCCAGTTTCCTTCATTCGAAAGATACAAGCCCTATATACCATTCCATCCGCGCAAGTTTTAGTAAATGGGACTATTTAACAGGACTTTCAGATTCAAAATGGCACTAGGCAGGGCTGCCCTTTACCCCCTCTCCTATTTATCATTTCCCTGGAACCTCTTTTGGCCAAAGTCAGGCAAAATAATAATATATTGGGACTAAAAACGCGTAGACTTACCCATAAGTCTGCAGTCTATGCGGACGACATCTTATTTTTTGTCACCAATCCGCTCACTTCCATTCCAATTCTTCTCAAGGAGCTGGACCAATTTGGTACATTATCATACTTTAAAATCAATTTAACTAAGTCCACAATTTTTAATGTGAACATAGACAGCCGTACGTGGGATACTATAAAATTTATCAGTAGTCTTAAGCCTTCAGCCACGCATTTCAAATACCTGGGTGTCAACATATCAAACAACCTTAACGACCTTTATCGCCTGAACTTCAACACACTTATGCAAAAGATTAAAGCAGACCTGGAGGAGTGGAATGATCTTTCCATCTCTTGGTTTGGTCGCGTTAATTTAGTCAAAATGATCACTCTCCCCAGGGTTTTATATTTTCCTCAGGGAATTCCTATGGCATTACCCAGAAATTTCTACACCGCTGTCAAAAGGACGATTCTCTCTTTTGTCTGGAAAAGAGGGCAGAACCGTTTATCGTTCAACACATTGACTAGATCAAAGTACAAGGGTGGACTGGGTCTTCCGGATATTGGAAAGTATAGCATTGCTGCGACCCTGACCAGAGTTAAGGAGTGGAATGTATATCCATTGAGAAAACTTTGGGTAGATTTGGAGGAGGAATGTGCTCCATGCCCCCTGAATTACTTGATCTGGAAAACTAAGAATAACAAACATTTATGCAATAAGATTGATAACCCTTATACTAAGCACGCCATACATGTCTGGCAATGCCTTATTAAGAAACATGCTATTCCAACTCCCAACTGTTTGAAACTCTCCTTGCTGGCCTCGATTCCAAACAACTTGAGACTAGTCAGGAGTAGGATTGTTGCACACCATGACGGCTATACGTTGCCTTTGAAAGCTTTATATTCAGCTGCTTCCCCAATGGAACATACAAAATATTTGGAAAATAGTGATTTCCCCCAATTCTCTAGAAAGGAGTACGACCAGATCTTAACCCTTTCAGGGCCAAGCCATTTTTCACCTTAAGGACCAGGCTATTTTTTGCAAATCTGACCAGTGTCACTTTAAGTGCTGATAACTTTAAAACACTTTTACTTATCCAGGCCGTTCTGAGATTGTTTTTTCGTCCCATATTGTACTTCATGACACTGGTAAAATGAAGTCCAAAAATGTATTTATTTTTGCACAAAAAATACCTAATTTACCAAAAATTTGGAAAAATTATCAAATTTCAAAGTTTCAGTTTCTCTACTCCTGTAATACATAGTAATACCCCCAACAATTGTGAAGACTTTACATTCCCCATATGTCTACTTCATGTTTGGATCATTTTGGGATTAACATTTTATTTTTTGGGGACGTTACAAGGCTTAGAAGTTTAGAAGAATTTTTCGGAAAATTTCCAAAACCCATTTTTTAAGGACCAGTTCAGGTCTGAAGTCACTTTGTGAGGCTTACATAATTGAAACCACCCAAAAATGACCCCATTTTGGAAACTACACCCCTCAAGGTATTAAAAACTGATTTTACAAACTTTGTTAACCCTTTAGGTGTTCCACAAGAGTTATTGGCAAATGGAGATGAAATTTCAGAATTTAAATTTTTTGCAAATTTTCAATTTTAATCCATTTTTTCCAGTAACAAAGCAAGGGTTAACAGCCAAACAAAACTCAATATTTATGGTCTTGATTCTGTAGTTTACAGAAACACCCCATATGTGGTCGTAAACTGCTGTACGGGCACACGGCAGGGCGCAGAAAGAAAAGGTGCGCCATATGGTTTCTGGAAGGCAGATTTTGCTGGACTGGTTTTTAGACACCATGTCCCATTTGAAGCCCCCTGATGCACCCCTAGAGTAGAAACTCCATAAAAGTGACCCCATCTAAGAAACTACACCCCTCAAGGTATTTAAAACTGATTTTACAAACTTTTTAACCCTTTAGGTGTTCCACAAGAGTTATTGGCAAATGGAGATGAAATTTCAGAATTTAAATTTTTGGGCAAATTTTCCATTTTACAATTTTTTTTTCCAGTTACAAAGCAAAGGTTAACAGCCAAACAAAACTCACTATTTATGGCCCTGATTCTGTAGTTTACAGAAACACCCCATATGTGGTCGCAAACTGCTGTATGGGCACACGGCAGGGCGCAGAAGGAAAGGAATGCCATACGGTTTTTGGAAGGCAGATTTTGCTAGATAGTTTTTTTGGACACCATGTCCCATTTGAAGCCCCCCTGATGTACCCCTAGGTTAGAAATTCCAAAATAGTGACCCCATTTTGGAAACTACGGGATAAGGTGGCAGTTTTGTTGGTACTATTTTAGGGTACATATGATTTTTGGCTGCTCTATATTACACGTTTTGTGAGGCAAAGTAACAAAAAATAGAAATTCTGAAATTTCATCTCCATTTGCCACTAACTCTTGTGGAACACTTAAAGGGTTAACAAAGTTAGTAAAATCAGTTTTGAATACCTTGAGGGGTGTAGTTTCCAAAATGGGGTAACTTTTTGGAGTTTCTACTCTAGGGTGCATCAGGGGGGGCTTCAAATGGGACATGGTGTCAAAAATACCAGTCCAGCAAAAACTGCCTTCCAAAAACCATATGGCATTCCTTTCCTTCTGCGCCCTGCCGTGTGGCCATACAGCAGTTTACGACCAAATATGGGGCATTTATATAAACTACAGAATCAGGCCAATAAATATTGAGTTTTATTTGGCTGTTAACCCTTGCTTTGTTACGGGAAAAAATTGATTAAAATGGAAAATTTCCCAAAAAATAGCTGTTTTGGCACTGTTTTTATTATTTGCAACGTTCATCTGACAGGTACGATCATGTGCTATTTTTATAGAACAGGTTCCTACGGACGTGGCAAAACCTAATATGTCTACCTTATTTTAATTTATCTAGGTTTTACACAATAATATCATTTTTTAAACAAAAAAAATCATGTTTTAGTGTCTCCATAGTCTGAGAGCCATGAGCCAGGGATGAGATGACGGTTAGATTGGTACTATTTTGGGGTGCATATGACTTTTTGATCGCTTGCTATTACACTTTTTGTGATGTAAGGTAACAAAAAAATAGCTTTTTTGACACCGTTTTTATTTAATTTTTTTTACAGTGTTCACCTGAGGGGTTAGGTCATGTGGTATTTTTATAGAGCAGGTTCTTACGGATGTGGCAATACCTAATATGTCTACCTTTTTTTTTATTTATCTAGGTTTTACACAATAATATCATTTTTGAAACAAAAAAAATCATGTTTTAGTGTCTCCATAGTCTGAGAGCCATAGTTTTTTCAGTTTTTAGGCGATTGTCTCACGTAGGGGCTCATTTTTTGTGGGATGAGGTGACGGTTTGATTGGCACTATTTTGGCGTACATGCGACTTTTTTTATCACTTTTATTACCTTTTTTGGGAAGTAAGGTGGGCAAAATTTCTATTTCCTCATAGTTTTTATATTTTTATGGCGTTCACCGTGTGGGGAAAGTAACATGATTGTTTTATAGATCAGGTCGTTACGGACGCGGCGATACCTAATATGTGTAGTGTATTTTATTTTATTTTTTTTATTCAGTGATAAATGTTTTTTTTTTTATCTTTACTTTTTTCACTTTTTTTAAACTTTTTTTGACCCAGACCCACTTGGTTCTTGAAGATCCAGTGGGTCTGATGTCTGTATAATACAGTACAGTACAATATATATTGTACTGCACTGTAATTTACTTACACTTTGTCTGAACAGATCTATGCCTTCAGCATAGATCTGTTCAGCACCATGGACAGCAGGATGCCTGAGAAGGCATCCTGTTGCCATGGGAACCTTCCCCGTCTGTCACAACTGCGCAGACGGGGAAGGGTGAGGACTGGGGTGTTGGGGGGCTGTCTGGGGGCTCTCTCCCTCTCCCATAGGGAGCTGCAAAGGCACAGCAGCCCCCCGATGAGAGAGGGAGGGAGCTCCCTGCGCTGTTAACCTTTTCCATACAGCGGTCCGTACGTACAGCAGCCTGGTATAACCACTAACCACCAACGATTATTGAAGGGGAGGCGGGCGGGGGATTGCGATCCCGCCTGCCGCACCGCCCAACCTCCCGCACCGCCCGCAACACCCCCCCCCCCCCGCACCTCCCACCGCCATTAAATCATTCAGGGGTGCGGGGGGGGGGGTAAATAAACCTTTATTTTGGCAATTTTAAAGTTTCTGATCCCTGCGGTCAGAAATTTCAGGGATCAGAAACTACAGAAAGCGCTGCGAACCGCAGGTCTGAATTGACCTGCGGTTTGCAGCGATCCTCGATACGGGGGGGTCACAGGACCCACCTCGGCATTGACCCTGGGTGCCTGGCTGTGTGTAACAGCCGGCACTCAGGGCTGTCACCATGTCGCGCCGTATCTATCTATCTGGTCGACTGAGCTTAAAAAGTCATTTAATGAGCAGGAAACTTTGTCAATTTTGCAATCATCTATACCCAAAATCTCATCGACAAGGCTTCAAGAGTCGCACTATAAGTTAGTCTCTAGGTGGTACAGAACTCCTGTTCTTTTAAACAAAATCAATCCAGAAATTTCCACACTCTGCTGGAGATGTGGTGGTGGGGTTGGTTCCATTACACACATCTGGTTTTCATGCTCTAAAATTGCCCCTCTGTGGCAGAAATGTAATCAGATACTCACGGACATATATGGGACACGTGTAGAAGTAGACGAATAACTAGTTCTATTGGGACTCTATAACAAAACACATAATCTCCTTAAAGACCGATTATTTCCCTTCTTACTTGCGGCGTTAAAGACCATCATACCTAGACACTGGCTGAGCGTAGAAATACCTACTATACAGGATTGGCTAACGGAAGTCCTAACTATTAGCTGGTTCGAGAAACTTAGGTGGACTATTGCCAGCAACCCCAAAAAGTACCTCGGGATCTGGGCCAAGTGGTGCGATTATGTTTCTTCAAATAGGATCTCTAAATACTTTGACTGAAATATCTCTTTAACAAGTGATTTTTCTTTTTTCCTTCCTTTATTTCTTAGATTACTCACTAAGAACATGTGACAATTTTTGTTCCCCACCGTTTGACCCCTTGTTTTGTTTTCCTCTCCCTCCCCTTCCCTTCCCCTTTCTTTCCTTTCCCTTCACCATTCTACAAGTCCGCTTTTGACTGACTTATATTGGTTTATTCGAATGGTTCTCATATTTAATAAATGCTCTCCTTGTTACGAATCTTGAATAGGTTATACACTAGATGTTAATCAGTAGAAGTGTTTTTTTCACTTGTGATTTTTCTTTCTTTGTTTAGAACTAGGAAATAATATCTTTTTGCAGCTGTAATAGGATATATTGCTCACATACATGTATCTGTAATGGTGATTGTTACCTCATTCTATACATTTGTAAGCTTTTATCTCTTTTATTATGCTTGCTAATAAAAACAAAATTTTCAAGATAGATAGATAGATAGATAGATGGTGTTTTACTATTTTTCATTTGGAAACATCAATTGACCAGCCAAAAATTTGCAATCAAGCTTCAGTTAAGCCACAAACTTGAAATTGGATAAGACTGCTATGTTTTGCTCTATGTAGTACCTAAATGTCTAAAAGCTTTCACAGCATATTTTCTTTTCTATCTGAACCATGTAGCCCATATATAGTACAATCAGAATATGTGCAATTAAGTCATTGTTCCTCTCTGCACATATCAAACTTTTTGGCAGTACTTTGTTGAAAACAACCCACATGGGCAATAAAATGGATCATATGCAATAGCTTAAATTGTAGGAACTCATACCATCCAATGGATAATGACTGTAGCATAGCTGATTTACCTGTTCTTTTTCAAATACAGAGCTTCAAAAGTATGAATACAAAATATGTATTGTTTATCCTTGCTCTAAAAAATCAGACATTTACTTATATGACAAATATTGTTAAGACCAGTGGGTGGGACCCCCTGATCAAACCAGAGAGTGTGGATTCTCTGCGTCAAGCAAGTGATGGCAGCCACTAACCCCTAGGGTGTTATTTCAGCACTCTCACAGGAGACATGACATAACGCAGCAAGAGAGAAATTGAACCACTACCTACAGGATTAGCTAATATGGTTGACAGCTGACTCACAGAGTCAGACAACAGGTAACGCTCCAGTAGCTCAAGTTACAGTAAGAACCACAGTTAGTGTGAACTGAGTCCAATAGCAGACACGAAGCGTTATTGCAGAAAAGACTGGAGTAAAGAGATAGCAGCAGAGGGCTGTGAGACAGGAGATACTGGGGATAAGACAGGTGTGACAGAGGGAGGTATGGCAGAAAGCCCAGGCCTAACAGTACCCCCTCCCTTACGCCTCCCCTCCTATCATTAAACCTGAAGGCAATATTTTTGGAGAAGAAAAAGAGCATAAATGTTGTCTTCAGGTTCCCAGGATCTCTCTTCAGGACCGTGTCCTTTGCAGTCAACTAAATAGAGCATTTTACCTCTGACAATTTTTTTCGTAAAGAATATCCTTGATCTCAGAGGCACCTTTACAGGATCTGTTAAATACAGCAGGCTTGAGTAATGAAACATGGAAAGAATTAGGAATGCGAAGAGATGCTGTCAGTTTGAGTTTGTAGCACACAGGATTAATCTTCTATATGATAGGAAAAGGAACCAGGAAAAAAGGAACCAACTTACAAGATGGAAGTCTAAAACAAATGTTCTTAGAGGAGAGCCATACCTTGTCTCCAGGTGAGAATTGAGGAGTAGAGTTGAGCGAACACCTGGATGTTCGGGTTCGAGAAGTTCGGCCGAACATCCCGGAAATGTTCGGGTTCGGGATCCGAACCCGATCCGAACTTCGTCCCGAACCCGAACCCCATTGAAGTCAATGGGGACCCGAACTTTTCGGCACTAAAACGGCTGTAAAACAGCCCAGGAAAGGGCTAGAGGGCTGCAAAAGGCAGCAACATGTAGGTAAATCCCCTGCAAACAAATGTGGATAGGGAAATTAATTAAAATAAAAATTAAATAAATAAAAATTAACCAAAATCAATTGGAGAGAGGTTCCATAGCAGAGAATCTGGCTTCCCGTCACCCACCACTGGAACAGTCCATTCTCAGATATTTAGGCCCCGGCACCCAGGCAGAGGAGAGAGGTCCCGTAACAGACAATCTGGCTTCATGTCAGCAGAGAATCAGTCTTCATGTCATAGCAGAGAATCAGGCTTCACGTCACCCACCACTGTAATAGTCCATTTTCATAAATTTAGGCCCAGCACCCAGGCAGAGGAGAGAGGTCCCGTAACAGACAATCTGGCTTCATGTCAGCAGAGAATCAGTCTTCATATCATAGCAGAGAATCTGGCTTCCCGTTACCCACCACTGGAACAGTCCATTCTCAGATATTTAGGCCCCGGCACCCAGGCAGAGGAGAGAGGTCCCGTAACAGACAATCTGGCTTCATGTCAGCAGAGAATCAGTCTTCATATCATAGCAGAGAATCAGGCTTCACGTCAGCCACCACTGCAACAGTCCATTGTCATAAATTCAGGCCCAGCACCCAGGCAGAGGAGAGAGGTCCCGTAACAGACAATCTGGCTTCATGTCAGCAGAGAATCAGTCTGCATGTCATAGCAGAGAATGAGGCTTCACGTCACCCACCACTGCAACAGTCCATTTTCATAAATTTAGGCCCAGCACCCAGGCAGAGGAGAGAGGTCCCGTAACAGAGGATCTGGCTTCATGTCACCAGAGAATCAGTCTGCATGTCATAGCAGAGAATCAGGCTTCACGTCACCCACCACTGCAACAGTCCATTTTCATAAATTTAGGCCCAGCACCCAGGCAGAGGAGAGAGGTCCCGTAACAGAGGATCTGGCTTCATGTCACCAGAGAATCAGTCTGCATGTCATAGCAGAGAATCAGGCTTCACGTCAGCCACCACTGCAACAATCCATTGGCATATATTTAGGCCTAGCACACAGGCAGAGGAGAGAGGTCCCGTAACAGACAATCTGGCTTCATGTCAGCAGAGAATCAGTCTTCATATCATAGCAGAGAATCAGGCTTCACGTCAGCCACCAATGCAACAGTCCATTGTCAGATATTTAGGCCCAGCACCCAGGCAGAGGAGAGAGGTCCCGTAACAGAGGATCTGGCTTCATGTCAGCAGAGAATCAGTCTTCATGTCATAGCAGAGAATCAGGCTTCACGTCACCCACCACTGCAACAGTCCATTTTCATAAATTTAGGCCCAGCACCCAGGCAGAGGAGAGAGGTCCCGTAACAGAGGATCTGGCTTCATGTCACCAGAGAATCAGTCTGCATGTCATAGCAGAGAATCAGGCTTCACGTCAGCCACCACTGCAACAATCCATTGGCATATATTTAGGCCTAGCACACAGGCAGAGGAGAGAGGTCCCGTAACAGACAATCTGGCTTCATGTCAGCAGAGAATCAGTCTTCATATCATAGCAGAGAATCAGGCTTCACGTCAGCCACCAATGCAACAGTCCATTGTCAGATATTTAGGCCCAGCACCCAGGCAGAGGAGAGAGGTCCCGTAACAGAGGATCTGGCTTCATGTCAGCAGAGAATCAGTCTTCATGTCATAGCAGAGAATCAGGCTTCACGTCACCCACCACTGTAAGAGTCCATTTTCATAAATTTAGGCCCAGCACCCAGGCAGAGGAGAGAGGTCCCGTAACAGACAATCTGGCTTCATGTCAGCAGAGAATCAGTCTTCATATCATAGCAGAGAATCAGGCTTCACGTCAGCCACCAATGCAACAGTCCATTGTCAGATATTTAGGCCCAGCACCCAGGCAGAGGAGAGAGGTCCCGTAACAGAGGATCTGGCTTCATGTCAGCAGAGAATCAGTCTTCATGTCATAGCAGAGAATCAGGCTTCACGTCACCCACCACTGTAAGAGTCCATTTTCATAAATTTAGGCCCAGCACCCAGGCAGAGGAGAGAGGTCCCGTAACAGACAATCTGGCTTCATGTCAGCAGAGAATCAGTCTTCATATCATAGCAGAGAATCAGGCTTCACGTCAGCCACCAATGCAACAGTCCATTGTCAGATATTTAGGCCCAGCACCCAGGCAGAGGAGAGAGGTCCCGTAACAGAGGATCTGGCTTCATGTCAGCAGAGAATCAGTCTTCATGTCATAGCAGAGAATCAGGCTTCACGTCACCCACCACTGTAAGAGTCCATTTTCATAAATTTAGGCCCAGCACCCAGGCAGAGGAGAGAGGTCCCGTAACAGACAATCTGGCTTCATGTCAGCAGAGAATCAGTCTTCATATCATAGCAGAGAATCAGGCTTCACGTCACCCACCACTGTAACAGTCCATTTTCATAAATTTTGGCCCAGCACCCAGGCAGAGGAGAGAGGTCCCGTAACAGACAATCTGGCTTCATGTCAGGAGAGAATCAGTCTTCATGTCATAGCAGAGAATCAGGCTTCACGTCACCCACCACTGCAACAGTCCATTTTCATAAATTTAGGCCCAGCACCCAGGCAGAGGAGAGAGGTCCCGTAACAGACAATCTGGCTTCATGTCAGCAGAGAATTAGTCTGCATGTCATAGCAGAGAATCAGGCTTCACGTCAGCCACCAATGCAACAGTCCATTGTCAGATATTTAGGCCCAGCACCCAGGCAGAGGAGAGAGGTCCCGTAACAGAGGATCTGGCTTCATGTCACCAGAGAATCAGTCTGCATGTCATAGCAGAGAATCAGGCTTCACGTCACCCACCACTGCAACAGTCCATTTTCATAAATTCAGGCCCAGCACCCAGGCAGAGGAGAGAGGTCCCGTAACAGACAATCTGGCTTCATGTCACCAGAGAATCAGTCTGCATGTCATAGCAGAGAATGAGGCTTCACGTCAGCCACCACTGCAACAATCCATTGGCATATATTTAGGCCTAGCACACAGGCAGAGGAGAGGTTCATTCAACTTTGGGTAGCCTTGCAATATAATGGTAAAATGAAAATAAAAATAGGATTGAATGAGGAAGTGCCCTGGAGTCCAATAATATATGGTTATGGGGAGGTAGTTAATGTCTAATCTGGACAAGGGACGGACAGGTCCTGTGGGATCCATGCCTGGTTCATTTTTATGAACGTCAGCTTGTCCACATTGGCTGTAGACAGGCGGCTGCGTTTGTCTGTAATGACGCCCCCTGCCGTGCTGAATACACGTTCAGACAAAACGCTGGCTGCCGGGCAGGCCAGCACCTCCAAGGCATAAAAGGCTAGCTCTGGCCACGTGGACAATTTAGAGACCCAGAAGTTGAATGGGGCCGAACCATCAGTCAGTACGTGGAGGGGTGTGCACACGTACTGTTCCACCATGTTAGTGAAATGTTGCCTCCTGCTAACACGTTGCGTATCAGGTGGTGGTGCAGTTAGCTGTGGCGTGTTGACAAAAGTTTTCCACATCTCTGCCATGCTAACCCTGCCCTCAGAGGAGCTGGCCGTGACACAGCTGCCTTGGCGACCTCTTGCTCCTCCTCTGCCTTGGCCTTGGGCTTCCACTTGTTCCCCTGTGACATTTGGGAATGCTCTCAGTAGCGCGTCTACCAACGTGCGCTTGTACTCGCGCATCTTCCTATCACGCTCCAGTGCAGGAAGTAAGGTGGGCACATTGTCTTTGTAGCGTGGATCCAGCAGGGTGGCAACCCAGTAGTCCGCACAGGTTAAAATGTGGGCAACTCTGCTGTCGTTGCGCAGGCACTGCAGCATGTAGTCGCTCATGTGTGCCAGGCTGCCCAGGGGTAAGGACAAGCTGTCCTCTGTGGGAGGCGTATCGTCATCGTCCTGCCTTTCCCCCCAGCCACGCACCAGTGATGGACCCGAGCTGCGTTGGGTGCCACCCCGCTGTGACCATGCTTCATCCTCATCCTCCTCATCCTCGTCCTCCTCGTCCTCCAGTAGTGGGCCCTGGCTGGCCACATTTGTACCTGGCCTCTGCTGTTGCCAAAAACCTCCCTCTGAGTCACTTCGAAGAGACTGGCCTGAAAGTGCTAAAAATGACCCCTCTTCCTCCTCCTCCTCCTCCTCCTCCTGGGCCACCTCCTCTTCCATCATCGCCCTAAGTGTTTTCTCAAGGAGACATAGAAGTGGTATTGTAACGCTGATAACGGTGTCATCGCCACTGGCCATGTTGGTGGAGTACTCGAAACAGCGCAACAGGGCACACAGGTCTCGCATGGAGGCCCAGTCATTGGTGGTGAAGTGGTGCTGTTCTGTAGTGCGACTGACCCGTGCGTGCTGCAGCTGAAACTCCACTATGGCCTGCTGCTGCTCGCACAGTCTGTCCAGCATGTGCAAGGTGGAGTTCCACCTGGTGGGCACGTCGCATATGAGGCGGTGAGCGGGAAGGCCGAAGTTACGCTGTAGCGCAGACAGGCGAGCAGCGGCAGGATGTGAACGCCGGAAGCGCGAACAGACGGCCCGCACTTTATGCAGCAGCTCTGACATGTCGGGGTAGTTGTGAATGAACTTCTGCACCACCAAATTCAGCACATGCGCCAAGCAAGGGATGTGCGTCAAATTGGCTAGTCCCAGAGCTGCAACGAGATTTCGCCCATTATCACACACCACCAGGCCGGGCTTGAGGCTCACCGGCAGCAACCACTCGTCGGTCTGTTGTTCAATACCCCGCCACAACTCCTGTGCGGTGTGGGGCCTGTCCCCCAAACATATGAGTTTCAGAATGGCCTGCTGACGTTTACCCCGGGCTGTGCTGAAGTTGGTGGTGAAGGTGTGTGGCTGACTGGATGAGCAGGTGGAAGAAGAGGAGGAGGAAGCCGAGAAGGAGGAGGTGGCAACAGGAGGCAAAGAATGTTGCCCTGCGATCCTTGGCGGCGGAAGGACGTGCGCCAAACAGCTCTCCGCCTGGGGCCCAGCTGCCACTACATTTACCCAGTGTGCAGTTAGGGAGATATAGCGTCCCTGGCCGTGCTTACTGGTCCACGTATCTGTGGTTAGGTGGACCTTGCTACAGATGGCGTTGCGCAGTGCACACTTGATTTTATCGGATACTTGGTTGTGCAGGGAAGGCACGGCTCTCTTGGAGAAGTAGTGCCGGCTGGGAACAACATACTGTGGGACAGCAAGCGACATGAGCTGTTTGAAGCTGTCTGTGTCCACCAGCCTAAATGACAGCATTTCATAGGCCAGTAGTTTAGAAATGCTGGCATTCAGGGCCAGGGATCGAGGGTGGCTAGGTGGGAATTTACGCTTTCTATCAAATGTTTGTGAGATGGAGAGCTGAACGCTGGCGTGTGACATGGTTGAGACGCTTGGTGACGGAGGTGGTGGTGGTGGTGTTGGTGGTACATCCCCTGTTTGCTGGGCGGCAGGTGCCAACGTTCCTCCAGAGGCGGAGGAAGAGGCCGAGGCGGCAGCAGCAGAATAGGCCGAGGCGGCAGCAGCAGAAGAGGTAGCAGGGGGAGCCTGAGTGACTTCCTTGGTTTTAAGGTGTTTACTCCACTGCAGTTCATGCTTTGCATGCAGGTGCCTGGTCATGCAGGTTGTGCTCAGGTTCAGAACGTTAATGCCTCGCTTCAGGCTCTGATGGCACAGCGTGCAAACCACTCGGGTCTTGTCGTCAGCACATTGTTTGAAGAAGTGCCATGCCAGGGAACTCCTTGAAGCTGCCTTTGGGGTGCTCGGTCCCAGATGGCGGCGGTCAGTAGCAGGCGGAGTCTCTTGGCGGCGGGTGTTCTGCTTTTGCCCACTGCTCCCTCTTTTGCTACGCTGTTGGCTCGGTCTCACCACTGCCTCTTCCTCCGAACTGTGAAAGTCAGTGGCACGACCTTCATTCCATGTGGGGTCTAGGACCTCATCGTCCCCTGCATCGTCTTCCACCCAGTCTTGATCCCTGACCTCCTGTTCAGTCTGCACACTGCAGAAAGACGCAGCAGTTGACACCTGTGTTTCGTCATCATCAGAGACATGCTGAGGTGGTATTCCCATGTCCTCATCATCAGGAAACATAAGTGGTTGTGCGTCAGTGCATTCTATGTCTTTCACCGCTGGGGAAGGGCTAGGTGGATGCCCTTGGGAAACCCTGCCAGCGGAGTCTTCAAACAGCATAAGAGACTGCTGCATAACTTGAGGCTGAGACAGTTTCCCTGGTATGCATGGGGGTGATGTGACAGACTGATGGGGTTGGTTTTCAGGCGCCATCTGTGCGCTTTCTGCAGAAGACTGGGTGGGAGATAATGTGAACGTGCTGGATCCACTGTCGGCCACCCAATTGACTAATGCCTGTACCTGCTCAGGCCTTACCATCCTTAGAACGGCATTGGGCCCCACCATATATCGCTGTAAATTCTGGCGGCTACTGGGACCTGAGGTAGTTGGTACACTAGGACGTGTGGATGTGGCAGAACGGCCACGTCCTCTCCCAGCACCAGAGGGTCCACTAACACCACCACGACCATGTCCACGTCCGCGTCCCTTACTAGATGTTTTTCTCATTGTTATGGTTCACCACAACAACAAATATATTATTTGGCCCAATGTATTGTATTCAAATTCAGCGGGATATAAATTTGAGGCCTAGTATTTAGGCGCTGGGTGACCGGTATGGATTTAGTGACAGAATTAGACTTGGAAATGCACAGAAGCGTGTGTGTGAAGTTATTCTGAATGACCCTATGTGCACCTTGAATATTATATACCCTTTTAGGGATAGATTTCAAATAGCTCTGATATAGCAGAAACCACTAAATTATGAAATTGCTAAATTGGGAATTGTACTTCAACCCAGAACAAAAAATGTGCTTTGACGGACACTAAATATCTTTCCAAGCAACAACAGTACAGCGGTAACGAGAGATTTAGCAGGATATAAATTTGAGGCCTAGTATTTAGGCGCTGGGTGACAGGTATGGGTTTAGTGACAGAATTAGACTTGGAAATACACAGTAGCGGGTGTGTGTGAAGTTATTCTGAATGACCCAATGTGCACCTTGAATATTATATACCCTTTTAGGGATAGATTTCAAATAGCTCTGATATAGCAGAAACCACTAAATTATGAAATTGCTAAATTGGGAATTGTACTTCAACCCAGAACAAAAAATGTGCTTTGACGGACACTAAATAACTTTCCCAGCTACAACAGGACAGCGGTAACGAGAGATTTAGCGGGATATAAATTTGAGGCCTAGTATTTAGGCGCTGGGTGACAGGTATGGGTTTAGTGACAGAATTAGACTTGGAAATACACAGTAGCGGGTGTGTGTGAAGTTATTCTGAATGACCCTATGTGCACCTTCAATATGATCTACCCTTTTAGGGATAGATTTCAAATAGCTCTGATATAGCAGAAACCACTAAATTATGAAATTGCTAAATTGGGAATTGTATTTCAACCCAGAACAAAAAATGTGCTTTGACGGACACTAAATAACTTTCCCAGCTACAACAGGACAGCGGTAACGAGAGATTTAGCAGGATATAAATTTGAGGCCTAGTATTTAGGCGCTGGGTGACAGGTATGGGTTTAGTGACAGAATTAGACTTGAAAATACACAGTAGCGGGTGTGTGTGAAGTTATTCTGAATGACCCAATGTGCACCTTGAATATTATATACCCTTTTAGGGATAGATTTCAAATAGCTCTGATATAGCAGAAACCACTAAATTATGAAATTGCTAAATTGGGAATTGTACTTCAACCCAGAACAAAAAATGTGCTTTGACGGACACTAAATAACTTTCCCAGCTACAACAGGACAGCGGTAACGAGAGATTTAGCAGGATATAAATTTGAGGCCTAGTATTTAGGCGCTGGGTGACAGGTATGGGTTTAGTGACAGAATTAGACTTGAAAATACACAGTAGCGGGTGTGTGTGAAGTTATTCTGAATGACCCAATGTGCACCTTGAATATTATATACCCTTTTAGGGATAGATTTCAAATAGCTCTGATATAGCAGAAACCACTAAATTATGAAATTGCTAAATTGGGAATTGTACTTCAACCCAGAACAAAAAATGTGCTTTGACGGACACTAAATAACTTTCCCAGCTACAACAGGACAGCGGTAACGAGAGATTTAGCGGGATATAAATTTGAGGCCTAGTATTTAGGCGCTGGGTGACCGGTATGGATTTAGTGACAGAATTAGACTGGGATATGGCCAAAAAATAACCACACTATTGCTGGTTAAATGCACTTGGTGACGGGCGCAGCTTGCCCCTGATGTAGTATATGGCCAAAAAATGAACAGACTATTGCTGGTTAAATGCACTTGGTGTCACAGCTTGACCAACCACACTACTGAGGGTTAAATGCACTTGGTGACGGGCGCAGCTTGCCCCTGATGTAGTATATGGCCAAAAAATAAACAGACTATTGCTGGTTAAATGCACTTGGTGTGACAGCTTCACCCTGATGTAGGCTTTAGCCAGAAAACAACCACACCATTGAGGGTTAAATGCACTTGGTGACAGGCGCAGCTTGCCCCTGATTTTGTATATGGCCAAAAAATGAACAGACTATTGCTGGTTAAATGCACTTGGTGTGACAGCTTCACCCTGATGTAGGCTTTAGCCAAAAAACAACCACACCATTGAGGGTTAAATGCACTTGGTGACAGGCGCAGCTTGCCCCTGATTTTGTATATGGCCAAAAAATGAACAGACTATTGCTGGTTAAATGCACTTGGTGTGACAGCTTCACCCTGATGTAGGCTTTAGCCAAAAAACAACCACACCATTGAGGGTTAAATGCACTTGGTGACAGGCGCAGCTTGCCCCTGATTTTGTATATGGCCAAAAAATGAACAGACTATTGCTGGTTAAATGCACTTGGTGTGACAGCTTCACCCTGATGTAGGCTTTAGCCAAAAAACAACCACACCATTGAGGGTTAAATGCACTTGGTCGCAGCTTGTGCTGGCGCACCACAAGACACAAAATGGCCGCCGATCACCCCAGAAAAATGTGACTGACAAACGGTCTGGGCAGCCTAAAAACAGTGAGCAATTGAGGATCAGCAGCTCAATGATCCACAGCTGCAGATCGATCAGTTAATCAAGTCCTTTGGAGGAGTTAATCTGCCTAATCTCGCCCTACTGTCGCAGCCGCAACCTCTCCCTACGCTAATCAGAGCAGAGTGACGGGCGGCGCTATGTGACTCCAGCTTAAATAGAGGCTGGGTCACATGGTGCTCTGGCCAATCACAGCCATGCTAATAGTAGGCATGGCTGTGATGGCCTCTTGGGGCAAGTAGTATGACGCTTGTTGATTGGCTGCTTTGCAGCCTTTCAAAAAGCGCCAAGAAAGCGTCACAAAAGCGCCAAGAAAGCGACGAACACCGAACCCGAACCCGGACTTTTACGAAAATGTCCGGGTTCGGGTCCGTGTCACGGACACCCCAAAATTCGGTACGAACCCGAACTATACAGTTCGAGTTCGCTCATCCCTATTGAGGAGAAGTCCTGCGTCTCTTATCCGTGTTTCTCTTCATCTGACCCACGGCTTTTTGAAGAGAGTTCCTGATATCCAACCAGGTCTTGGAGAATTCTTCAATAGAGGCTTCTGCGGCTAGTACCCCAGAGGTAGCGGACACTTAAAGAGGAATATTAGGGTGTCGTACATAGACGACAAAAAATTTAGATTTACTTGTAGCATCACAGATGTTATTATTGTGTGAAAATATAGCCCAGGGCATGAAGTCAACCCAGTCATCTTGATAAGCATTAGTGACGTGCCGCAAGAATTCAGTGAGGATTTGATTGACTCACTCCACCTGTCAATTAGATTGAGGATGATAGGCTGAAGAAAATTTTTAGGTAGACCAGGCAGAAGGTAGACCAGGTAGAGGTACAAAATGCACCAGTTTAGAGAAACAGTCACCTACCACCCAGATGACTGTGCAACCTTTAGTGAGTGGAATATCAGTGATAAAGTCCATTCCTATATGTTGCCAAGGGGCGTCAGGTACAGGCAGAGGAAGAAGAAGTCCGGCTGGTTTTAACTTAGAAGACTTATTTGGGGTGCAAATGCTACAAGAGGAGACAAAGTCTTGAATTTCTTTGTTAATGGACGGCCACCAGTATTGGCAAGTAATTCATTTCTGAGTTCAATGAACTCCAGGATGATCAGCAGTCTTGGAGGCATGTCCCCATTGATATAAGGTCAGAAATTGATGAAAACACCACTGAAATGGTCCGGAAACAGCATGGGGAGGATGTCTGGATGCATCTTGGACTCCCAGGTCGCTGCTGGGAACGATGTTGTCCGAGTAGTACACCACTTTTACAGACTGACAAAAATATGCACAAAACCGAAGATAAAATAGATTTTAGGAACTATTCGTTCCTGTATATTGACTTGTATATAAAGTGCCAAAAATTACAAGGAAGAGGCACTCCGATACAATCTGTATATCATATAAAGGAGGACCTCATTCACATTGTTGTTTCAGTTGTTCAGGTAGTGGGACTCCTGCACTCATAAATCCTATGCACTTAGTGAAAGGGCTGCCAAGAATTGAAAGGAACTGCCACTCCAATACAGCCTTTATTAAACATAAAGGAGGGCATCATACACACCCTTGAAAAATTCTAATTGATGGCCTGCTGGTGACCCTCTAAAACATTAGGAGCAAGGGACTGCTGGTGACCCTCTAAAACATTAGGGGCGAGGGTCTGCTGCTGAGCTGACCCTCTAAAACATTAGGGGTGAGGGTCTGCTGCTGAGCTGACCCTCTAAAACATTAGGGGGAGGGCCTGCTGCTGATATGACCCTTGTGGGGATTCGCTCAGGCAGTTAGGACTAATGGATGCAGTATAGAGGCAAATTACACAGTTCTTGTATCAAACAGCGGTGTTTATTCACACATTGGTGTATAACAAAATGCAGATAAGGTGTATCAAAAAACACAGGTGGCTTGGTGTTGGTTCACACACATGGAAAGTCCATAAACAATAAAAAAAGTCACCTTTTCTCCTGGGTGTTAATTCACACCCTGTTAGCAGCTCAGCCTCATCAAGTCCATAGTCCAAGCAGCATTTTGGTGTCTGCCTCCAGAGCAGAATGGAGGTGGAACGAAGGCAAACTGATGCATTCTGAACGGATCCTTATGCATTCAGAAAAAAACTGATCCGTTTTGGACCGCTTGTGAGAGCCCTGAAACGGATTTCACAAACGGAAACCAAAACACCAGTGTGAAAGTAGCCCAAGGCGTAGAGCACCAGTTCATGCGAAGTGTGCAGCTTGGACACCCAATAGTTGTAAGGTACAGAGGGATCACTGAGGATGCTGACATGGTCTGCTACGTATTCCTTCACCATCTTCCAAAACATTTCCCTCCTTGTGACACTAGGCTGCGCATCAGGGTGAGGGTGCTGGCGGGGTGTCATGAAACTGTCCCAGGCCTTGGAGAGTGTTGCCCTGCCTCTGTTGGAACTGCTGTGTGTTCCCCTCATCTTTCCTCCTCAGTTGCTCAAGGAACTACGAACTCTGCCACCAGCGTTGTCAGCTGGAAATTTTTGGAGCAATTTTTCCACAAGGACCTTCTGGTATTGCACCATTTTGCTAGTCCTCTCCACCACAGGAATTAGAGATGAGAAGTTCTATTTGAAGTGGGAGTCGAGAAGGGTGAACAACCAGTAATCAGTGTTGGCCAAAATGCGTATAACGTGAAGGTCACAGGAGTCCCAACAGACAAGACTTCACTGTCCTCATCAGGAGGATGACTCTCAATCTCCTCATCCACTTCCTCCTCTTTGGCCCATCCACGCTGAACAGACGGAATAAACCTGCTATGGGTACTACCCTCTGTAGTGGAGGCAACTGTCTCATGCTCCTCCTCCTCCTCATCATCCAATTTGCGCTGAGAAGACGAACGAAAGGGTGGTCTGGCTATCACCCTGTGTATTGTCTTCCGCCATTTCCACCTCTTCCACATGCAAAGCGTTCGGCTTCATTGTGAGCAGCAAGCGTTTCAGTAGACACAGAAGTGTGATGGTCAGGCTTATAATAGCGGCATCGCTGCTCACCATCTGTGTTGATTCCTCAAAGTTGTTTAAAACCTCACAGAGGTCAGACATCCATGCCCACTCGGCTTGTGAACAACAGAAGCTGACTGGAAAGGCGACGACCATGTTGCAGCTGGTATTCCACTACTGCCCTCTGCTGCTCACAAAGCCTTGCCAACATGTGGAACGTGGAGTTTCAGCGCGTGCTCACGTCGCACAACAGTCAATGAGCTGGCATTTGCAAGCGCTACTGCAGCGTTGCCAGACTGGCGGCAGCTGTAGATGACTTGCGGAAGTGGGCACACATGCAGCACAACTTCACCAGTAGCTCAGGCAAATTGGGGTAGGTTTTCAAAAT
The DNA here is from genome assembly GCF_014858855.1 of Bufo gargarizans. NCBI lineage: Eukaryota > Metazoa > Chordata > Amphibia > Anura > Bufonidae > Bufo > Bufo gargarizans. Next base: position 377,855,559 of record NC_058081.1, on the reverse strand, counting down.
CCGCAGAACCAAGTTGAACACATGGGTTAGGCATGGTATGTGTGTGAGCTTGCCGAGCTACAAAGCCGCCACCAAGTTACAGCCATTATTAGACACAACCATGCCTGGTTGTAGGTTGAGTGGCTAGAGCCACAGCTCAGTCTGGTCCCTTATCCCCTGCCACAGCTCTGCGGCGGTATGCTGTTTGTCACCTCAGCAGATTAGTTTAAGCACGGCCTGTTGCCGCTTCCCCACTGCAGTGCTACACTGCTTACAGCTACTGACTGATGTCTGACTGGTGCTGCAAGATGATAATTCTATGGCTACTGAGACTGGACTTTGTGGAAGACAGGGTGGTGCTTAACCGACTGGAAGCATTATCTGCTGCAATCCAACCAACCACCTGGTTGCACTGGTGTGACTTTGAGAGTGGTGTCCTGCACCACTCTGTAAACTGGGATATGAAGCTAGGTATCATGGATGAGTGTGTTTCTTGTGCTCTGGCAGCAGGCACAGTTTCACCGTGCCCAGAGCCATGACCTCTGCGTGCACCATCAGCCATAGACTCTAGAGGTCAGGCACTTGCTCTGGCACAACTGTCCCCAGTGGATTATCCTGGTTTCCAATCCAGAACCGGGTCATGAACTCGGGCAGGGCAGCCCTAACAGGACAGGTGTCACGGATGGTGTTGCAGGAAACTAGAAGTCACAAATAAAGATCCAACTGACTTGATCCCAAACTAAGGAACATGGGTGAGCCCTATAAAAGCCCTAGAGCTCTCCCTGACTGCTCAGCCCTTGCAAAGATCTGAATGATAGAACATTGCATGCCCTCGTACCTAGACTGAGTGACACCTGAAAACCCTACAATAGTGAGGGGACACGACCACTGGCTCCCTGCACTTAATACGGAGGGAGTCAGGGTCACCTAGAATCAAACCAAAATGAAAACACAAATAAAGCAAAAAAACGTATCTGAGGAAGCAGCAGTTGCAGCATCTAGCAGTGAGCACAATCCAGGAAGTTGTATAAACCACAAAGTGATGCAGTATGAGAGAGGATATAAAGGGATGCAATCAGTGCAACTAGATGACAGCTGAGAGAGGGAAACTAGATGACAAAATGAAACCAAAACAAAAGAACCTTAAGCAAGAGGTACTGAAGAACGTCTGTCAGAGCTTCTCAGAGATCTAGTGGTGACAGTGCCCCTCCTTCTACGAGTGGACTCCGGACACTCAGAGCCCATCTTCTCAGGATGGGATCTATGGAAAGCCTTGATGAGACGAGTGGCCTTAATGTCCACCACTGGGACCCACATCCTCTCCTCAGGACCATAACCCTCCCAATGAACGAGGTACTGGAGAGAACCGCGGATAACGCGAGAATCCACAATTCTAGAGACCTGAAATTCAAGATTACCATCAACCACAATCAGAGGAGGAGGCAAAGAGGAGGGTACAGTGAGTTGGACATAAGGTTTGAATAGGGACTTGTGAAAAACATTATGGATCTTCCAAGTCTGAGGAAGATCAAGACGAAAGGAAACGGGATTGATGACGGACAAGATCTTGTAAGGCCCAAAAACTTAGAACCCAACTTCCAGGAGGGAACCTTCAATTTGATATTCTTAGTAGACAACCACACCAGATCACCCACATTCAGGTCCAGACCAAGCACACGTCTCTTATCCGCCACACGCTTATATCTCTTTTTTTTTAATTTATATTTTTATTGAAATTTTTCAATATAACAAAGGGTAACAGGGAGTACCAAGGTGAATGCTCGCAGGCAACATCAGAGTACAATCAGTATTCAGAGTGACATCAGATCAGTTAGACAGTACAGTATATCAACTGGATGGGTATACATGACCACAGTGAGGATTAAGACTATCCAGTTACAAATGGTAAGAGGGTTGCAAAAAATGCGAAGTCAGACAATCAAAGAGACAATAACCTCAGTTACCAGAATATTTTGTTCATTCTTATGCCGAGGACTGATAGTCAGAACATGGAGTGCATTGAGAGGATGCTAAGAAGGGTTGCTCGTGCCCACCAAAGATTAGACACCAGCAGTGCTCTGAGATTTGGGGGCTCTATAATCAGACCATTTGTTCCATTTTTTGAGGAACTTTATGTGTGTACGGGTCTCCCAAGCAGAGAGTTCCTCAAATCTGTGAATCTGGTCAATCTTTTGGATCCACTGATCCACAGGGGGAGTTGTCGATTGTAGCCAGAATTTAGGAAGTTGGAGACGGGCTGCTAGTATCATTTGTGTAAATACAAATGGCTGTTTGGGGGTCTCCTTTCCCTGGGAAAAGGAAAGAAGTGCAATTTGAGGGGAAGGCTGAATTGAGGAACCACAGACCTTGTTGGCAATTGAGAACACCTCGCACCACCATTTATGTATGAGCGGGCATGTCCACCAGATGTGGAAGAAAGATCCCTTTCCCCCCTGACACCTCCAGCAGGCATCCGACATGGACGCAGTGTATTTTGCTGTCCTATCCGGTGTGTTGTACCACCTAGGTAGAATTTTGTACCCGTTTTCTTGGATCCTGACACATCGGGAAACTTTGTGTGGGGATTCTAACAATTTAGGCAGGGACGTATAGGGAATTGTGATGTTTAAGTCTGATTCCCATTGCCTGACAAAGGATGGCTTAGCTATCATGGGAGGTAGGCGGAGCTTACCGTATACCCGTGAGATGATCTTTCTGGGTAGTGCTTGTGAGGAAATCAAATCCTCCAGCCAAGTTAGAGGGCGGAATAGGTCGCCCACTGCGATGTGCTGCTTAAGGTATGCTCTGAGATATGCTATCGAGAGAAAATCTCTTGGATGAGGGTTTAGCAGGACGTTGGTATCCTCCAAGTCCATCCATAAACCATCAGGTAGGGCGAGGGATATTATTGGAGTTGAGGAAGAGGTCAATTCTTGGGAAGTTGAGCCTCTTAAGGAGGTGGGAGCTGTATTGATGATATCAGCTATGGACAGTAAAGGCGAAGGGAATGGGATCGCGCAATGTGTAGATGATAACCATTGCCATGCCTCCAAAGTGGCCCTAACAATCGGATAGTGTGACATGCGACCAGGGAAGACCGTTTTATGTCCCAAAATGAGTGCCCTAGGCGGACTATTCAATATGCCCAATTCCATCTGGACCACTGCGGAGGCAGGGGAGGGGCCCAACCAAGCAATCGCGCGCGAGAGAAGTATAGCCTTCCCGTACAGCTCTGGGTTTGGAAGGCCTATACCCCCTGCATGTCTAGGTTTGGTAAGAAGGGCAAACGAGAGCCTCGCTTTTTTTCCACTCCAAATAAACGATCTGAATTTTTTCATAAGCTCTTCATAGTAGCATTTAGGGACAGGGATGGGAAGAGCCTGCTGCAGGTAAGTCAGCCTAGGGAGGATTAAAGAGGAAAGAAGGTTTTTCCGGCCAAACCAAGAAAGCGTGGGGTTTGTACGGGCTAAATTATCAATTGATTCGATGAGCAGCTTTTTCAAGGGAGTATAGTTTAATGAAAAGAGGTCATTTATATCAGGGCTAATCCTAACCCCCAAAAACGTGATGTTAGGAGAGGACCAATTAAATGGGAAGTCGGCCATCAACCGACATTTAACTGTCTGTGGAATCCCAGAGCAAAGGGCTAGTGTTTTGCTAGAATTAATTTTGAAATCTGATATATCACTGTATGCATTAAGGTGAGTTTGAATTCGCGGAAGGGATATTTTTGGGTTAGTCATCATCATAAGCACATCATCAGCAAAGGCGGCGACCTTTTGTTCCTTGCCCCCGACTCTTAAACCCACAACCTCTCCATCTAGTCTTATAGTTGCTAGCAGTGGCTCAAGAGCCAGTATAAATAAGAGGGGTGAAAGTGGGCAACCTTGGCGGGTCCCATTTCCAATAGTGAAGGGAGCGGACATGCTTCCGTTAACTAGGACTGAGGCAGTTGCACATTCGTACATCGAAAATGTTGCTTTGACGAAAGGATCAGGCAAACCAAAGCTTGACAAGACTTGCTTTAGATATGACCAGTTCACCCTATCAAATGCTTTCTCAGCATCCGTGCTGAGTAAAAGCAGAGGGGAGGATATCTGTTTAGCATGACAGAGAGTATTAATCACTCTGGCGGTATTATCTTTGCCTTCTCTGTTTCGCACAAAGCCCACCTGGTCCTCGTGGACAAGTTGAGGAAGCAGTAATGCCAATCTATTTGCTAGCATTTTGGCCAATAATTTGAGATCTACATTTAGGAGGGAAATGGGCCTATAGCTGGGGCATAATTTGGCGTCTTTCCCTTCTTTAGGGATTAGAGTGATTTGGGCTGCCGTCATATCTCTTGAGAGGGGGATACCCTTCAGGGACTGGTTACAGACTTTGAGGAGATGGGGGAGAAGCAGCTCTTGAAAAGTTTTATAATATGCCAGTGGGAGTCCATCAGGGCCCGGACTTTTCCCAGTCGGCATTTGGTGTATTGCTGTTTTGAGCTCGCTTAGTGAGAAGGGGGCTTCTAAGCTCAGTTTTTGGCTTACGGAGATGTTAGGTAGTTTGGCGGCTACTAGAAATGATGATGTGAGTGAGGCACGAACTTTGGGGTCTATTGTTGAGGGGAGGTTGTAAAGATCCCTATAAAAGGAGCGGAATTGGGCTGCAATTTGGTTGACCGAAAATATTGGGGTCCCATCGTCTGCAGAGAGCTGATGAACGTAATTAGCCGATCTTCGCCCCTTAACCCTGTTCATCACAAACTTGGTGGCCCTGTCGCCGTGTGCGAAGAATTTATGTTGGGCACTCATGTAGTATTTGGCCGCTCTAGATGCTAGCAAGGTTTTAAGTTTGGCCCTATATTCTGATAACTCTTGGAATTTGGTACTCGAAGGGGAATTTTTGTGCTGAGATTCAAGTCGCCGAATATTCCCTAGTGTGTCGTCAATTTCTCTTTCCCTCCTTTTTTTGTGATATGTGCCTATGTTAATGAAATGTCCCCTGATCACAGGTTTGTGAGTATCCCACACGATATTAACTGATAGTTCAGAGCTTTCATTTAGGGAGAAATATTCAGCCAAATGTTTGGAGATTTGTTCAACTGAATCCTTGTAGCCCAATAGGGACTCGTTTAATCGCCAGTTAAAACACTTAGGCGTTTCGTTAGGGGCCACAACCTTAACATAAACTGGGGAATGATCTGACACATGTATTGAGCCAATACACGGCTCCCTGCACAGGTGGATGTGCTCTTTAGAAATGAACAGATAATCCAATCTGTGGTAGGTGCCATGCGTTGGGGAATAGAAAGTGAAATCCATGGCATCTGGGTTGTGAGATCGCCACACATCCACCAAGTGTAGATCCCAGAAGACATTGCGAATATGTTTGAGAGATTTCTCAGAGTGAACTGATTTGTGCGTGGAGATGTCCAGCCGCGGAAACAGTGCCACGTTTAGATCACCTCCGGCTATCACCACCCCCTCTTGAAAGGATTCTATTACAGGGAAGATGTCGGAGAACCAGCGGGAGTTGCCAGAATTTGGGGCGTAAATGTTGATAAAAGTATATATTTGTGGCCCTATAGTACCTTTAAGCAAAATAAACCTACCCTCTGGGTCTAATGTTTGGCTAATAAATTTAAAGGGGATTCTCCTTTGAAACCCAATGCTAACTCCACAAGAAGCAGAGGAGCTGCCTCCACAGTGATACCAATTGGAATAGTGGGAGAACCGCATGTCAGGATAGTGGTTGAAGCGGAAGTGCGTCTCTTGTAGAAACAACACTCCAGCCCCCGCCTTCCTCAGAATGGCAAAGACTTGACTCCGTTTTGAGGGGGAGTGGAAACCTTTGACATTATAGGAAGCAACCGATAAATCAGCCATTTGTTGTGGTGTGTGTTGATTTACCTTGCGGCTGATGCTGCTTTAACTGGGAGATAATGTCAGGTTTGTGGTGATCAGTTGTTCTGTACATCAAAGAAGTTGAGTAAGGGAGGCATTCACTCCATAACGGTGAAGTAAGCGGACACCTTGGATTAAAAGAGGGAGAAGAGAAAGGAAAAGGGAAGGGAAAAAAGGGGAACATAACATAAACGTTTAAACAGACTGTAAGTAAAAGAACATACAGCATAGAATGCACTATCATCCTAATCAAGGGGGTTATTTGGTCAGTAGACCGTCAATGAGAACGTATAACGCCTAGAGCAAGGTTATGCTAAGGCGAAAATGGAAATACTCAATAGGCAATAAGGCAGGCTATATATGCGGGAACAAAATTAGCAAAGGAAATCTCGGGATCTAGTATAACATTATAATGTGTCCTTCAGCTAATGTCGTAGCCTAAACCTATAAACAGACAGGCATGTAGGACCATCTATTGATCCTGAGAGAGACTTCTTGGGGTGAGTTGGAGACTTCTTTTCTTGGAGCGAGAGGACTTCGGAGTACGCGGCGCCTCAAAGGGAGTCACTTTGGGTATATCCGGCAATGTGCATAGATCTTGAAAAAGTTCCCAATTTTCTATCGGCAGAGGAGGTATTTTCATAAGATCATAGGCGACTGTGAGATCAGTAAAGGAGGCAATATTAACTCTTTTGCCCTCATAGGCAAAAGATAGGCCAAAAGGGTAGGACCACCTATACAGAACTTTTTTTGACCGAAGCCAATCTGTTAAAGGCTTGAGGGACCCGCGTTTCCTCAATGTTGAAGGGGCTAAGTCCTGATATATGTCAATTTTGGACTCCTCAAACAGGAGGTCAGGGTGATTGCGTGCAGCATCCAATATAGCCGTTTTAACTTGGAAGTTGAGGAACTTACAGATTATGTCCCTAGGTGGGTCAGCTGGTTTGGGCTTGGGCCTCAGGGCTCTATGGGCTCGTTCTATGATCACTTCTTGTGGAAAGTTAGGGCCCAGCAGTAACCTGCAAATTGCAAGTATGGAAGCTGCGATGTCAGTTGTGGGGACTGACTCGGGGACACCCCTGAATCTCAGGTTATTTCGGCGCCCCCGATTTTCTTGATCTTTTAATGAATTATGGAGGTCATTCAGGTATACTGCGCACCGACGGAGGGAGTCCGATACTGCAGTCTGGTGGTTTAAGATCTCTGCCTCATGCAGCTCCAGGCTTTCCACCCGGTCTCCTATCTGCCTCACCTCGTGTCTGCACGCCGACAGCTCTGCGAGGATTGGTTCCATTACTCTGTTCAGAGCAGTGTCCAGGTATTTCCTCGTGATCGGGAGTTCTGCTCTGGGTTGCGGGTCCTCTGCATAGCTGTCTTCATCCGCTTGTGCTGGCGCGCGCTTCGGAGCCTTTGCCTGTGGTGACGGCGCCATCTTAGGTTCTCTTGCAGCCACCGTTGAGGCGGCTTTTTTCAGAAACTTCTCCATGTCTCCGCTTGCAATTTGATTTTTGGAAGGAGCAGGAGTGTCTCCATGTCTGGCGTTACCGATTTTTACCATTTTCGCCGCTGTTAGCTTGTGTTGGCTGGCGTTAGGGACGATTCTCTTTACAGAGCCGAGAGCTATGCGTCCATTCTCATCCGGCGCAAGCTCCGCCCCCCCACACGCTTATATCTCTCACTCATTCTCTTCAGATTACCCTGAATCTTTTGCCAAATAAATGACAAAGACGAGGAAATCTCTCCTCATCAGATAAACCAGAAGACCCCTCTCCAGAGAATGTCCCAAACTGCGGATGAAACCCATATGCACCAAAAAATGGTGACTTATCCGATTTCTCCTGGCGACGGTTATTTAAAGCAAACTCAGCAAGGGACAAAAAAGAACACCAATCCTCCTGATTCTCAGTCACAAAACAGCGTAGATATGTCTCCAGATTCTGATTGACACGTTTTGTCTGGCCATTCAACTGCGGGTGGAAAGCAGAAGAGAATGACAACCGAACCCCCAAGCGAGAACAGAAGGCCTTCCAGAATCTGGAAACAAACTGCGTGCCCCTATCCAAGACTATGTCTGAAGGAATGCCATGCAGTTTGACAATGTGATCAACAAATGCCTGCGCCAGCGTCTTAGCATTGGGTAACCCAGGAAAAGGAATGAAATGCGTCATTTTGCTAAAACGGTCTACTACTACTACCAAAATCACAGTCTTCCCCGAGGAACGAGGCAGGTCCGTAATTAAGTCCATGGGCAGATGCGTCCAAGGACGGAAAGGAATGGGTAACGGGAGGAGAGAACCCGATGGTCGTGAATGAGGGACCTTGGCATGAGCGCAGGTCTCGCAGGCTGCCACAAAACCCTCAACTGTCTTACGAAGAGCCGGCCACCAGAATCTCCGAGCAATGAGATCCAGTGTAGCTCTGCTCCCCGGGTGCCCAGCAAGGACAGTATCGTGATGCTCCTTAAAAACCTTGTGTCGTAAAGAGAGCGGCACAAACAACCTCCCAGGAGAACAAAGATCAGGAGCCTCTGCCTGGGCTGCCTGAACCTCTGCCTCCAAATCAGGGTAAAGAGCAGAGACGACCACCCCTTCAGCCAAATGGGACCCGGGTCTTCAAAGTTCCCCCCTCCCACAAAACAACGTGACAGGGCATCTGCCTTCACATTTTTAACCCCAGGGCGGAACGTGACAACAAAATTAAACCTGGAAAAGAATAAATACCATCTGGCCTGTCTCGGGTTCAGACGCTTGGCTGACTCCAAGTAGAACAAATTCTTATGGTCCGTAAACACTGTAATAGGGTGACTGGCTCCCTCTAGCCAATGGCGCCATTCCTCAAAAGCTAATTTGATGGCCAACAATTCCCTATCTCCCACATCGTAATTTTTATCTGCGGAGGAGAGTTTCTTTGAGAAATAGGCACACGGTCACCATTTGGCAGGAGAGGGACCCTGAGACAAGACCGCACCCACACCCACCTCAGAAGCGTCCACCTAAACAATGAAAGGTAGAGAGACATCAGGTTTTACCAAGATGGGAGCAGAAGCAAAACTCTCTTTGATACTAGAAAAGGCCTTACGCGCCTCTACCGACCAGGAGGAAAAATCTACCCCCTTTTTAGTCATATCAGTGAGTGGCTTAACAACAGAGGAATAATTCTAAATGAACTTCCTGTAGTAATTGGCAAAACCCAAAAAGCGCATCAGCACCTTCTGATTCTCAGAAAGCTCCCAATGAAGCACAGCGCGGAACTTCTCAGGGTCCATGCGAAAACCAGAAGCAGAGAGGAGACATTTTTCCAGTTTAGCGTACAATTTATTATCCCGCAGAATGAGCAGGACCTGACGTAGGTGGTCCCTATGAGTTTTGAAATCAGGAGAAAAAATCAAAATGTCATCTAGATACACTAGTACAAATTTCCCCATTGCATGATAAAAAATGCTGTTCACAAAATGTTGGAAGACGGCTGGAGCATTCATCAAACCAAAAGGCATAACCAAATCCTCAAAGTGACCCTCAGGGGTATTGAAGGCTGTCTTCCATTCGTCCCCCTTCCCTGACCCTGACCAGGTTGTATGCCCCTCTTAAATCCAACTTAGAAAAAACTTTAGCTCCAACAATTGAATGATTTTCCTAAATTATGACGTAAAGTCATGATTTTATGAAAGACACAGAGGCGAGTATTGCTTAACCCTTTCTTTACTGAACCACACAGCAGCAAAGAATTTCAATAACATAATCATCCAATGGGCGAATAGCCCCTCCTAGCCACAGCATAAAGGGAACTCCTCTCAAGTCCTTCCTCCTCTTTCTTTGTCTTCACAACATCTCCATCAGAAACAAACTGGAACAACCAGAACCGACAAACTCCAACGAAGAGCCAAACTCATCTTGAACAACCAAATGCAGAAACTGATGCCAAACACCATCTGCAGAAGTCTGGTCAACCTTTCATCTGAATCCTGACGGAATCAACCTTAAAAAGAAACAAAACAGGTAATAGTAATATAACGCAACATAAGCGTATATCCTTCCAACGTCAGTCTTGGAACAGACATAGCCATCAATCACAAATAAATTCACAAATAAATAATTAAGTAACTATGAAATATCAAATAACACCATAAATGCTTGTCATAATACCTGGGAGGGACAAGGAAACATGAGAGGGGCAATACTCTTCTCCGTGTCTTTCATAAAATCATGACTTTACGTCATAATTTTGGAAAATCATTCAATTTTATTTCAAGACACGGAGGCTCCTATTGCTAGTTTAAAGTCGAATTACAATAGAAGCGAAAACATGAGGGTCCGGCCGAAAGTATAATTCCTTAAAAGTGGAGGCTCGCGAACAGTCCGCCAACTTCATGACATCCTCCAGGCGCACACCAGACTTAGCCAAGGAAGTGGCAGAAGCTCCACGAACGGAATGTGCAGTAAAAATAGAAGTGTCAATGCCAGAGAGAGACAGAATCCATTTCACCCAACGCGACAGAGTTACTGCAGCAACCAGAGCATGAGGCCTAAGGAAAGAGATAAACAACTGTGAGGCCAAAGGAGACCGCGACGACCGAGTTCTGGACTCATACTCCTTCAGACATGCGACCGGACAGAGCGCCACAGATGAAGGAAAAGTGGGATAAGACACTGAAGTGATATTGGTCTTTGTACGCCAAGAAATGCTAAATGACACTCCCTCCGGAGCAAATGATCGGGCGTCATGATCTAAAGCTCGGACGTCCGAAACCCTCTTACAGGAAACAAGGCAAAAGAGAGTAACCAACTTGGCCGACAATTGATGAAGGGACAATTCCTCATTGGTCCGCCAAGCAAAAATGAAAGATAAAACGGAGGAAACGTCCCAAGAGCTAGAAAAACGAGGTCTGGGAGGCCGAGTGAGGCGGGAACCTTTAAGCAACCGACACACCAGAGGATGACGTCCATCAGGACAACCCTCAAATCCCCTATGCCCGGAGGACATGGCCAATCTAAACACATTTATAGTACAATAGGCCTTACCTTCTTCGTAAAGAGAACTGAGGAACTGAACTACATCGGTCACAGCTGCCGTAGTGGGATCCAGGTTCCGAAGGAGGCACCAACCAGACAAGACTGCCAAGCTGCTCGATAGGCTCTTCTGGTTCCCGGGGCCCACGCACTCTCCAACAGGAATTTAGCTGTTTCCGAAAGTCCTTCGGTCTGCCAGGACACCCCGACACTCTGCAGGCCAGTAGACGTAAGGAACCCTCTAGCACCAGTGGAAGTGGCTGATTCAGTGGATCCAGAAGCAGCAATGTCTGGATAGGAAGTAATATGGGAATCTCCACCAGTAACTTCAACAGCTGTGGAAACCACGACTGAGTGCTCCAAAAGGGAAGTATCAGAAAAAAGCTCCGATGCTTGGAGGCGTATCTTGGCTAAAATCTGAGGGATAAGCGAGAACGGAGGGAACGCATACATCATGTCCTTCGACCAGTGCTAAAGAAAAACATCCACTGCCTTTGCGGCCGGGTCCGGTCTCCAACTGAAATACCTGGGAAGTTGGGCGTTCCAGAGAGATGCGAATAGGTCGATCGAAAACGGGCCCCAACATGACGCGATGGTGGACAAGATTTCCACATCTAACCTCCAGTCGCCGGCATCTGAAATGTAGCGCGAGTTCCAGTCGGCCAATGTGTTGTGTAGACTAGGCGGATATTCTGCCACCACTGATACGTTGTTGGTCAGGCAATAATCCCAGAAGTCCTTTGCCAAGTGCGTCAACATAGTTGAACGGGTCCCTCCCATGGAATTGATGTAACGGACGGCGAGACATTGTCCATCCGAAGACGAATACATGCCCTGGCTCTCCCATTGGTGAAGCTGCGAATCGCAAAGGAACCTGCCAGGAGCTCCAGAGCGTTGATGTGTAAGTGGGACTCTACTGCAGACCAAGGGCATCCTGTGGAAACAATAAGGTCCCCTGCCAGCCGTGCCCCCACCGGTAGTGAAAAGGCCCAAGACTGAGCGTTATCCCTGAGCAGCGAGATGATGATCCCCACCCTCTGCTTCTCATCACCAGAGGAATGGGGAAGCAGGCGAAAATGGAGTTTGCAAGCCTCTCTAAAATGAACAAAATTCTCACTACCCCCGGAGAACGTATCCGGAAGCGAGATCTTAGGCTCAGTACAAACTCCATGAACTCAAGCAGAAGCGGTCACCTGAAACTGAGAGACAGTTTTACGGAGATCTGCTACCTCCAGTGAAAGACCCTGCTCACGTTCAATCAAGGCTGAAACTGGATCCATGCTTAACACATTTTGGTGGTTTATAATGTCACGGATGGTGTTGCAGGAAACTAGAAGTCACAAATGAAGATCCAACTGACTTGATCCCAAACTAAGGAACATATGGGTGAGCCCTATAAAAGCCCTAGAGCTCTCCCTGACTGCTCAGCCCATGCAAAGATCTTAATGATAAAAAATTGCATGACCTTGTACCTAGACTGAGTGACACCTGAAACCCCTACAATAGTGAGGGGACACGACTACCGGCTCCCTGCACTTGATACGGAGGGAGTCAGGGTCACCTAGAATCAAGCCAACAGGAAAACACAAATAAAGGAAAAGACTTACTGAGGAAGCAGCAGTTGCAGCATCTAGCAGTGAGCACAATCCAGGAAGTTGTATAAACCGCAAAGTGATGCAGTATGGGAGAGGATATAAAGGGATGCAATCAGTGCAACTAGATGACAGCTGAGAGAGGGAAATGAGATGACAAAACGAAACCAAAACAAAAGAACTTCAAGCAAGAGGTACTGAAGAATATCTGTCAGAGCTTCTCAGAGATCTGGCGGTGACAACGAGTGAGACAGTTACGGAAGTACATACAGGGAAATCTCAGAATGTAGAACTCCAACTTGAAGATCCAGAGGCTCAGTGACATATAACACAGATTCAGATATGGATTTGCCATTGACTGACGTCACCACCAGGGAATTCTTAAGTAGTCCAACTGGAATACAATCCTGATCCACCACAGTCTGATGCAGGACATCAGTCACGAAAGTAGACATGACACGACAGTAGAATAGTGGTTTTCAGAGAGAAGTTATCTTTATCTAGGATTACCTCTCCTAATGACCCAGGCACTGGCGTTTTATGACTCCCTAAGACGGTTTTGGACACAATGGCCGGAGTAAAGGAAAAGACCAGAAGAGAGATAGTGCTGTCTTTCCTCAACCGACAGCCTTAAGATGGTTCACCTGCATAGATTCAGAATCAGCTGACACAGGAGCCACACAGGACTTGTGTGCTTTGGCAGAAGACTTCTCTCTGAGAAGATATACAGTTGTGTTCAAAATTATAGCAGTGTGTTTAAAAAAGTGAATAAAGCTGAAAATCCTTCTAAAAGCTTTTATTTCCATACACGCAAATGCATTGGGAACACTACACATTCTATTCCAAATCAATACATTCAGAAAAATATATTAAATTTGTGTTGTTTAAAAAAAAAAAAATGAATATTAGACTGTTCGAAGAAATTGCAGTGTTTGTATTCTTTACAAACTCAAACATTTGACTATATAAACTAACAAATGTTTGAAGATTTTGCTGGTGTTCCAGCCCAGGATGATTGGTCTACATTCAACAGTTCTTCTCTATTTTTCGGTGATACGTTGGCTTTCTGCACTTATTTATATGTTTTCCCCTCTCCAATCAACCTTTTAATCAATGTACACAGTTTTTTTGAACAATGTCTGAAATGACCCATTTTCCTCAGAATTTCTGAGAGAAATGCACTGTAACCAGCATGTACAACATTTGCTGCATTCCTTCCTTAAATAAGGGCAATAATTGCCACCTGTTTTTCAAAGACTGAATGTCCTCATTAATTGAACTCCACACTGCTATTATTTTGAATATGCCCCTTTCAATTAGTGATTTAATTACACAGAATCAGCAGCATGCATGTCATGACTGTTGGATCTGTTAGATTTCTATTACTCTACTACACCTGCTAGTAAATTATTTGCCATGTAGAAATATCATCTCTACCAAAAACAGTGATTGATCAGGTTAGTGATGTCTGACTGCTATTATTTTGAACACAACTGTATGGCGATTCTAATAGTCAGAGTCACTAAGACATCTAAGGCAGATGGAATCTCTATTCCTGCAAGTTCATCTTTAATTTTGTCATTAAGGCTTTCCCAGAAGGTAGCAAAGAGAGCATCTTCATTCCAGGACAGTTCAGAGGATAATGTACGGAATTCAATGGCATTGTAAGATCCTCACCTGTCTTGCACTCCGATGTGACCAAAAAGGGTCTCGTGGAGCAGCAGGTCAGATTATGTGTGTCTCCACTGATCCGACCCCTTTGCGAACTGACGCGGGAATGCGTTCACATGTGCGGGCTAGTGGCAGTATGCCGCAGCCGGGCTTATCTCTGATACAACTTGCGCATTCCACTTCAGTGTCCATGTTGTCGCGCTCGCGTACTCTCACTGAGCTTGTCGGGCATACTAGTGTACGCTCGAGAACGGGTTTGCAAGGGAAATGCGTGGTCACTCGTACGCGCTTCGCCGTCCAGCGATGGAAATAGATCCTGGCCACAAGTTCAAAGTAGATTAGGGGGTTGGCATTGGTCTAATTGGCCAATGACCGGCCAAGACCTTGTACACAGGTGTAGGGCAGTTTCATGACCTATGGGGAGTGGAGATTTGGCGCCCTAGGATTTGTTAGCAGGCACATAAAAGGTGGTTTTCCCGGTCGATCACTGCCCACTGTTATCCTTCCCTTTCCAGATACAGGTCATAACTACTTGTGCTAGTGACTGAAGGTTACCTGGACTCCGTCCTTTCCAGTGGGACCCAGGATCCGGAATCCCCTGTGACGCATCCTTTCGTCTGACAAGTGTGCACAGCGATTTAAAGCTCGGATTGGGACTACACCTGGCTTCCCCTCGTTTTCGTATTCCTGTTATTTGTCCAGAGTAAATGTTTGCCAGGACTTTTGTTTATTTTCTTTTGAATAAAACCCTTACTTCATCTACATTGGTCTGTTTTGTTGGTGCCTTGCATTACAGGCATATTGTCCAACAGAGTTTCACACATTGACGGATGTGCAGAAGAGCTGAGGAAGCATATGAGGCACAACCAGGTTCTTCAAACACTTTGTGAAATGAGTCCAGAAAAAGAGCAATATTGTTAGTGATTGGACCGGCTCCCTCCCAGATAGAATTTGCCCATGCCAAGGCCATTCCAGATGGGAAATATTAAATGCCACTTAAGCACATTCAGAAGTAAATTGGTAAGGTAAAAGTTCAAAATGGATAGTGCACAAGTTCAGGAATCCTCTGCATCACTTGGGATCTCCACTGTAGTGAGGAGGCAGAGACAAACGTGGACCATCGCCAGAAACAGTAGCCATCAAAGGAGTAGTAACAGATGAGACCATAGGAGTTTGTGGCGAAGCAGTCACATGCTGGAGATAAGATGTTACTTGCTTCTGAATGGTACGTTGCTGCTGCAGTTCAGGACTTTGGCCTTTGGTATGAACTGCTCCGATACTCAAGTCAGGGGGGCTGCCTGGGTTAAAACTCCTTTAAACAATTTTTTAAAACACCATGACCAAAAATCATCAAATGGTATATATTTATTCCCAATATGGCATTCACTGCACACAATAAATATTTATATATTTTAAGTCAGACATTTTCAGATGCGGCAATGCCAATTACAGATGTAGCAGGGTTAGCAGTCATAGTCATAATGCATTAACTAGATTTACAGTAATTTTATATATATTGTGGCAATGTGAACATTGAGGTAGGGGCGTAGCTAAAGGCTCATGGGCCCTGGTGCAAGAGTTCAGCTTGGGGCCCCTCTTCCCTCAGTGCTTTGCGGCCAAGGGCAGGAAGCGCATAGCCTTTGTGCTGCCGGAGGCTAAAATTGAAACAGCACCACTGCCCGCATACCAAATTCTTGATTTAACCCCCTTCCCTTGAGCCAGAGGTGTAACTTGACTAGCATGGACTTTCTATAATACTGGCGTCTTCTTATGCACCACAAGGGTCTTTGGGCCCCCTCAGGCTCCTGGGCCCGGTAGCGACTGCTACCTCTGCACCCCCTAAAGCTACGCCCCTGCATTGAGGTGTTGTTTCCCCAGGTTCCAGTCCGGGACTTGAGGCATGCTCATGTCCAGGGATCCTATTTAATCCTGCTACTGGATCTTGGGTGTGTCTCAATCTGGAGTGTCTTGTGAAGCAGAGTCCTCGTGAGGCTCTGTGTGAGTGGTCTCAGCCGGGTGGGCTCAGGGGCCACGAGTCTAGGCGATAGCCTGAACTTTGTGGGATGCGGTGATGCCTGTGAAACAAGGATCACGAGGCCAGAGTCGGGAGGGCTACTGGGCCACAATTCCCCAAAAGGTATTGAAGTGTCACAACCTGGAGGTTGCTGGACTGAATGGCTGAGGAAAGCCGCATTGGTGTTCCATGTGTGAACAGGGCTCTCTAGGTGAGTCAGGGATACGCTTATGTGTTTAGTTAGAGTCTAGCCTGGCAAGCATTTGTTATTTTGTATGGATGTCACACGTGATAAGTTGAAGCTGCAACTTCGTAACCTGTGCTTTGCTAAAGTGTCTGAAATAAAGCAAGAGTTTGGACATTATAATCGTGTCTGCGAAGATATCTGTGACTGTGACCCCCTGAAAAGAGACGATCCCTTAATATATATATATATATATATATATATATATAAATATATATATACAGTACAGACCAAAAGTTTGGACACACCTTCTCATTCAAAGAGTTTTCTTTATTTTCATGACTATGAAAATTGTAGATTAACACTGAAGGCATCAAAACTATGAATTAAAGGGGTTGTCCAGGTTCAGAGCTGAACCTGGACAGCCCTCCATTTTCACCCCAGCAGCCCCCCTGACATGAGCATCAGAGCAGTTCATGCTCCGATGCTCTCCTTTGCCCTGCGCTAAATCGCGCAGGGCAAAGGCATTTGTGTACCGGGCTCTCCATGGGGCTGACAGGAACCCCGGTGACATCACCGGCACTGATGGGCGGAATTTGGCTCTGCCCTAGCCAATAAAACGGCTAGGGCAGAGCTAAAGCCCGCCCCTCAGAGCCGGTGACGTCACCGAACACACTGCTGGGCGGAAGTTACAGCCCGGCAGTGTTTTATTAAAAACAAAAGAGCCCGTGCCCTGCGCGATCTAGCGCAGGGCACTGGAGCACATCGGAGCATGAGATGCTCCGATGCTAGGCTCAGGGGGGCTGCCGGGGTGAAAATAAGGGTATGTCCGGGTTCAGCTCTGAACCCGGACAACCCCTTTAACACATGTGGAATTATATACATAACAAAAAAGTGTGAAACAACTGAAAATATGCCATATTCTAGGTTCTTCATAGTAGCCACCTTTTGCTTTGATTACTGCTTTGCACAAGTCAGTTAGGTGGGCGACGGGCATTTTATGCAAGCTCAGTGCACCAGCACTGCATCTGAGCTTTTGTGACACTGAAATCCAAGCTTGAAAAACAGCACTAATAATCTGGTTGTAAAAAATCACCCTATTTTGGCAATATACAACATCTGGTGCATTTGCAGGATTAGTCAGTGTGCAATTTAAGCTAGAAATACAGTCATAATTTTCTGGGTTTTACAAAACACAATTTTTTTGCCAAAATGCACAATTTTTCTGGCCTTGCAGCATCAAGACACTTGAAATTCCAGGGTTATAGACTGCTGTCATATTCAGTTATTAATCAAGGATTACTTCCTTTTACCATTATCCACAGAATATATCTGACTCCTCTATTGTTAAGCAAGATTTATAAAGAACGAGAATCAAAATGCTGGAGATGTAGTGAAGAGTCTGCTAACTATATTCATATGATATGGACCTGTTTAAGTATGCAGTCGTACTGGCAAGAGGTCTTTGGATTTCTAACTGCAGAGTCTTCCATATCTCTT
Organism: Bufo gargarizans; assembly: GCF_014858855.1. Taxonomy (NCBI): domain Eukaryota; kingdom Metazoa; phylum Chordata; class Amphibia; order Anura; family Bufonidae; genus Bufo; species Bufo gargarizans. The sequence goes on along the minus strand of NC_058081.1, from coordinate 377,837,722 downwards.
CCATATAAACCGGAAGTGGCCATTCTAGGTTGTTTACCATCATCAATTGGGGTAAGAGAGAAAAAAAGGGTCTGGACAAGAGGCCTTATGGCGGCAAAGGTTATTATCACAAGAGAGTAGGGATCAAAAAGAGCACCGAACATTAGGGAATGGAAGAACCTATTGGCAAGAATTGAGAGATATGAGGAATATGTGGTATGCCCTGAATGTGTCATCTTTACCCCGGGGCGGGGTGAGTGGCAGAGAGAGACTGGAGCGACCACTGGTGAAGTTTACCAAGATGACCATCATGGGGGGTGGGGTGGGAGATGGGTGATAAGTTTTGATAGCAGGCGATCCGAGTCAGTTTGAATTTGGAATTAAATAGGGAGTGTTTGAAATCTTCTAAAACAGCACAGATTATTCACTAGACTTGTATGTTTTTGTCTGTTTAAAGTGACACCATCTTTTATATCTGTTATGTGGATAGATTTCTTATACTTGTTATGTGGGCAGATTGTGTATTGTTGTACTGGAATTAATACTGCTAACATTTTATTTTAACTTTCTGTAAAGAATGTAATAAAAAAATCAAATGCCCATTTTTTGCACAAATCTTTAATTGTAGCCTACTGTGGGTCAGGGCGTGTGAGATACACCCTGTATATACAGGGGTTATATTCTTCTATTAATAAAATATCCTTTTTTGGGCAAAATACACAATTGTTGCGCCCTTGCAGTATCAAGACGTTTGAAATTCCAGGGTTATATACTGTTGTCATATTCAGTTATTAAACAAACACCCGTTTGGGCAAAAAAAAATAAAAAATTGGCAGCCTTTGCTGCAGATGTCAATGTGAGATACACCCTTTATATATTTGGGTTATATTCAGTTATTTGAAATACAGCCTTTTTGTGCATAAATCTTTAATTGCGGCCTAGTGTGGGTCAGGGCGTGTGAGATACACCCTTTAAATACAGGGGTTCTATTCAGGTATTTGAAATACTGCCATTTTGGTCACAAATCTTTAATTGCGGTCTAGTGTGGGTCATGGCATGTGAGATACACCCTTGTATATACAGGGGTTATATTCGTCTATTAATAAAACATCCTTTTTGGGGCAAAATACACAATTTTTGCATCCTTGCAGTTTCAATTCCAGGGTTATCGTATTTTTCTCCCTATAAGACGCACCGGCCCATAAGATGCACCTAGGTTTTTGAGGAGGAAAATAAGAAAAAAATATTTTTAACCAAAAGGTGTGCTTTTGGTGGGTTTTGAAGTAATGGTGGTCTGTGGGTGACACTGTTATGGGGGATCTATGGATGGCTCTTATTGGGGTCTCTGGATGGCACTGTTATGGGGATCTGTCTATGACACTGTTATGGGGGGGATCTGTGGATGACACATATATAGCATCTTATGCTATGTGTTATCAAGGAGATAACCCCCCCATAATAGTGTCCCTGCGGTGTGAATGACTCCCAATACAGGGGGTGGGGGTCGCATCTGGTTTTATAAAGACTGCAGGGCCCGTGCAGTGACTGTGTTCTACTACACGGGCCCCGCTCACTGTATATAATCTTATCTATAATTGTAGGCATTGTTAATATATAAAAAATATATAAAAGTTCAGGGTAATCGGCGCCTGTATACCGTACTTACAAGCGCTCGTAGCAGAGAGGAGGCAGGCAGGGAGGACGGGCGCTGGCAGCGTGAGACACTACTTCATGCGCCCACGCCGCCTGCTTTATTCATAAAGTGGGCGCGCAGGCGCATGACGTAGTGACTCACGCTGCCAGCGCCCGTCCTCCTGGCCTGCCTCCTCCCTCCTCTCTGCTACAAGTGCTTGTGAGTATACAGGCGCTGATTACCCTGAACTATATTAACAATGCCTACAAATATAGATAAGATTATATACAGTGAGCGGGGTCCGTGTAGTAGAATACAGTCAATGCACGGGCCCCACTGTCATTATAAAAGCAGAAGCCGGCCCCCAGCCCCTCCTCCCTCTCAGCTGATACTCCGTGATGCCGCGCGGCAGGTGTATCATTGAAAATTTGTAAAAATGCAGCATTCGCCCCATAACACGCACTGCTATTTTCCCCCACTTTTGGGGGGGTAAGTGTGCCTTATAGGGCGAAAAATACTGTATATACTGCTGTCATATTCAGTTATTAAACAAACACCCGTTTTGCCAATTTTTATTTATTTTTTTGGCAGCCTTTGCTGCAGATGTCATTGTGAGATACACCCTTTATATATTTGGGTTATATTCAGTTATTTCAAATACAGCCATTTTGTGCACAAATCTTTAATTGCGGCCTAGTGTGGGTCAGGGCGTGTGAGATACACAGTTTAAATACAGGGGTTCTATTCAGGTATTTGAAATACAACCATTTTAGGCACAATGTTTTTTGTTAGTTTTTTTAAACACTTTCTTAATCATCCAACAATAAGCATTATATAAAGGTATTATTTAACATTTATCATCATTTTTCTTAACCCCCCTCCCTATGATGTGTGTTCCATCACAACCACTCCTCCGTTCTAAGGCCTCTTTCACACTTGCGTTGTCTGGATCCGGCGTGTACTCCACTTGCTGGAATTACACGCCGGATCCGGAAAAACGCAAGTGAACTGAAAGCATTTGAAGACGGATCCGTCTTCAAAATGCTTTCAGTGTTACTATGGCAGCCAGGATGCTATTAAAGTCCTGGTTGCCATAGTAGTAGTGGGGAGCGGGGGAGCGGTATACTTACAGTCCGCGCGGCTCCCGGGGCGCTCCAGAATGACGTCAGAGCGCCCCATGCGCATGGATGACGTGCCATGCGATCACGTGATCCATGCGCTTGGGGCGCCCTGACGTCACTCTGGAGTGCCGCGGGAGCTGCACGGACGGTAATTATACTGCTCCCCCGCTCCCCACTACACTTTACCATGGCTGCCAGGACTTTAGCGTCCCGACAGCCATGGTAACTATTCAGAAAAAGCTAAACGTCGGATCCGGCAATGCGCCGAAACGACGTTTAGCTTAAGGCCGGTTTCGGATCAATGCCTTTCAATGGGCATTCATTCCGGATCCGGTCTTGCGGCAAGTCTTCAGGATTTTTGGCCGGAGCAAAAAGCGCAGCATGCTGCGGTATTTTCTCCGGCCAAAAAACTTTCCGGTCCGGAACTGAAGACATCCTGATGCATCCTGAATGGATTTCTTTCCATTCAGAATGCATTAGGATTAAACTGATCAGGATTCTTCCGGCATAGATCCCCGACGACGGAACTCTATGCCGGAAGAAAAGAACGCAGGTGTGAAAGAGCCCTAAGACCGAGGAGTATTGGTGATGAGTGAGGATCGGAGACGTTCTATGAATTCCAGTCTCCCCAAATTCCAATCCATTTTTTTCTCCGTATTTCTCTGCTTATACAAGATATATTCATATCTCTTAGTAGTGTTCACCAGATTTTACCATGTATTCATAGTGGGACTGTTTCGCCAAAACCAAGAATGTGCTATCAAGACGTGCCAAAAACATTATCTTAAATAAAAGATTTTTTTTTATGTTGCTGAAAGCTCACCTTGGCCAGCTCACCCAATAGCCAGCATTCAGCGGAAAAAGGAATCCGCACCTTTAGTTTTCCCTCAATGTGTTTATGAATAGCCCCCCAATAATGTTCCAACTCTGCACAGGACCAGAACATATGCAAATAGTCCGCTTCAGGGACATCACACCTGGGACAGTTAGTCTTTCCTAATCCCACATCTATTAAGCCAGAGAGGTGTAACATAAAGTCTATGTAGAATATTAAACTGCACTACCACGTGATTAAAATTATGGGAGACCAATTTTAAATTCAAAGTTACCTTCTCCTGGTCGTCCAAATTAATCATTGGACACTCCTTTTGCCAAGTCCTCTGACCAGTAGAGGAAACACCTCCAAATCGCGTTATTAATACATTTTTATAAAGGTGAGAAATCTTCATCTTCTGATCCAAATTCCCTATCCACTCATTAAATTGTGTTGAAGTGTATATTTGAAACCAATTTTTTTTCCTGTATACTCAAAAGAGCCAATCTTAACTGTAAATACCGAAACCATAATCATTTCTGTGCTTTTTCTTCCTGTGATAATTCTACAAATGAAATAATATCTCCATTACTTACTACCTGTGTCAAATATATAATATTACTTTTTTTTTACAGTATTGTTCCTTAGCTAGTTCATCTAAAGTTTCAAAATGCTGGTTATACCATAAAGGAGTGAATCCTAGTGAGCCTTTCACTCCACACCATAGTCTAATAGCCTGCCATGACTTCACAAAATGATTCCTGGCTGATCTAAATTCCCTATTAGAGTTGATCAGTTGATCAGACTCCAGTAGGGCAAAAAAGTTATCGTATGGAGATCTGTTCACTAAGTCCCTGCAAAGTGGGCTATCTTTCCATTCACAGAGAAAACAAAACTGTGCAGCTAAGAAATATCTATTAAGATAGTGGAGGTTAACTCCTCCCCTATCCAGGGGCTTATACAAATGCTCTAACTTGAGTCTTACCATTCCCCCCCCCCCCCCTCCCCAGAGTAGATCATTAATAATTCTTTTGATTACCTTAAAATACCTATCCGGCATCCAAACTGGAGAATTCCTAAAGAGATAGAGTAACTGAGGGAGAATCACTATCGTAACTAAAGATTTTCTATCAGTCTTTGATAAAGGTAATCGAAGCCACGTTGTTATTTTTAACCTTAAAGAGGACCTTTCACCAGAATAAAACTTCTAAAGTAACTATACAGGCATGTAGAGCGGCGCCCAGGGACCCCCCTGCACTTATTGTTATACCTGGGCGCCGCTCCGTTCTCCCGTTATTGCCTCCGGTATCTTCATAGTTAGGCTCCACCCAGGGGAACCTGCCGTCGGCTCATTCTCCCATGCTGTAGCACTGGCCAATCACAGCGCTCAGCTCATAGCCTGAGAGAGAAAAAAGCCTCTCAGGCTATGAGCTGAGCGCTGTGATTGGCCAGCGCTGCAGCATGGTAGAATGAGCCGACGGCCCCTGATTCTGGGGTATTTATCCCTCTCGTTGTCAGAGGTCTCGGTCTCAGTAGAGGAAAGATCAGTTTTGTGTCGGTGTTTGTTAGAAACAAGTATGCTTTATTATCTTTAAAATCCTGGGAATCTCTGTGGAACTGTTTGTTTGTGCTCCTTAAGATGATACTGGTAGCGCTCAATTGTATTCTGCAGTTGATTCCCTTTGTTATTAAACTCTGGTTCTAGATGAAACTTTTTTACTATCTCGATGTGTTTCGGTAGGTTCTTTTTGGCCGCTCGAAAATAGCCCTCTCCTCATCCAATAAAAGTTTCATAAATCTTAAGGAACTGTTAGTGGCCTCTATTTCCCACTTTTTTTAATAGATCAGAATTTTTTATATGGTTCGCTGGGGTAAGAGAGATGCGGAGGCCTCGGGGCACATTCCCCTGTTTAATGTAATGTTCCAACCCCTGCACCTCCCACCATGATCTAATGTGTTCCTTATAAACCCGAGTTAGTTCTGCAAATGCCCCGTTCAGAGTGGGAGTATATTTTTTCTGGGTGAAGGTCTGATCGGAAAAAAACTGTTTTGGCCTCAGTGAGCCAGGTGTCCCTATCAAGGCCTGTGGTTAGGAAACCTGCCATGTCCCCAAAGGGGGCAAAAGAAGAAAAAAAAGGGCTGTCTCTCCAGGAGAGAATAGTGCGTTCACACCTCTCCCTGGGAAATGCTCAAAGTGTAATCTACAAAAAAAAGGAGGAGCAGTAACATTGCAAAACGTAACTTTTAATTATACTAGCCTTACACTGCGCACGTGCGGATTGTGAAATCTCCTCCTTTTTCTCCCAGCACTATCAGCCATCCGGGGGGCAGGTGCAGCATATTGGGGGGCCTAAGCCTAACCCTTGTGAGGGTAAGAAGATTTCACAATACGCGTGTGCGCAGTGTGAGGGTAAGGAGAAAAGACTGTCAGATCTCCTTACCCTGAAGGTGCACAAGCGGTGTCCGGGAGTCAGCGCTCCCTGTAATTTTACCTTACCCGTGCCGTGGTAGTGTGCTTGCGCTGAGGCACACACCCGGAAGTTGAGGGGTAAGGTATTTTCACGAGTAAGGATTTTTGTTAGATTACTGGCTCCCATCTACCATCACCCACTGTTATCAGATGCAGGACTGCAGCACACCAATCATTCTAATTTGGTGAAAAGAACAGCACAATACCTCACAGGGCTTGTTCCTTTCTCCAAAGTAAACATTACAGGCACCACATGAGCAGTCAAAACCCCCTGCAGTGTGATATGCCTTCATGTGTGAGGAGGGGACAGAGCCAGAGGAGCCGAGACAGCAGCAGGAGAGAATGGAGACGCTGCACCTTGTGACCTCCTGTGTTACTGTGCCTCCAGTATAATGTTCACTCCCCTCACTGGTCCTCCTACTCCACACAGCAGCACTGGGGTAAGTTACTGTGGGAGGGAGGTTAGGGTCCTAAAGCTGCTGCCCCTGCACCTCTTGTGTTCCCCTGTTGTTCCAGCCCCTCACAGACCTCTGCCCACTATTTTACCTATACTTTATACACAGCTCCTAAGAAGTTATGTCTCCCAGTGGACCCCCCCCCCCCCTTCCCTCTCATCAGTGGCATTTCAAATTTTCCCAGCCCCTCATCCCACACATATGATGTAATGTCTCTGGAGGTTATATTAGTGCTGGAGCGTTATAAGAGGAGCGGCTGATATTGGTCACATATGATATAATGTCTCTGGAGGTTATATCAGTACTGGAGCGTTATAAGAGGAGCAGCTGATATCAGTCACATAGGATGTAAATGTACCCAGCGGCCTTGGTGTGATGTCATTATCAGGCTGCCAGCCCTTCTCCTAATGGGTCACCAGTACCATCTGCTATGGTACACCCAGTGGCTGGATAGAAGTCACAGCAGACTTAGTATTACCTTTTGTTTATTTTATTTTTTTGTTACATTTCTTAGCACTCTAGGGGGCCAACATTATTGTGTGGAGGCAGTAGTACTATACGGAGGGCCTAACTATTCTGTAGGGGTATAACTACTGGGTGGGAGCAGAAAGGGGCCTAACTACTGTGTGACACTGGGTGGGACTGGGGTATATACTGTAGAGTAGAGTGCAGCTAGAGGCATGGTGTAGTGGAAATAAATGTGATGTAGCACACTCCAGCTATTATCCCTCCTTGGGCTTTACAGAAGTTGGGAGCTATGCTGTGTGAACCACGCCTAATGGTTTGCTGAATCCGCCCTCTTAGCGTGGTCCTGCCTCCTACCATTTTGGCCCACCTCCAACATGGGGCCACTTTTATGCTTTTTTTTTCCAGGGACACTGCACCTGTTGTGATCACCTTCCCCTGCTGTGCTAAACAGACTTTCGGACAATACACTTGCCGCAAGCCAGGTCAGCACCTCCAAGGTGTAAAGGGCAAGCTCAGGCCATGTGCCAAATTTGGAGACCCAGAAGTTAAATGGGGCAAACTCATCAGTCAGTACTTGCAGACGTGTGGACATGTACTGAAAGGCTGCCTCCTGTTAAGACAGTCTGTATCAGATGGTGGTGCTGGATACAATGGCGTGCATACAAAGCTTTTCCACATTTTGGCCATGCTAAACCCTCCCTTCCGAGGTGCTGACGGTACCCCTGCTGCATTGGCAACTTCCTCCTCTGTCTCCATCTTGTGCTTCCACTGAGCCCCCGCTGTCAGGTGGGAACGCCATCAGTAGCACCTCTACCAGCATTTGCTTGTACTCGTTCACACTCCAGTGACGGAAGGACGGTACTTTAGCCTTGTAGCGGGGATTCAGCAGGGTGGCCACCCAGTAATCAGCACTGGTTAAATTGTGGGCAACTCGGCGGTCATTGCGCAGGCACTGCAGCATGTAGTCGCTCATGTGTGTCAGGCTACCCAGAGGCAACAACAAGCTGTCCTCAGTGGGAGGTGTATCATCTGTGTTTATTCCCCCAACCACGCTCCAATGATGCCCATGAGCTGATTTGGGTGCCACCCTGCTGTCAACGGGGATCCTCCTCCTCCCTCCCCACCGAAATGATCCCTCCTGTGCCACATCCTCATCCATCAGCGCCTAAAGCGTTTTTTCAAGGAGATATAGAAGTGGGATAGTAAGGCTGATGACTGCATCATCACCACTGGCCACGTTGGTGGCGTACTCAGAGCAGCACAACACAACACGACACACATGTCCCGCATGGAGGCCCGCTCGTTGGTGGTGAAATGGTGCTGTTCCGCAGAGCGACTCACCTATGCGTGCTGCAGCTGAAGTCAAGAAGACTGCTTTACCATTTGAAGATTCTTCACAGTTAAGTGATTTGATGGAACGCAAAACAGACTCCTTTCTAAGAAAAGCTTGGGAAGCGGCGATGTTTGGAGTCAAGATGAATATTGCAGCCCCATCTGTGGCCAGAACCATGTATTTCTGGTTATCAGAATTGGAGGAGCATCTAAAAAATAAGAGTCCCAGGGAAGATATTATAAACTCTATCCCACTATTAAAATCCACAGCAGCTTTCCTGGCTGACGCATTGGCTGAGTCTGTACGTTTTTCCGCCAAGGATAGAGCTTTATCCAATGCTGCCAGAAGAGCCTTAAGGATGAAAGCTTGGTCAAGGTCTCCAAGGCCTAGTTATGTGCAATCGCCTTTCAGGTGAATTTGTATTTGGGCCAGTATTAAATAAAATACTGCAAAAAGCTGCCGACAAAATGAAAAGGTTTCCGGGGGAGAAAGATACTAAAAAGAGACCCTTTCTCCTGTTTGCTTCCCAGTCTAGACTCTAGAGGAAAGGGTAAGACAGGACGGTGAAGCTACAGTAAAAAAGGCAAAGGTAGGAGGTTTATCCTCAGTTCCCAGAACAAAAAAGGAAACGATGACGCCAGAGTAGGAGGAAGGTTGAAGAATTTTCTAGAGCGATGGACTCTCGTCACGTCTAGAGTTGAGTGAACCCGAACTGTAAAGTTCGGGTTCGTACCAAACTTTAGGGTTTTCGGAACCCGGACCCGAATTTTATGGTGCTTTTTGAAATGCTGCACAGCAGCCAATCAACAAGCGTCATACTACTTGCCCCAAAAGGCCATCACAGCCATGCCTACTAATGGCATGGCTGTGATTGGCCAACTGCAGCATGGGACCCCAGCCTCTATTTAAGCTGGAGTCACGTAGCGACACCCGTCACTCTGCTCGGATTAGTGTAGGGAGAGGCTGCAGCTGCTACGAGGGAGAAATCTTATCAAGAACTGTTTTTTGTACTCAGCAATCTACAGCAAAAGTGTTTTGTGGGTGCAGTGCACAATTTTTTTTTAAGCCCGCCCTGAGCCAACTACTGCTGAAAATGAACTTTTTTTTTCTTCATTTAGTCAATATTGATACATGATCGGCAGTCGTTTTATGCAACGATAGTGCACCAGCACTGGCTTTCTGCATGTCTGCAAGTCCAGAAATACAGCTTTTTGCTTACTGGGGTTAAAAAAATACACCTGTTAAATATAGTGCACATCTGGGATTAGACAAGCATAAGTGACTGTCACATTTAGGCCAGAAATACGGCTTTGGCATACTGGGGTGAAAAAAGCCTCTGATTATACTGCATATCTGGGATTAGACAAGCATAAGTGACTGTCACATTTAGGCCAGAAATACGGCTTTTTGGTTACTGGGGTGAAAAAAAACAACTTTTTTTTCATATACTGCACATCTGTGATTACACTTGCATAGGTGACTGTCACATTTAGGCCAAAAATACTGCTGTCATATAGAGTAAAAATAAATAAATAGAGTGCAATACCCTACATCAGGGTTTATATTGGCGGTTAATTATTTTTAACATACTTAACCACTTTTTACTTTGCTTTGTGAACACTAACTATGAGGTAAACATCTAATAAGGTACGCGGTTATGGTCGTGGTGGTGGTGGAGCCTCTGGTGCAGGGAGAGGACGTGGCCGTTCTGCCACAGCTACACGTCCTACTGAACCTACCACCTCAGGTCCCAGTAGCCGCCAGAATCTACAGCGATATTTGGTCGGGCCTAATGCCGTTCTAAGGATGATAAGGACTGAGCAAGTACAGGATCTAGTCAATTGGGTGTCCGACAGTGGATCCAGCATGTTCACATTATTTCCCACCAGTCTTCTGCAGAAAGCTCACAGGTGGCGCCTGAAACCCATGCCCATCAGTCTGTCACATCACCCCCGTGCATATCGGGGAACCTGTCTGAGCCTCAAGTCATGCAGCAGTCTCTTACGCTGTTTGAAGACTCTGCTGGCAGGGTTTCCCAAGGGCATCCACCTATCCCTTCCCCAGGGGTGGAGGACATAGAATGCACTGACGCACAACCACTTATGTTTCCTGATGACGAAACACAGGTGCCAACTGCTGCGTCTTTCTGCAGTGTGCAGACCGAAAAGGAGGTCTGGGTGGAAGACGATGCAGGGGACGATGAGGTCCTAGACCCCACATGGAATGAAGGTCGTGCCACTGACTTTCAGAGTTCGGAGGAAGAGGCAGTGGTGAGACCGAGCCAACAGCATAGCAAAAGCAGGAGCAGGGTGCAAAAGCAGAGCAGCCATCGCCAAAACAGTTCGCCTGCTACTGGCCACCGTCAACAGAGACCGAGCATACCAAAGGCAGATTCAAGGAGTTCCCTGGCATGGCACTTCTTCACACAATGTGCTGACGACAAGACCCGAGTGGTTTGCACGCTGTGCCTTCAGAGCCTGAAGTGAGGCATTAACGTTCTGAACCTTAGCACAACCTGCATGACCAGGCATCTACATGCGAGACACGGGCTGCAGTGGAGTAAGCACCTTCAAAACCAAGAAAGGGCTCAGGCCCCTCCTGCTCCCTCTTCTGTTGCTGCCTTGGCCTCTTCCTCCGCCTCTGGAGGAACGTTGGCACCTGCTGTCCAGCAAACATAGGATGTGCCAGCAACAACACCACCTCCGTCACCAATCATCTCCACCATGTCACACGGAAGCGTTCAGCTCTCCATCTCACAAACCTTTGAGAAAAAGTGTAAATTCCCACCTAGCCACCCTCGATCCCTGGACCTGAATGCCAGCATTTCTAAACTACTGGCCTATGAAATGCTGTCATTTAGGCTGGTGGACACAGACAGCTTCAAACAGCTCATGTCGCTTGCTGTCCCACAGTACGTCGTTCCCAGCCGCCACTACTTCTCCAGGAGAGCCGTACCCTCCCTGCACAACCAAGTATCGGATAAAATCAAGTGTGCACTGCGTAATGCCATCTGTGGCAAGGTCCACCTAACCACAGATACGTGGACCAGTAAGCACAGACAGGGACGCTATATCTCAGTAACTGCACACTGGGTAAATGTAGTGGCGTCTGGGCCCCAGGCGGAGAGCTGTTTGGCGCACGTCCTTCCGCCGCCAAGGATCGCAGGGCATCATTCTTTGCCTCCTGTTGCCTCCTCATTCCTACTCTGCTTCCTCCTCATCTTCTACCACCTCCTCATCCTCAGCGACAGACCTTCACCACCAACTTCAGCACAGTCAGGGGTAAACGTCAGCAGGCCGTTCTGAAACTGATGTGTTTGCGGGACAGGCCCCACACCACGCAGGAGTTATGGTGGGGTATAGAACAACAGATAGACGAGTGGTTGCTGCCAGTGGGCCTCAAGCCTGGCCTGATGGTGTGCAATAATGGGCGAAATCTCATTGCAGCTCTGGGACTAGCCAGTTTGACGCGCATGTGCTGAATTTGGTGGTGCAGAAATTCATTCACAACTACCCCGACATGTCAGAGCTGCTGCATAAAGTGAGGGCCGTCTGTGCGCGCTTCCGGCGTTCTCATCCTGCCGCCGCTCGGCTGTCTGCTCTACAGGGTAACTTTGGACTTCCCGCTTACCGCCTCATATGTGACGTGCCCACCAGGTGGGACTCCACCATGCACATGCTGGAGAGACTGTGCGAGCAGCAGCAGGCCATAGTGGAGTTTCAGCTGCAGCACGCACGGGTGAGTCGCACTGCGGAACAACACCACTTCACCACCAATGACTGGGCCTCCATGCAAGACCTGTGTGCCCTGTTGCGCTGTTTTGAGTACTCCCCCAACATGGCCAGTGGCGATGGCGCCGTTATTAGCGTTACAATACCACTTCTATGTTTCCTTGAGAAAACACTTAGGGCGATGATGGAAGAGGATGTGGCCAAGGAAGAGGGGTCATCTCTAACACTTTCAGGCCAGTCTGAAGTGGCTCAGAAAGAGGATTTTTGCAACAGCAGAGGCCAGGTACAAATTTGGCCAGCAAGGGCCCACTACTGGAGGAGGAGGAGAATGGGGATGAAGCATGTTCACAGCGGGGTGGCATCCAATGCAGCTCGGGCCCATCACTGGTGCGTGGCTGGGGGTATACGGAGGATGCAGACGATACGCCTCCCACAGAGGACAGCTTGTCCTTACCTCTGGGCAGCCTGGCACACATGAGCCACTACATGCTGCAGTGCCTGCGCAACGACTTCAGAGTTGCCCACATTTTAACGTGTGCTCACTACTGTGTGGCCACCCTGCTGGATCCCCATTACAAAGACAATGTGCCATCCTTAATTCCCTCACTGGAGCGTGATCGGAAGATGCGCGACTTACAGGCGCACGCTAGTAGACGCGCTCCTGAGAGCATTCCCGACTGACGCCGGAGGACAAGTGGAAGCACAAGGCGAAGGCAGGGGAGGAGGTAGAGGTTGCGAATGCAGCTGTGTCAGCGTCAGCACCTCAGAAGGCAGGGTTAGCATGGCCGACATGTGGAAAAGATTTGTCATCTCGCCGCAACAACCGGCCCCAACTGCTGATATGGAGCGTGTTAGCAGGAGGCAGCATTTGAACAACATTGTGGAACAGTACCTGTGCACACGCCTACACGTTCTGCCCCATTCAACTTCTGGATCTCCAAATTGTCCACATGGCCAGAGCTTGCCCTGTATGCCTTGGAGGTGCTGGCCTGCCCTGCAGCCAGTGTACTCTCTGAAATGTGTATTTAGCACGGCAGGAGGCGTCATTACAGACAGACGCAGCCGCCTTTCCACAGCCGACGTGCACAAGCTCACGTTCATTAAAATGAACCAGGCTTGGATCCCACAAGACTTGTCTGTACCTTATGCAGAATAGACATTTATACCACCATCAAACATACATTCTTGTACTCAAGTCAAGTGCAATGATTCTTTGTTTTCTATTTTTTTTTATTTCTCTCAATATTTTGGGGGCTACTTACAACAATAAAAAATAAAAAATAAACATTGTTGGCTACCTCCTCCTCCACCTACAACACCACATCCACCGCCTCCTCAACCTCTGACTCCATATCCACCTCCTTCTCTGAGTTGCAGGTTAAAATTGTGTAATTTTTTGTTATTTAATTTCATTTTAAGTTATTTCCCTATCCACATTTGTTTGCAGAGCAGTTGTCATGCTCTTAAGCACATTTTACTGCCTTTTACATCCCTCTAGCCTTTTCAAGGACTATTTTAGAGTCATTTTAATTTAAAAAAGGGCAAATTTTAGTGCCCTAAATTGAAAAAATTCTTATTTTCAATTGTTGGGCGACATTTTACCATTTTTGGCGTATACAAACCCCTGCTGTGCCTGGGTGACAGGGGCCTAAATCTCTCAAAATCCTCTGTTCTATTGCTGGGTGACAAGAACCCCCTTTTGCCGTGAATGAACCCCTGCTCTGCATTGCTGACAGGGAACTAAATTTAGTGAAAACCTCTGTTACTGGTCGGAAGATGCGCGACTACAAGCACACGCTGATGATAGTATTTCCACCTGACAGCGGGGGCACAGTTGAAGCACAAGGCGAAGGCAGAGGAGGAGGAAGAGGTCGCCAACGCAGCTGGGGCACCACCAGCACCTGAGAAGGCAGGGTTGGCATGGCCAAAATGTGGAAAAGCTTTGTCAGCCTTGGAGGTGCTGACCTGCCCTGCAGCCAGTGTACAGTGTGGACAAGCTTCTGTTTGTCCGTATCTTGTGCAGAATAGACATTTATACCAGCCTCAACCATCCATTCTTGTACTCAAGTGCACTTATTCTTAGTTTTATTTTGTTATATGTCCCAATATTTTGGGGGATACCCCAATTTAAAAAATAAAAAATAACACAAATCAGTGTTGGCTACCTATCCCTCCTTAACCGCCGCTTCCACCTACTCCGCCACATCCACCCATCCACCACCTCCTCAACCTCCTACTCCTAGATCCAGATTGTTATTTTAATGTTTCTGTATTTTATGTTATTTTAAGTCATTTCCCTATCCACATTTGTCATGCTCTTAAGCACATTTTGATGCCTTTTGCAGCCCTCTAGCCCTTTCCATGACTATTTTAGAGCCATTTTAGTGCCCAAAAGTTAATCTCCCCATTGACTTCAATGGGGTTTGGGTTCGGGTCCCGAACCCGAACCTTTTTTTCAAGTTCGGCCGAACCTGCTGAACCCAAACATCCAGGTGTCCGCTCAACTCTAGTCACGTCAAATCCCTGGGCCTTTAACATCTTAGCACAGGGTTACAAAATAGAATTTGCTTAAACCCCTCCAAAGAAATTCACCATTACGATCCACAACAAGGGGGTTCAAGAAAAGATCTGGCAGGGGGTTCAGATCCATAACAGATCAGGGGTCATAAGAAGGGTACCATATGTTGAAGAAGGGCAGGGGTTTTACTCAAGACTCTTCTTTGTCAAAAAAATAGACTATTCTTACTGCACAATAATAAATCTAAAGCCCTTAAACAAATTAATTGTGTACAGGAAGTTCAAAATGGAGTCAGTGGCCATTCCCCTGGTTCTAGAGGGCGCCTTTTTGGCATCGATAGATTTAAGACGCTTACTATCATATACCAATCCATCAGGATTCTCAGAAGTACCACTTTCAGTATGTGGAGCTTCTATTTGGCATATCATCAGCCCAAGGACCTTCACCAAGTTGGAGGTGGAGATGGTGGCGTTTTTATGCATAAAGGGAGCAAATATCGTCCCCCTAACCTCTTGCATAAATTCCGTCCCATGGAGTCAGGCCCACACCAGAACTATGCAATCATGGATCTTGCAAAACTGGAACAGGAAACATTCGTCCCTGGACAGGCTAATCAGCATTCCACCTGCAGTCAAAATAGACCTGAATTGGTGGAGAGAAACTTTTTTAGAGCACAGACTGGCTCAGGACCTCAGAAGTTCAGATAATGACCGATGCCACCGCTTCAGGTTGGGGAGCAAAGGTAGGAAGCTATTACTTCCAGGGAGACTGGTCAGTCACAAAAAAAAAATGATCTTCAAATTACAGAGAACTGTATGCAGTCCTTATGGCCCTTACAAAAGCTCACTACCTATTAAAGAACAGACATCTGAAAGTCCTTTCGGACAATATCACAACTGTGGTATACCTAAAACATCAGAGCGGCACAAGATCCAATCCTTTGGCAGAAGTAGCAAGAAGAATATTTCTTGGGCAGAAAGAAATGTTCTCTTCTTAACGTCGGTTCACTTGAAAGGGTCAGAAAATCTAGAAGCCGACTTCTTAAGTCGGAAAACTTTACATCCAGGAGAATGGACTCTAAATCGAAAAAATGTTCAGGAAATCACGTCCAGATGGGGACTGCCAGAGATAGCCCTGTTCGCCTCCAGAGAGAATGCTCAGGTCGGTAAATTTTGTTCTCTAGACCCCAGAGACAGACCTTGGGCAGTAGACGCCCTGTCAATGAGATGGTTCTGGGAACATGTTTACGCATTTCCACCTTTTCCACTGATTTCTCGCATAATACAGAAGGTCCAGCGGGAACCAACAACAGTAATTTTAATAGCTCCTTTCTTGCCGAAAATAAGCTGATTCTCGGCCCAGAAACAAATGGCATTGGATGAACCATGGAAAATACCCTTCCAGGGGGAGATCCTCTCTCAGGGGCCAATAAAACATCCAAACCCACAGATCTACAATCTAGCTGTCTGGATCATGAGAGTGAGTCACTCAGAAGACAAGGTCTCTCAAATAGAGTAACCCTCACTCTCAAAGAAAGTAGGAAAAGGGTCACATCTGCCATTTATCTTAAAATCTTAGAGGTTTTTCAGTTGGTTGGGAGAAGAACATCCGGACACCTCTTCTCCACCCATAAATAAAACTCTAGATTTTATTGCAGAATGGGTTAGAACTAGGATTTAGGCCTAGCACCCTTAAAGGGAACCTGTAATCAACTTTAAGCTGCCCATACTAACAGCATCATAAAGTAGAGACAGGTGAGTTGATTTCAGAGGTCTGTCATTTATGAGTTAAAAGTAAGTGGTTGCCGAGAACCAACATCACGATAATTGCAGACTAGGCCTGGAAAGAAGTCACGGCCACCTGATAAGAGTCATGGTTATTTATAAATTCCTTTCCATGCCCACCTGCTGATGATTGACAGTCTCATACCTGGTTTTCTCCCTTTCTGTCTAGGAGAGAACTGACAATCATCAGCAGATGGGCGAGAGTGCAGAAGATTATGAATAACTCTGACTCTTCTCAGGTAGATTTGACTCTTTTCCAGGCCTGTGCTGAAATGATTATGATGCTGGTTCTCAGCAACCACCTACTTTTAGCGCATGAGTGACACACCGCTGAAATCAGCATTTCTGTCACTATTTTATGCTGCCCTCAGTGAGGTCAGCATAAAGTTGATGACAGGTCCCCTTTAAGGTCCAGATATCGTCTCTAAGCAAGTTTTTGATACAAGCCTGGCTGAACACTGATGGTTAAAGAGATTTGTTAGTGCAGCCTCTAGACTAAGACCAACCTTGATTTCTCGGATTCCTCAGTGGGATCTTAACATTGTATTAAATGGTCTGACTAAGCCCCCCATCTTTCCCTTAGCAGAGATTTCTATCAAACACCTGTCTTTCAAAACCGCTTTTCTGATAGCCATAACATCTGCTAGACGTATAAGTGAAATTCAGGCACTTTCTTGTAGAGAACCATACCTGAAGGTTTTTTAAGACCGAGTAACATTGAGGCTAGATCCAGGGTTCCTTCCCAAGGTGGTATCAGATTATCACCGTGACCAGGAAATCATTTTACCATCATTTACCGTGCCACCAAAGGATGAGGCTGAAGAAAAATTGCATCTTCTTAAAGTTAGAAATACCATTTTACAATATCTAGAAGTTTCTAAGACCTTTAGGAAAGACGATAACCTTTTAGTTCAGTTCGGGGGACGAAACATAGGGGAAAATCTTTCAAAAGCCTATAGGTTGCTGGATTAGAGCTACTATAGGTTGCTGTTACTCCCTTCAAAGTATTCCTTGTCCTATGCGTATTAAAGCTCACTCTACCAGGGCAACTGCCTCTTCGTGGGCAGAAAAAGTAGGCATCTCATTAAATCAGATTTGCAAAGCCACTACTTGGTCAAGTATTAACACCTTCGTTAAACATTATTGCCTTAATCATTCCGCCTCCGCAGATTTAGCATTATGTGACGGCCCAGATATATTCCCCCCCTCCCAAAGCAACATAGGTTGCTCAGGATCATCTCTCACTTGTGGCTGTCATGGTGGATTCAAGGAAACTGAATTACCGGTAAGTCTAATTAAGTTTTTTTCAGATTTTTCCTCCTCTAAAACCTAGGGGCGCCTTATAACCTGGTGTGTCTTTATAAAGTTGAAAATACTGTAAATCTCTCTCTCTTATTACTGACCATATCTGTGCTCACTTTTCACTGTGCTCAATTTTTATACTATAGGTTTTTGCATGCACGAAAAAAATATCTGCTTGAGTGCATCCTACAACCGCTGAGCACCAATGATGTCCATCTCTGATCGTATCTGTGCAGTTTTATTTTTTACCATAGGAAAGACTACTTTTTTCTTTTTTGTTACAAATTTTTTATCTTTTTTTCCCAACATTGTTTTAGAAAATGATTGCAGTCCCTTCATGCATACAAGCACTACCTATACATCTCAGTGAATCAGTAAAATTAATACAGATTTTACACGTTTTGCATCATACACATTTGCACACCCCAATAAAAATGTAACGTTTAACCCAAAGATGGTATTCAGCTAAGGACACATATTCCTTTGTTGCCTCTGATATTAATATGGCCAGTGAGAGGGAAGAGGATGCCACCTCCCTCCTGTCTTCTTCCTCCTCATTATTCAGTAATAAGGGACCAGGCTCAGACTGGAACACAGGGAATAGGTGAAACCCCCAATGGGTGCCTGAGCAAGGTGTGCCTCTAGTTCCCCACCACCTGCTCAAATGGCACATGACACAGTAGACTGACATATAGATAAGCTGGGTGAGATGCTATAAAATATATTGCCTTTGTCCATATAAAAAATGAGCAGTGTGGGCAGGTGGTATATGCAAGTAGCTTTATGGTGGAATTTATTTTACTGGTGGGCCCTAAGCATCCCAGTCCAACAGTATGAGGGACCCTCAAAGAAGGCGCCCCAGCACAACAGCTGAGGCGCACCCCAGAGTGAGCCCATATGGACTTCACTCCCTGAGGATTATCAGTATTGAGGAGCGAATCGACTTTGGATGAAACACCCGAAAGTCGATTAGCATAATACTTTGTTTGAATACTGTACAGAGCGAGTGCTCTGTACAGTATTAGAATGTATTGGATCCTATGAATGTATTGGCTCCTCCCATGGGTTCAGTTCCAAGTGGTACCTTGAAACCAAACGCGAGTCTGGGAAATGTTTTTTTACAGAAATAACTTTGGCTTATAGGAGCCAATACATTCTAATGCTGTACGGCGTGCTCGCTCCATACAGTATTCAAAGTATTGTGCGAATCGACTTCGGATGTTTCATCCGAAGTCGATTCGCTCATCCCTAATTACCAGCCTAAAATCATTGTGGGCAGCTCAGAAATCCAGGTATAAACTATGGGCTTCACAAAAATGTATTAAAAATTAAAAATTCTCCAAAATGCCATATCATTTTTTGCTTGACCCAAGATGTGGACCCCAGTAGAGAGGCAGCAGAGATGGTGACGTTTTGGGCGCTTGTGCTGCATATGACCCTTGTAAAAAGGCCACAAGTTAAACAGTATTGGGGTAGAGATGTTTTGTACCAAACTTCAACTTACCATATGGCCATTACCCAGATACGTACTATTAGAAGCAATTAAGCTAGGGCTAACTATGACTTTTTGTAGCACAACTGATTGATTTTAGCTATTGAACTACAGCTGCAGTCCAAATGAATGCATTAAGTTGATTATAATCTTGAGGACTGCAGCTGTCATTCAATAGTTAAAATCAATCACCCATGCTACAAAAATTGGCAGTGTACCCAGGCATTACAATATTTTAGCATTACAATAATGCACAATTCCTGCTCCAAAATGACTCAAGATTTGACAGTCTATTTAGAATTAGGCCAGCCCGTGACCACTTTAACGCCAAGTTTGCTGTGGTGTACACCCCCAAAAAATCATCTGTGTGGACAAGTCCCTTATACATTTTTAATAAAGGGTAAAATTCTGCCAATGCCTGCCAGCAAAATGGCAAGTGCAGTATGCCTGTGAGAATAGTATGGAGGTTGGGAGTAATTCTGCTCACAGTTTGGGGGATGCCTATGCCATGCAGTGATAAGAAGGGGGCGCCTTTTCTTCCCATAGAGGCACACCCTGGTTTTGGGGCTCCTGTCTGATTTTAGGTGGGATATCCTTGGTGGTGTTAGGTTTTAAGGTGCAAGATAGGATTCCTTGAAGTGTTGCGACAGCAGTGCAGTTGGTGCATGCAATGAGGAGACAGGGTTCAGTGAAACAAACCCACTGTACTTTACTAAAGCTATTTTGAATGTGCAAGTCCCAATGCTGTGTATGGAAGGTTGATCTCTCTCTCTCTCTCTTTTCAATTAGACTGTACAATCTCATCTCTCCTGTCTCAGCCTAAGACAGGCACTTTCTCTCCCTCTCTCATCACAGACCCACTGCGCCAACAGGTTTGGCTTTGGGCTAAACATTAAAAACGTTATTCTGTTGCTCCACTGGTATCCACTCTTTAACCCCTGAACAGGGATCTGGACTTCACTGCAGGGGATCAACTAGACCACTACCTCATAGAATAGTCCCAGTATAGTTGATAGCTGACCTATCAGGGTCAGGAACCCTGGTAGAAGCACCAGGAGCTCTGAATAACAAAAAAAACATACCAAAACCACGGGTGTGGTCTGAACAAACACTGGTTTTTAGATCCAGGAAGCAAACTGGAAGTGTGAATGCAGAATAGACTGGCTGGAAGGGTAGTAGTACAGATTCAGGCAGCAGCCAATAAACATGCAGGTAAATACTGCCATTCACTGTAATGCCGTAGCCATGTTGGCTGCTGGCATTACAGTGATTGGCTGGCCAGAATGCGTCATCAGGTGCTATATAGCACCTGATGACACTTGTTCGACTCACTATTAGTCAGGAAGAGCTGGAGATCAGAAGGGAGAGATAGTGTATGGACTGCAATAGCAATATTTTAGTTTTTATACTTATTATAGACCCAAAAGTCCTTTTGAGGACTATTGTGTGTGGAAGCAATATATATTTTTAGTGCAACCTGCACTAAATTGCTAAAACTTGTTAGAGACCCAAAAATCCTTTTAAGGACTATAGTTGTATCTGGCAGCAATATATATTACCTGCGCTACATCTCCTGTATAACGTTTGCGTATCCGAAATATCAGTGACATTCAGTAAAAACTGTTTGCTGGTGGCAGCGACATTACCTGTGCTACATCTCCAGTATAACGTTAGCGCATCCGAAATATCAGTGACATTCAGTGTAAATTTTTTTGCCGCTGGTGACAGAGACATTATCTGCCCAACATCTCCTGTCTAACGTGTGCGCAGCCTAAAAATATCTGTGATATCCAGTGTACTTTTTCTGTAGACTGTGTCCGCTGCAGACAGTTACATTACCTGCGCTACATCTAGTGTATAACGTTTGCATATCCGAAATATCAGTGACATTCAGTCTAATTGTTTTGTTGCTGGTGGCAGCGACATTACCTGCGCTACATCTCCTGTATGCCCTGTTTGCCCATCCTAAATATCAGTGACATTAATTTAGTGTAATTTTGTATTAGCCGCTGGTGACAGAGACATTACTTGCGCTATACCTCCTGTTTAACGTGTGCGCATCCTAAATATCAGTGACATTCATTCAGTGTAATTTTTTATTAGCCCGTGGTGACAGCAACATTACTTGCACTATACCTCCTAGAATACAGACTTCACCTCTGCCTATTTTCCTGGCTTGACACTGAGATATAAATTGGCTCCTCTGGGCTGTGGAGCCCAAGAGAGAGCTGAAGAGGGGTCCTCTCCTTCCCCATTGCTCCTCACTCCATCTCCTTCTTCCTCCAAACTCTAACTCCAACCCCCTAACTAGGCCTAAACTGTTCTATATATACTGTGGTGCTATCCCCATCTAGTGGTGGAATGTGTGGAGTGCACCTAACATCCTGGTAACAGGGATTCTACATAAGAATAAAATACAACATGATATGACATAACAAGCTTTTGCAGTGCCCATATACATGAGTGGGAGGCTGCACTTACAAAACCTGCGCTATTGTACGTGTGACATACTTGCAAGCATACATACCATTTAATATGCGCAAGGAGAGCATTAAAGGACAGGTAAGCGGCCATGCTGCTGATGGTGCTCGCGCAGGCCGTGGCCCTGGGTGCGGTGAAATTGTTCCTGCTGCCAGAGCACAAGAAACACACTCATCCATGATACCTAGCTTCATGTTCCAGTTTGCAGGGCGGAGCAGGACACCACTTTCGAATTCAGACCAGTGCGACCAGGTGGTCAGTTGGATTGCAGCAGATAATGCTTCCAGTCGGTTAAGTACCACCCTGTCTTCCACAAAGTCCAGTCTCAGTAGCCAAGAGTCTGGTCAACAGAATCCTCACCCTGATACTCCTTCCTCCCACCATGGAGAGTCTTGGCAAACAAGTGATCCTACACTCGGATATTCCAAGGAGCTCTTTTCAGTGCCATTCCTTAATTTGGGCTTCTTGCCAAGCCCTCTTGAAGAGGGACATGAGGAGATATTGTGCCCTGATTCCCAAAACTTTGGAGCATCCACAGACTTTGGAGCATCCACAGAAAAAGATGACTGTGGGGAATGGCAATTAGTGTTTCACAAGGTAAATGATGATGATAAGACACAGTTGCCAATCAATCAACCGCAATTAGTGTCTCAAGAGGTTCATAATGATGATAAGACACAGTTGTTATTAACTGAGTATGTTGTTAGGTCAACAAGTCAGGAGGATGACCACAGTGAGGCAGTGGAAGAGGAGGTGCTGGACGATGAAGTCACTGACCTAACCTGGGAAGGTGGCAAGCGGAGCGAGGACAGCAGTACAGGCTGGAAGAGGCAGTGAGGTGGCAAAAGGGAGAAGGCGGCCCACACCAAACAGGCCCGCAACTGTTCCCTGGAGCACTCCCTTGCGGCAATCTCCCTTGCCAAAGGGTAGATGTTCTGCAGTTTGGCGCTTTTTTGAGGAAAGTGCAGACGATAATAGAATTGTCATTTGCAACCTGTGCTGTACTAAAATGAGTAGGGGCGTGAACGCTAGCAACCTCACCACCACCAGCATGATCTGCCACATGGCATCAAAGCACCCTAATAGGTAGGACGAATGACTGGGTCCACAACCAGTGTCTGCGGGTCACACCATTGCCTCCTCTTCCCCTGTGTTACGTGCAGGCCAATGCCCTGTCCAAGACGCCAGCCCGGATGCCTCCCGCCATGTACCTGGACCTTAGCAAGCACCATCTGCTGGAAGCAATGTAGAACTGCAGTAGGGAAACGGCAACAGGCCGTTCTTAAACTGATCTGCTTACCGCACACCGCCGCAGAGCTATGGCAGGGGATAAGGGACCAGACTGAGCTGTGGCTCTTGCGACTCAACCTACAACAAGGCATGGTTATGTCTGATAATGGCTGTAACTTGGTGGTGGCTTTGGAGCTCAGCAAGCTCACACACATACCATGTCTAGCCCATGTGTTCAACCTAGTGGTTCAGCGGTTTCTCAAAACCTACCCCAATTATCCTGAGTGGAGAAGGTGCGCAACGTGTGTGCCCATTTTCAGTTAGCTGACACTCTTCACAAGCGATGAGTGGGCATTGATGTCTGACCTCTGTGAGGTTTTACGCAACTTTGAGGAATCAACACAGATGGTGAGCGGCTATAACGCTATTATCTTCATAACCATCCCACTTCTGTGTCTACTGAAATGCTCGCTGCTCACAATGAAAGCAGACTCTTTGCATGTGGAAGAGGTGGAAATGGGGGAAGACAGTACACAGGATGATAACCAGA
This sequence comes from Bufo gargarizans, assembly GCF_014858855.1. Taxonomy (NCBI): domain Eukaryota; kingdom Metazoa; phylum Chordata; class Amphibia; order Anura; family Bufonidae; genus Bufo; species Bufo gargarizans. The sequence continues at coordinate 377,814,361 of NC_058081.1, read as the reverse complement.
CCACCCTCAGTTCGTCTTCTCAGCGCAAATTGGATGATGAGAAGGAGGAGCAGGAGACAGTTGCCTCCACTACAGAGGGTAGTACTCATGGAAGTTTTATTCCATCTGTTCAGCGTGGATGGATAGAAGACCGTGTCAGCATCCTCAATGATCCCTGTGTACCTTACAACTATTGGGTGTCCAAGCTGGACGCGTGGCATGAACTGGCGCTCTACGCCTTGGAGGTGCTGGCCTGCCCCGCCGCCAGCGTTTTGTAAGAACGTGTATTTAGTGCTGCTGGGGGCATAATAACTAATAACCGCATCCGCCTGTCAACTGAAAATGCTGACCGGTTGACTCTTATAAAAATGAACACCAGAGGAAAGCGGCTAAACATAAAGGCACTCTAAATGTGGCTTTTAAGGTGTATTGAATACACTGTATTCTCATGCACCCCTTCCACCACTAAAAACGGTATATGGTTTTCTCGTCTTCCTCCCCTCCATCATTTCAAAATGCTTATTAGGCTGCCCTCGCTCCTAATGTTTTTGAGGGTCACCAGCAGGGCCTCAACCATAATGTTTTAGAGGGTCAGCTCAGCAGCAGACCCTCACCCCTACATTTTTAGATGGTCAGCTCTGCAGCAGGCCCTTCCCCCTAATGTTTTAGATGGTCAGCTCAGCAGCAGACCCTCGCCCCTAATGTTCTAGGGGGTCACCATCAGGCCCTTGCTCCTAATGTTTTTGAGGGTCACCAGCAGGCCAGCAATTATAATTTTTCAAGGGTGTGTATGATGCCCTGCTTTATGTGTAATAAAGGGTGTATTGGAGTGCCGGTTCCTTGTAATTTTTGGCAGCCCTTTCCCTTAGTGCATAGGTTTTATGAGTGTAGGAGTCCCACTATCTGAACAATTGTATCACAATGTGAATGAGGCCCTCCTTTATGTGATATACAGGTTGTAACGGAGAGCCTCTTCCTTGCAATTTTTGGCAGCACTTGCACGTTATATACAAGTAAATATACAGGAAAGAATGTTTCCAAGCAATTTTTCCTCTAAAATTGATTTTATCTTTTGTTTGGTGCGTATTATTGTCAAAGTACTGTACATTATCTGTAAAAGTGGCATACTATTTGGACAATATCGTTCCCAGCAACGACCTGGGAGTCCAAGATGTCTACTCGAGCACCTGAGCACTTTGGTGCTCGACCAACACTGGGTGATGCAGTGGTTGCTGCGGCAGGCTGGACCACCACATCGGAGCCACGGTTCTCCCAGGCCACTGTATGGTGAGTCTGCATATGTTGATGCAGGGCCTTGGTGCCAACATTGGCACCCTGGCCATCTTCACCTTCTGCCTACAGATTCTACAAATAGCCATGTTCACCTCCTCCAGCAGCTTAACAAAAAACTGTCACACCACCGAGTAAGTGATTTTACACCCAACACTCCGCACTGACTGACTGGTACTGCCGCTGCTTTCTGGGCAGGTAGGCTCCTGCAAAACGGGTGGTCTACCCCGTGCACGTTTGACTCCCAACCAGCCAACAGTGCTGATTCACGGCCATGCTAGCTACTTGCTGGCTCCACCACTGCCTCACGGGAAAGTTGCCACCCTCTTCTCCTGATGATAATGAAGCCCCTAATTCACCCGGCTCCCAAGTTCAATCAGCTACACCATCATCATCGAGTACTTTCTGCACGTCACTGATGTTTTCCTTAATGGTCTCTGGATCAGGAGCCTGACCGATCACAACACCAGCTCCCACGCCACTCTCCTCATCACTACTTGCCCGAGTACCGGAGGAAGCGGCAAAGAACGGATCCGTCTCTCCGCTTGTCATGTGGACAGACGGATCCGTCTTGTATCTATTTTCAAATTTTTACCGGAAGGACGGATCCGGCATTCCGGTATTTTGAATGCTGGATCCGGCACTAATACATTCCTATGGGAAAAAATTCCGGATCCAGCATTCCGGCAAGTCTTCAGTTTTTTTCACCGTAGATAATACTGTAGCATGTGACGGAACTCTATGCCGGAAAAGAAAAACGCTAGTGTGAAAGTACCCTTGGGCCTCTTTCACACGGGCGTCATGTCTTTGGCCTGGATAAGATGCGGTGAGATCTTTTACCATTGTGATGGATTATGTGACGGACCATGTGATGAGCATAGTGACGTCACCACAGGTCCTTTTCCTGCACATTAAAGATGAAGACAGAAGAGAAGCCGAGCTGCGCGAACAAGTGGATTAAGGTGAGTTAAATTATTATTATTTTGAATCCCTCCAGCACTATTGTACTTTGCATTCTGTATTAAGAATGCTATTATTTTCCCTTATAACCATGTTATAAGGGAAAATAATAATGATCGTGTCTCCATCCCGATTGTCTCCTAGCAACCGTGAGTGAAAATCGCACCGCACTTGCTTACGGATGCTTGCAATTTTCACGCAGCCCCATTCACTTCTATGGGGCCTGCGTTGCGTGGAAAACGCACAAAGAGGAGCATGCTGTGATTTTCACGCAACGCACAAGTGCTGTGTGAAAATCACTGCTCATGTGCACAGCCCCATAGAAATTAATGGGTCTGGATTCAGTGCGGGTGCAATGCGTTCACCTCACGCATTGCACCCGTGCGGAAATCTCGCCCGTGTGAAAGGGGCCTAAGTCTATAACTTTTCTGGTATATTATCCTAATAATTCTCAAACTAGAATTACTCAGCTCTTTCCAATACCATTGTTTCAGTCTCTCCAAATGTATTTTGACATTCTGATTTTGCTGTTATCCAACTATTCTGATGCACTGATTCAAAGCCAAAATAAAGTTCAGCAAGAGGCAAGAACCTTAATGTCTATATAAACCAGATGTGTCATGACATTTTTTTGTGTTCTGTTGTTATTGATAGCTTTCAGGGGAACGCAGCTAACAGTCTACAGTTGATTTTCTGTATTTTTGATTGGAGCCTAACAATGACATTTACTTTAGGAATCACATTAGTACAACATTTAGTTATTACTCCATACAATCTACACAACAGAATATTATTGAGGAGATACTGTAATAAACTAATTAAAGACATTATAGACATAGTCAATGTTGGTGCAATGCATTCCAACAGCAATAACATTTTTACTTTTTAATCGACATAGTGGCATAAAGCCCTGTTTTCTTTCAAGATGAGCTGTCCTTCACATATACGTAATGTCGCATATGTAAATCAGCCTTAATATGAAATACATAATTTTCTACAGTTTATCCAGTTATGAAATTTAAAATCTTTTGCAATTTAAACACTTGACATAAGGCCTGGGCTACACAATGACATTTTGTAGCCCTACTACCAAAAATATTGACAGCTCCAATCCCTAAGACTGCATACAACATTATGTATTTCTTTGGACTGCAGCCATGCCTGGATAGTTCAAATCAATCAGCAGCACTACAAAAAGTACCAGTGTAAGTTCATAAGGCAAACTGAAAAATGCAGAACTGATTTCAACAGAAACCAGTCTGAAAACCAGTATGCATCTTCAGCTGCATACGTGTCTGCAAAATATATACCAACCGCAAGTGGAGTTTATTTAGGAAAATTCAGTTTATAAAAAGCTTCAAAGAAGTAACATATTTCTTGGAGAGTTTTTTAAGACAGAAGCGTAAACATAGGGTGAATTAAGATAGTAATGGGGAGCCTTTTTTCTGTCACTACTGCAGAACATAATGTGGTCCATTTTGTGTGAACATTGCTTAACCACTTCAGTCCCCCTAGCTTAAACCCCCTTAATGACCAGACCACTTTTTACAATTCTGCACTACACTACTTTCACGGTTTATTGCTCGGTCATACAACTTACCACCCAAATACATTTTGTCTCCTTTTCTTCTCACTAATAGAGCTTTTATTTGGTGGTATTTTATTGCTGCTGACATTTTAACTTTTTTTGATATTAATGGAAATTGACAGAAATTTTTGCCAACAAATGACATTTTTCACTTTCTGTTGTAAATTTTTTTAATTAAAACTACATTTCTATATACATTTTTCTCTAAATGTATTGTTCTACATGTCTTTGATAAAAAAAAATGCAATAAGTGTATATTTATTGGTTTGGGTAAAAGTTATAGCGTTTACAAACTATGGTGCAAAAATGTGAATTTACGCACTTTGACTTTCTGAGCACCTGTCATGTTTCCTGAGGTTCTACAATGCCCAGACAGTAGAAACACCCCACAAATGACCCCATTTCGGAAAGTAGACACCCTAAGGTATTCGCTGATGGGCATAGTGAGTTCATGGAAGTTTTTATTTTTTGTCACAAGTTAGTGGAAAATGATTATTTTATTTTATTTTTCTTACAAAGTCTCATATTCCACTAACTTGTGACCAAAAATACAATTTTACATGAACTCACCATACCCCTCAGAGAATACCTTAGGGTGTCTTCTTTCCAAAATGGGGTCACTTGTGGGGTATTTATACTGCCAGGGCATTTTAGGGGACCTAAAGCGTGAGAAGTAGTTTGGATTCCAAATGCGTAAAAAAATGCCCTGTGAAATCCTAAAGGTGCTCTTTAGAATTTGGGCCCCTTTGCACACCTAGGCTGCAAAAAAGTGTCACACATGTGGTATCACCGTACTCAGAAGAAGTAGGGAAATGTGTTTTGGGGTGTATTTTTACATATACCCATGCTGGGTGAGAGAAATATCTCTGTAAAAGACAACTTTTTTTTATACAAAGTTGTCATTTTACAGAGATATTTTTTATCTCACCCAGCATGAGTATAAGTAAATATACACCCCAAAACACATTGCCCTACTTCTCCTGAGTACGGCGATACCACATGTGTGACACTTTTTTGCAGCCTAGGTGCGCAAAGGGGCCCAAATTCCAATGAGTACCTTTTAGGAGGGCATTTTTAGGCATTTGGATTCCAGACTTCTTCTCACGCTTTAGGGCCCCTAAAATACCAGGGCAGAATAAATACCCCACATGTGACCCCATTTTGGAAAGAAGACACCCCAAGGTATTCCGTGAGGGGCATGGCGAGTTCCTAGAATATTTTCTTTGGCACAAGTTAGCGGAAAATGATTTTGTAAGAGAAAAAAAAAACATTTTCCGTTAACTTGTGCCAAAAAAAATATATTCCAGGAACTCGCCATGCCCCTCACAGAATACCTTGGGGTGTCTTCTTTCCAAAATGGGGTCACTTATGGGGTATTTATACTGCCCTGGCATTTTAGGGGCCCTAAAGCGTGAGAAGAAGTCTGGAATATAAATGTCTAAAAATGCCCTCCTAAAAGGTACTCATTGGAATTTGGGATTTGAGCCTATAGAACATGTCCTATTCTTGTCCGCAATTTTGCCGGTGTCCGTGTTTTGCAGATCCGCGGTGTCCGTGTTTTGCGGATCCGTGGATCCGCAAAACACATACGGGCGTCTGAATGGAGCCTTACTGGGGGTGATCAATTACAGGGGGGTGATCAGGGGTTAATAAGTGACGGGGGGGTGTAGTCTAGTGTGGTGCTTGGTGCTACTTATTACAGAGCTGCCTGTGTCCTCTGGTGGTCGATCCAAGCAAAAGGGACCACCAGAGGACCAGGAAGCAGGTATATCAGACGCTGTTAACAAAACAGCGTCTGATATACCTTTCAAGGGTTAAAATGTTCACCGCTGGCAGGCTGTAGATCCACTGGTTTAGCTTACGATCCTGTGAACACGCGCTCCTGTGTGCACGCGTTCACAGGAAATCTCGCCTCTCACGAGATGATGCGCCGGCACGTCCAGGAGGAATAACAGGGCCGCTGCCAGGACGCAATCCTGCATGTGGCGGTCCTGAGAAGGTTAAAGGGGTTATCCCATCTTAGACAATGGGGGGCATACACCCACTCTACAAGGAGAATGGAGTCAGGGAGAATTGTGGCTGGAGGACCCCGGGTTTCCCGGGGTCAGTCCAACACCAGGCGCACCTCTCCCGTTGAAGTGAATGTTAGCGCACCGCGCATGCGCGGCCACCGCTCCCATTCATTTCTATGGGTCTGACGGAAATAACCAAGCCAGCGCTCTGCTATTTTCGGCGGCTCCATAGAAATTAATGGAGGGCGGCTACACATGTGCAGTGCTCCCTCCTCAAGTTTCTCCGCTCTGTCCTCCTTGTAGGTGCGGGTCCCAGAGGTAGGACCCGCACCTATCAGACAATGGGGGCATATCCTAGCGATATGTCCCCATTGTCTAAGATGGGATAACCCCTTTAAGTCTCAAATCTTCCAGATTGGAAGAATCAATTCCTTCACACACAGAGAAAAAAAGGTATGTAGGTAAAGGAACTCGGTCCATATTTCTCGTCAACTCCCACTTATGATAAATCCACATTGTGCTTTACTGTCACGCCAGATGGGAGCTCAGACATACAGATAAACCAGCAAACCAGGCTCTAGGCGAGAAGCAGGGGAAGGGTCACCTCCTAGCAAATCCCTGACTTCTCTCCCTGCTCTTCTCAGCCCACATTCAAACCTTGATGGTAGGAATAAAGTGTCCTCGTGCCTTGGCTAAAACACCCTAGATTTCCTGAGATGGTGAAAAGGGGAATAGAAGCAGCCTGCTCACACAGAACCTGGATGGGAGAGATGACACCAACACAACCAAAATAGCAAACAACAAAAACTGAAACAACACTTATCTTTTCTGAGCTGGAACAGACAACCTTCCCTCCTTGCTTCCAAGGCCAGAATGATTACTATAACCCGCTCAGAGCACTGGGATAGAGTGCTATTTAAACTAATGACCCCACCCAGTGCACCTGATGGGAGGCGGATCCAGCACGGCTCCAAAACAGAACACTAAACACGTGCTGCTATTCTGGCTGACCTCCGTTCATAGTCAGAGCAGGACATGACATTTACATTAGCATGCCACTTCTGGCCTTCTACAACACAATATCCTTAACATCTTTGATAGAGACGAGCGAATCAAAGCTAACAAAGTCTAATTCAATCCGAATTTCAGGACAAATTTGATTCTGAACGAATGCGAATTTCCTTGCGTTTTGTGGTAATGCATCGCAATTTTTCCTAACATGGCGGCTAGCCAGCTACAATGGCGGCTAAATTGGCAGCTACACATGTGAGGACATGGGGCAAGGAACTCTGGGAAGGTGGGATGACCCATAATGCCATACATGCAGCCAATCAGCAGCCAGTCAGCCCGGTGATGTCACAACCCTTTAAATACGGCAGCCATCTTAGAGTCTGCCATTCACTATTACACTTTGTTCAGGGACAGACGTGTATGCAGGCGCTAGGGAGAGTGAAAGAAAAACTTTTAAAAGAGGAAAGAAGCAATTTACTAGTGCAGGGAAAGGATAGTGAGAGGAATAATTTCACCGGCAGGGAGGGACATGTGCAGATGCTAGGTAAAGTCATAGGAAAGCGATTTCCAAGTGCAGGGAAACATTACTTGGGGATCCAGATAGTCTCATAATACAGCTCTGTCATTCCAGCAATTAGTTATTGGGGTGCAAGTGCTATGTTGAAAAGCCTTCAGTGGATTTTATCTGTGGAAAACAATAAATATATATGCAGGTCACTTTTGCTGTTAACTGCGCTGATATCATTTAGTGGCCTATTTTAATACAATACGAGAAATATTTACGCAGGTCACTTTTGTTATTCACACTAAAAGCATTTATTGCCATATTTCTAGAGGAAAAGAGGAAAATAGACTAAGTTTATATTTGCTGTTATTAGCGCTAAAATAGTTTCTTGTCGTATTTCATTTCAATACGAGAAAAATAGACGCAGTTCACAATTGCTGTTATTTGTGCTAAAAGCTTTTATTGTCATATTTCACAACAATACGAGAAAAATAGACGCAGTTCACATTTGGTGTTATCCACACTAAAAGCATTTATTGACATATCTCTAGAGAAAAAGAGGAAAATAGACTAAGTTCATATTTGCTGTTATTTGCGCTCAAAGCATTTCTTGTCGTATTTCACTACAATATGACAAAAACTTGCTTTTAATTTATTTACTTCAGCTAAAAGTATGTCAGACAGAAAAGTGACTGGCACTGTACAGGGGAGTGTCAGAGGAGCAAATGATTCTGGTGCAGGCACAGGTCGAAGCAAAGTAAGAGAGGGTGGCAGCAGGGGTTTCTTCCCAAGGCCTCAGTTCCACATGTCGGCTAGCGGTCATGCCTTGACCAGCAACCCAACGGTTCTTAATTGGTTTACTGGATCTTCGACTTTGTCGCAAGTGACAGCAGCACCAGCAGCCTGAGTCTAGAGTCGCTGATGAGCAGCTTTCTTCACCCGCATAGTGAAGAAACTACTCACCAGCAGCAGCAGGTAGACCTGTAGCAGGACCTGAACCAGCAGGTGGTAGCATACTTTGACATCACTCTGCCAACCATCATAGAAGATCCGCTGGACTACTGGTCAGCCAAACTGGATTTGTGGCCGCAACTGACTGAGTTTGCCCTGGAAATGCTGTCCTGCCCAGCCAGTAGTGTGGCATCAGAGTGGGTGTTTAGTGCAGCGGGAGCCATTGTTACCCCAAGAAGAACTCGCCTGTCCACCCAAAATGTGTAGAGACTTACTTTTATCAAGATGAATCAGGCGTGGATCAGCCAGGATTTCCACCCACTCTGTGGTATTATGCTGCTTCTCTTGCTGCCATCTCCACACTATGTCACCACTATGCCATCGGGCCACTCTGTGGACTTCAAAAGCTGTTACCACCCTCCCAACTCTATGACAGGGTCACTATTGTCCTTGTTTGGCCTTTTTGAAATCACCATTTATTTGACCTTTCTTCTGATCAGTCAGAAGGAAGGAAAAATGAGACGCACAACGGATCCTGTCTGGGTAGTAGCTGTAAGGTCTGTATGGTTCCATCAGAATTGGCTTGTGATTTAGTAGCCAAAAGCAGGAGTGGGTACAAAACACAGAAGATATGCAAACATTACCTTCATGTGTCATCTCTCTTTTAGATCCACTCCAGGTTTTTTTTGGCATTACCAATACTCATGGGTTGCTGGGAAAATGCTGACCGAGTGGCATATGCTCCCCAGACAGGATCCGTTTTTGGGGGTTATTGTTCTGATGGATCAGAGGAAGGGCAAAATAATCTGTGACTTCAACACAAACTTACTGCTGACACCCTCTACACTCTGTCGGGGGTTCTACTTGTATAAGTGTTTAATAGAACTGGTTCTGTAGACATCTATGCAGAATCAGCTGACAAGGGTGTAAAAGGAGTGTGCTTCTTCTTGACGCTAACATGGACCTGTAAGGCTGAGTTAATACTTAAGTTATTTGGTCAGTTTTGGCCCCGTGACTGCCGAAATAAGCGAAGTGTGCAGTGATTCTAATAGCGATGCCTGTCATCTGCATGCCACGCGGTCTTACAGTATTATTTCACTACCTGAGCACACTCTTTATGCGTGTTACTGCAAGGAAAAGTCTTCTACACTTATATAAAGGCTCTATGCAGCCCGGAAATAGTCGTTTTTTTAATAGCGATTCGTCGCGAATATATTCGGATCGAAGCGAATTTTTTTCACTGCACCTGGAAGTGGTGACGCAGGAAGCTCTCAAGTAGCCCACACCACCGCTTCTATCTTCATTCAGCAGGACCTGCTCTGACGTCACCGCACTCGCCACGTGGTGAGCGCAATTATGTAATCAAAGGTCTTTTTGCAGGTCCTAAAAGAAGAAGAAAGAAGACTATGCCGGCTGCGCGATCAAGTGAATGAGGTGGGTTATTTAAAAAAAAAATGTTTATCCCCCCCCCCAAGCAACATATTTTACTAAGCATTCTGTATTAATAATACTATTATTTTCCCTTATAACCATGTTATAAGGGAAAATAATAACACATACACAACACCGAACCCAAACCCGAACCTCAGTGAAGAAGTTCGGGTCTGGGTACCACATTCAGTTTTTTATCACACGCATGCAAAACGCATTGCACCCGCGCGATAAAAACTGAACAACGGAATACAATTGCAGTCAAAACTGACTGAAATTGTGTGCGCACTCGGGACACATCCCGAGCAAATTCGGGATGCCCATCTGAAAGAGGCCTAAAAGTTGCAGTATTTTTTTATTTTTTTTATAAGATGGAATAACACTGGCAGAAAGATAACCTAATCTGAAGTTCAACCACAGCAAGAATCACAAGAAGGATCTAGAACTCAAAAAGGATAAATAAAAAACTCAGCAATTTTATCAGCAATAAAGAGGCTAGGGAGAGTACAGGTACAAAGCTACACAGATATGACACAAATCTTGCCTAGGAACAGGAATACAAGGAATACTAAGGATTATGGATACAAATGCACAGAGTTCATGCTATACCCAGCAATTAAAGAGCAGAAACATAAACATTTAAAGGGGTTATCCAATATACTCTAAAGCTCTACCTGTAATTGTTTAATTTCTTGTGAAAAGCAAAACTTTTTTTTAAAGTTAGGATTGAGATTTATCACCAAAAGCTACATATGATGTTGTTTGTCTATAACTATATAAAGGAATATAGCATTATAAATGTACAGTGTGTATCAGTACATCACATGCTGAACAGAAACAGCAATAATATGGAACTCACACATGTAACCATATCAACACTGATCCTGACCAACTATATCTTCTTTAAACAAGACCTATTTGAAACCTCAGAACTTGCCTACTGAAAACTAAGAATGCAGCTTGACATGTTGAAATGTTATCTACTTAATTTACCAGGTTAAAACTGTGCTGCCTTTAAATTTACTATCACTTCTAACTGTCTGCAAATTCTTAGCTGTAAACGGTTAAGAGTGTTTGTTTGACAAAGGTCTCTAAAATACTTTATTTATAAGGGACTCTGCATTAAAAATGTCTAATGTGGATGTTAATTAATAAATTCTTTGCTGCGTTTTTCTTTGCAGATCTGGTGGTGCATTCAAGTAGTTCATTTATTTCATTTGTAGAAGACAACGCTGAATAAAGAATCAGATATGTTTAATTAAGAATCTTACCAAATGTTAAACAAATGTAAAACTCTTGGGTACATAATCTTAGCTGTAATTAGGATTAAAACTGTTCATGTGGGAGTGGCGGTTTATGTGCATTTAATCAACATTTTAAAAAAAAAACATAATAGAGGGCATGAGTTAATGAGGGACATAAGTTATCATTAGGAATTATGAAGATGGTTGAACACAATAGTCATTTGTTAAATTGGTTTGCTTAAAATAAAATGTGTTACTGCACCTGAACAACCTTCAAGTACAGAAGGGTGCCTCTGTGATGAGGCACCAGACAGCAGCACATGTTGTCACGGCTGTGTCATGGTCTGGTGGTAGTGGACCGTGACACTTGCATACTGCATACTTATTGCCGGTGGCAACGTGTAGTTTTTAGCATGTTTTCACACTTCCCCCTTTAAAGGGTTTCTGTCACCTGAAAAATGGGTATTAAGCTGGCTGACATTAGCGATGTGCTAATGTCAGCTGAACATAACTGTATTAGAGCCATCTCACTGCCTGAAGCCTTTATTGAGAAAATCTAACTATTATAATATGGAAATTAGCCTCTAGGAGCAGGGGGGGGGGGGGGGGGGGGGGCGCTGCTCCAGGGGGGCGCTGCTCCAGGGCCAGGGCAGCACTGCTCTCCTCCCGCCAGCCTTGTGTGCAGTGTAAATCTTAAGCCGTTCAGTATTCGGCACAGGCACAGTGAGGGAAGGACGTTCGGCGGCTGCTGGCTTCCTCACTGCACCTGCGCCGAATACTGAACGGCGAGAGATTTACCCTGCAGACACGGCCAGCGAGAGGAGAGCAATAGTTTAGGTAGGTTGTAAGTTAGCTTAGGTAAGTGTCTCAGATTTTATCATATCAGAGTGAGGACTTTGTCCATATATAATGCTTGCATCTACTTTACTAAGTGCATTATTATCATATTTCTGTGATTTATTTTTATTTTTTGTAGGAGGACAAAGGCTACAGAGGTGTCCCCCCCTAAAGTCTCTTCTTGGCTTAACATATCCCAAGATGTTTGACATAAAATTACCAGCTTTGAGGGGGAAAAAATTATCTCACATTACTGTGTCATGAGAAATCTTTGCAATGTATGTCTGTATGTGACCACCCAGTGGTTGTGCCATGCCAACATGTCAAGATATGGTAGTCGATGAGAAATTACCATACTCAAGAAAAAGAGAAGGGTTGGAACATCTGTACATAGATGATGTTATTATATCGATGGTGCTCAGGTGGGATGACCAGAATAAATGATACCTATTATATGTAAACTATAAGAACAGTCTTACCTCAACAACAGTTCTAAAATAAATAGTCTACATCCCTTAGATCATAGAGTATCTACAAAAGACATCTAGAAACATAAAATGTTTGAAACTTTTTTTAAAAATAAGTACCGGTAATCATTAAAAGTACTAAAGCAGATGTGATCAATAAAAAGGAAGCTCTCACCAATGAGAGCAAGACCACTTAAACAAGTGTGGTACAGACTTCCACTAGCATAGGACGCCGGGAGTCGGCTGGACAAAAAAACACTGCACTCAACATTTTTTGTTTAGCCTATTCTAGGCATATTTGCCAGGTTGTGGCGAGATCTCTGCCAGACTGCATTATAGTTAATGGGGTCGGTGAGCTTTCTGGTAGCCTCCGGCAATGCATGATCCAGAGAACTCCGGCAGGCTATGCTAAAGATATGAAACTAGCCTAAATCATATTATATATGATAAATAGTAAAAATTAAAGGTACACAAGGAACATTCAACAACTTCTGAGGGAACTAAATTAGCTACTGAAGTTTACAATATCTACTATCCATTGGGCTGGGTCTGGTACAAGACCCTATTATGGGAGGGAATGGGAAAGCGAGCCAGGCATACAAAATTCGGATAATGATGTAGAAATGATGCTGTTCCAATCTCACAGGCTCTCTCGATGAATAAAGATTCAGGTTGTTTATTAACCCACTGGTGCAGAACTCCCTCATTCTTAAAACAGTTAACCGTTGTGATTCAGATAGATGTTGGAAATATAACGAGCCTTCAGGAACTTTCCTGCATATTTGGCTTACTTATCCCAAAATCACTACATTTTGCAAAGCAGTCTGTAGTGAAATAAAAATAAAAAACTGTTTACTCTGAAAGTCTATTGCTCTAGTTACCATCTCTGGATATTACTCCATCTAAACATTGTTTAGTCACTGCCAAACAGCTTATTCCATTGAAATGGAGGGACACAGACCACCCCTCAGTTCAGCAGTGGTGGGAAAAAGTTAGCCAACTCAATAGATTTCATGAGCTTTATAACTGGTATTTCAATACCAGAAAACAATTTATCAAAATGTGGGGACCGTGGACGGTGCTTCTCTCCTCATGGTAAGAAAGCAATGTAGAACTGCCTTGGTTCATTTACTTTAACACCGTGCATTGCATGAGTACATGCTCTATTGTATGGCACTATTGATGATTGTATGGCACTACTGATGTTACCCTTTTTGTTGTTTCGATTTTTGTATACTTTTACTATTTATGTATATATATGTTGTTTATGAGATTTTAGATTTGTTCTTTATGTGTTCTGGTTTGTATAGAGCTTATTTGTACATGCCCTGCGTGGCATTGATTACAGAATTGGCTTTGTACTTTTTTGTTCTGTCGTAGTAAAAAAAAGAAAAACATAATTTACAAAAAAAAAGAATGGTACTCTCAGTATAAGTGGTCATAAAGTAAAAATGCAAATACCTGAAAATGCCTTCAAATAAATATTTTAAAAAAACTTGATCAAATCCAATAAGATACAAAAGTCCATCCACTATCCTTGATGTCAACATACATTTAGCATCAACTGTTTCATCACTTACTGGTGGGAATCCTGCCAATCCTAAGCATAAAGGGGCTACTCATTTGTCACTGTGTCCTTTTCATTGTTTTCTGTTCACATGGGAGCTCCTGACCATCTTATCGTGCAGGGAACTCTTTATTGCCTTATTCACCTGAATGGGCTGCAGTTCTCCTGCACATTGTGTGAGTGAGCACCTCTGTACGGAAAAAGTATTTGAAGGGGCCACAGTGCAAAATTAGCACTGCTGCACCTTCATTCTCAAGATATGAAGCTCCAGAGGTTGGACCTATCATCTATCTATAAGATATGACATACCCAGGGATGTGGTCAACTTCTGGCATGGAGAGATCTGTTTGAAAACTGCTATAACTGTAACCCACAGTTTCATCTCATTCTGTTCATTATCCTGCTGTAGATATTGCGCATTCAACGAGGAAAAGGAAAGGGCACTGGCAACACCTTCATATGAGCCTGGGAAAAACCCACACAGCAGCTGAGAAGATGAAAGAATATGCATGGGAGGAGGCTCAACATGGTGCAGCTTCTTTGACCACACTTTACGCCACTCCTGCGTGTGACCAACCACCCACAGTGCCTACGACCCAGGATAAGTCTCCAAAACTGGCGATTTCCTGAAGCAAGTATTTGACAAGCTGATGCTAGTGATCAATAATTGTCAATCCTCTTTTACTGGGAAACTTGAGGAGGTAAGGGAGGATCTGGGCCTATATGTCCAGCAACTACGAAACACAATGCGGCAGAGCGAGACTCGTATTTCAGATTTGTCATTCTCTCTGCCAGCCTGAATCACCTTGGTGGAGAAAGCGGTGGAGCTGTGGCACCAAAAGTGTGATGATCTGGAAAATAGAGCACACAGGAATAATGTGCGAATTGCATGCCAGAGAGAGCTGAAGTCTATGATCCTGCTACTTTCCTTGAACTGTGGTTCAAGACTCTTTTCCAGGGTGCTTTTCCAAGGCCATCACCACCAGGAGCCCCCCCTGCGGGTATTGCCCCAACTGGAAGGATAGAAATTTAATACTCCAGTTCACTTGGAATAAACAAGAAATCAAGTACAAAATGCCTCTATCTCATTTTTCCCTGATTTTCTCTGCTGACCTGCAGAATAAAGTGCTACCTTTGTATCCATTAAAGGGGTTATCCCATCATAATGATCACTGTAAAATCTGTTAATGATTTGACAGTGATCATTTTTGTAAATATATTTGATTAACAAATTCCCACTGTTTAGGATAAAATTCATTCCCACTTACCTCATTGTTGTCATTCGGTCTCCCCTGGTTATGGCCACTGCTCCTCTCAGGAATCCTGGTGGCCGCGCTTGCTCAGAAGGCCTACTGGCCGGGCCGCTCGCAGTCCTGAACGCGCACACCGCCACGCATGCGCAATGGTGACTTCTTCCTGGCCAGAATAGTACAGAGCCGCGAACGTGCATGCCGACTCTGTACTATACTGGCCAGGAATAAGTCACCATGGTGCATGCGCGGCAGCGTGCACGTTCAGTTCAGCACGTGGCCCAGCCGAGAGAAGACTTTAATCAAGATGAAGTCAGCCCCCTGCCAGAATCCAGGACGTGAACCTGGCAGCAGGTAAGTATGAAAAGGCGAAGTGGGATAACCCCTGAGACTGTGGGATCTCAACCTGTCATATTCTTTGGAGTACCCGGCATGTCTGACTATGTTCTTCATTGACCCAAAGGAAGTGGATGACTCGATTTCAAGGAAACCCAAAGGACTGTAATGTATCTGAAGTTACCAGGTGGTAAGCTGTATTGGGTGTCATGGACATAAATTCTGCTGTTGGCCACGACAGACTTTATGTGCAGCTTATCTTAATTTTATAGCAAATTTTATGCAGCACACGTTTCAGAATTTCACCAAGAGTAGTTCATTTAACCTCCTAGGCCAAAAAAAAAAGAAGATGGAGAAATTCCCTTATGTGGGTTGAAAGCCTCTAAAAGCTACCCAAGGGCCCTATATTTTTTGGAACACAGGGGTAGATCTATTCTCCCAACCTACTATTTGTTCCATCCTATATATCATCACACCTGAGTTCCCATTTTTCCATTGAGGGAGGGGAATTTTCCTGCCACTTAACTGCAACTAACACACGAGCAGCTGCAAGTAGGTGCGTAATGAGATGTTTAGTGGAAGCTGAGCATCTTATCTGGTCTAATAAATTTAATAGACAAACCTGTGGAGAGGGTTGTACCTGAATCTCACAGACCTTCGTGACGGCTGAGCAGATCTGTTCCCAGAATTTTTTAATTATATCACACTGCGACCAAATGTGAAAAAGGTGCCTGTTTCCCTTTTGCATCTCCAGCATCTTTCACTGACCTCGGGGTCAGGGGCGTAGCGTGGGGGGGGCCGGAGGGGCCGTTGCCCCGGGCGCCAAATTGCAGGGGGCGCCAGGCATCCGAAATTTCAATGAGGGCTACGGGAGCCTATGGCTCCCGTCCCCTCCGTTATGCCCCATAGGCTTCAGGCCACTAGGCCTGAAGCCTATAAGGCAGTAGAGGCGAGCGACGCAGGACTCGGTCACGATAACCTCACTGTGACCTCCTGCGTCGGGTCTCGCGAGATGACGCGATGACGCGGCGCAGGAAGGCACAGTGAGGCGTTCGTGACCGCCTGCGGCGGGAACAAGCGGGGATGGAGATAGGTAAGTATTTTTTTTTAATGTTAACTTACCTAATTGCAGAGGCTCTGGCGGCAGTATGGGGGGTGGGAGAGGAGAGGAGAGGAGAGCAGAAAGGCTTCAATGGCATTGGCACAGCAATAAGAGGGGCGATTATATTAGCAAAGAGGGGGGCCAGTACATTAATAACAGAGGGGCCATTACATTAATAACAAAGAGGGGGACATTATATTAGCAAAGAGGGGGGCCAGTACATTAATAATAAAAAGGGGGCCATTATAGCCAAACCTGCAAGGTTTGGCTATAGTGGTTTTAGCCGAAGCACCAAGAGTTTGGCAAACATTTTCAAATAATTGTTTAAGAGAGAGATAGGCCTATAACTGGCACAGACCGTTTCATCTTTCCCTTCTTTAGGGATTATAGTAATGTGTGCCATCAACATATGTTCCGGCAGAGATTTCCCTTTGAACGTATCATTACATAATGCTAGGAATTGGGGGAGTAGGACTGTTTGAAACTTACTGTAATAAACCATTGGGAGGCCATCAGGGCCCGGACTTTTATGCATCTGGATTGATTTAACCACTTCTATTACTTCCTGTAATGTAAATGATTCAGTAGAGAGGCGGCCTGTTGATCTCTAAGTGTGGGAAAATTCAGAGATGCTAACCAATCATCAATCCTTTTAGATCTTTTTTCTCTATCTTGTGGTGTATCGTTTGAACGGATATTATATAGTGATTCGTAGAATTCTTTGAACCGTAACGCTATCTCCTCCGTTTTTCTAGCTAGTGAGGATGTTGTTGTACGTATCTTCTATATGTATGATTTATCGTTCCTCTTTTTAATCTGTGCTAGTAAGAATTGACATTGAATGAACATATCTTTATGGTAGCCATTTCACATCCTCTTGTAGGTCCAGCAAACAGCTATCTCGGCCTAGGAGGGAAGAATGTTGAAACGTCTGCTGCAGGGAATAGAATGGAATGGGGGGGGGAGGAAAGTTGGAAAATGCAATCCAAAAGAACAAAGAAAATAACATTAGTAAATAGATGGGGAAGAACGGGGAAGAGGGGAAAAAGGATAATGGGAGAGGATAGGGAAAAAAGGGGGGATGGGTATGAGGTAGAGAAGTGGGAAGATGTGGAAAGAGGGGGGTAGGAGGGGGGAGGAAAGAGGAAAGGTATATGATTCCTTTGTTTTAGTGAGACAGCTAGAAAACACCTTTAGCATTACCTAGCATAGAGAACAGATGCAATGACATACAAACAACATCAGAACTATTTTTTAGCTAAGCTCAAGATCTGCTTAAAACTCCTCAGCGCCCAGTTGCGTAGATTGTGAATGCAGTACATGAAATGAACATAAAGCCTCAATCTGGGTGCAAGGATAACCTCTTTGGCGACATCCTGGGTAAATTCCTCTTGTGGCGCTGAGGTCTGGAGGACGAGGCAGGGGTCCAAGCAGCTAACGCTGGAACAGCAGGAAGATCGGTAAGATTCCTTACGGTGGTCCAGTCCTGAATATCTAGCGGCTCTATTTTCAGGGTGTTGTAGATCTGGATAAGGTCCGCAGGAGACCTGATCACCGCTTTTCGTAATGGGAATTCACTAGCAGCCCGAACGGATGAAGCCAGCGGTATGTAATGTTCCAACTTTGTAGGATTTCCAGGAGAGGCTTCAAAGCTCGCAGCTTTTGCAATGTCATAGGTGACAAATCTTGAAATAGGGTAATTGTGGAACCAAAACAGGCTACTGGGTGTTTGTCCCTTGCCGCTTTGAGCAACTTTTCCTTAGTACAAAAGCTGGTAAGTCGACAAATTATATCCCTCTGTGCTTCTTGAGGCTTTAGAGGAGGACATAGTGCTCTGTGAGCCCTGTCCATTGTAAAATCATCTGTGGCGTCCGGGCCTAGTATTTTGTGGAACAATTCCACCATGGAGGCCATGATGGCGTCTGAAGGCAGAGTCTCTGGGACACTTTTAATGTGCAAATTGTTTCTGCACCCACGATTATCTTGATTAAAAGCTATAGTCCCTTCCCTGCCAGCTTCAAGGGATTCAGCCCTGTCTCCAACCTGCTTCAGGTCGGACTTAATATCTTTCAGGTCTTGCCTCAACGGAGCTAGCGCAGCCCCTAAGGCCTGTGTAATAAAGTCCCTGGATACTGGGAGGTTGTCTCTGGGACGTCTGGCACAGGTTTCACTGTCCCTACCTCCATCAGAGTCGACCGAGGCGTCCGTGTGCTCTCCTTGTTCAGAGGCATCTCGTTCTGGCAACATCTTTGATTCAGCTCTAGTCAGCCCGACTTCTTTCCTCAGGAATTTCTCCATTTTTCCGTGGGTAGGGTGAGTCCCACGCGTGCCTGTAGTTTCTCTGGCTTTTCCCCATCTCTGGGCTCCAATTGTGGCTTAAAAAGCTGGTATGCACGTAGCCAGAAGCAGAGCTCACACAGACATGTGCGTCTCGCTCTGCAGCCAAGCTCCGCCCCCCCTTTTATAGCAAATTTTAAGCATTCTGTGCTTAAAGTGTTTTGGCCAGATATTTAGCCTCATGGTACAATGATTATGCTACTACTACAGGATCTATATAGAATACACTTGCAGTTATTAGAGGATCGGAGGGTGATCTCCATGTACTCCTTATTGGAGTTTTTACTACCCAGGGACCAAGAGGTATAATTTCCATGTTTTACACTTTTGAATGTGGAAGGAATATATTCCTTATTTAAGTATGGACTGGATAATTGCAGTGGAATATCCACTACCAATGTCTCCAGGGCTGCACCACCAATTAGGTGAGGTGAGGCGATCGCCTCAGGTGGTGCTGCCTGGGTGATAAGTGGGGGGCATCGGTGGCAGGGCAGTAGGAGTGGAGATGAGCGCTTCCATACAGATGAATGGTGTGGCGGGATAGCAGAGAGGAGTCTCCCTTCCCCGTTCCTCTGATAGGCTGCAGGCCTAGTGCCTTTAACCTATCAGAGCCCATGCTGGTGGTTCAGTGATGTAATTGTGCCGCCTGAGCCATACAGAGCAGGACACAGGCCAGAAGAGGCTTGCAACGCATCGCTGCCAGCCTCATGGAGGTAAGTATATGTGTTTATTTTTTTATATAGCACAATGCAGAAAGGAGCGCTATGGGGGTATTTAGGGGTACTTCTTATTGACATGTCATAGGGCACTATGGGGGCATCCACTGATGGCAGAAAGGGGTATTTTATATGGGAAAGGGGGAGAGCAGTACTGTGGGGGCATCTATTGGGGGCACTAAAAGGGTGTTTTATATTTGCACATTATGGATTGACACTATGATGGCATCTACTGGGAGCTATGTAAAGGGACATTTTATACTGGGACACATAATGGGGTCACTATGGGGAAGGGGGGAGAGGAGCACTATGGGGGCACTAAGAAGGGGTATTTTATACTGACAAATTATGGGGGACACTGAGGGCATCTACTTGGGCACTATATATAGGGGAAGTTTATACTGGTATATTATGGGGGGCAGTATGTGGAAAGGGGGAGAGGAGCAATATAGGCAAATTGACTTGGGAGCATTATATAGGGGTATTTTATACTTGCACACATTATAGGGGTACTTTGGGGCTAAAATGGGGGTATTTTTTGCACTGGCACACAGAACAGGGGCTTTTTTTGTACTAGTGCACATTATTAGGCAACATTTTTTGCACTGGCACACATTATAAGGGGGCATTTTTTGTACTGATCATTTTGATGGAAGCATTTTTCTACTGTCACATTATAAGGTGAATTATTACTACTGGGGGGGGGGGGCATTATGGTAGGCTGTATTACTATTGGGGGACTAGGGGGAACATGATTACTAGTATGGGCACTATGGGAGCATTATTACTTCTGGGGCACAGGGGAGACATTAGTACTGTTGGGGGCATTATTACTACCAATTGCGCTCTGGCAGAGAATTATTAGTTAGGACTTTGGGGAGCACTATTACTGTGGGGGCACCCTGGCACAGGATCAGTTTAGCACAGCTATTTTTGGGGGACATTATGTTTACATTATTGGTGTCAGGAGCACTATTTGCTGGGTGCAGTTATTTAAGGACCCTGCGTTCCAATAATTTATGAAGGGCATTATCTGCATGGCACTAGTATTATCAGGGGGACTGCTTCTGCATTATAGTATTGGGAAGCACGGCAGGCACAGTATTGGAGGTGGTAGGATTATTTAACCAGAAGGTGGGCAGTTGATGGAAAAGTAGAGGAAGAGAACATCTCTATAAAAGGAGATGTCACTGGATGCAAGAGGTATGGGGCATTGTATTACTCTGTATGTTTTGTGGTGATATATCTAATGTTAGGAGGGAAGGGGTTAGGTTGAGAATTTGGTTTGGGGGTGGGGGGGGGGGCGCTGTTTTAATTTTTGCAGCAGAAAGCCTAGGTACACCCCTGAGTGTCTCCATATGTCAGTCATAGACTGATACAATTGTTTATTATTCACTGTTGTTATTTATCTCCAACCAGACTCTATAGAATGGTTCACCTCCCACATTCACTCAATCCTGTCTTAAAGACATCTCTTGAGCTGCACCAGTTCTCTGGAATGCCCAATCCCAAGAAATTAGGTTAATTTCCAGCATTCACCATTTTAGATGCTACATAAAAACACATCGTTTTAGGGTGGCCTATTCACATCCCCCAATTTTATTTTTCTCTATTCACTCCCTTTCAACCTCATCCTTCAAAGCCTGATTTATCATCAAACACTATCCACCACACCACACCCCATGCACTTAGAAGCATAACAAATATCAGTGAGTGACTGGCTCATGCAGTTTTATTTCGACTCCCCTATTTTCTTAAGAAGGCTGGACCATTGTACAAAACATCATTCCTCTTGCTTTAATTGTTGGCTTGTTTGTTGCTGTGCATGATTTTGTTTGTGCATGAGCCCTCTGATTCTAAAGAGCTTTTAGTATATGTTGGTGCTATATAAAGATGTTTATTATTGTTATTATTATTATTATTATTATTATTATTAAAAATTAGACTTCACACATCACCTGCAAACCATCACCAGAAAAGTAAAAATAAATTCTTGTATGTTGGTGATTAGGCTGCACTTGACCTTAAGTGTTTTGGCATGGTGTGAGGCAGCAGAGTGGAACCAGTGGACAGTGAACAATGGAGAAGTCAGTAACCGGGCCAGTTAGTATCAATAAATATTTATCTCTTTACTAAAGCGCAGGATAAGAGTAGAGTACAACCAACAGTAGCAAGGCACAATTCCAAGTTGTGCAATTCTTCCACAACAGCAACATATGAGCAGCAATAATGATAGAGGTGGTAGTACTCCTTCTCTAAAGTCTCTCTACAGAACCTTAGACATGCAATGAGATTATTTAAATACTTTCTGTAATTCCCGGGCTGAGGAGTACAGATTTATTATATAGCTGGTTAAAGTGTCCCAAAATTTTAAAGAGTATGTTAGCAATGTTCCTTCTCGTAGCAGAAAAGTTTCTCTCTTTCATAAACATGCACAATACCTTGCTGTCTTTTTCCAATGCTGTCACGGTCCCTGATGTCAGGAAATCAAGGAGATTGGCTGAGTGTGGAGGAATCTAACAGCCTCCTTGATTTCTCTTGATTCAGTGTTGATAGGGTTAATGACCACTTTCCTCAGCTGTTGCTCAGTGGTCATCACTTCTACCCTTTAAAGTCTCACCCCACCCTTCTGACTATGCCGTTGATAGCTTCATTTGGGTTTGGCTGAGCTGGTGTGAGATCCTCTCCAGTGTTCCCTTTTTTTCCATCTCTACAGAAGTTTAGTGCAATAAATAGTAGAGCCACGACACTCCAATGGATATTTTCCAATACCTTTATTACACCTAAATCAGCAGCGACATTTCGACCATACAGTCTTCATCATGCTCACATTATAACAATGACACAGTGAACATTTAAATACCACCCCAAGGCCTCACATCGGTTACACCTTGGCCCATATCATTAACCCCCTAAGTACCTCCTAAATACCTTAATCTGTATTTTACATCCTCATTTAACTACCAATCATATCTGAACATTCAAACCTTTGCATACCATGTCCCCATGCTGTAGGAGCATTCGCTGGACTTTCATCTCCAGAGTTTATCTGCATCACATTCTCGCTAGTTCTTTGGCCACCGGCGTCCCTCTATTCAATTTGCTCATGCGCCATGACATCATTTCCGCCCTTCGGCCGACGCTACTTCCGGGTCCAATCATACTAGCATTGTCACGGTACTTACGATCACATAACTAAGTCTCCTGGTGACGTTACACGTCACATGTTATCACCTGACTTCCTGTTGCCAGGTTACTTGATGCTGGATCGTCACAGAGGCTGGCGATCAGATTTTCATTTAATTCCAGAGCGATCTCTTGATGGAGTGATGCGGACACCCCGACACACCATCAAACAGGCCATTTATTTATTTTATATTTTATATGGAGGGCTTCTTTATGGGTTCATTGGGGGCATCGTTAGGAATCCATTATATTCATCTTTATTTTTATAGAGTGAATCACATGGTGCTAATTACATAGCTGCATAGCCGGTCCTCCACCACTCATCATGTGGCTGGTATATAGACCCAATGCTCCGGGGGGAGGTCAGCCCCCAGCTCACAGGGTCACCCAGTCCTAAATTACCATTCATTCTTGGGGGATTCAAAAGAACAGGGGGGGGGGGGGTTACAATCCATTTACTGGATGAGCCCTCCCCTTTCCCTTTGTCCCTCCTAATTATTTGTGAATTGACCTGCTCCTTTTATGTTCAGCTTAATCACCATATCCCTCCTTTCGAATATATTTTATCCTTGGATGCCACCAATGAATCTAACAGATACAGAATCCTCAGGAGAACAAAGTGAAACTTTTTTAGGAGAAAGAACAAGAGAAGTACAAGGAGAGGGGGACGAAAATGCCAACACCGGGGACAAAGGAGAAGAAACTGCGAGAATCACACGATCAAAGAGGCCACCGACGGGAACCAGATATCCCAGGAAATAAAGGACTGGACACTAATTTGGTGGTAAATATCTCTTCCTATGAATTAACTAGGGAGGAGATGTCTCTTTTGAATAGAGGACTATCCTTCTGTCTGGAGACTGAGATTGATTGGTTGCAGGTAGAAAAGGACCTACATATTTTCTTTAGGTGAATTAAACTGAAAGTACATTTCAGTGAGTACATATCAACAGGGAGTGAGAATATGCATAAGGAAATGCTAACACTTAAAAATGTAGGCCTATTTCTAAAAAGTGATTTTCAGTCTCCAATATATAATAAGGCTATTGAGACCTTTGTCTCACTTGTCTGATCGGAAATAGAAAAACTTAAGAGATCCAAAGTGGGTCTGAGTATCTCTACTCTAACAAGAGGTGAGAAAGTGGAAGGAAGGAAATTACCATCAAAAGGGCGGACAAGGGAGCAGCCACTGTGGTGATGGATACTGAGAAGTATAAATTAGAAGTCATGAGACAGGTGGAAGATAGGGAAGTCTATAAACCCCTTAGTCAAGATCCAAAGTGGGCTATTATACGCAAGATCAGGCTAATGGCGGACAATGCTTTTGCAAATGATCTGATTGACATTAATTTACATACCTATCTCATACCATAAAATCCAGTGACTCCTCTCTTGTATATTCTCCCGAAAATACATAAAGGGTTAAGGGACCCTCCAGGACGTCCAATAGTGTCAGGCATAGGATCTGTCTTCTCCAATGCAGCTACATTCCTTGATAAAGTTTTAAGATCATATGCAGTGGAAGCCAGATCCTAAGTGAGGGACACCACAGATTTTTTATCCAGAATTAGAACACTAGGATTTGAAGAGGGGAATATACTGGTATCATTTGACGTCACTAGCCTCTATACCAGTATAGACCATGAACTGGGGTTGGAGGCAGTTAAATGGGCCCTGGAGAGATCAGATTTTGGAAGTGAAACTAAGTTCTTTTTAGTATCTCTATTGGAAATTTTACTGTACAGTAACTATTTCCTGTTTGAGGACGTGTTCCATGAGCAATGTCGGGGTACAGCGATGGGGTCCAATGTGGCCCCGACATATGCAAATATATACATGTCCAACTTGGATGAAACGTCTATATACCCACCCACGCTCTACACATATGTGAGAGGGTGGATGAGTTATATAGATGATATTTTCCTAATATGGAGTGGTACGGAGACAGATCTACATAACTTTCATGAATATGTCAATCAGCTACACGACCAGTTGAAATTTACAAAGGTTTACTCAGCAGAATCCCTACAATTCTTGGATACATTGGTTTATGTTAGGGAAGGTAAATTGGAAACCGACCTATTCATTAAGCCTACAGATAGGAACAGCATACTATGCTTTGGTGCACATCCTAGGAGGACTCTGGAATCCTTACCATATAGCCAATTTTTACGGGCTAGAAGGATAGTGTCAGATGAAAACCTGATAGATGACAGATTGCAAAAAATGGGACAAAGGTTTAGGGATAAGAAGTATCCCAGAAAGTTGGTAGATCTTGAGAAAGCTAGAAATAGTGAACTACAACAACTACTATCTACAACGGTGAGGAGAGAGGAGCAGAAGGTTAGTAGAATCCCATTTGTGTCAACGTATACGAAAATTAGCAAAAAGATATCTGATATATTGAGACACAACTGGTATATTCTGACTCGGTCCTTCCCAAAAGTAGTGGAGTTCCAATCCCCTCCATTAATGTCTTACAAAAGACCTAAAAACCTGAGCGATAGTTTGACATCAGCTGATGTTAAAATGTAGACAAAAGAGGATGGGGGAAGGGGATGTTACCTGTGCTTGGGCTGCTGCAACCTAATCAGGGGTGACTCCTTCTGCCATCCAAGAATAGTAAAACAATATGACATTAAAGGCTACTACACGTGTAATACAGATTTTGTTATCTATAGTTTGCAGTGCCCGTGTGGCCTCCTCTACATTGGAGAGACGACACAGCCTTGCAAAAATAGAATCAATCAGCATAGATATACAATACGCAAGCTATTAGCTAAAAAAGAGAGTCAACAAAGCCAAGATAATGGGGATGAGGTAGAGTTACCGGTACTAGAGCACTTTTGAAGATATAGACATAACGTTTCACAATTAAGATACAGAATTATAGATAGTGTCCCTGCGCTTAGGAGGGGTGGAGATAGGGAAAAATTATTAAAAAGGAAAGAACTGAGATGGATTTACGAACTAGATACCATAGAGCCAAAAGGCCTTAATAGGGAATTTAAGGTGGGGCTCTCTCTTCTGAACCCAGATCTGGATCTGGATGTGTGTTAATGTAACTTAAGATTAAATACCAGGCTAATAGCTGTGTGTGTTTCTTTTATAAAAAATGTAACCCCCGTTTTTTATGTATCCTCATCTTTTATGTACCCTAATTTTTGTATTTCTAATTTTCAGATGCAGCCGTGTACATGCTGTGGGAGAATTGTACCTGGACTATAGAATAAAATTCCAAATGGGGGACCCTTAGGGAACGTGTGGAGTGCGAGCATTGACCATTGGGGAAGTCTCTGGAGGGGGACATGCGGCCACCCTGGTATGTACTAAAAGGATGGATACAATAGCCGGGAATAAAGGAGGTGTTTGTAATTGTGGAGGATTCATTGGTGGCATCCAAGGATAAAATATATTCGAAAGGAGGGATATGGTGATTAAGCTGAATATAAAAGGAGCAGGTCAATCCACAAATAATTAGGAGGGACAAATGGAAAGGGGAGGGCTCATCCAGTAAATGGATTATAGCCCCCTGTTCTTTTGAATCCCCCAAGAATGAATGGTAATTTAGGACTGGATGACCCCCCCCCCCCGGAGCATTGGGTCTGTATACCAGCCACATGATGAGTGGAACAAGGAAGGAACAATTCTTGATCAAAAAATACCCTTTTGGACACATCACTATCCAAAAGTAAGAAGTATGGTGAGGAAAGAATTCTTTGAACCACCACCCAAAGAAACAGGAAAAAAGAAACAATCCAATGACCTAATAAGAATAATCCTTCCATACGACGCCCAACAAAAAAAAAGTGGAAAGCATTATCAAAAACCACTGGCACTACATCCTGAAAGACAAAATAATTTGTCCCCTTCTAACAAGCACACCACAGATCGTCTATACTAAAGCCCCCAATTTAGCACTAAAAGTAGCACCAACAGTAAGAAATCATTAAAAAAACACAAAATAAGGATACTCCACACAATTGGTTCAATCTAAAAGGTTTCTACAGATGCGGACGATGCTGTAACTGTAAAAACACCAAATTCCCCAAAAAACTACAGAAATTTCATCAAGAACAAACAAATTCTCCTACCAAATAAACAAATTCCTATCCTGTGATACATCAAACGTAATCTACATAATTGAATGCCCTTGTAGAAAACAGTACATAGGAAGAACCAAAAGATCTCTAAAAAGAAGACTATCGGAACATAGGAATAATATTAAAAACGGATATGAAAAGCACTCCCTATCACACCACTACAAAATATACCACAATAAAGACGCTAACCAAATGACATTTGCTGCCTTTAAAAAAGTGGAAATTAGTTGGAGAGGAGCTGACCACCTATCAAAAATGTCTAGACAAGAATCGAGGAGAATCTATGACTTTGAAACAATAATACCAGATGGGCTAAATGCAGAACCTGAACTATTTGGATTCCTATGATTTAAATTGCGACACCTTAGCGCTTGCCCC
Organism: Bufo gargarizans; assembly: GCF_014858855.1. NCBI lineage: Eukaryota > Metazoa > Chordata > Amphibia > Anura > Bufonidae > Bufo > Bufo gargarizans. Next base: position 377,787,111 of record NC_058081.1, on the reverse strand, counting down.
CCTTTGACAGACAGACAAGTGTCCGGCTGTTTTATCAGCACCTCGTCCGTTCCTTGATATGGGTCTATCGCCTGCACTCCTATACGCACAGCATCAACCACATAAAAACATGAAAAACAAGACAATCAGCCCTACTGTCTACTATAATTGTAAAAATCTAAACTCCCCATACACCAGAAACAAAACAAAAACATTAGATCCGTGCATGGAGCCACACTACAAAAGTAGACCAAAAAACGCACATATACCCAAAAAACGCATTAAAAACGCACCTACGTTTTATATGCCATAGACCTCACAACAGTGAAATGTTAGATACCTCGGCGCTTTGCCCCCTTTGATGGACAGACGAGTGTCTGGCTGTTCTATCAGCACCTCGTCCGTTGCTTGATAAGGGTTGCCTGTATTCCTATATGCACATCATCATGAAAAACATGAAAAATAAGACAACCAGCCTTACTGTCCACGAAAACTGTCGAAATCTCAACTCCCCATACCCCAGAAACAAAACAAAAACATCAGATCCAAACATGGAGCTAAACTACACAAATAGACCAAAAAACGCACATACACCCAAAAAAAACCGCATCAAAAATGCACCTGCGTTTTTATATGCCATAGACATCATAACAGTGAAATTGTTAAATTCCTGAACCCTCCTTATTGCTAAAAATCATCCGCAAGAAATATATATAATAAATTCCAAGGACAAAACATCATACTCTAAAATAAAATAAAAGAGGAACAAGCACAACCCAGAAAATCTGCGAAAAAGACACAAAACAAACAAATAAAATATCCCGATCCGATTAAAATAACATTGAAATAGATAAGCAAAAAGATATGAGGAAGAAAAATCGCAGCAATTTTTGCACAGTAAACGCATAAATATATTATAAATGACAACACAAATCAAAATGCATAATACCAATTAGCAACATCCAGGCCAGGTTTTTGGTGGGACAACAAAACAAGTGGGTATAAAAGAGGGCAGCTGGCATCATCCTTGCGACTACCCACCAATACCCACGCCTTCGCTAAAAGGACCTTGGATTACCGCAACAACATAAGAAATATTATGCAACTAAAAATATAGGATACGAACAGAAAGGTACCAGCTGATCGGCAACAAAGAGCGCGCAATATACAGTGCGAACAAGCAAACCCCGGAGGACTACACCGGCTGCTGCTTTACCAATACACAAATTAAGCTTGGACCGCAGGGTGAGTACAAACCATTTGCCGTGTGGGACGCCAAATTCAATAGACAAATGCTAAAATTGGACACTGTACTATAATCCCTTTGACGGCATATAATACCACGTGTATTAATGAGCGCTACACTACCTATTGGACCAACTCACTACCTTCTGGACTATTATCCTCTTTTTATATTTTTTTAATATTTTTTATATATATAACTCTTTTATATATATCTTATTTTATATCTTATCCATATTTTTGACAATTATCATTGCATTTCTTGGACACTCTCGTACTATTATTTCCATCGATTATTTTCATCGTATGTATTTTTTTATCGATATATATATCGTTTCACCGATTATATATATCGTTTCACCGATTATTTATTCTCATTGATTATATATTTTCATATTTTTCATTGATTTTACATATTTTTACCTCACTATCCCCCTCCATCGCCACCATCTGAAATTTTTTCCAGCACTACACACAACCACCATGCACTTTTTCCTATGAACTAATACTTTTAAACATAGTTCACACTATAATGCCCTAATTCACATTTTAAACCAATAAGAAAGCAACCATCGTGATAACCCTAATAAACTTTTAATAATAACCTTTATAAATAAATAAATATCCTATAAAAACCAGATATAGAGTGCCTGCCTATTTCTTTACTTTTGACTATTCCTACACCTATTAGTGGTTGGGTGAATCACTTTAGACAAGAGCACCACCCCAGGGTGTGATCTGGGAGAGCCACTATTACTTCTCTATGACCTAACGAGACTATGATTGCGACCCCCTGATAGAGAGCGATCCCTTAAAGGGTAAAAACAGGCTTGATGGAGTTAACAAACAACATGTTTAAAAACACACTGTGCCGTTGTATGTGTTATGCTTTTTCATATTCCAAAGCTTTCAAAAACTGTCCTTTATTGAAATAGATGGTGTTTACACCCAGTGTTATGGGATAAAAAAAATGAATTATTGGGGGACTAATCAGCCAAAAATGTTGTCTTAACAGGGTCAGAGTGCCTGCCTATACAACCTGCACAAGTGCTATTTGTCAGAAGAAAAAGTGGCTTGTTGGGACCAAGCCTCCAAAAATTATGCCTTAATGGGGACTGAATGTATGCAAAGGTGTTAATTGTCAAAAGAAAAAGTGGCTTGTTCTTAATGAGCCTAGAAAAATTATCCCTTTTAATTGGGAGCAGTAGTATAGTGTGGATGTGGAAAGGATAAAGTAATAGAGGCACTTGGCCGCAACAGTAACAGCAGAAGCAGTTTAGCATGAAACAAACAATGCAGTAGATTAGCAGTCTATGGGTAGTAGTAGTAATAGTAGTAGTAGTGGCGGATGTGTAGCATTAAAAGTGTCAGCACTAGGAGATTAGCAGTGAGGAGTAGCAGCTAGGGTGGTGGTGACAGCAGCAGCCATATGGAACATGTTATGTTGTCAGGCAACTAGCAGCAAGCGACATGATGGCGGCAGCAGCTGCTGTACGGAACATGATGGTAGGTAGGCAGACAGCAACAGTGGTAAGATGGTGCACCATCCTCAAGGCCAGATCTATTCATCAGTCTCAGCAAGAGGAGTGTGAAAGTCCTTCCGAACCCAGGCTTAGTTCATTTTGACAAAAGATAGAGGATGGACAATAAAGATGACAGAGAGAATACTCTGTGTACACTATTCTAGTCTGCCTGCCCATAAGTGAATGGGGTCAGAGAACAGGGTATGCACAGGAGACAGTCTAGAGCCTAGGTAGGCCTCTACCTTGGCATTGAGGCAGGAGGTCTCAGCTTGCTGATTTGCCGTAGCCTGACACAGCACATGAAACAATTGCTCCATCATGTTGAGACTGAACTGGCTGCTGCTGCAGCTTCTACTGCTTGTGGCAGACCGAGTTGGGTGACCCTGCAGGGGGTCGAGAATGATCTTCCTTTCAGACAAGCTGATGGCAGGCGTCTGCTCAATGAAAGCTGCGGTAAGCTGTCTACACAGTGTTTCCTGGTAATTACATATTTTGACCCCAATTTTGCTTTGACGGCAAAGATCTAAAAGTGTGGCTATGCAGTAATCATCTGACTGCTTCATATGAAGCCAGTTCTTTTCGTCTCTTCCCTCCACTGAGACAATTGTCATGTCTGGTGTCAGCATCATCATGATTTTATTTCAAGACACGGAGGCTTCCTATTGCTATAACTTCCTTTACTGACAACCACAGCAGCAAAGAAAAAATGAAGATATTAGCATATTGCCATGGTAACTGTCCCTCCCCACACAGTAGACCCTATATAATGTCCAACAGTCTTCACAACTTCCTCTTTCTTTGCTGCTGCCACAAGCTAAGTACTCTAACTAATCTTGCAGCATCTACTATAGGTGTTGTAGTTACGTTTTGTATTTATTCTTGGGCTAATATTCAGTTTGTCGCAGGGGTATTTTCGTTTCTATTTCGATATCTCTCTTTAGGTTTTTACTTCCACAGGTTTTCCTGCTGTCTTCTCTGGTCTTTCCCTGTGCCTCCCGCTCCTGTCTCCCTTTTGGGGGTGGGATCGGGGGCCGTTTTGGCTTAAATTCTTATCGCCTTATCCCCTGCGTGATCTCCCTCTTCCCCCCGTTCCCCTCTCTAGCTCTGGTGGGGACCGGGCTGTTTTCCGCTTACCGCCCTCTTCTCTTTGCTTCCAGCCGGTGTCTGGGCTGGAGCCGTAGTCCCGCGAGATTTCGGCCTCCTGGGATCTTGCGGCGGCCATTTTCTTGTGGTCTTTCTCTTCTATCCCTCTAGTGCTGATTTCTTCCCCTCGTCGTTAACCACGCCCACTTCCTCCCTCGGCTTGTTCCGATTTCGCGCCGCTCCTTGGCACACTGGCTGGGTGACTACCCTCTGTGTGCCCTTATCGTTTAGTTAGCTGTGGTTGTTGTACCCCTCTTTGTGTGACCCATCTACTAGCCCACTGGTCACCTTTCCCTGGGAGTATTGCGATTATACTGCTGTTATCATGTCACATACTGAGCATCCCCTGGAGACAGAGAGAGACGCGCAGATCTCTTCTCCTGCTCCTACATCCGCTGACTCCGCATTCTCTGCAGAGGCCTTTCAGCGGTCAGTGTCTGAGGCCATTATGGCTGCTATGGGGACCGTTACCAATACCCTGACCAGGTCCATATCCGATGCCCTCTCAGCACGCCCTGGTGTCTCTAGTGACACCTTACAGGCTGACTTACCTGTACCTCATACCTCCAGAACCACTTTGACTGGTGAGACCAATGCCACCCAAGAGAGCGCGTTATCGCGCAAAAGAGCCTCATCCCGCCGGGCAGAACGGGCGCGGAGTTGGAAGTGTGCGAGAACGCACCCTGAAACTGAGATCGACTCTGATGTCGGCTCTGATGAGGAGGTGAGATTTGAGGACATGGATTTCCCTGAGGATGAGCCGTCCGATTCTGGCCCCGCTGACTTGGTTTCGGCTCCTACCTCTACGCCTCTGGGCGCGTCGTCCTCGGACGCTATACAGGGTCCTTCGGGCGGCCTGACCGGCCCCCTTGGAGACCCCCTTTTTGACCCCGACCATCTCCACCACCCTAGGTCTTCAGAATGGTTTCCCCTGGACCATGTGGCACAATATCTTGAGGCTCGGGTGCGTTGCCCTCTATCAAAAGAGGCACGCAATAAGATGAAGGCAGAGTGCCCCAGGCCCATCGTGGCAAATAAGGTGTGTGAGACCCCGTCAGTGGACCCAAAAATGGTCCAATTTTTATCCAAGTCGGGGTGGAACCCCAGGAAGGGCCTTGAGTCGGCCTTGAAGGCATGCCAGGACAAACTCCTGGACATTTTCGGCCCATTAGCCAAGATTTTTGACATGGCGGAGATAGCCAGAGAGTCTAACACCTCTGTGGATCCGGAGGATCTCCGTGGGTGGATCCAGAGGGCCATCTGTATAGCGGGCAACGTCAACAGTTCCCTGTCTATTGAACGCCGTAAGGCTATTTTGTTCAAAATTGAGCCCAAATTGGTGAATTTGTCCCTCACTGAAGCTGGTAGCGGGGCTCAGGGTCTCCTGTTTGGGGACTCTTTTATTAAGGACATGGGGAAATTCGTTGGAGCCTTTACAGCCCTTGACAAGGCCCAGTCTTCCATGAGGAAGGTATTCCAGGGCCGTTTTTCCTCAAGGGCCGGCAATTTCAGGGGCCGCTCTGCCGGCCGCTCCTCCTTCCATGCCCGTGGATCGGGCAGAGGCTCCTATGGTCAGAGACCTTTTGCTCAGCGGTCCTCCTTCCAGGACACAAGGCCTTCGCAGAATTTCTTCCCGTACCGAGGTGCTCCTACCCGAAGACCGTTCAGAGGAAGTTCCGGTTTCCGTCGTCCCCTTGGTAAGTGTTCCTCGTCTGTTTTCTTCTCCAGTTCGTGTAGGGGGCAGACTCCGACTTTTTTCTCGTGCCTGGGAATCAATCACGTCGGACAGCTGGGTGTTAGCCACCATCCGGGGTTTCCAGATAGAACTGATTCAGTCCCCTTATCATCTCCCTGCTCCCCCTCCTGTTCCAACGTCAGGACCGGCCTCGCTGGCCATAGACAAGGAACTCTCAGACCTTTTTCTCAAGGACGCAATCGAGTTGGTACCTTACCCTTCGGTAGGTCTGCTCAGCAGTATTTTCTTGGTGCGAAAGAAAGGGGGGCAGATGCGCCCCGTCATAAACCTCAAACCGCTAAACAGGTTTGTGCGTTACAGGCACTTCAAGATGGAGGGTATTCACCTACTCAGGGACCTCCTCCTTCAGGGGGATTGGATGGTGAAGTTAGACTTGAAGGATGCCTATCTCACTGTCCCGGTCGAGAGGGCATCCAGGGATCTCCTCCGTTTCTTATGGAAAGATCAGGTTTGGCGTTTCACTTGCCTTCCCTTCGGTCTGTCTTCGGCCCCCTGGTGTTTCACCAAGGTCATGCGCCCAGTGGTAGCTTGGCTTCGCAGTCGCGGCATCCGGTTAATCATCTACCTGGACGACCTCCTTCTTATGGCCCAAGACCCCGCTGTCCTCCGCTCGCAGTTACAGGTAACTATGAATCTTCTATCCCGTCTAGGTTTCCTCATCAACCACGAGAAGTCGTCCCTGGAACCGTCCAGAGTTATGGAATTCCTCGGTTTTTCGGTGGACTCCGTCATGGAAACCCTCAGCCTGCCTCTGGCGAAGATCCGAGACATACGCAAGGAGCTACGCAAGACGCTGACCGCCCAACGGATTACTCTTCGCCACCTGGCGCGGATCATAGGACTCCTCTCCTCGTCCATCCAGGCGGTGTTCCCGGCTCCTCTCCATTACAGGGCTCTTCAGCGTTTGAAACACGCGCACCTACAGACCGGGGCTTCGTACGCAGATTCGATCTCGCTGGATCCCGAGATGCGGGACGAGCTTCGCTGGTGGATTTCGAACCTTCAGGCATAGAATGGGAAAGCGATCTGCGGTCCTCGTCCGGATTTCACCATCGACTCCGACGCCAGCCTTCTCGGGTGGGGGGCCCACTGCGACGGCATTTCCACTGGAGGTCCTTGGTCTCAGGAGGAGCCTTCACTCCATATAAACGCCCTGGAGCTCCTGGCCGGGTCTTTTGCTGTCCGCAGTTTTGCCAAGCACAGTGCCAGCGCCTGCATTCGCCTTCGCATGGACAACGTGTCGGCTGTCCGATATGTCAACTCCATGGGAGGTACGCATTCGAGCATGTTATCTCATTTGGCCAAGGAGTTCTGGTCCTTTTGTCTCAATCAACAGGTGACGGTGGTAGCGGAGTATCTCCCCGGTCTTCAGAACGTCCAAGCGGACTGGAGCTCTCGGTATCTCAGAGATGGCAGCGATTGGAGGTTAGATGGTCGGGTATTCTCTCATATCTCATCCCTCTGGGGTCCGTTCTGTATAGACCTGTTTGCGTCTCGGCTGAACACCCAGTTGCCGCGTTTTTTCAGTTGGCGCCCGGATCCAGACGCAGAGGCTGTGGACGCGTTCCTGCAGGATTGGCACGGACCTCTACTCTACGCATTCCCGCCATTTGCGATGATCCCTCGGGTCCTTACCCAGGTGCGCTGGCAACAGGCGGAGTTGGTGTTGATTGTGCCGTTCTGGACCTCCCAGTCATGGTTCCCTCACCTGATGGACCTTCTCATCCTGCCGCCGTTGTTTCTGCCGGATTTTCCGGAACTTCTCTTGGACTCCGGAGGCGCGCAACACCCACTGTTGCTGGAGGGCTCCCTCCGTCTGCTGGCTTGCAGGATATCAGGCGTTTCGGACAGGGCGAGGAGCTTTCGGACGCTGCTAGAAGGCTCTTGGAGCAGTCGTGGGCTCCTGGCACCAGAAGGGCCTATAGAGCGGCCTGGCGATCATGGACTGGTTGGTGCGTCACACGGTGTGTGGATCCCCGCTCAGCCCCTGTTTCTGACGTGGTAGAGTTTTTGACTTCTTTGTTCGAGGACGGTAAGGCGTACCGAACCATCAACCTTTATCGGTCCGCGATTTCTTCCTTCCATCTGGGCTTCGAGGGTCGGCCTGCCGGGCAACATCCTCTAGTTTGTCGCCTTCTCAAGGGTTCCCGTCTGTCGCGTCCTCCTCGGCCGCGTTTTTCTTCCACCTGGGATGTCTCCTTGGTGTTGGATCTTTTTGCGGCTTGGCCATCTAACTCTCTGCTTTCTCTTCGCCAACTATCTGCCAAGTTGGTTACCCTCCTTTGCCTTGTTTCTTGCAAGAGGGTTTCGGATGTCAGGGCATTGGATGTCGATGCCAGGTCTTTTTCCCCTGAGGGGGTTACTTTCAATATTTCCCGCCGTACCAAGACCCACATTCGCTCTGTGTCTTATCCCAGTTTCCCGTCCGTTCCTAACCTTTGTCCGGTTGCTTGCCTCCTAGAGTATGAGGCTCGTACCTCTGGCCATCGGTCGTCTGGGAGTTATCAGTTGTTTCTCTCTTATCGGCGTCCTTTTGCTCCGGTCGCTACTCCCACTTTGGCTCGTTGGGTCAAGTGGTGTATGTCTTTGGCAGGGGTTGATACCTCTGTTTTCACCACTCATTCCACTAGAAGCGCTGCTTCTACTTCTATGTTGGTGTCGGGGGCTCGTTTGGAGGACATTATGAGGATCGCCGACTGGTCTTGAGTTTCGACTTTTAAAGAGTTTTACTTTCGCCCTGCTCCTCATGTTTTTTCTTCAATGGTTGTGCAGCTTTGAACTTGCAATAGGAAGCCTCCGTGTCTTGAAATAAAATTGTGGGATTTTACTAGTCTATGACGTAAAGTCATGATTTTATGAAAGACACGGAGGCGAGTATTGCCCTCCCTTTGTGTTTTCCCTCCCTTGGATTATTGCTCATTGCTTGTTTAATTGATACTGTGTCATTTGACTGATTCATGTTAATGGCATTTGATTGAGTTACAGGTGGCGGTTGTTCATTTGGATGGAGCGTTTTTCCTTTCATGCACTTTTGTTTTCTTGCAGGTTGACTTGTCTGGTGCAGTGCTTCCAGGTGATCCTGTGAGGTCTGTTGACCTTTCCAGTTCGGCTGTTCCGTTTGCAGGAGGACTCGTTTGTTGACCTTCGGTTCCAAGGATGGTTCTGGTTGTGGTCTCTCCGGTGTTCCGATTTTGAGGATTTTCCAGTTTTTCCTGAGGTCTCCGTGTGAGGGTTCCAGGAGTCGTTGCTGATGGAGGTGGCATTCGCCAAGAAAGAGGAAGTTGTGAAGACTGTTGGACATTATATAGGGTCTACTGTGTGGGGAGGGACAGTTACCATGGCAATATGCTAATATCTTCATTTTTTCTTTGCTGCTGTGGTTGTCAGTAAAGGAAGTTATAGCAATACTCGCCGCCGTGTCTTTCATAAAATCATGACTTTACGTCATAGACTAGTAAAATCCCACAATTATGCTCTATCTCCAACTCCTCCTCCAGTGGCAGCTCCTCCTACTCCATGGGAGTTTCTCCTTGTGGATCTCCAACAGCTATGAGGGTGGACAGCAAGATGCTTTAGCTGTTCTTCCTCTGTCGTCCCCTGCTGCATGAGCGTCAGCATCTGTTCTAAGAAAAATGAGAGGGATGAGATTGTTCATGCCACAATTGTCTCTACTGACAAATTTTGTGGTTTCTTCGAAGGACATCAGCACCCAGCAGGTATATCAGATGAGCTGCCACTGCCTGACTTCGACACAACACATGCTCCCTGAGGCAGTCTGGTGCATGACTAAATCATTCACGGTTTGCCACTGCTCATATAGATGCTTTAGCATCTGCAATGTTGAATTCCAGTTGGAACGTAGTGGATTAAGTGGTTTAACGTGAGACGGTTCTTTTGCTGAGAAGAAGAGCGTTCTACAATTCGTATGAATGACTGAAGTGTAATGACAGTCTGCCAACACCTTGCACAAGCCAGTGCACGTTTTTAAAAATTGTTGCATGACTAGGTTAATGATGTGTGACTTCCCCAGGAAGTGTGGCCACTATGTTGCGGCCATTGTCATTGACCACCTTGCCCAGTTGAAGTTTGTGGGGTGACAGCCAGTGGATTTGGTTTGCTGCTTGATGTACTTTAGCAACTGCTCACTTATGTGTCTACTGTTGCCCAGGCCGATTAGCTCCAACACCACATGGCAATACTTGACTTGACATATGTGATCGTAAGGAGGGGGGATGGGAAAAATGCTGCGCCCTACTGCTGTTGGGAATGAGAGGGTGTCCATGGATGAGGCGGTGGAGGATGTGGATAAGTGCCTGGCATGGGAGCCAGGCAGACACAATCGTGGAGGTGTCATAAAGACCTGGCCTTTTTGCTAGGATGCTGCCTGAGGACAGTAACCGCTGAGACAGTAATTCTCTGCATTGGAACATGCTGTATCCAGGCATATCACCACTGTATTTGTAAACAAAAAGCGGCAGGAGGCCTGGAAAAGCAATGAAGTGAATGGTGCTGAAGAAAAGACTATACTATATATACTATAGTATAAGATTATTTAATTTAAGCATTTTTAATGGCTTGTCCAGTTCTTAATTATCTTGGACAACCCCTTAGGCTGGTTTCACATGGGCGTTGCAGGAAAAGGTGCGGGTGCGTTGCGGGAACATGCACGATTTTTCCGTGCGGGTGCAAAACATTGTAATGCGTTTTGCATGCGCGTGAGAAAAATCAGCTTGTTTGGTACCCAAACCTGAACTTCTTCACAGAAGTTCGGGTTTGGGTTAGGTGTTCAGTAGATTGTATAATTTTCCCTTATAACATGGTTATAAGGGAAAATAATAGCATTCTGAATACAGAATACTTAGTAAAATAGGGCTGGAGGGGTTAAAAAAATAACTCACCTTAATCCACTTGATCGCGCAGCCGGCATCTCTTCTGTCTTCTTCTTTGCTGTGCGCAGTAATAGGACCTTTGATGACGTCACTGTGCTCGTCACATGGTCCAATCACATGGTTCCTCACCATGGTGAGGGACCATGTGTTTGGATCATGTGATGTGACGTCACCACAGGTCCTTAGCCGGCAGCTCAACATTACAGAAGAAGACAGTGATCCGCAACTACGTGATCAAGTGGACTCGGTGAGTTAATTTATTTTTATTTTTAACCCCTCCATCACTATTTTACTTTGCATTCTGTATTCAGAATGCTATTATTTTCCCTGATAACCATGTTATCAGGGAAAATAATACAGATCGGGTCCTCAGCCCGATCATCACCTAGAAACCATGCGTGACAATCGCACCGCATCGGCACTTGCTTGAGGATGCTAGCAATTTTCACGCGGCCCCATTCACTTCTATAGGACCTGCGTTGCGTGAAAAACTCAGAATATAGAGCTTGCTGCGATTTTCACGCAACGCATAAGTGATGCGTGAAAATCACTGATCATGTGCACAGCCCCATAGAAATGAATGGGTCAGGATTCAGTGTGGGTGCAATGCGTTCAACTCACGCATTGCACCCGCGCGGAATACTCGCCCTTGTGAAAGGGGCCTTAATGCTTCGGTTCTTTGCTTGTCATTATATTGGCCACTTCTTTTTACTGCAAAATTCGACACTGGTTAAATTTGCACAAAAGCGGATTACTGGGCACGTATAATTGTTTCCTGGCCACACCGTCCATTATGGAATGGAGGGGGTAGTTGAAGAGTCTTAGTGGGAGAAGCAATAACTAATGACATTGATGACAATGACAACAGCACTGTACTATTTGTGGGTGCAGTCTGGCTTCTAGAAAGAAGACTAGGAGTACAACGACCATCTTGATCCAATTGCTAGACAGTTCAATTCTCCACCTGGATATGATTATTCCACTTGATGTGCTGGCATAGAGCTATGGTGCCTGTTATTTAGTTTGAATGTCCAGGGCTTATTTTCATCCTGCTGATCTTACACATGTCGATGGTTTTGTCTGCAGACACTGAGGAGAAAATTTGTCATATGGTAGATACTGTGAACAGAGCTACTCTACCAGTAGCCAAGCTTGGCCTGGGCCTGACACGTTTTGAGCCTATGAAAACCGTTTCAAAAGCTTCAATGGTTCCTAAGTTAACCACAATAGAAGCAAATCTGGACCTCGTAGTTTTTTTTTATGTTTTGGCCATATATTGGTTTCTCTCTCAATTGCTGCCACCATCACCACCTTCCTCCTCTGATGTCACCTGCACATCACCCTAAGGCTACTTTCACACTCACGTTTTGGGCAGATCCATCATAGATCTGCAAAAACAGATTAGTTACAATAATACAACCGCATGCATCCGTCATGAATGGATCCATTTGTATTATCTGTAACATAGCTAAGACCGATTTGTCATGAACTCCATTGAAAGTCAATTGGAGATGGATCCGTTTTCTATTGTACCAGATTGTGTCAGAGAAAACGGATCTGTTTGGCTCAGTTTCGTCAAGTGGACATCAAAAAGCTGCAGGCAGTGTTTTGGTGTCCACCTCCAGAGTGGAAAGGAGACTGATTGGAGGCAAACTGATACATTCTGAGAAGATCCTTTTCCATTCAGAATGCATTAGGAAAAAACGGATCCGTTTGGACCGCTTGTGAGAGCCCATGACGGATCTCACAAACGGAAAGCAAGTGTGAAAGTTGCCTAATACAGTTCCCAGGTCTTGTCTACCAAACAATCTTCATAGTCATTACCCTGCCCGCCATTTTTAACAGACTGTGATACAGTTGCAAGAAAAGGTATGTGAACCCTTTGGATTGATATGGATTTCTGCACAAATTGGTCATAAAATGTGATCTGATCTTCATCTAAGTCACAACAATAGACAATTACAGTCTGCTTAAACTAATCACACAAATAATTAAATGTTACCATGTTTTTATTGAACACACCATGTAAACATTCACAGTACAAGTGGAAAAAGTATGTGAACCCCTGGATTTAATAACTGGTTGAACCTCCTTTGGCAGCAATAACGCAATAACTTCAACCAAACGTTTCCTGTAGTTGCAGATCAGACGTGCACAACGGTCAGGAGTAATTCTTGACCATTCCTCTTTACAGAACTGTTTCAGTTCAGCAATATTCTTGGGATGTCTGGTGTGAATCGCTTTCTTGAGGTCATGCCACAGCATTTCAATCTGGTTGAGGTCAGGACTCTGACTGGGCCACTCCAGAAGGCGTATTTGCTTCTGTTTAAGCCATTCTGTTGATTTATTTCTATGCTTTGGGTCATTGTCCTGTTGCAACACCTATCTTCTGTTGAGCTTCAGCTGGTGAACAGATGGCCTTGAGTTATCCTGCAAAATGTCTTGATAAACTTGGGAATTAATTTTTCCTTCGATGATAGCAATTCGTCCAGGCCCTGAAGAAGCAAAGCAGCCCCAAACCATGATGCCCCCACCACCATACTTCACAGTTGGGATGAGGTTTTGATGTTAGTGTGCTGTGCCTCTTTTTCTCCACACATAGTGTTGTGTGTTTCTTCCAAACAACTCAACTTTGGTATCATCTGTCCACAGAATATTTTGCCAGTACTGCTGTGGAACATCCAGGTGCTCTTGTGCAAACTGTAAACGTGCAGCAATGTTTTTTTGGACAGCAGTGGCTTTCTTCTGTGGTATCATCCCATTAAATCCATTCTTGTTTAAGTGCTTTACGTATCGTAGATTCGCTAACAGGGATGTTAGCATTTTAAGTCTTTAGCTGACACTCTAGGATTCTTCTTCACCTCATTGAGCAGTCTGCGCTGTGCTCTTGCAGTCATCTTTACAGGACGGCCACTCCTAGGGAGAGTAGCAGCAGTGCTGAACTTTCTCCATTTATAGACAATTTGTCTTACCGTGAACTGATGAACAGCAAAGCTTTTGGAGATACTTTAATAACCCTTTCCAGCTTTATGCAAGTCAACAATTCTTAATTGTAGGTCTTCTGAGAGCTCTTTTGTGCGAGGCATCATTCACATCAGGCAATGCTTCTTGTGAAAAGCAAACCCAGAACTGGTGTGTGTTTTTTAGTTTTTTATAGGACAGAGCAGCTGTAACCAACACCTCCAATCTCATCTCATTGATTGGACTCCAGTTGGCTGACACCTCAGTCCAATTAGCTCTTGGAGATGTCATTAGTCTAGGGGTTCACATACTTTTTCCACCTACACTGTGAATGTTTACATGGTGTGTTCAATAAAAACATGGTAACATTTAATTTTTGTGTGTGTTATTAGTTTAAGAAGACTGTGACTATCTATTGTTGTGACTTAGGCTACTTTCACACTTGCGTTTGGTGCGGATCCTTCTGGTATCTGAAAAGACGGATCCGCACCTATAATGCAAACGCTTGCATCCGTTCAGAATGGATCCGTCTGCATAACATCTTTTTCAGATCTGAGTTAGGGGCCGCTTGTGAGAGCCTTCAAATGGAACTTACAAGCGGAACCCCGAACGCAAATGTGAAAGTAGCCTTAGATGAAGATCAGATCACATTTCATGACCAATTTGTGCAGAAATCCATATCATTCCAAAGGGTTCACATACTTTTTCTTGCAACTGTATGTCATCATGAGCTCCTTCACAATTCCTTGCCCTGTATTTGCCACTACTACTGCCACCACTAACACAGCTATGCTTTTTAATCATAAGGCTCCTCACCTTGGCCTGAACCTTCTCCTCATAGCAGTCCAAACATTGACTGTTCTCTTACCACTCAGCAACAGATAGACTAGTTAGTGCTAGTACAGCCACCACCATTCTGATTTGCGGATGATGAGGAATGCGTCTTTAGTTTTCCACCCATTTATCAGACATTATGAAGCCTATTTAAAGAGGACCTTTCACTAGAATAAAACATCTAAACTAACTATACAGGCTATGAGCTGAGCGCTGCGATTGGCCAGCGCTACAGCATGGGAGAAGGAGACGCCGGCAGGTTCCAATGGGTGGAGACTAACTATGAAGATACCGGAGGCTAGAACGGGAGAACGGAGCGGTACCCAGGTATAACAGTAAGTGCAGGGAGATCCCTGGGCACCGCTCTCCATGTCTGTATAGTTAGTTTAGATGTTTTATTCTGGTGAAAGGTCCTCTTTAAATAAGAGGTCACAGGCTTAATACAATAATTATTAAATTTGCTAATGTGTTTTTCTGGGGGTGGGGGGTGGGAACAGCAGAATTGGACAACCTCTGTAACCAAAATATACACTTCTGGCTGGTGAATCATTAAAATACATTTTGCACAGGTATTAACTCTAGAAAACCTGCAACAGACTTTTTTGGGAAAAAGTCTCAATTGGACACCAGCTATAACCAAAATACTGTATATGCTGTTGTCGTAGCACTGAAGTAACATAGTAACATAGTTTATAAGGCTGAAAAAAAGACATCTGTCCATCCTACCCAGCTGTGGTCTTCAGTGTACTGAATTACAAATGTACAATGGGGGGAGAAGGGCTGTTTTGCACAATTAGTCTGAAACAAATCACCAAAACTTTGGATCCATTTTAACCCTTTCAGGACCAAGCCATTTTTCACCTTAAGGACCAGGCTATTATTTGCCAATCTGACCAGTGTCAGTTTATGTGTGAATAACTTTAAAACGCTTTTACTTATCCAGGGCGTTCTGAGATTGATTTTTCGTCCCATATTGTACTTCATGACACTGGTAAAATGAAGTAAAAAAAAATTATATTTTTGCACAAAAAATACCAAATTTACCAAAAATTTGGAAAAATTAGCAAATTTCAAAGTTTCAGTTTCTCTACTCCTATAATACACAGTAATACCCCCAAAAATTGTGATGACTTTACATTCCCCATATGTCTACTTCATGTTTGGATCATTTTGGGAATTACATTTTAATTTTTGGGGACGTTACAAGGCTTAGAAGTTTAGAAGCATTTTTCGGAAAATTTCCAAAACCCATTTTTTAAGGACCAGTTCAGGTCTGAAGTCACTTTGTGAGGCTTACATAATTGAAACCACCCAAATGACCCCATTTTGGAAACTACGCCTCTCAAGGTATTCAAAACTGATTTTACAAACTTTGTTAACCCTTTAGGTGTTCCACAAGAGTTATTGGCAAATGGAGATGAAATTTCAGAATTTCAATTTTTTTGCAAATTTTCAATTTTAAACCATTTTTTTTCCAGTAACAAAGCAAAGGTTAACAGCCAAACAAAACTCATTATTTATGGCCCTGATTCTGTAGTTTACAGAAACACCCCATATGTGGTCGCAAACTGCTGTATGGGCACACGGCAGGGCACAGAAGGAAAGGAATGCCATACGGTTTTTGGAAGGCAGATTTTGCTAGACAGTTTTTTTGGACACCATGTCCGATTTGAAGCCCCCCTGATGCACCCCTAGGTTAGAAACTCCAAAAGAGTGACCCCATTTTGGAAACTACGGGATAAGGTGGCAGTTTTGTTGGTACTATTTTAGGGTACATATGATTTTTGGTTTCTCTATATTACACTTTTTGTGAGGCAAAGTAACAAAAAATAGAAATTCTGAAATTTCATCTCCATTTGCCACTAACTCTTGTGGAACACTTAAAGGGTTAACAAAGTTTGTAAAATCAGTTTTGAATACCTTGAGGGGTGTAGTTTCCAAAATGGGGTCACTTTTTGGAGTTTCTACTCTAGGGGTGCATCAGAGGGGCTTCAAATGGGACATGGTGTCAAAAATACCAGTCCAGCAAAAACTGCCTTCCAAAAACCATATGGCATTCCTTTCCTTCTGTGCCCTGCCGTGTGGCCATACAGCAGTTTATGACCAAATATGGGGAACTTATATAAACTACAGAATCAGGCCAATAAATATAGAGTTTTATTTGGCTGTTAACCCTTGCTTTGTTATGGGAAAAATTTGATTAAAATGGAAAATTTCCCAAAAAATAGTTTTGGCACTGTTTTTATTTTTTATTATTTGCAACGTTCATCTGACAGGTACGATCATGTGCTATTTTTGTAGAGCAGGTTTCTACGGACGTGGCAATACCTAATATGTCTACCTTTTTTTTATTTATCTAGGTTTTACACAATAATATCATTTTTGAAACAAAGTCTCCATAGTCTGAGAACCATAGTTTTTTCAGTTTTTAGGCGATTGTCTCATGTAGGAGCTCATTTTTTGCGGAATGAGGTGACGGTTTGATTGGCACTATTTTGGCGTACATGCAACTTTTTTGATCACTTTTATTACCTTTTTTGGGAAGTAAGATGGGCAAAATTTCTATTTCCTCATAGTTTTTATTTTTTTATATTTATCGCGTTCACCATGCAGGGAAAGTAACATGATTGTTTTATAGATCAGGTCGTTACGGACGCGGCGATACCTAATATGTGTAGTGTATTTTATTTTTTTAATTTTTATTCAGTGATAAATGTGTTTTTTTATCTTTACTTTTTTCACTTTTTTTTTTTTTTTGGGACCCAGACCCACTTGGTTCTTGAAGATCCAGTGGGTCTGATGCCTGTACACTATACAGTACTGCACTGTATTTTACTTACACTTTGTCTGAACAGATCTATGCCTTCAGCACAGATCTGTTCAGCACCATGGACAGCAGGATGCCTGAGAAGGCATCCTGTTGCCATGGGAACCTTCCCCGTCTGCCACAACTGCGCAGACGGGGAAGGGTGAGGACTGGGGTGTCGGGGGGCTATCTGGGGGCTCTCTCCCTCTCCCATCGGGGGGCTGCAAAGGCACAGCAGCCCCCGATGAGAGGGAGGGAGCTCCCTGACTGTTAACCTTTTCCATACAGCGGCAATGTGCTGGCACCCTGGTATACCCATTAGACGCCAACGATTATTCAAGGGGAGGCGGGCGGTGCGGCAGGCGGGATCGCGATCCCCCGCCCGCCTCCCCTTGAATAATCGTTGGCCTCCCGCACCGCCCGCAACACCCCCCCTGCACCTCCCACCGCCATGAAATCATTCAGGGGTGCAGGGGGGGTAAAAAAAACTTTATTTTGGAAATTTTAAAGTTTCTGATCCCCGCAGTCAGGGACCGCAGGGATCAGAAACTACAGAAAGCGCTGCGAACCGCAGGTCTAAATTGACCTGCGGTTTGCAGCGATCGCCGATACGGGGGGGTCACAGGAGCCCCCTCGGAATTGACCCTGGGTGCCTGGCTGTGTGTAATAGTCGGCACTCAGCGCTGTCACCATGTCTGCAGACATGGTGACAGTTTAATGCCATGACGTGTATACTCGTCATGGAGCACTAAATAGCAGTGCTCCATGACGAGTATACTCGTCATAGGTCGGGAAGGGGTTAAAGTGCAATTTTTGGGAAATCTGGAACAAATCTGATTTGTTTAGAATTGATTTACTCATCGCTAATTAAGATGCATAAACTTTTTATTTTATGCATTTAGTCACCTTATGTCTGTGATGGCTAGCCACCGACACTCCAGCTGTGGTAAAACTACAACTCCCAAAATGCACACTTGCTTGGCTGTTCTCAGAACTCCATAGAAATGAATGGAGCATGCTGGTAATCGCAGTTTCACCATAGCTGGAGCTCCGGAGGTTAGCCATCAGTGGCTTAGTGGTAGAGATGTCCCGAACTATTCGCCGGCGAACAGTTCCCGGCGAATATCGCATGTTCGCGTTCGCCTCGGCGGGCGAACATATGCGATGTTCGGTCCGCCTCCTATACGTCATCATTGAGCAAACTTTGACCCTGTACCTCACAGTCAGCAGACACATTCCAGCCAACCAGCAGCAGACCCTCCCTCCCAGACCCTCCTACCGCCTATCAAAAAGCAAGGACAGCATCCATCTTAGATTAATTCTGAAGCTGCAGTGTCACAAAGTTGTAATCGCAATGCGAATAATACAGGTTATATTAATCGCATTGCGATTACAACTTAGAGCTGGGTTCCTAATGGTTATATTGATAGAATATAACGAAGATTGAGAATATAATGCTCTATTCATTATATACGTCAATTCTAGCAATACAACCATTAGGAACTCAGATCTAAGTTGTAATCGCAATGCAAATGATGCAGGTTATATTAATCGCATTGCGAATTCAAGCTAGCGAATGCAAGCTAAGTTCCTAATGGTTGTTTTGCTAGAATTGACGTATATAATGAATATAGCACTATAGTCTCAATCTTCGTTATATTCTAGCAATACAACCATTAGGAACCCAGCAGCTCTAAGTTGAATCCGCAATGCGATTAATATAACCTGCATTAATCGCATTGCAATTGCAACTTTCTCAAATCCGACAGTACATTCTAGCATGGAGCCGTTCCCATGGTTATGGGGACGCTCCATGAGCACGGAAGTCGGCAGAAGCTCTAAGTTGAAATCGCAATGCGATTTATAGAACTTGAATTAATGGCATTGTGATTTCAACTTTACATACACCGAAAAGGGACACTCCACCCCTCCTCCTCTATATAGAACCTCCTCCCTCACACAGACTTCATACACCGGCTCCATCTGACAGCCGCTGCTCTCTTTAGTGATTGGAACCCAGCACTCCGGCATTGAAATAGGAACAGCCACTCAGCGGGCCCCTTCATACTCTGAGGGTCTGATCACCACCAGATATTTAGGTCATAGCCAAGCTATAATGTTCCAGTGTCAGTAGAGTTGAGCGAACACCTGGATGTTCGGGTTCGAGAAGTTTGGCCGAACTTCCCGAAAATGTTCGGGTTCGGTATCCGAACACGATCCGAACTTCGTCCCGAACCCGAACCCCATTGAAGTCAATGGGGACCCGAACTTTTCGGCACTAAAAAGGCTGTAAAACAGCCCAGGAAAGGGCTAGAGGGCTGCAAAAGGCAGCAACATGTAGGTAAATCCCCTGCAAACAAATGTGGATAGGGAAATGAATTAAAATAAAAATTAAATAAATAAAAATTAACCAAAATCAATTGGAGAGAGGTCCCATAGCAGAGAATCTGGCTTCACGTCACCCACCACTGGAACAGTCTATTCTCAGATATTTAGGCCCCGGCACCCAGGCAGAGGAGAGAGGTCCCGTAACAGAGAATCTGTCTTCATGTCAGCAGAGAATCAGTCTGCATGTCATAGCAGAGAATCAGGCTTCACGTCAGCCACCACTGCAACAGTCCATTGTCATAAATTTAGGCCCAGCACCCAGGCAGAGGAGAGAGGTCCCGTAACAGAGGATCTGGCTTCATGTCAGCAGAGAATTAGTCTGCATGTCATAGCAGAGAATGAGGCTTCACGTCAGCCACCACTGCAACAGTCCATTGTCATAAATTTAGGCCCAGCACCCAGGCAGAGGAGAGAGGTCCCGTAACAGAGGATCTGGCTTCATGTCAGCAGAGAATTAGTCTGCATGTCATAGCAGAGAATGAGGCTTCACGTCAGCCACCACTGCAACAGTCCATTGGCATATATTTAGGCCCAGCACCCAGGCAGAGGAGAGAGGTCCCGTAACAGACAATCTGGCTTCATGTCAGCAGAGAATCAGTCTGCATGTCATAGCAGAGAATCAGGCTTCACGTCACCCACCACTGCAACAGTCCATTGTCATAAATTTAGGCCCAGCACCCAGGCAGAGGAGAGAGGTCCCGTAACAGACAATCTGGCTTCATGTCAGCAGAGAATTAGTCTGCATGTCATAGCAGAGAATGAGGCTTCACGTCACCCACCACTGTAAGAGTCCATTTTCATAAGTTTAGGCCCAGCACCCAGGCAGAGGAGAGAGGTCCCGTAACAGACAATCTGGCTTCATGTCAGCAGAGAATCAGTCTTCATGTCATAGCAGAGAATCAGGCTTCATGCCAGCCACCACTGTAAGAGTCCATTTTCATAAGTTTAGGCCCAGCACCCAGGCAGAGGAGAGAGGTCCCGTAACAGACAATCTGGCTTCATGTCAGCAGAGAATTAGTCTGCATGTCATAGCAGAGAATCAGGCTTCACGTCAGCCACCACTGCAACAGTCCATTGGCATATATTTAGGCCCAGCACCCAGGCAGAGGAGAGAGGTCCCGTAACAGACAATCTGGCTTCATGTCAGCAGAGAATCAGTCTGCATGTCATAGCAGAGAATGAGGCTTCACGTCAGCCACCACTGCAACAGTCCATTGGCATATATTTAGGCCCAGCACCCAGGCAGAGGAGAGAGGTCCCGTAACAGACAATCTGGCTTCATGTCAGCAGAGAATTAGTCTGCATGTCATAGCAGAGAATGAGGCTTCACGTCAGCCACCACTGCAACAGTCCATTGGCATATATTTAGGCCCAGCACCCAGGCAGAGGAGAGAGGTCCCGTAACAGAGGATCTGGCTTCATGTCAGCAGAGAATCAGTCTGCATGTCGTAGCAGAGAATCAGGCTTCACGTCACCCAACATTGGAATAGTCCATTGGCATATATTTAGGCCCCGGCACCCAGACAGAGGAGAGGTTCATTCAACTTTGGGTAGCCTCGCAATATAATGGTAAAATGAAAATAAAAATAGGATTGAATGAGGAAGTGCCCTGGAGTCCAATAATATATGGTTAAGGGGAGGTAGTTAATGTCTAATCTGGACAAGGGACGGACAGATCCTGTGGGATCCATGCCTGGTTCATTTTTATGAACGTCAGCTTGTCCACATTGGCTGTAGACAGGCGGCTGCGTTTGTCTGTAATGACGCCCCCTGCCGTGCTGAATACACGTTCAGACAAAACGCTGGCCGCCGGGCAGGCCAGCACCTTCAAGGCATAAAAGGCTAGCTCTGGCCACGTGGACAATTTAGAGACCCAGAAGTTGAATGGGGCCGAACCATCAGTCAGTACGTGGAGGGGTGTGCACATGTACTGTTCCACCATGTTAGTGAAATGTTGCCTCCTGCTAACACGTTGCGTATCAGGTGGTGGTGCAGTTAGCTGTGGCGTGTTGACAAAAGTTTTCCACATCTCTGCCATGCTAACCCTGCCCTCAGAGGAGCTGGCATTGACACAGCTGCCTTGGCGACCTCTTGCTCCTCCTCTGCCTTGGCCTTGGGCTTCCACTTGTTCCCCTGTGACATTTGGGAATGCTCTCAGTAGCGCGTCTACCAACGTGCGCTTGTACTCGCGCATCTTCCTATCACGCTCCAGTGCAGGAAGTAAGGTGGGCACATTGTCTTTGTAGCATGGATCCAGCAGGGTGGCAACCCAGTAGTCCGCACAGGTTAAAATGTGGGCAACTCTGCTGTCGTTGCGCAGGCACTGCAGCATGTAGTCGCTCATGTGTGCCAGGCTGCCCAGGGGTAAGGACAAGCTGTCCTCTGTGGGAGGCGTATCGTCATCGTCCTGCCTTTCCCCCCAGCCACGCACCAGTGATGGACCCGAGCTGCGTTGGGTGCCACCCCGCTGTGACCATGCTTCATCCTCATCCTCCTCCACCTCCTCCTCATCCTCGTCCTCCTCGTCCTCCAGTAGTGGGCCCTGGCTGGCCACATTTGTACCTGGCCTCTGCTGTTGCCAAAAACCTCCCTCTGAGTCACTTCGAAGAGACTGGCCTGAAAGTGCTAAAAATGACCCCTCTTCCTCCTCCTCCTCCTCCTGGGCCACCTCCTCTTCCATCATCGCCCTAAGTGTTTTCTCAAGGAGACATAGAAGTGGTATTGTAACGCTGATAACGGCGTCATCGCCACTGGCCATGTTGGTGGAGTACTCGAAACAGCGCAACAGGGCACACAGGTCTCGCATGGAGGCCCAGTCATTGGTGGTGAAGTGGTGCTGTTCTGTAGTGCGACTGACCCGTGCGTGCTGCAGCTGAAACTCCACTATGGCCTGCTGTTGCTCGCACAGTCTGTCCAGCATGTGCAAGGTGGAGTTCCACCTGGTGGGCACGTCACATATGAGGCGGTGAGCGGGAAGGCCGAAGTTACGCTGTAGCGCAGACAGGCGAGCAGCAGCAGGATGTGAACGCCGGAAGCGCGAACAGACGGCCCGCACTTTATGCAGCAGCTCTGACATGTCGGGGTAGTTGTGTATGAACTTCTGCACCACCAAATTCAGCACATGTGCCAAGCAAGGGATGTGCGTCAAATTGGCTAGTCCCAGTGCTGCAACGAGATTTCGCCCATTATCACACACCACCAGGCCGGGCTTGAGGCTCACCGGCAGCAACCACTCGTCGGTCTGTTGTTCTATACCCCGCCACAACTCCTGTGCGGTGTGGGGCCTGTCCCCCAAACATATGAGTTTCAGAATGGCCTGCTGACGTTTACCCCGGGCTGTGCTGAAGTTGGTGGTGAAGGTGTGTGGCTGACTGGATGAGCAGGTGGAAGAAGAGAAGGAGGAAGCCGAGAAGGAGGAGGTGGCAACAGGAGGCAAAGAATGTTGCCCTGCGATCCTTGGCGGCGGAAGGACGTGCGCCAAACAGCTCTCCGCCTGGGGCCCAGCTGCCACTACATTTACCCAGTGTGCAGTTAGGGAGATATAGCGTCCCTGGCCGTGCTTACTGGTCCACGTATCTGTGGTTAGGTGGACCTTGCTACATATGGCGTTGCGCAGTGCACACTTGATTTTATCGGATACTTGGTTGTGCAGGGAAGGCACGGCTCTCTTGGAGAAGTAGTGGCGGCTGGGAACAACATACTGTGGGACAGCAAGCGACATGAGCTGTTTGAAGCTGTCTGTGTCCACCAGCCTAAATGACAGCATTTCATAGGCCAGTAGTTTAGAAATGCTGGCATTCAGGGCCAGGGATCGAGGGTGGCTAGGTGGGAATTTACACTTTCTCTCAAATGCTTGTGAGATGGAGAGCTGAACACTGTGGCGTGTGACATGGTTGAGACGCTTGGTGACGGAGGTGGTGGTGGTGGTGTTGGTGGTACATCCCCTGTTTGCTGGGCGGCAGGTGCCAACGTTCCTCCAGAGGCGGAGGAAGAGGCCGAGGCGGCAGCAGCAGAAGAGGTAGCAGGGGGAGCCTGAGTGACTTCCTTGGTTTTAAGGTGTTTACTCCACTGCAGTTCATGCTTTGCATGCAGGTGCCTGGTCATGCAGGTTGTGCTCAGGTTCAGAACGTTAATGCCTCGCTTCAGGCTCTGATGGCACAGCGTGCAAACCACTCGGGTCTTGTCGTCAGCACATTGTTTGAAGAAGTGCCATGCCAGGGAACTCCTTGAAGCTGCCTTTGGGGTGCTCGGTCCCAGATGGCGGCGGTCAGTAGCAGGCGGAGTCTCTTGGCGGCGGGTGTTCTGCTTTTGCCCACTGCTCCCTCTTTTGCTACGCTGTTGGCTCGGTCTCACCACTGCCTCTTCCTCCGAACTGTGAAAGTCAGTGGCACGACCTTCATTCCATGTGGGGTCTAGGACCTCTTCGTCCCCTGCATCGTCTTCCACCCAGTCTTGATCCCTGACCTCCTGTTCAGTCTGCACACTGCAGAAAGACGCAGCAGTTGGCACCTGTGTTTCGTCATCATCAGAGACATGCTGAGGTAGTATTCCCATGTCCTCATCATCAGGAAACATAAGTGGTTGTGCGTCAGTGCATTCTATGTCTTTCACCGCTGGGGAAGGGCTAGGTGGATGCCCTTGGGAAACCCTGCCAGCGGAGTCTTCAAACAGCATAAGAGACTGCTGCATAACTTGAGGCTGAGACAGTTTCCCTGGTATGCATGGGGGTGATGTGACAGACTGATGGGGTTGGTTTTCAGGCGCCATCTGTGCGCTTTCTGCAGAAGACTGGGTGGGAGATAATGTGAACGTGCTGGATCCACTGTCGGCCACCCAATTGACTAATGCCTGTACCTGCTCAGGCCTTACCATCCTTAGAACGGCATTGGGCCCCACCATATATCGCTGTAAATTCTGGCGGCTACTGGGACCTGAGGTAGTTGGTACACTAGGACGTGTGGATGTGGCAGAACGGCCACATCCTCTCCCAGCACCAGAGGGTCCACTAACACCACCACGACCATGTCCACGTCCGCGTCCCTTACTAGATGTTTTCCTCATTGTTATGGTTCACCACAACAACAAAAATATTATTTGGCCCAATGTATTGTATTCAAATTCAGCGGGATATAAATTTGAGGCCTAGTATTTAGGCGCTGGGTGACCGGTATGGATTTACTAACAGAATTGGACTTGGAAATGCACAGTAGCGTGTGTGTGAAGTTATTCTGAATGACCCTATGTGCACCTTGAATATTATATACCCTTTTATGGATAGATTTCAAATAGCTCTGATATAGCAGAAACCACTAAATTATGAAATTGCTAAATTGGGAATTGTATTTCAACCCAGAACAAAAAATGTGCTTTGACGGACACTAAATAACTTTCCCAGCCACAACAGTACAGCGGTAATGAGAGATTTAGCGGGATATAAATTTGAGGCCTAGTATTTAGGCGCTGGGTGACCGGTATGGATTTAGTGACAGAATTAGACTTGGAAATGCACAGTAGCGTGTGTGTGAAGTTATTCTGAATGACCCTATGTGCACCTTGAATATTATATACCCTTTTAGGGATAGATTTCAAATAGCTCTGATATAGCAGGAACCACTCAATTATGAAATTGCTAAATTGGTGTCATGGTCTTACCTTCTCACTGTTCTCCTTCGTTTGACATGTGCTGGCGGCCATCTTGGTTTCTGGGTTTCTTGTAGCCTCCCACCCTGCGGCTTCTCCTTCCCACTGGGAGGAGCTGGATGCCTAGCTCATATATATAGGAGGTCTGTGGCTTCAGTTCCTTGCTTGGTCGTCCTGTGTTCACATGCTTCTAAGACTGCTGCTGCTTCTGGTTCCTGATCCTGGCCTCGTCTGACTACCCCGTTGGTTCCTGATCCTGGCTTCGTCTGACTACCCCGTTGGTTCCTGATCCTGGCTTCGTCTGACTACCCTTCTGGTTCCTGACCTCTGTCTACGTAGACCCTGCTTCGGTTTAGCCATCCGTTTGGACTTTTGCTTACAGCTTGATTTTCAATAAAGCCTTCTTATTTCCACTTATCTCTTGTTGTACGTCTGGTTCATGGTTCCATGACAATTGGGAATTGTATTTCGACCCAGAACAAAAAATGTGCTTTGACGGACACTAAATAACTTTCCCAGCCACAACAGGACAGCGGTAACGAGAGATTTAGCGGGATATAAATTTGAGGCCTAGTATTTAGGCGCTGGGTGACCGGTATGGATTTACTAACAGAATTAGATTTGGAAATGCACAGTAGCGTGTGTGTGAAGTTATTCTGAATGACCCTATGTGCACCTTGAATATTATATACCCTTTTAGGGATAGATTTCAAATAGCTCTGATATAGCAGACACCACTAAATTATGAAATTGCTAAATTGGGAATTGTATTTCAACCCTGAACAAAAAATGTGCTTTGACGGACACTAAATAACTTGCCCAGCCACAACAGTACAGCGGTAACGACAGATTTAGCGGGATATAAATTTGAGGCCTAGTATTTAGGCGCTGGGTGACCGGTATGGATTTAGTGACAGAATTAGACTGGGATATGGCCAAAAAATAACCACACTATTGCTGGTTAAATGCACTTGGTGACGGGCGCAGCTTGCCCCTGATGTAGTATATGGCCAAAAAATGAACAGACTATTGCTGGTTAAATGCACTTGGTGTCACAGCTTGACGAACCATACTACTGAGGGTTAAATGCACTTGGTGACGGGCGCAGCTTGCCCCTGATGTAGTATATGGCCAAAAAATGAACAGACTATTGCTGGTTAAATGCACTTGGTGACGGGCGCAGCTTGCCCCTGATTTAGTATATGGCCAAAAAATGAACAGACTATTGCTGGTTAAATGCACTTGGTGTGATAGCTTGACCAACCACACTACTGAGGGTTTATATGCACTTGGTGACGGGCGCAGCTTGCCCCTGATGTAGTATATGGCCAAAAAATGAACAGACTATTGCTGGTTAAATGCACTTGGTGTCACAGCTTGACCAACCACACTACTGAGGGTTAAATGCACTTGGTGACGGGCGCAGCTTGCCCCTGATGTAGTATATGGCCAAAAAATGAACAGACTATTGCTGGTTAAATGCACTTGGTGACAGGCGCAGCTTGCCCCTGATTTAGTATATGGCCAAAAAATGAACAGACTATTGCTGGTTAAATGCACTTGGTGTGATAGCTTGACCAACCACACTACTGAGGGTTAAATGCACTTGGTGACGGGCGCAGCTTGCCCCTGATGTAGTATATGGCCAAAAAATGAACAGACTATTGCTGGTTAAATGCACTTGGTGTCACAGCTTGACCAACCACACTACTGAGGGTTAAATGCACTTGGTGACGGGCGCAGCTTGCCCCTGATGTAGTATATGGCCAAAAATTGAACAGACTATTGCTGGTTAAATGCACTTGGTGAAGGGCGCAGCTTGCCCCTGATTTAGTATATGGCCAAAAAATGAACAGACTATTGCTGGTTAAATGCACTTGGTGACGGGCGCAGCTTGCCCCTGATTTAGTATATGGCCAAAAATTGAACAGACTATTGCTGGTTAAATGCACTTGGTGTGATAGCTTGACCAACCACACTACTGAGGGTTAAATGCACTTGGTGACGGGCGCAGCTTGCCCCTGATGTAGTATATGGCCAAAAAATGAACAGACTATTGCTGGTTAAATGCACTTGGTGTCACAGCTTGACCAACCACACTACTGAGGGTTAAATGCACTTGGTGACGGGCGCAGCTTGCCCCTGATGTAGTATATGGCCAAAAAATGAACAGACTATTGCTGGTTAAATGCACTTGGTGACGGGCGCAGCTTGCCCCTGATGTAGTATATGGCCAAAAAATGAACAGACTATTGCTGGTTAAATGCACTTGGTGTGATAGCTTGACCAACCACACTACTGAGGGTTAAATGCACTTGGTGACGGGCGCAGCTTGCCCCTGATGTAGTATATGGCCAAAAAATAAACAGACTATTGCTGGTTAAATGCACTTGGTGTGAAAGCTTCACCCTGATGTAGGCTTTAGCCAAAAAACAACCACACCATTGAGGGTTAAATGCACTTGGTGACAGGCGCAGCTTGCCCCTGATGTAGTATATGGCCAAAAAATAAACAGACTATTGCTGGTTAAATGCACTTGGTGTGACAGCTTCACCCTGATGTAGGCTTTAGCCAAAAAACAACCACACCATTGAGGGTTAAATGCACTTGGTCGCAGCTTGTGCTGGCGCACCACAAGACACACAATGGCCGCCGATCACCCCAGAAAAATGTGACTGACAAACGGTCTGGGCAGCCTAAAAACAGTGAGCAATTGAGTATCAGCAGCTCAATGACCCACAGCTGCAGATCGATCAATAATCAAGTCCTTTGGAGGAGTTAATCTGCCTAATCTCGCCCTACTGTCGCAGCCGCAACCTCTCCCTACGCTAATCAGAGCAGAGTGACGGGCGGCGCTATGTGACTCCAGCTTAAATAGAGGCTGGGTCACATGGTGCTCTGGCCAATCACAGCCATGCCAATAGTAGGCATGGCTGTGATGGCCTCTTGGGGCAAGTAGTATGACGCTTGTTGATTGGCTGCTTTGCAGCCTTTCAAAAAGCGCCAAGAAAGCGTCACAAAAGCGCCAAGAAAGCGACGAACACCGAACCCGAACCCGAACCCGGACTTTTACGAAAATGTCCGGGTTCGGGTCCGTGTCACGGACACCCCAAAATTCGGTACGAACCCGAACTATACAGTTCGAGTTCGCTCATCCCTAAGTGTCAGCCTACAGAACTGAAAAAGCAGCTTTGGCAGTGACTGGAGCACAATAGCAGATTTACAGATTTTTTTTTTTCCAGCATAGTGTCAGCCTACAGACCTGAAAATGGAGATCTGGATGTGACTAGAGTATAAACGCAGTTTTAATGTTTTTATGGTATTTTTCTTTACCCAAGGGTGGTCAAAGTCACTTTTAAAATGGCCGTCACCGTTTTACCCGAGCAACGTCAACGCAAAGGGATGCAGAAAATGGAGGAGCTACTTTCCCAACTCACAATGTTGCCATAGAGGCCTTTTTTTATTTTGTTAATAAATCGTTTTTCTGAGTTATAACGTGTGATTTCATAATGTTTATGTTATGTTATGGTGTAATTGTTACTGATAACTTTATTGTAAGGCCCCGCAGTGCGATTTCAACTTAGAACTTCTGCCGACTTCCGTGCTCATGGAGCGTCCCCATCACCATGGGGACGGCTCCATGCTAGAATGTACTGTTGGATTTGAGAAAGTTGAAATCGCAATACGATTAATTCAAGTTCTATAAATCGCATTGCGATTTCAACTTACCACACTCTGCGTCAACTACGTAATTTTCCATGGGAGTTTTGCCATGGATCCCCGTCCGGGATGCCACAGTCCAGGTGTTAGTCCCCTTGAAACAACTTTTCCATCACTATTGTGGCCACAAAGAGTCCCTGTGGGTTTTCAAATTCGCCTTCCTATTGATGTATATTGCAGTTCGCCTGGTTTGCACGTTCACGAACATTTGCGGAAATTCGCGTTCGTCGTTCGCGAACGGAAAATTTGATGTTCGCGACAGCTCTACTTAGTGGTATAGTGGTTTACCCTGTATGTAGACATCCTTGGTTTAAGTCTCAGGAGAAACATAGGTTTTCTTTGTATTTTCTTTTTCTCTTTTATTTAAAACCATACTAAAAGGCTGAACTATAATAAATAATATATACCGAAAATGTGAAACCAGTATTACATGCCTCAATGAGATCAGAATGCAAGAATAAAAATGTCTGCCAGTAGCCAATAACATAGAAACATAGAAACATAGAATGTGTCGGCAGATAAGAACCATTTGGCCCATCTAGTCTGCCCAATATATCTGAATCCTATGAATAGCCCCGGCCCTATCTTATATGAAGGATGGCCTTATGCCTATCCCATGCATGCTTAAACTCCTTCACTGTATTTGCAGCTACCACTTCTGCAGGAAGGCTATTCCATGCATCCACTACCCTCTCAGTAAAGTAATACTTCCTTATATTACTTTTAAACCTTTGCCCCTCTAATTTAAAACTGTGTCCTCTTGTGGTAGTTTTTCTTCTTTTAAATATGCTCTCCTCCTTTACCGAGTTGATTCCCTTTATGTATTTAAAAGTTTCTATCATATCCCCTCGGTCTCTTCTTTCTTCCAAGCTATACATATTAAGGTCTTTTAACCTTTCCTGGTAAGTTTTATCCTGCAATCCATGTACCAGTTTAGTAGCTCTTCTCTGAACTCTCTCCAAAGTATCGATATCCTTCTGGAGATATGGCCTCCAGTACTGCGCACAATACTCCAAGTGAGGTCTCACCAGTGTTCTGTACAGCGGCATAAGCACCTCCCTCTTTCTACTGCTTATACCTCTCCCTATACATCCAAGCATTCTGCTTGCATTTCGTGCTGCTTTATTACATTGTCTTCCCACCTTTAAGTCTTCTGAAATAATTACTCCTAAATCCCTTTCCTCAGATACTGAGGTCAGGACTGTTCATGGTTGTTCATTACTGGTGTGCACTTTATCACTGCACAGTGGGAATGACAGTACAGAAACAGAAAAGTGGACAAAGAAGTCTATTCATACCAGAGTCTTACATTTCTCTTGCTTTCAGTCCTGAGATCAATAGGTAGAGTAATTGACCATACAAGAAATAGGCCACCAAGAGAGAAAATAAACTATGTAATGGGATCTTTATGATATATTTTACTCCGCTCTAATGGCCTTTTCTTTTCATAAATGCGCAAGCCTGGAATAAAGGCAATAATAGATTTCTCAAATACCATAAGTGAAATAAACACATTGAAGGGTTTTTAGCAAGAAAAGTTGTAATATAGAATTCAGCCACTGAAAACTCACAGCCACATCAAATAAATAGCAGCTGGTTCACAGAAAAATTGCCATAATATAAGTACTTACTGTTATTTACCCAGTAGTTATAAGTCACTTTGTCAAAAAATCCTAAGTTGCACAATTTTGATTTTGGCCACTTATGTAGGCTACTTTCACACTGGCGTTTTGTCTTTCCGTTTGTGAGATCCATTTGGGGCTCTCACAAGCGGTCCAAAACGGATCAGTTTTGCCAAAATGCATTCTGAATGGTAAAGGATCCGCTCAGAATGCATCGGTTTGCCTCCGATCAGTCTCCATTCCGTTCTTGAGGCGTCCGTCTGACGAAACTGAGAAAAAAAGGATCTGTCCTGGAACACAATGTAAGTCAATAGGGATGGATCAGTTTTCTCTGACATAGTCTGGCACAATAGAAAACGGATCAGTCCTCCATTGACTTTCAATGGTGTTCATGACGGATCCGTCATGGCTATGTTACAGATAATACAAACGGATCCGTTTATGAAGGATGCATGCGGTTGTATTATTAAAACATCTTTTTTTGTAGATCCATGATGGATCCGCCCAAAACACGAGTGTGAAAGTAGCCTTATCTGCAAGCATTTATGTGTTCTGCTAAAGATATGTTCTGCTGGAAGCAAATGATTTACTATAATTTTAAATATGGTCAATAGAGGGGTTGTCCTAAGATTTCAAAGGGGTTGTGCTACTAATACAAATGTATTTGGCCCTACAGATATGCTGTTAATATCAGTTTCCCCAAATACCACCATTTATCAAAACTGCCTTATTCTACAATTATTAGCAAACCATTGCACCCTCTGGCAAATCTGTTTTGATATTCAGTTGCTGTAGGTTACTTCCTGCGCTGGAACCTTGTAATGTAGGACCCGTCATTTGTAATAACAAGGGGCATGGTTGAAGTCAGGACACATCTCGCTGCCCTACGACATGATGGAACAGCAGACGCATGACAAACCAGGAAGTAGGATAAAGCATGAGGAATAAGAGAAAAATGCAAATGAGTTGCATAGCAACATAGTAACATAGTACATAAAGCCGAAAAAAGACATTTGTCCATCCAGTTCGGCCTGTTATCCTGCAAGTTGATCCAGAGGAAGGCAAAAAAAAAAAAAACTGTGAGGTAGAAGCCAATTTTCCCCACTTTAGGGGAATAAAAAATTCCTTCCCGACTCCAATCAGGCAATCAGACTAACTCCCTGGATCAACGACCCCTCTCTAGTAGCTATAGCCTGTAATATTATTACACTCCAGAAATACATCCAGGCCCCTCTTGAATTCCTTTATTGTACTCACCATCACCACACCCTCAGGCAGAGAGTTCCATAGTCTCACTGCTCTTACCGTAAAGAATCCTTTTCTATGTTTGTGTACAAACCTTCTTTCCTCCAGACGCAGAGGATGTCCCCTCGTCACAGTCAGTCCTGGGAATGAATAGATGATGGGAGAGATCTCTGTACTGACCCCTGATATATTTATACATATTAATTAGATCTCCCCTCAGTCATCTTTTTTCTAAAGTGAATAACCCTGATTTTGATAATCTTTCAGGGTACTGTAGTTGCCCCATTCCAGTTATTACTTTAGTTTCCCTCCTCTGCACCCTCTCCAGCTCTGCTATGTCTGCCTTGTTTACAAGAGCCCAGAACTGTACACAGTACGCCATGTGTGGTCTGATTTGTAAAGTGGTAGGACTATGTTCTTATCACGGGCATCTATGCCCCTTTTGATGCAACCCATTATCTTATTGGCCTTGACAGCAGCTTCCTGACACTGGGTTTTGCAGCTTTGTTTGCTGTTTATTAAAATTCCTAGATCCTTTTCCATGTCAGTGTTTTGCCATTTAGTATGTACGGGTGACTTGCATTATTCCTTCCCATGTGCATAACTTTACATTTGTCAGTGTTAAACCTCCTCTGCCACTTATCTGCCCAAGCCTCCAATCTATCCAGATCCTTCTGTAGCAGTATACTGTCCTCTTCAGTGTTAATTACTTTACACAGTTTAGTGTCATCTGCGAAAATTTATACTTTACTATGCAAGCCTGCTACACGATCATTAATAATTATATTGAAGAGAATAGGGCCAATCTGAGTGTGTACCGTTAATAACCACCCTCTGTTTTCTATCATTGAGCCAGTTACTTACCCACATACAGACGTTTTCTCCCAGTCCAAGCATACTCATTTTATATACTAACCTTTTATGTGGTACAGTGTCAAATGCTTTGGAGAAGTCCAGATATACGACATCCATTGATTCGCCGCTGTCAAGTCTAGAACTTACCTCCTCATAGAAACTGATTAAATTAGTTTGGCATGACCGATCCCTCACGAAGCCATGCTGATATGGCGTTATTTGCTTATTTCCATTGAGATGCTCTAAGATAGCATTTCTCAGAAAACCTTCAAACTGTTTACCCACAACAGATGTTAAACTTACCGGCCTATAGTTTCCAGGCTCTGTTTTTGGACCCTTTTTGAATATTGGCACCACATTTGCCATGCGCCAATCCTGTAGGACATTCCCTGTCAGTATAGAGTCCGCAAATATCAGAAATAAGTGTCTGGCTAGGCTATGACATAACTTAATTCCCTTAGGATACGGGGGTGTATGCCATCCAGTCCTGGCGATTTGTCTATTTTAATCTTTTTAAGTCGCTGATGTACTTCTTCAGACAGAACACTTTTAATGGGGAATTTATTTTTACATTCTGCATGTCATCTGAGTTTATTTTCCTCAGTGAATACCCTGGAGAAAAAGACATTTAACAGCTTTGCTTTCTCCTCGTCGCTCTCTGTGACTCCCCCCTCATTACTTTTTAAAGGGCCGACACCTTCAGATTTAAATTTTTTAACATTTATATAATTGAAGAACATTTTAGGGTTAGTTTTACTCTCTTTGGCAATTAATCTTGCGGTCTCTAGTTCGGCCGCTTTTATTTGTTTTTTTACATGTTCTATTTTTTTCCTTAAAGTTTTTCAGTGCTTCTATGCTACCCTCCTGTTTTAGTGATTGATATGCTTTCTTTTTGTCATTTATTGCTTTCTTTACAGTTCTATTTATCCACATTGGTTTCTTTTTGTTCCTTAACCTTTTATTCCCATACGGTATGTACCTCTCACAATGAGATTTTAGGATGCTTTTAAAGATATCCCATTTTGTGGCTGTATTTTTATT
The DNA here is from genome assembly GCF_014858855.1 of Bufo gargarizans. Classification (NCBI taxonomy): domain Eukaryota; kingdom Metazoa; phylum Chordata; class Amphibia; order Anura; family Bufonidae; genus Bufo; species Bufo gargarizans. The sequence continues at coordinate 377,753,467 of NC_058081.1, read as the reverse complement.
TTTCAGGACTTTGTCCCAGTTAGTTAGGCCTATGGCCTCTCTTAGTTGGCAAAATGTAGCTTTTTTGAAGTTTGGTATTTTTGTTCCTCTCTATAGAAATGCTCTTTTGAATAATAATTGGAAAGTTATTACTTTATGGTCACTATTTTCCAGGTGTCCCCCAACCTGCACGTCTGTTGTTCTGTCAGGCCTATTGGTTAATACTAAGTCCAGTATGGCCGTCCCTTTAGTTGGGTCCTGAACCAGTTGGGAGAGGTAATTGTCTTTGGTTATTGCCAAGAACCTGTTTTCTTTATGAGATATACAAGTTTCAGTTTCCCAGTCTATATCTGGGTAGTTGAAGTCCCCCATAATAACCACCTCATTATGATTTGCCGCCTCGTCTATCTCGTTTAGTAGTAGATTTTCTGTGGACTCTGGTATATTAGGTGGTTTATAGTAAACTCCTATTAGTAATTTATTGTTGTTTTTAGCTCCTTGTATTTCTACCAACAGTGATTCCACATGTTCATGTCCCTCACTTATATCTTCACGGACTGTGGGCTTTAGACAAGACTTTACATAAAGGCAGTCCCCTCCCCCGTTTTCACGATCCTTTCTAAACAGACTGTAACCTTGTACATTAACTGCCCAGTCATAGCTATCATCCAGCCATGTCTCAGTTGTTCCCACTATGTCATAGTTCTCCTCACACATCACTAATTCCAGCTCCCCACTTTTATTAGTCAGGCTTCTGGCATTAGTATACATACATTTGAGAGGTTTATGTATATTTATTACCCTACACCTTTCCTTCTGAACTGTTCTAGTCCCTCCTTCCATTCCTCCCCCAGTCCCACTACCTTGCCCCCGGTCTCTATCTGCCCTATCTTCCCCTCCTATAATGTAATTTCCCTCCCCCCCAGTCCCTAGTTTAAACACTCCTCCAACCTTCTAGCCATCTTTCTCCCCAGCACAGCTGCCTCTTCCCCATTGAGGTGCAGCCCTTCCCTACGACAGAGCCTGTAGCCGATAGAGATGTTGGCCTAATTCTTCAGGAACCCAAACCCCTCCTTCCTACACCATTTCTTGAGCCACTTGTTAATCTCCCTAATCTCCTGGTGCCTTTCTTATGTGGCTCGTGGTACAGGCAGTATTTCGGAAAATACTACCTTTGAGGTCCTTGCCCTAAGCTTTTGACCTAAATCCCTGAAATCATTTCTAAGGACTCCCCACCTACCTCTAACTTTGTCATTGGTTCCGATATGGACTATGACTGCTGGATCTTCTCCAGCCCCTCCCATTAATCTGTCAACCCGATCCGCGATGTGTCGAACTCTAGCGCCAGGAAGACAGCACACTGTTCGGCGATCATGGTCTTTGGGATAGATTGCCCTATCTGTTCCCCTAATAACAGTTACATTTTGAAAAAAATCCAAAGGGGAATGGGAGTTAGGCCTCATGCACACGACCGTTGTTGGGGTCCGCATCCGAGCCGCCGTTTTGGCTGCTTGGATGCGGACCTATTCACTTCAATGGGGCTGCAAAAGATGTAGACAGCACTTTCGCGGCCCCGTTAAAAAAATATAACATGTCCTATTCTTGTTCGCGCTTTGCGGACAAGAATAGGCATTTATATTGCCGGCGCCCGTTCAGTTCTTCAAATTACGGAAGGCAACACGGAATGCAATCAAGCGGACGAATTCTCGTGCATGCGCCGTGCGCGTCTGTATTTGGCGCATGCGCAGTGAATGTCCGACCGCTTTCTGCACAGACATCTCCACTGCGCCTGTTCCTCAGAGCACTATGACGTCATCGGCGCAGGCGCAGTGGAGATGTCTGAGCAGGGAAGCGGTCGGATATTCACTGTGCATGCGCTGAATACAGACGCGCACGGCGCATGTGCGAGAATTCGTCCGCTTGATCACATTCCGGAGGAGATGGGCGCGCTGGAGGGACGCGCTGGGCGGCGGCATTTTGTGAAGGTAGACCGATCCCCTAGGTACTAATGACGCCCCCATAGCACCTAGAGGTTCATTAGCATATGAATATAAGTTCTTTTTTTAGCGAAACGGCTGCCCCAAAAGCTATTATATTAGGATTGTTTGGCAGAGCAGACACTAGCGGATCGCTAGTGTCTGAAAGCTAATTATGTGAAAACGAAGTGGTAGAAACCCTTTAAGACATGCATCACGGTGCCTATTTCTTTGGCCATATACATAGTATTACATTTTTTATTTTATTTTTTAAGTTTGGAAGTTGATCTAATGGAAATAACACGGAGACTTACCACGTGTGACCAGAAATTAGAGTTTTTTACAGTTGTGTCAATTAGAGAGGAACGCCCCAGAAGAAGCGGACAGCGAAACCCGGGTCGGGCAAATTGATTATATGTGATGTGAACAAGTGTCGCTCTTGTAAGTAAAATAAAATATGTAGTATTTCAATAACCCGTGGGTATTGCACTGTCATGTTCCTTTTAAAGGATAAAAGAGCTGTGATTGCAGGTGGATTGCAGGAGCTGGAATTGTTTTGAATTTAGATAAAATCGTCTCGTGGAAGTGTTGCTGTGTGTGAACTGTTCCTTACTGATGAAGTTCAAGCGCAGACCCTGAATTGCAGTTTATTTTGGGTAAGAATGCTTACCTTCACAGGTCCAGCAATGTTGGGGGAGTGGGAGATGGCCCAAAGGCCACCATAGCTGGACAACCACTTTAAGGTCTATTTTCCCTGATATACTACTGAAAATGTGAAGCCAGTATTCCAATTCCAATTAATTTAAATATATTTGCCGGCAAAATTATGTTTTCTTATTATATTCAATTTTTATTGCTTTTGATTGAATTCTAGTCTAGAAAATGAAAAAGGATATTTTAATGTAATTTATTGGTACGAATGTGACAATTGTTATAAATCACAATGTGATTTAAGATGTAAATTAATTCAATTGCAGTATTTTACCAAACGTATCGTATAAATTAAATTAAAACATTGTATGCCCTTTTTGCTATCCTTTATTCCATATGAAAATCCATTATTTATTTCCAGATTATGCCCACACCTTCTGATTGTACAGAATATTTGCTTTTCTTTCCACGTTTACCTGTTGAAAGTGTCTGCATAATAACTTGGTGGCACTTATTTCAGACACCTCCAATAGCTAAGAATACCCTCTCTACAATCAATACAATAACATAGCACGCTCCATAGTCACATGTTATCATTATGCATATGAAATTGCGAAACTGGTAGTTGCACTATGCTGTGACAATTCAGGATCCCCAGTCGTGAATTATCTTTATGGACATAGAGGTTAAACTAATAGTAGGTTTAACTGAATTGTGAATGGAAAGTGAATGATTGGCCCATCCTCTGAATGACCAGGATGTAAAACTACAGTACTTTATATTGCCAAATGTATATTCTACTATGTGGGGAAAGGGGGAGTAAACCAAGGTCAAATAAGTTCCTTAGTGTGTTCCTATCTAAAGATCTTCAGTGTACCTTCAGGGCTTCAGTAAACATTAGACAGTAGTACAGTACATACAGAGCTGCTGCATACTTGCCTATTGTGCTGGCACTGGACTGACGTCAATCGAAGCTGCACAGCCGTCAAAGGCTGTTGGCTTAGTACCGAGAATCTCGTCCTTTGCTCTTATGTTAACCATTAGTGCCTACAATTACAACTTAAACTCAGACTGATTTCACGGCATGCAGTGTGAAGGTGTTTTTGTGACTTCCTTACATTTTCTTGCACTGGGTAACGCATCTATTGCACATCATTATGTGATTACAAATATGTAAAATAAAATCTTATTAAACACTTTCTTTTTTACATAATTAGTACAGTGCTGTGAAAACGTATTTTCCTGAATTATATTTTTGCATATCACATCGGGTCTTCAAGCACAAGTTCTTCTGAAATGCAACCAAATGCTTCCAATAACTAGAGATATATATTTTAGGTTAACATAAAGGACACTTTGGTACTTTTATTTCTGCAGAACTGTGTCAATTAAGAAGCACTGGTTGACTTTTACATATGATCTGTCCATCTAAGGTTCTGCCACAACAAGTGAAGAACCTATACGAGAACAAATGAGGGGCTATAGCTCAGACATGAAGATTAGAGTTGAGCGAACACCTGGATGTTCAAGTTCGAGAAGTTCGGCCGAACTTCCCGGAAATGTTCGGGTTCGGGATCCGAACCCGATCCGAACTTCGTCCCGAACCCCATTGAAGTCAATGGGGACCCGAACTTTTCGGCACTAAAACGGCTGTAAAACAGCCCAGGAAAGGGCTAGAGGGCTGCAAAAGGCAGCAACATGTAGGTAAATCCCCTGCAAACAAATGTGGATAGGGAAATGAATTAAAATAAAAATTAAATAAATAAAAATTAACCAAAATCAATTGGAGAGAGGTCCCATAGCAGAGAATCTGGCTTCCCGTCACCCACCACTGCAACAGTCCATTTTCATAAATTTAGGCCCAGCACCCAGGCAGAGGAGAGAGGTCCCGTAACAGAGAATCTGACTTCATGTCAGCAGAGAATCAGTCTGCATGTCATAGCAGAGAATCAGGCTTCACGTCAGCCACCACTGCAACAGTCCATTGTCATAAATTTAGGCCCAGCACCCAGGCAGAGGAGAGAGGTCCCGTAACAGACAATCTGGCTTCATGTCAGCAGAGAATTAGTCTGCATGTCATAGCAGAGAATGAGGCTTCACGTCAGCCACCAATGCAACAGTCCATTGGTATATATTTAGGCCCAGCACCCAGGCAGAGGAGAGAGGTCCCGTAACAGACAATCTGGCTTCATGTCAGCAGAGAATTAGTCTGCATGTCATAGCAGAGAATCAGGCTTCACGTCAGCCACCAATGCAACAGTCCATTGTCAGATATTTAGGCCCAGCACCCAGGCAGAGGAGAGAGGTCCCGTAACAGAGGATCTGGCTTCATGTCAGCAGAGAATCAGTCTTCATATCATAGCAGAGAATCAGGCTTCACGTCACCCACCACTGCAACAGTCCATTTTCATAAATTTAGGCCCAGCACCCAGGCAGAGGAGAGAGGTCCCGTAACAGACAATCTGGCTTCATGTCAGCAGAGAATCAGTCTTCATGTCATAGCAGAGAATCAGGCTTCACGTCACCCACCACTGCAACAGTCCATTTTCATAAATTTAGGCCCAGCACCCAGGCAGAGGAGAGAGGTCCCGTAACAGACAATCTGGCTTCATGTCAGCAGAGAATTAGTCTGCATGTCATAGCAGAGAATGAGGCTTCACGTCAGCCACCAATGCAACAGTCCATTGGCATATATTTAGGCCCAGCACCCAGGCAGAGGAGAGAGGTCCCGTAACAGACAATCTGGCTTCATGTCAGCAGAGAATTAGTCTGCATGTCATAGCAGAGAATCAGGCTTCACGTCAGCCACCATTGCAACAGTCCATTGTCAGATATTTAGGCCCAGCACCCAGGCAGAGGAGAGAGGTCCCGTAACAGAGGATCTGGCTTCATGTCAGCAGAGAATCAGTCTTCATATCATAGCAGAGAATCAGGCTTCACATCACCCACCACTGCAACAGTCCATTTTCATAAATTTAGGCCCAGCACCCAGGCAGAGGAGAGAGGTCCCGTAACAGACAATCTGGCTTCATGTCAGCAGAGAATTAGTCTGCATGTCATAGCAGAGAATCAGGCTTCACGTCAGCCACCACTGCAACAGTCCATTGTCATAAATTTAGGCCCAGCACCCAGGCAGAGGAGAGAGGTCCCGTAACAGACAATCTGGCTTCATGTCAGCAGAGAATTAGTCTGCATGTCATAGCACAGAATGAGGCTTCACGTCAGCCACCAATGCAACAGTCCATTGTCAGATATTTAGGCCCAGCACCCAGGCAGAGGAGAGAGGTCCCTTAACAGAGGATCTGGCTTCATGTCAGCAGAGAATCAGTCTTCATATCATAGCAGAGAATCAGGCTTCACGTCACCCACCACTGCAACAGTCCATTTTCATAAATTTAGGCCCAGCACCCAGGCAGAGGAGAGAGGTCCCGTAACAGACAATCTGGCTTCATGTCAGCAGAGAATCAGTCTTCATGTCATAGCAGAGAATCAGGCTTCACGTCACCCACCACTGCAACAGTCCATTTTCATAAATTTAGGCCCAGCACCCAGGCAGAGGAGATAGGTCCCGTAACAGACAATCTGGCTTCATGTCAGCAGAGAATCAGTCTTCATGTCATAGCAGAGAATCAGGCTTCACGTCACCCACTACTGTAAGAGTCCATTTTCATAAATTTAGGCCCAGCACCCAGGCAGAGGAGAGAGGTCCCGTAACAGACAATCTGGCTTCATGTCAGAAGAGAATTAGTCTGCATGTCATAGCAGAGAATCAGGCTTCACGTCAGCCACCAATGCAACAGTCCATTGTCAGATATTTAGGCCCAGCACCCAGGCAGAGGAGAGAGGCTCCGTAACAGAGGATCTGGCTTCATGTCAGCAGAGAATTAGTCTGCATGTCATAGCAGAGAATCAGGCTTCACGTCACCCAACATTGGAACAGTCCATTGGCATATATTTAGGCCCTGGCACCCAGACAGAGGAGAGGTTCATTCAACTTTGGGTAGCCTCGCAATATAATGGTAAAATGAAAATAAAAATAGGATTGAATGAGGAAGTGCCCTGGAGTACAATAATATATGGTTAAGGGGAGGTAGTTAATGTCTAATCTGGACAAGGGACGGACAGGGCCTGTGGGATCCATGCCTGGTTCATTTTTATGAACGTCAGCTTGTCCACATTGGCTGTAGACAGGCGGCTGCGTTTGTCTGTAATAACGCCCCCTGCCGTGCTGAATACACGTTCAGACAAAACGCTGGCCGCCGGGCAGGCCAGCACCTCCAAGGCATAAAAGGCTAGCTCTGGCCACGTGGACAATTTAGAGACCCAGAAGTTGAATGGGGCTGAACCATCAGTCAGTACGTGGAGGGGTGTGCACATGTACTGTTCCACCATGTTAGTGAAATGTTGCCTCCTGCTAACACGTTGCGTATCAGGTGGTGGTGCAGTTAGCTGTGGCGTGTTGACAAAAGTTTTCCACATCTCTGCCATGCTAACCCTGCCCTCAGAGGAGCTGGCCGTGACACAGCTGCCTTGGTGACCTCTTGCTCCTCCTCTGCCTTGGCCTTGGGCTTCCACTTGTTCCCCTGTGACATTTGGGAATGCTCTCAGTAGCGCGTCTACCAACGTGCGCTTGTACTCACGCATCTTCCTATCACGCTCCAGTGCAGGAAGTAAGGTGGGCACATTGTCTTTGTAGCGTGGATCCAGCAGGGTGGCAACCCAGTAGTCCGCACAGGTTAAAATGTGGGCAACTCTGCTGTCGTTGCGCAGGCACTGCAGCATGTAGTCGCTCATGTGTGCCAGGCTGCCCAGGGGTAAGGACAAGCTGTCCTCTGTGGCAGGCGTATCGTCATCGTCCTGCCTTTTCCCCCAGCCACGCACCAGTGATGGACCCGAGCTGCGTTGGGTGCCACCCCGCTGTGACCATGCTTCATCCTCATCCTCCTCCACCTCCTCCTCATCCTCATCCTCCTCGTCCTCCAGTAGTGGGCCCTGGCTGGCCACATTTGTACCTGGCCTCTGCTGTTGCCAAAAACCTCCCTCTGAGTCACTTCGAAGAGACTGGCCTGAAAGTGCTAAAAATAACCCCTCTTCCTCCTCCTCCTCCTCCTGGGCCACCTCCTCTTCCATCATCGCCCTAAGTGTTTTCTCAAGGAGACATAGAAGTGGTATTGTAACGCTGATAACGGCGTCATCGCCACTGGCCATGTTGGTGGAGTACTCGAAACAGCGCAACAGGGCACACAGGTCTCGCATGGAGGCCCAGTCATTGGTGGTGAAGTGGTGCTGTTCTGTAGTGCGACTGACCCGTGCGTGCTGCAGCTGAAACTCCACTATGGCCTGCTGCTGCTCGCACAGTCTGTCCAGCATGTGCAAGGTGGAGTTCCACCTGGTGGGCACGTCGCATATGAGGCGGTGAGCGGGAAGGCCGAAGTTACGCTGTAGCGCAGACAGGCGAGCAGCAGCAGGATGTGAACGCCGGAAGCGCGAACACACGGCCCGCACTTTATGCAGCAGCTCTGACATGTCGGGGTAGTTGTGAATGAACTTCTGCACCACCAAATTCAGCACATGCGCCAAGCAAGGGATGTGCGTCAAATTGGCTAGTCCCAGAGCTGCAACGAGATTTCGCCCATTATCACACACCACCAGGCCGGGCTTGAGGCTCACCGGCAGCAACCACTCGTCGGTCTGTTGTTCTATACCCCGCCACAACTCCTGTGCGGTGTGGGGCCTGTCCCCCAAACATATGAGTTTCAGAATGGCCTGCTGACGTTTACCCCGGGCTGTGCTGAAGTTGGTGGTGAAGGTGTGTGGCTGACTGGATGAGCAGGTGGAAGAAGAGGAGGAGGAAGCCGAGAAGGAGGAGGTGGCAACAGGAGGCAAAGAATGTTGCCCTGCGATCCTTGGCGGCGGAAGGACGTGCGCCAAACAGCTCTCCGCCTGGGGCCCAGCTGCCACTACATTTACCCAGTGTGCAGTTAGGGAGATATAGCGTCCCTGGCCGTGCTTACTGGTCCACGTATCTGTGGTTAGGTGGACCTTGCTACAGATGGCGTTGCGCAGTGCACACTTGATTTTATCGGATACTTGGTTGTGCAGGGAAGGCACGGCTCTCTTGGAGAAGTAGTGGCGGCTGGGAACAACATACTGTGGGACAGCAAGCGACATGAGCTGTTTGAAGCTGTCTGTGTCCACCAGCCTAAATGACAGCATTTCATAGGCCAGTAGTTTAGAAATGCTGGCATTCAGGGCCAGGGATCGAGGGTGGCTAGGTGGGAATTTACGCTTTCTCTCAAATGTTTGTGAGATGGAGAGCTGAACGCTGCCGTGTGACATGGTTGAGACGCTTGGTGACGGAGGTGGTGGTGGTGTTGGTGGTACATCCCCTGTTTGCTGGACGGCAGGTGCCAACGTTCCTCCAGAGGCGGAGGAAGAGGCCGAGGCGGCAGCAGCAGAAGAGGCCGAGGCGGCAGCAGCAGAAGAGGTAGCAGGGGGAGCCTGAGTGACTTCCTTGGTTTTAAGGTGTTTACTCCACTGCAGTTCATGCTTTGCATGCAGGTGCCTGTTCATGCAGGTTGTGCTCAGGTTCAGAACGTTAATGCCTCGCTTCAGGCTCTGATGGCACAGCGTGCAAACCACTCGGGTCTTGTCGTCAGCACATTGTTTGAAGAAGTGCCATGCCAGGGAACTCCTTGAAGCTGCCTTTGGGGTGCTCAGTCCCAGATGGCGGCGGTCAGTAGCAGGCGGAGTCTCTTGGCGGCGGGTGTTCTGCTTTTGCCCACTGCTCCCTCTTTTGCTACGCTGTTGGCTCAGTCTCACCACTGCCTCTTCCTCCGAACTGTGAAAGTCAGTGGCACGACCTTCATTCCATGTGGGGTCTAGGACCTCATCGTCCCCTGCATCGTCTTCCACCCAGTCTTGATCCCTGACCTCCTGTTCAGTCTGCACACTGCAGAAAGACGCAGCAGTTGGCACCTGTGTTTCGTCATCATCAGAGACATGCTGAGGTGGTATTCCCATGTCCTCATCATCAGGAAACATAAGTGGTTGTGCGTCAGTGCATTCTATGTCTTTCACCGCTGGGGAAGGGCTAGGTGGATGCCCTTGGGAAACCCTGCCAGCGGAGTCTTCAAACAGCATAAGAGACTGCTGCATAACTTGAGGCTGAGACAGTTTCCCTGGTATGCATGGGGGTGATGTGACAGACTGATGGGGTTGGTTTTCAGGCGCCATCTGTGCGCTTTCTGCAGAAGACTGGGTGGGAGATAATGTGAACGTGCTGGATCCACTGTCGGCCACCCAATTGACTAATGCCTGTACCTGCTCAGACCTTACCATCCTTAGAACGGCATTGGGCCCCACCATATATCGCTGTAAATTCTGGCGGCTACTGGGACCTGAGGTAGTTGGTACACTAGGACGTGTGGATGTGGCAGAACGGCCACGTCCTCTCCCAGCACCAGAGGGTCCACTAACACCACCACGACCATGTCCACGTCCGCGTCCCTTACTAGATGTTTTCCTCATTGTTATGGTTCACCACAACAACAAAAATATTATTTGGCACAATGTATTGTATTCAAATTCAGCGGGATATAAATTTGAGGCCTAGTATTTAGGCGCTGGGTGACCGGTATGGATTTAGTGACAGAATTAGACTTGGAAATGCACAGTACCGTGTGTGTGAAGTTATTCTGAATGACCCTATGTGCACCTTGAATATTATATACCCTTTTAGGCATAGATTTCAAATAGCTCTGATATAGCAGAAACCACTAAATTATGAAATTGCTAAATTGGGAATTGTATTTCAACCCAGAACAAAAAATGTGCTTTGACGGACACTAAATAACTTTCCCAGCCACAACAGTACAGCGGTAACGAGAGATTTAGCGGGATATAAATTTGAGGCCTAGTATTTAGGCGCTGGGTGACCGGTATGGATTTACTAACAGAATTAGACTTGGAAATGCACAGTAGCGTGTGTGTGAAGTTATTCTGAATGACCCTATGTGCACCTTGAAAATTATATACCCTTTTAGGGATAGATTTCAAATAGCTCTGATATAGCAGAAACCACTAAATTATGAAATTGCTAAATTGGGAATTGTATTTCAACCCAGAACAAAAAATGTGCTTTGACGGACACTAAATAACTTTCCCAGCCACAACAGTACAGCGGTAACGAGAGATTTAGCGGGATATAAATTTGAGGCCTAGTATTTAGGCGCTGGGTGACCGGTATGGATTTACTAACAGAATTAGACTTAGAAATGCACAGTAGCGTGTGTGTGAAGTTATTCTGAATGACCCTATGTGCACCTTGAATATTATATACCCTTTTAGGGATAGATTTCAAATAGCTCTGATATAGCAGAAACCACTAAATTATGAAATTGCTAAATTGGGAATTGTATTTCAACCCTGAACAAAAAATGTGCTTTGACTGACACTAAATAACTTGCCCAGCCACAACAGTACAGCGGTAACGACAGATTTAGCAGGATATAAATTTGAGGCCTAGTATTTAGGCGCTGGGTGACCGGTATGGATTTAGTGACAGAATTAGACTGGGATATGGCCAAAAAATAACCACACTATTGCTGGTTAAATTCACTTGGTGTGACAGCTTGACCAACCACACTACTGAGGGTTAAATGCACTTGGTGACGGGCGCAGCTTGCCCCTGATGTAGTATATATATGGCCAAAAAATGAACAGACAATTGCTGGTTAAATGCACTTGGTGTGACAGCTTCACCCTGATGTAGGCTTTAGCCAAAAAACAACCACACCATTGAGGGTTAAATGCACTTGGTGACAGGCGCAGCTTGCCCCTGATGTAGTATATGGCCAAAAAATGAACAGACTATTGCTGGTTAAATGCACTTGGTGACGGGCGCAGCTTGCCCCTGATTTAGTATATGGCCAAAAAATGAACAGACTATTGCTGGTTAAATGCACTTGGTGTGACAGCTTCACCCTGATGTAGGCTTTAGCCAAAAAACAACCACACCATTGAGGGTTAAATGCACTTGGTGACAGGCGCAGCTTGCCCCTGATGTAGTATATGGCCAAAAAATGAACAGACTATTGTTGGTTAAATGCACTTGGTGTGACAGCTTGACCAACCACACTACTGAGGGTTAAATGCACTTGGTGACGGGCGCAGCTTGCCCCTGATGTAGTATATGGCCAAAAAATGAACAGACTATTGCTGGTTAAATGCACTTGGTGTCACAGCTTGACCAACCACACTACTGAGGGTTAAATGCACTTGGTGACGGGCGCAGCTTGCCCCTGATGTAGTATATGGCCAAAAAATGAACAGACTATTGCTGGTTAAATGCACTTGGTGACGGGCGCAGCTTGCCCCTGATTTAGTATATGGCCAAAAAATGAACAGACTATTGCTGGTTAAATGCACTTGGTGTGATAGCTTGACCAACCACACTACTGAGGGTTAAATGCACTTGGTGACAGGCGCAGCTTGCCCCTGATGTAGTATATGGCCAAAAAATAAACAGACTATTGCTGGTTAAATGCACTTGGTGTGACAGCTTCACCCTGATGTAGGCTTTAGCCAAAAAACAACCACACCATTGAGGGTTAAATGCACTTGGTCGCAGCTTGGATGCACTTAGTCGCAGCACCGCACAAGACACAAAATGGCCGCCGATCACCCCAGAAAAATGTGACTGACAAATGGTCTGGGCAGCCTAAAAACAGTGAGCAATTGAGTATCAGCAGCTCAATGATCCACAGCTGCAGATCGATCAATTAATCAAGTGCTTTGGAGGAGTTAATCAGCCTAATCTCGCCCTACTGTCGCAGCCGCAACCTCTCCCTACGCTAATCAGAGCAGAGTGACGGGCGGCGCTATGTGACTCCAGCTTAAATAGAGGCTGGGTCACATGGTGCTCTGGCCAATCACAGCCATGCCAATAGTAGGCATGGCTGTGACGGCCTCTTGGGGCAAGTAGTATGACACTTGTTGATTGGCTGCTTTGCAGCCTTTCAAAAAGCGCCAAGAAAGCGTCACAAAAGCGCCAAGAAAGCGACGAACACCGAACCCGAACCCGGACTTTTACGAAAATGTCCGGGTTCGGGTCCGTGTCACGGACACCCCAAAATTCGGTACGAACCCGAACTATACAGTTCGAGTTCGCTCATCCCTAATGAAGATATTACATAATTATTTATTGACACAGTTACACAAAAAGACCCAGGGATAAGGGGTTCTCCTGAAGTGTACGTTGACCATGGAAGGTTTTATGGTATCCATGTGCACTCATTATATATCTTGTGTATCTATGCCAATAAAGAATTATCTTCACATCTGAGCTATAGCGACTCATTTGCTCTCATATAGGCTTTTCTATTATTATTAGTTTGCTCATTATTTGGTTCTTTCTACATATAGGTATTTCAGGCAATACAGGTGTGGCTCACTTTTGCTACATTTTTCAAGCTGCTAGAAGTTTCCTGAGACTGGAGAAAATGCACAGCTATACTATATTACTATCTAACCTGCACTAACTATCTCCCACTAACTTTCTGTAATATATATATATATATATATATATATATATATACAGTACAGACCAAAAGTTTGGACACACCTTCTCATTCAAAGACTTTTCTTTATTTTCATGACTATGAAAATTGTAGATTTACACTGAAGGCATCAACACTATGAATTAACACAAGTGGAATTATATACATAACAAAAAAGTGTGAAACAACTGAAAATATGTCATATTCTAGGTTCTTCAAAGTAGCCACCTTTTGCTTTGATTACTGCTTAGCAAACTCTTGGCATTCTCTTGATTAGCTTCAAGAGCTAGTCACCTGAAATGGTCTTCCAACAGTCTTGAAGGAGTTCCCAGAGATGCTTAGCACTTGTTGGCTCTTTTGCCTTCACTCTGCGGTCCAGCTCACCCCAAACCATCTCAATTGGGTTCAGGTCCGATTGACTGTGGAGGCCAGGTCATCTGGCGCAGCACCCCATCACTCTCCTTCATGGTCAAATAGCCCTTACACAGCCTGGAGGTGTGTTTGGGGTCATTGTCCTGTTGAAAAATAAATGATGGTCCAACTAAACGCAAACCGGATGGAATAGCATGCCGCTGCAAGATGCTGTGGTAGCCATGCTGGTTCAGTATGCCTTCAATTTTGAAAAAATCCCCAACAGTGTCACCAGCAAAGCACCCCCACACCATCATACATCCTCCTCCATGCTTCACGGTGGGAACCAGGCATGTAGAGTCCATCCGTTCACCTTTTCTGCGTCGCACAAAGACACGGTGGTTGGAACCAAAGATCTCAAATTTGGACTCATCAGACCAAAGCACAGATTTCCACTGGTCTAATGTTCATTCCTTGTGTTCTTTAGCCCAAACAAGTCTCTTCTGCTTGTTGCCTGTCCTTAGCAGTGGTTTCCTAGCAGATATTCTACCATGAAGGCCTGATTCACACAGTCTCCTCTTAACAGTTGTTCTAGAGATGTGTCTGCTGCTAGAACTCTGTGTGGCATTGAACTTATCCTCCGCAGCAGAGGTGACTCTTGGTCTTCTTTCCTGGGGCGGTCCGCATGTGAGCCAGTTTCTTTCTAGCGCTTGATGGTTTTTGTGACTGCACTTGGGGACACTTTCAAGGTTTTCCCAATTTTTCGGACTGACTGACCTTCATTTCTTAAAGTAATTATGGCCACTTGTTTTTCTTTACTTAGCTGTTTTTTTCTTGCCATAATACAAATTCTAACAGTCTATTCAGTAGGACTATCAGCTGTGTATCCACCTGACTTCTCCACAACGCAACTGATGGTCCCAACCCCATTTATAAGGCAAGAAATCCCACTTATTAAACCTGACAGGGCACACCTGTGAAGTGAAAACCATTTCAGGTGACTACCTCTTGAAGCTCATCAAGAGAAAGCCAAGAGTGTGCAAAGCAGTAATAAAAGCAAAAGGTGGCTACTTTGAAGAACCTAGAATATGACATATTTTCAGTTGTTTCACACTTTTTTGTTATGTATATAATTCCACATGTGTTAATTCATAGTTTTGATGCCTTCAGTGTGAATCCACAATTTTCATAGTCATGAAAATAAAGAAAAGTCTTTGAATGAGAAGGTGTGTCCATACTTTTGGTCTGTACTGTATATATATACATATATATATGAGCTAACTATCTAATGTAATTGGATGAGGAATAGGATCCAGATGACTCAGCAAAGCACAGAGCACAGCAATGACACTGCTCTCTCTCAGAACTGCAAAAAACAGCAGAGAATGGCTGCTGGGGAGGTTCTTATATAGTAAGGGGTAGGCAATTTTCCTATTGGTTGCTAGGGATGTTGCAAACCTTAGACAAAGATATTGCAGATTCTCATTGGCCCACAAGCAATAAGCAGTGAGGGTACTGATAAAAAAAAAAATCTATTATATTCGCAATTAGGAAGATATAGCACTATATTTTACATCTTCACAAATTCTTGACATGCCGATATTCGCAATAAAAATTCACAATTAGAATATTCGCAATCAGCACTATCTGTGGCGTGTATAAGTGGAAAAAAATTAGGGCCTATTGGCCATTCAGCGGTGCAGTTATATACATAGTAACATTGTTTATAAGGCCGAAAAAAGACATTTGTCCATCCAGTTCGGCCTGTTATCCTGCCAGTTGATCCAGAGGAAGGCAAAAAAAAAAAGACTGTGAGGTAGAAGCCAATTTTCCCCACTTAAGGGGATAAAAAAATTCCTTCCCGACTCCAATCAGGCAATCAGACTAACTACCTGGATTAACGACCCCTCTTTACTAGCTATAGCCCGTATTATTACACTCCAGAAATACATCCAGGCCCCTCTTGAACTCTTTTAGTGAACTCACCATCACCACCTCCTCAGGCAGAGAGTTCCATAGTCTCACTGCTCTTACCGAAAATAATCCTCCTCTATGTTTGTTGTCCCCTCGTCACAGTCCTGGGGATAAATAGATGATGGGAGAGATCTCTGTACTGACCCCTGATATATTTATACATAGTTATTAGATCTCCCCACAGTCGTCTTTTTTTCTAAAGTGAATAACCCTCATTTTGATAATCAATTTTTTTGTGGGATTGATTGCAGTTGGCTGAGTGAGGTTTAAAGTGGAGGTCCCTGAGAGTTAAGTACTTGCATTTTGGTACTGCCATTTAAACCTATTATTTTTGTATCTGCTTGGTTAAGGGTACTGGCTTGTGCTTCCAGGTGGTTTTAATTATACCACTGAACTCTCCCAGAGCTTGCTCTTCCTGAGGCTTGCTGAACTAAGTGGCTGCTGAATAAGTGGAGTTAAAGAAACTGAGTTTAAGACAAGGAGCAAGATCCTAAGGTTTGATAGATTTTCCTTGTGTGTTGTTGGTTTGATTCTAGCTAGTCTTCCAACTACAGCAGACAGGGTCTAAATCTTAACTCATATTTGCTGTTTTCCTTCTTTACTGCTCATCCTCATTTAAACCTGTGCTCAGTGGCGTGGCTAATGGCTCATGGCCCCTTGTGCAAGAGTTCAGCTTGGGGCCCCCCTTCCCTCAGTGCTTTGTGGCCAAGGGCAGGAAGCGCATAGCCTTCGTGCTGCCCGAGGCTAAAATTGAAACGGCACCCCTGCCCCCATGCCAAATTCTTGATTTAACCCCCTTCAATTGAGCCAGAGGTGTAACTTGACCAGCATAGACTTTCTATAATACTGGTAATACTGGTGTCTTCTTATGCACCACAAGGGTCTTTGGGCCCCCTCAGGCTCCTGGGTATGGTAGCGTCTGCTACCTCTGCACCCCCTATAGCTACGCCCCTGCCTGTGCTCCATGGTCAATGCTATTAAGTGTGTGTCCTGTGCAATGTATGCATGCCTTGAAGAGCCATTTGAGGGTATAGGGCTGGCCTCAGGTGTTCAGGTGCCCTGTCTGAGCTAATCTTGTGGCCTAAACATACACAAAGAGGAAAACAATCTTTTGTAATTTATTTTTATTTTTAAGATAATTTAAGTGCAAGTGCAGCAAGTACAATCATACCCAGTGTCACCCATAGCCAGTCTCCTGCCCCCCTTAATCATACCTAGTGTCACCTAGAGCCAGTCCCCTGTCACCTTTACCCAGTCCCCTGCCCTTCTTAATCATACTCAGTGTCACCCTTACCCAGTCCCCTGCCCCTCAATTAGACCCTACCCCCCTTAAATTAAGGGTGACAGACACTGGATATGATTAAGGTGGCAGGGGACTGGATAAGGGTGACACTGGGTATGATTAAAGGGGGGAGGGTCTAATTGAGGGGGCAGGGGACTGGGTAAGGATGACACTGGGTATGATTAAGAAGGGCAGGGGACTCGGTAAAGGTGACAGGGTATGATTAAGGTGGGCAGGGGACTGGCTTTGGTTAACACTGGGTATTATTAAGGGGGGCAGGGGACTGGTCAAAGGTGACAGGGTATGATTAAGGGGGCAGGGGACTGTCTGTGGGTGACACTGGGTATGATTAAGGGCCTTATAATGTGCCAGTAAAAAGGGACCCCCATAATGCCCCCCAATAATGTGCCAGTAAGTGTCCCCATAGATGCCCCCCATCATGTGCCAGTATCAAGTGCCTCTCTCCTTCCCACCCCCAATGTGCCAGTATTATAGTGTCAAACCCCCCATGTGCCAGTATCATAGTGCCATCTCCCCCAATGTGCCAGTATCAAGTGCCTCTCTCCTTCCCACCCCCAATGTGCCAGTATCAAGTGCCAAACCCTCGTGTGCCAGTATCAAGTGCCTCTCTCCTCCCCCCATGTCCCAGTATCCTAGTGCCATCTTGCACCGCCCCCAAAAGTGCCAGTATCAAGTGCCTCTCTCCTTCCCACCCCTATGTGCCAGTATCATAGTGTCAAACCCCCCATGTGCCAGTATCAAGTGCCAACCCCCCCGTGTGCCAGTATCAAGTGCCTCTCTCCCCCCCATGTCCCAGTATCATAGTGCCATCTCCCCCTTAAAAGTGCCAGTATCAAGTGCCTCTCTCCAGCCCACCCACCTCCCCATGTGCCAGTATCATAGTGCCATCTCCCCCCTCCCATGTGCCAGTATCATAGTGCCAACCCCCCCATGTGCCAGTATCAGGTGCCATTGTATTAGATGTAGCAGGGCTGGGTGTGCTGGGGCAGCTATCATATATAGAGATATAGCAGAGCTGAGTGTGCTGGGGAAGCTGTCATATAGAGATATAGCAGTGCTGGGTGTGTTGGGGTAGTTGTCATGTTTATCGATGTACACTGGCTATAACAGCTATAACAGAGTCTACAGTAGAAGTCCCATATTTTTTGCAGTTGGTGGCTATGCAGCTCTTACAGCTGTGTGAGTAAATGCTTTGCCTGTGATACAGAAGGTCATGGGTTTTGAATCCCAGCAGACACAGCTGACTATGCCTGGTATTTGTCGGATTCGAATCTCGTAAATGAGAAGCGTGCAAGTTGTGACACAGGCAGGGTGTCAATAAAGTAGTAAGGGCGCTGCCGGGAGGTGAGAGAACGCGGCCACACAGCTCGCACACCCCAAAGGCCACGCCTGTATTGATACCGTAATAGTGGAGTAAAAAAAAAAAGACTGTGAAATATCACGAATTCGAATATGACCATTCCCGCTCATCACTACAAAAGAAGAGAAAGGAGCTGATATCTGTGGTGCTGGGGCTGTTAGTACATCCAGTAATATACTAATTTGGCTAACTGTAGATATGGTCCAAGACAAGTTAAATAGGATAAATGTGAACAAGGCTCCGGGTCCAGATGGGTTACACCGAAGAGTGCTTAAAGAGCTCAGTTCAGTCATTGCTGTGCCCCTGTTTATAATTTTTAAAGATTATCTATGTACTGGTACAGTCTCAAGTTATTGGCACAAGGACAACGTGGTGCCCATATTCAAAAAAAGATCTAGGTCCTTCACAGGTAATTATAGACCAGTTAGTTTAACTTCTGTTGTGGGAAAAATATTTAAAGAACTCTTAAGGGACTATATACAGGTGTATAGGACTGTAAGTAGTGTCATAAGTGATAACTAACATGGGTTTACCAAGAACAGAAGTTGTCGTACTAGCCTGATTTGTTCCTACGAGGAGGCGAGTAGATGCCTGGACATCCCTCATAGATGTTTAATAGGTAAACTAAGGTCTATAGGCTTGTAAAGTATAGTTTGTAATTGCATTGAAAACTGGCTGAAGGACCGTATCCAGAAAGTTGTGGTCAATGATTCCTATTCAGAATGGTCCCGGTTATAAGTGGTGTACCCCAAGGTTCAGTGCTGGGTCCTCTATTATATAATTTATTTATTAATGATATCAATGATGGGATTAATAGCACTTTCTATTTTTGCAGATAATACTAAGCTATGTGGAACTGTACAGTCTATAGAAGCTGTCCATATACTACAAGCTGAACTGAATGCTCTGAGTGGTTGGGCATCAACTTGGCAAATGTAAAGTTATGCATCTTGGTAGTAATAATCTCTGTGCTTCATATGTCCTAGGTGATGTAACACTAGAAGAGTCACTTATAGAGAAGGATTTGGGTGCCCTTGTGGATGGTAGATTAAATAACAGCATACAATGTCAATCAGCTCCTTCTAAGGCCACCAGGATATTATCATGCATTAAACGAGGCATGGACTCGCGGGGCAGGGATGTAATACTACCACTTTATAAATCATATGTGCGGCCTCATCTGGAATATACAGTCCAGTTCTGGGCACCAGTACATAGAAAGGATGCACTGCAGCTGGAAAAAGTACATAGGAGAGCGACTAAAATGATAAGGGGCATTATTTGGTCTTGAGAAGAGATGTCTAAGGTGGGACATGATTAACCTATACAAATATATAAATGAGCCATTCAAAAAAATACTGTGAAAAACTGTTCCATGTAAAATGTGCTCAAAAGGCAAGGGAGCACTGCCTCCGATTGGAGAGGAAAAGTTCAGTCTCCGGAACCGTCAAAACTTCTACACTGTAAGAATGGTGAAGCTGTGGAATAGACTTGCTCAGGACGTGGTCACAGTTATTTCCCCTCCTCTGAACCCTCTCCAGTCTGCCTTTTTCACAGGAGCCCAGAACTGTATACAGTACTCCATGTGTGCTCTGACTAGTGATTTGTAGTAATAGACGAACATCAGCTGGGATGATTTGCGAACGAGCATTCGCGAACATTTGATCGCGAATGCTCGTTCGCAAATCATCCCAGCTGATGTTCGTCTATTACTGCACGTTCACAGCGGGCCCCATTCACTTTCAGGTCATATTTGTAGCCAGCAAACACTTACTTACTAGAAGTACAAAAATAGAAGTACAAAAATATAGGTACTGTAAGGTATGAATGTGGGGGCCCTCAGTATCTATGACTGAATATGTGCTATCAATAAGCGTGAGGAAGTCTGTTTTGAGGTCAGAAGCACTTCAAGGTACAAAATGTAACTTAAAAAACAGGTGTGTCTGCAGCTCTCACCTGTGTTCCTTTGCAATGAGCACGGACGCAGCCCCTGGAAAGTGCTCGCAATTACGAATTCAACAACTTGAAAAAGTCCAGCTTCAATTGCCAAAGTAGAGAAAAGTGTCTTTATTTCAGCGACTTTGTAAAAATAACAGGACAAATTGTTATGCGTTTCGGACCAGTTTAGTGGGGTCCTTCTTCATGACAATACAAAACTTAACTGACCATGCTATATATATATATATATATATATACCATCCCCCCACATCCAAACCAATAAGGCTCCTAATTAGGAATAGGTGTAGGGGGAGGCACAAACAGCATGGTTTGAAATCACATGTAAGGCTGCATTCACATGTCCGTGTGATACCGGCCTGGATTTCTTCTGAGTGCAGAAGCGCACGGCGTCATTGGTTGCTATGACGCCGTGAGCTTCCTGTTGCTGCCGCTGTACAGTGATACACTGGTATAGATCATATATAGAGCTATGTATATACCATCCCCCCACATCCACACCAATAAGGCTCCTAATTAGGAACAGGTGCAAGGGGGAGGCACAAACAGCATGGTTTAAAATCACATGTAATACTGGAGAAAATTATACAAGTAGATGTGATTCATTTAAATTTCATAAAAATACATATAAGTTAAAAAAAAATCTATAATATTAAAGCAGCACAATGCATTGGCACAGCACAAAGGTGGATTACATAAATATAATATGCTATTAATATTGCCGAATAAGATCACATCTTCTGTTTAGGCTTCGTTCACATCAGCGTTCAGCCTTTCCGTTCTCCTACTCCATTATAGGGGCAGGAAAAACGGAAAGGACAGATTCGGCACATTACAAACCGCAAAGTGCATGCTGACCGCAGACACGTTGAGGTTCTCATGATGCAGCCGAAATGCGCTTGCGGACCCTTGATTTGAGTTGGTTTGAAGTACAGCGGACATATTGCAGGTGACATATTGTACAGGTGATCAAATAAATTACCTGTTTAGTGTTACAGTTCAAGTAAGATTTCATCTGAAATTCTTTATTATTAACCTCAGATCTAAAACATTTACTGATTATCATATGCTCACAACATATGCACCCGCCATGTCTGCACTTGAAATTACCCCTGCAATTTAACCATGTTGGTTTAGGGTTATTTGAGCTCCAGTATAGACTAGGACTCAAAATATCAGCGAGGGTGGGCGCTCTGCGTGCCACACATCTGATGCCACCTCTCACAACCTCCGACCATTGTTCATCAATTTTCAGAATATTGTTCACTGTATTGTGTGACAAACATGGTGACATTATCATTATTTTTCTTTTTGCAAATTTTATTTTGATGTTGCTCCATTCTTTCCTGTGAGTGATTACTCACAGGAAAAAACAGTGTTTTTCTATCCATACTTGAAACAACCTTCTGTTGCTCCTTCACCTTTTTAACAGAAAACGCCCTATTTGATAGCATCTCCAATATGTTACTAGATTCTACATTACAGGAATCCATATCAGTACAATTCCTCCTTGCTCTGATGAGCTCATCTTTCGGGATGTTACAGATGACATGCGGTGGGTGGCAAGAAGTAGCATGTAATATCCTGTTCCCTGCCACCCCCTTCCTATGTGTCCTGGTGTGAACACTGGCCAAACTGACATTCCCCCTCAGGCACAAATCCAAAAAGCAAATTGACTCAAGTTTAGACTGAACTTCAAAGGAAATAGAGTCCACACATTGATTCAAATAATCAGCAAAAAGTGATATGGCCGCCACATCACCAGACCATACAATTAGCAGGTCATCGATGTAGCGACCATACCACTGCACGCAATCAAAAAATGGGTGGGTGTCGATGAGGAGGAAATTTCTCTCCCAGCATGCCATAAATATATTAGCTATTGAGGAAGAGAACCTAGCCCCCATCGACACCCCTGACACATGTAAATAATATATGTTGTCAAACATAAAAAAATTGAGTCGGAGGAGGAAGTCAGTGACCATGCCCATATACTCCTGGAGCTCCCTTGTGTAGTCACTATATGTGTCTAAAAACCAGGACAGTGCCTGTAATGCCAATGTATGAGGAATATTAGTATAAAGAGCCACGACATCTACTATGATCCTGTCATGGTCTTACCCCCTTGCTGTCTTCCTTCGTTTGACATGTGCTGGCGGCCATCTTGGTTTCTGGGTTTCTTGTAGCCTCCCACCCTGCGGCTCCTCCTTCCCACTGGGAGGAGCTGGATGCCTAGCTCATATATATAGGAGGTCTGTGGCTTCAGTTCCTTGCTTGGTCCTCCTGTGCTCACATGCTTCTAAGACTGCTGCTGCTTCTGGTTCCTGATCCTGGCTTCGTCTGACTACCCTGCTGATTCCTGATCCTGGCTTCGTCTGACTACCCTGCTGATTCCTGATCCTGGCTTCGTCTGACTACCCTTCTGGTTCCTGATCCCTGGTTTCGCAAGACCCTGCTTCGGTTTAGCCATCCGTTTGGACTTTTGCCTTACAGCTTTATTTTCAATAAAGCCTTCTTATTTCCACTCATCTCTTGTTGTACGTCTGGTTCATGGTTCCATGACATTAGGACCAAGCCATGAATTCTGACGGTACAGGGCCATCCTCGCTACCTACGCTGGTTGCCAGACTTGATCAGCAGGATCACCTGTTGGGTCATTTAGCTTCCGTTGCCGATGGGTCGGTTGTCGCTCCTGGGCCCGCTCCTACTGCCGCTCCGGTTGTTGCGCCAGAGTCTACCCCGACACCTGTTGCTGCGCCTGCGGTGTTTCGGGGTATGACCGGTTCTGCCCCCCTTCCACAGCGCTTTGGGGGAGAGCCAACTCAGTGCCGAGGTTTCCTTAACCAGGTGGGCATTTACTTCGAGTTGCTGCCACATGCCTTTCCTACTGAGAGATCAAAGGTGGGCTTCTTGATCTTGCTGCTCTCGGACAAGGCCTTGGCCTGGGCCAGCCCTTTATGGGAGAACAACAATCCGGTGGTTGCCGAGTTTTCTGGTTTTGTTGCTTCTCTTCGGAAGGTATTCGATGTGCCGGCTCGTGCTGCCTCTGCTGCGAAGCTCCTTATGTCCATCAGACAGGGTTCACGATCCGTAGCTGAATACGCCATTGAGTTTCGTACCCTGGCAGCAGAGGTGGGCTGGAATAATGAGGCTCTGGTCGCTGCTTTCTCTCATGGTCTCTCGGATGCCTTGAAGGATGAGGTTGCAGCTAAGGACCTACCAGTGGAGCTCGAGTCTCTTATTTCTTTCCTGATTTTGATTGACACCAGACTCAGGGAGAGACCTTCCTTTAAGGAGAGCCTGCGGAGGCCTTCTAACAGATTGGCGCCTACGTTTGCTGTCCCACCCGTGCCTCCCTCTCCTCCCACGCCTCCTGGGGATGACTTGTCTGGGGGTGAACCCATGCAGCTGGGGTTTGCTTGCCTGTCCGAGGGGGAGAGGGTACTCCGGAGACGCGAGGGCCGATGCATGTACTGTGGTCTCGGTGGGCATTTTCGGTTGGCATGCCCGAACCGTCCGGGAAACGCTCGCACCTGAGATCCTGTCGGGGGCAGATCTTGGGTGGAGTCTCCTCGTCCCCGGTTTCCCGTGTTGACAAACCACTGATTACTGTTGTCCTTTCCTGGGTCGGGGGCTCGGTGACGACCCAGGCGTTGGTGGACTCTGGTGCTGGTGGTTTGTTCATTGATAGTGTGTTCGCTGCCGCCAATTCCATTCCTCTGCAGCCTCGAGGTTCCCCACTGGCTCTTGAGGCGATAGACGGCAGACCCCTTCTGCCGCCACACGTGACTCATGAGACCCTTCCAGTGGGGATGGCCATTGGTGCCGTTCACAGAGAGTCGGTCTGTCTCCAGGTTATTTCGTCTCCACACTACTCGGTGGTCTTGGGGTACCCCTGGCTCCAGAAGCATAATCCGACTTTCGATTGGAAATCGGCCGAGATCCTCTCGTGGTCACCGCAGTGTGGGGCTAGTTGCATCCATGGGCCTGTCAAGTTGCTGTGTACTTCCTCGGACTCTCTGTTGCCTCCTGAATACGAGGAGTACCGGGATGTATTCGATAAGGTGCGTGCGGTTGCCCTACCTCCGCACCGCCCATACGATTGTGCCATAGAGTTACAATCTGGTGCCGTTCCGCCTCGTGGCAAAGACTATCCACTGTCGGTAGCGGAGAATGAGGCCATGGAGGAGTACGTGAGGGAGGCGCTTTCACGCGGACACATTCGCAAATCCTCGTCCCCGGCAGGGGCTGGATTTTTCTTTGTTAAAAAAGAAGGGCGGTGAGTTGAGGCCTTGCATCGATTACAGGGGTCTCAATCGCATCACGATCAAGAACGCTTACCCGATACCCTTGATTTCCGAGCTGTTCGATCGCCTCAAAGGGGCCACAGTCTTTACCAAACTCGACCTGAGGGCGGCATATAACCTGGTAAGGATCAAGGCGGGCGATGAGTGGAAGACCGCGTTTAACACCAGGACCGGTCATTATGAATCCTTGGTTATGCCCTTTGGGTTGTGCAATGCGCCCGCAGTCTTCCAGGAATTCATCAACGATGTTTTCCGTGACCTGTTGCAGCAGTGTGTGGTGGTCTATTTGGATGACATCTTGGTATATTCTGAATCCATGGAGGCCCACATTCTGGATGTCAGACGAGTGTTGCAACGGTTACGAGAGAACAAGCTTTTCGGTAAGCTTGAGAAATGCGAATTTCACCAATCCCAGGTAACCTTCTTAGGTTACATCATTTCCGCTGAGGGGTTCTCCATGGATCCTGAGAAGGTTTCGGCTGTCTTACAGTGGCCCCAGCCCAGTGGTCTTCGTGCCCTGCAGCGCTTTTTGGGCTTCGCCAATTATTATCGGAAGTTCATCAGGGACTTTTCCAGGCTAGCCAAGCCTCTCACGGATCTGACCAAGAAGGGCAGTAATCCCCAGGTCTGGCCGCCCGAGGCCATCCGAGCTTTTGAGGCTCTAAAGTCCGCCTTTGTGTCGGCTCCGATTCTGTCGCATCCCAACCCTGGGTTGCCGTTTGTCCTCGAGGTGGACACGTCTGAGACGGGAGTAGGCGCCCTCCTGTCTCAGCGTAGAACACCAGAGGGTCCTCTGCTTCCTTGTGGGTTTTACTCCCGGAAACTGTCTTCCGCAGAGTGCAACTACCAGATTGGTGACAGGGAGTTATTGGCCATCGTGCAGGCCCTTAAAGAATGGAGGCACTTGCTCGAGGGCTCGGTGGTTCCGGTTCTCATCCTGACGGACCACAAGAATCTGACCTACCTCTCTGAGGCCAAGAGATTGACACCACGTCAGGCCAGATGGGCTCTGTTCTTGTCACGTTTTAATTACGTGGTCTCCTACCTACCCGCCTCCAAGAACATCAGAGCGGATGCCTTATCACGGCAGTACTCCGAGCTGTCCGGGGAGGAGTCGATTCCGACTTCGGTCATACCTCCGAATCAGATCCTGGCCGCCATTCGCACCAGCCTGACCTCTCCCCTGGGTGAGCAGATTTTGGCGGCTCAATCTGGTGCTCCCTCTGGGAGACCCAACGGCAGGTGTTTTGTGCCTGAGGAGTTGCGCACTCGGTTGTTGCGAAACCTACCATAACTCCAAGGCTGCGGGGCATCCTGGAAAAAATCAGCTGTCCTGGGCTGTTTCACGTCTGTTCTGGTGGCCTTCTCTACGTTCCGACATCGCCGCATATGTAGCGGCATGCTCCGTTTGTGCCCAGAGTAAGTCCCCTCGGCACCTTCCGTTGGGCCTTTTGCAACCCATAGCCACCGGGGAGCGTCCATGGTCACACCTGGGGATGGATTTCATTGTGGACCTCCCTGCATCCCGAGGCCATACGGTCATTCTCATGATAGTGGATCGGTTTTCCAAAATGTGCCACTGTGTTCCTCTTAAGAAGTTACCCTCTGCACAAGAGTTGGCCTCGATTTTTGCCAGGGAGGTCTTCCGGTTGCACGGTTTGCCCAAGGAGATTGTGTCGGATCGGGGGAGTCAGTTTGTGTCCAGGTTCTGGCGCGCCTTTTGCTCCCAGTTGGGGATTCATCTCTCTTTCTCCTCGGCCTACCACCCTCAGTCCAATGGGGCCGCAGAACGATCCAATCAGGCCTTGGAGCAATTCCTTCGTTGCTATGTCTCCGATCACCAAGACAATTGGGTTGACCTCCTGCCTTGGGCTGAGTTTGCCAGGAACACGGCGGTGAACTCTTCCTCTGGGACGTCTCCCTTCATGGCCAATTATGGGTTCCAACCTGCCGTGTTACCGGAGGTATTCTCTCCCCAGGATATTCCGGCTGTGGAGGATCACCTTTCCGTCCTACGTGCTTCTTGGGTACAGATCCAGAGGTCCCTTGAGGTCTCTGCGCAGCGCCAGAGACTCCAGGCTGATCGCAGACTAGCGCCCGCTCCTTCCTACCAGGTCGGAGACCGCGTATGGTTGTCCACCCGCAACCTCAACCTTCGAGTGCCCACTCCCAAGCTGGCGCCTCGCTTTGTTGGTCCCTTCCGAGTGCTTCGCAGGGTAAACCCGGTAGCCTATGCCCTTGCGCTTCCTCCTGGCATGCGGATCTCCAACGTGTTTCATGTCTCCCTGTTGAAGCCACTGGTGTGTAATCGTTTCACTTCCTCGATTCCTCGGCCTCGTCCGGTCCAAGTGGGCAATCGTGAGGAGTATGAGGTGAGCAATATCCTGGACTCACGCCTGGTCCGCGGTCGGGTGCAGTTTTTGGTCCATTGGCGTGGTTATGGTCCAGAGGAGCGTTCCTGGGTTCCCTCCGCAGATGTCCATGCTCCTGCCTTGCTCCGAGCTATCCACGCACGCTTCCCTCAGAAACCGTTCCTTACTCCGCGGAGGAGGGGCCCTTGAGGGGGAGGTACTGTTATGGTCTTACCCCCTTGCTGTTCTCCTTCGTTTGACATGTGCTGGCGGCCATCTTGGTTTCTGGGTTTCTTGTAGCCTCCCACCCTGCGGCTCCTCCTTCCCACTGGGAGGAGCTGGATGCCTAGCTCATATATATAGGAGGTCTGTGGCTTCAGTTCCTTGCTTGGTCCTCCTGTGCTCACATGCTTCTAAGACTGCTGCTGCTTCTGGTTCCTGATCCTGGCTTCGTCTGACTACCCTGCTGATTCCTGATCCTGGCTTCGTCTGACTACCCTGCTGATTCCTGATCCTGGCTTCGTCTGACTACCCTTCTGGTTCCTGATCCCTGGTTTCGCAAGACCCTGCTTCGGTTTAGCCATCCGTTTGGACTTTTGCCTTACAGCTTTATTTTCAATAAAGCCTTCTTATTTCCACTCATCTCTTGTTGTACGTCTGGTTCATGGTTCCATGACAGATCCACACAAAATTCTCTCTCCACTCAAAATCCGCAAAGGCTTGTAGAACAGAACGAGTGTCCTTTATGAAACCTGGTATCATTGAAATCAATGGCTGTAAAAGTGAATCCAGCCATTCTGACATCCTTTCTGAAAAGGATCTAATGCCCGCCACTATAGGTTTCAGTGGCGGGGAAATGAGCCCTTATGGATTTTAGGTAAGGCATGTAAAACAGGGATGACTGGATTCAACACGAATATATAATCACATTTTTTTTTAGTCTGAAATCCTGACTCCATTCCTAGGGTTAAAATCCTACCAAGTTGTACTTGAAAAGGGGGGAGGGGGTTACTCCTCAGCTCAGCCTATATTGCGTTATTCTGTAACATAGTAGAGACCTGTGTCTTATGCACTGAGCTGTCTAGAACAACTACCGCTCCACCCTTATCCGTGTTTTTTTATAATCAGGTCATCCCTGTCTTCCAAAACCCGCAATGCCATTTTTTCTTCAGCAGACAAATTTAACCGCCGTGTACCTTTGCGAACACCTGATTGTACCTGTCCCATTATCTTGTCATTCAGGGCACAAAGGTCCCTTTCAACACGGTCTTGGAAGCGGTCCAAAGCCGGCGACCTGGACTGCAAGGGATAAAAATCCCTATTGCTAGTTTTGAACAATAATGATTTATTAACCAGTTCATGGTCAGCCGGCTTGGTGTGCATCTCCTGTAAAGAAGCTTAATGCATAAGTTCAATCAAATTCATCGAACTACAAATAGGTGCAACATCAGTATCGAATAGAGGGGCAACTGTAGCTGTCTTGCTAAATGGATTGTCATCTATCTAAAATGGTCTTATAGATGTCAAACCTATATGTTGGAGAAAAAGACAACCCTTTCCTTAATACATTAATCCCAGCTTGAATTAAAATGGTAGCAGACAAATTAACCACTTGTATGTCCCTTAATCCTTCATATACCGGGAGGGATAGCGGCATGAGTTTGTTGTGCCTCCTCCCTGCCCTTCGGTTTTTGCATTTCTTTTATGTTGTGCCGAGGTTGTTGCAATATGGCTACGATCACTGGTATCATCCATCTGTGTATTATCAGTAGTTGCGGAATCAGACGACTCAGGATCCGTTAAACTAAACGAGACCTTGGAGGAGGATTTCATTTTCGCTCTGGTTTTCCTTAAAATAGAGTGAGGCAGGTTAGCTCTGAATTCAGACCAGTTATACACAAGGTTTGCCTTGTAATCCAACAAGTCTCTGTTGTATTTTATCTGTTTCGATTGAATAATGTGATCTTCCAACTTAGTAAGATTATCTTTCAGTTTGCTATCCAGATCCTGGAACACTGAGTTATCCACAAACGGTTTGAGTCCATCCTGTGTTGTTTTAATTTCCTCTCTTAGTTCAGCAAGGGTTTGTTGCTCATGTTGTACAATCAGCTGCATGACCTTAATTGAACATTCCGAGAGGATCGTTTCCCATTGAATTGTGAGGGTTTCAGAATTCACAGTGGTGGTTTTTTTTCTTAATCTTTTTTTTTTATAAAAAAAATTTATTTTATGAAACGTAACAAGGTACATTTATAGATTCTTAAACGCCTAGAAAGGCGTGATACAAGTACATAGATGCAAATTTATTTTTCACACCAGATGCAGCAGAAGACAGTATGTCATGTTTCCAATACATCAGCAGTTACATTACACCATGTTAAAAGATTATTATAGCAACAAAACCCAGCAGCATATGATGTACAATAATACTGGGGTACACCAGGGGAGGTCATTGCAGGAGATTGGCAAAGGGTCTAATTTCCGTCTAGGAGAACCAGCCCTAAATAGGAGTCACCTATACTTGAAAGGATGGCAGACGAGTCCCTATGTGTAACTCGGGTGTCTAAACTTTTGCCATAAATGCCACTGGCGTTGGAACTTTAGATGATTTCTAGCCTCCCATGAGGAGAGTTCTTTCAAAACTGAAGACTTGGTCAACTTTCAATTTCCACTGCTCTATGGGGGGGAGGGAAGTGGATCCCTAGTCTGGCATATTTGATTACTAATCTGAAATATTTCTTTCCACCAGGTCTTAATGATTGGGCAATCCCACCAAATGAGGAGAAAGGTTCCTCTACCAACAAGGCACCTCCAACATCTGTCAGAGGCTGTAACCGAATACAGCGATGTAATATCAGGTGTTTTATACCATCTGGTTAGGATCTTATACCCGTTTTCCTGTATGCGGACACATCTGGATGAGTAATGTGGGGAGGACATTATGTTTGGCAAAGTTGAAATGGAAAACTCCTCTCCTAAATCTTTTTCCCAGTGGCGAACAAATGCTGGTTTGGTGGGAATCGGAGGAATATTTAGTCTTTTGAAAAGTTGTGAAATTAGTTTTCTTGGGGGGATAGGGTTTGAGATGAGAATCTCAGACCATAGCAAAGGGCAAAAAAGGTCGCTTATTGATATGTGCTGAGAGATGAAGGCACGTAGGTATGATGTGGAGGAAATGTGTAGGCGATTGGCATTGAAGGTTTTTTGGAACTCCGCAAGCTGAGGTAAAGAGCCATTTGGGCCAAAAAATGAGAGGATTGGGGTAGATGAGTCCCTCAAGTCCCGTGGGGTACAATCAATTACAGCGGGCAGGGCAGTTCCCAGGATATCACTAATTGAGAGAAGAGGAGACGGGAAGGGTTTTGAACAGTGAGAAGATTGAAACCATTTCCACACATTCAAAGTAGCCTGAATAACTGAATATGGCGAGGAGGGTATGTTACATGTGCTTTTGTTGCCTAGTAAAAGGGATCTAAAAGATTTATTTACGAGTTCCTGCTCTATCGCGACCCAGGGTTTGGTGCTACAAGGTCTGAGCCAATCTATTATTCTAGATAATAGGACCGCCCTTCCATACATCTCTGGATCTGGCAAGGCGATACCCCCAGAACACTTGGGACGCGATAGGAGACAATCTGGGCTTCTTCCCTTTCCAAATAAACAAGCAGAATAATTTCCTTAGAGAGTTGTAATAGGTTTTGGGGACTGGAATCGGTAATACTTGTTGTAAGTAAGTAAGGCGAGGGAGTATCAAAGACGTAAGGAGGTTCTTGCGGCCAAACCAGGAGATGGTTGGAATATCCAATTTATCTATGCTAGAGGAGATGTCCTTTAATAATGGAGCATATTCAAGTGAGAACAGTTCCGAGGTGTTAGGACTAATTTTGATCCCTAGATATGTTAAGTAAGGGGAGGACCAGTTGAAAGGGGAGTCCCTTTCTAAGCTTCTTTGAGTCGATTGGGGGATCCCAACACAAATCACCAATGATTTTTGCTTATTCATTTTTAAGTTGGAAAAGGAACTGTATGTATCTAAGTGTTTTTGAATTGCAGATAGTGAGTCCTTAGGGTTAGATGTCATGATCATGATATCGTCCGCAAAAGGGGCCATCTTATGGTCCGTACCTCCCAGCACCACTCGGATTCCTGTGTCAGCTCTCAATTTAAGGAGAAGTGGCTCCAGAGCCAGGACGAAAAGTAGGGGGCACCCTTGCCTAGTACCGTTTTAAATGTTTAAGGGGTCTGATAAGTCGCCATCGATTAAGACAGAGGCCGAGGCCTGAGCATACATTGCAAATGTGGCTTGTACAAAGGGATCAGGTAGGCCAAATTGGTATAGGATGCGTCGCAGAAAGGACCAATTAATTCTGTCGAATGCTTTTTCTGCATCCGTGCTCAGCAGGAGGAGAGGTCTAGATCGGTTAGCAGAGAATTGTACTATATTTAGTATTCTGGCTGTATTATCTCTACCCTCTCTACCTTTGATAAAGCCTACCTGATCCCCGTGCACCACTGAGGGGAGGAGAGCTAAAAGACGGTTAGCCAGCAATTTTGCCAATAATTTAAGGTCAATATTGAGGAGGGAAATGGGTCTGTAGTTGGCACACTGTTTAGGGTCCTTCCCTTCTTTAGGGATCAAGGTGATATGAGCTTGTGTCATATCCCTGGACAGTTTTTCCCCTTGTAAGGTTAAATTACATACCGCTAGCAGGTGGGGGAGTAAGCATTGTTGATAAGTTCTATAATATAGAACTGGAAGGCCATCGGGGCCTGGGCTTTTGCCAGAGGGGGTCTGTTTTAAGGCAGCCGAGAGTTCCCCCAAGGTGAATGGGGAAGTAAGCTTCTGTTTCTGGGCTTTGGGGATAGTTGGTATTGAGAATGAGTCTAGGAAGGAAGAAAGAATGGATGAATGGGCCTCAGGGGTAAGCGTTTGGGGTAAGTTATATAGAGCTTCATAAAACTCACAAAATTGGACACCTGTATCCTTGGAAGAGTATAGGGGTGAACCCTGAGGGGATTCTATTAGGTGGATGTAATTTGTTGACCTTCTGTTCTTTATTCTGCGCATCATGAATTTAGATGTTTTATCTCCGTGAGCGAAGAATTTGTGTTGCGAATTCAAGAATAATTTAGCTGAAGAGTGCTGTAGCATGGATTTCAGTTCAGCTCTACAGCCAGATAACTCCTGAAGTTGTGGAGCAGAGAAAGAACGTTTATGTAGGGATTCCAAGGATTGGATTCTTTGACATAGGGAATCAAACCTTTTGTTTCTCTCCTTTTTTAGGTAAGCTCCCATACTTATGAAATGTCCTCTGATAAAAGGTTTGTGGGCATCCCATAAGGATAGGGCAGAAATATCTGGATTCTTATTTAAAGTAAAGTATTCTTCAAGGAGATCAGCAATTTTATCTCTGGTATTCAGGTTTCCTAATAAGGATTCGTTTAAGCGCCGCTTGAATTTGTTCTGTTTGGGGACGGGAGCTTGATAGGGAAATAGGAGCATGGTCAGAAAGGTGGATGGACCCTATTTGAGGGTTATGACAGAATTGGAGGTGTTCCTTAGATACAAATAGGTAGTCCAAGCGTTGGTATGTACCATGAACATTAGAATAGAAAGTATAGTCAGCTGTAGTAGGATATAACGTATGCCATACATCTATAAGGGGAAAGTTCCAGAAACCCTCTCTAATGAAGCGCAGAGTTTTAAGCGCCAGGGCTGATTTTGATGTTGAGGAGTCTAGCTGTGGGTTTAGGATGGCATTGAGATCTCCTCCCGCTACGATTAAGCCTTCTGCAAAGGAATTAATAATAGGGAATACCTTGGAGAACCAGCTGAAGTGGCCAGTGTTCGGTGCATAAAGGTTGATGATCGTATATATCTGAGGGCCAATACAACCCATGACCAATAAGTAGCGAACATCAGGGTCCTGCAGGTGAGAGGTGTATTGAAAGGGGACTCTCCTCTGAAATCCAATACTCACCCCCCAGAAGCAGATGAGTTACCACCACAATGAAACCACTGAGAGTAGTGGCCATATGTGAGAGGCCCCAGAGGCAGCTCTTGCAACTGATGGATCTTTAGGACACAGAATGCATGTACCTTCATAACAAAATAAACAAAACAGTAAATAACATGATTGAAAAATCTTGAATAACAGTACCCACTGTAATGGGCTTGAACAGTGAAGGACACAAGGGTCACAAGGGGGGAAATGGTTAATCAACCCCATTGTGATCCTCTAAGCACTGGATGAAAGTCACAGAAGTGACTCAAAGACAGACAATTAAGAGGCTGCAGCTAGAGGGGGGGGGGAGGGTATGGTTGGGACAGGGTAGGAGGGGGTTAGACATAGTATAGTAGCATACCACTGGTTTCAGGGGGGGAGGGGATGGGTAGTAGACAGGAAAGTCAGAGTGATAAGTAAAGAGGAAGCTCAGCGAGAAAATCGGAGCAGTTAGAGCATGCCATTACGAAAATAAAGACAGTCTCTACGGTGTAAGCTGCGTGTTCCTCCGCTTGAACTTCTGAGTCTTCGGTGTGCATGGAAGCTCAAAGGGTGAGGACTTTGGCAATTCTGGAAGCTCTGTAAGATCTTGATAAAGCTCCCAGTTCTCAATGTCCAGCGGTGGGATCTGCAGGTGATCATAGGCTCCCATCAGGTCAGCGATTGTGTTAATATTGAGGCGACGTCCTGCATGAAAGAACGAAATCCCAAAGGGAAATGTCCATCTATACGGGGTTTTGTTCAACCTGAGCCAATCCGTCAAAGGCTTCAGGGATCTTTGTTTCTTCAACGTTGACGGGGCCAGGTCCTGATAGATCGAAATGCTTGAATCTTCGTACGCAAGGTCCTCCTGGTTCCTAGCTGCTTCCAGGACCGCGGTCTTGACTTGAAAATTTAGGAACCTGCAGATTACATCTATAGGCGGTTCCGACCCCTTGGGTTTAGGTCTGAGCGCTCTGTTCAATGATGATGTCTACCTGTCCGTCAGGGCCTAGCAGGGAGCAGCATATAGCGATTACAGCCCCAGGAATATCAGCCGCCGCGACTGTCTATGGTATCCCCCTGAATCGCAGATTGTTCCTGCGTCCTCTGTTTTCTTGATCCTCCAATGCGTTATGGAGGTCATTGAGGTATGTGTGGCATTTTTGCAGGGAGGACGCGGTTGCTGTTTGATGTTCGAGCACTGCAGTCTGTCGCGCTTCTAGAGAGACTACTCGGTCGCCAATATGGTGCATATCATGGCGCATGGCCGTGAGCTCGCTTAAAATCGGCTCCATTGCTTTGCTTAGTGATTGCTTCAGGAAGCGGCAAGTAATAGGGAGCGCCGTCCTGCCATGAGAGTCCTCTGCGTCGCTATCACCTTCAGACATTTTGGCTGCGTGCTCGCTCACCTTGTGCGGCGGGTTCGGCGCCATCTTGCCCTCTAGCCACCACGGTGGCTGCCGCTTTTTTGATAAATTTGTCCATATCGCCGTTGTTGTTCAGCTGCCTGCTGGCTCCAGAGGTGTCACCAGCTCTAGGGTGCCCGATTTTAACCATGCTGTCGTCTGTCAGCTTGCGTATGCTGATGCTGTCGTCTGTCAGCTTGCGTATGATCAAGCGCGGAGAGCTCCTGACTATGCTGCCATCACAGTCTGGCGCAAGCTCCGCCCCGCTTTTTTTTTCTTAATCTTAAGCAGTGAGGGACCATCATCTTGATCATATACTTTTGGTACGAAAAGCGTAACAATTTGTCCTGTTATGTTTACAAAGTCGCTGAAATAAAGATACTTTTCTCTACTTCGCAATTGAAGCTGGACTTTTTCAAGTTATTGAATTCGTGATTGCGAGCACTTTCCCGGGGCTGCATCCGTGCTCATTGCAAAGGAACACAGGTGAGAGCTGAAGACACACCTGTTGGAGAGCATGCATTTCCTGTGTGGTATCATTCATATACAGTGATTTTGTTTCTTTTGTGGTACGAGATATGGCACATATTGCATTGTGTCCGGTGGAAGAGGAGGATGAATGCAGGATGAAAATAAATGCCATGTTTGATATCTCGGATCAAAGCACACAGGACAAACTTAATGTGAATAGTCTTATGCCTTCATTGGAAAAAATATTGGTGAAAGAATTACGAGTGTGGTGGGATTCAACTACACTGCAAAAGTATATGGACAAGATGATGGTCCCTTGCAGCTTAAGAATAAGAAGAAAAAAAAACACCACAGTTTATTCTGAAACCGTCACAAGTCAATGGGAAACGATCCTCTGGGAATGTTCAATTAAGGTCATGCAGCTGATTGTACAACATGAGCAACAAACCCTTGCTGAACTAAGAGAGGAAATTAAAACAACACAGGATGGACTCAAACCGTTTGTGGATAACTCAGTGTTCCAGGATCTGGATAGCAAACTGAAAGATAATCTTACTAAGTTGGAAGATCACATTATTCAATCGAAACAGATAAAATACAGAGACTTGTTGGATTACAAGGCAAACCTCGTGTATAACTGGTCTGAATTCAGAGCTAACCTGCCTCGTTCTATTTTAAGGAAAACCAGAACGAAAAGGAAATCCTCCTCCAAGGTCTTGTTTAGTTAGACGGATCCTGAGTCTTCTGATTCCGCAACTACTGATAATACACAGGTGGATGATACCAGTGATCGTAGCCATATTGCAACAACCTCGGCACAACATAAAATAAATGCAAAAACCGAAGGGCAGGGAGGAGGCACAACAAACACACGCCGCTATCCCTCCCGGTGTATGAAGGATTAAGGGACATACAAGTGGTTAATTTGTCTGCTACCATTTTAATTCAAGCTGGGATTAATGTATTAATGAAGGGAGGTCTTTTTCTCCAACATATAGGTTTGACATCTATAAGACCATTTTAGATAGATGACAATCCATTTAGCAAGACAGCTACAGTTGCCCCTCTATTCGATACTGATGTTGCACCTATTTGTAGTTCGATGAATTTGATTGAACTTATGCATTCAGCTTCTTTACAGGAGATGCGCACCAAGCCGGCTGACCATGAACTGGTTAATAAATCATTATTGTTCAAAACTAGCAATAGGGATTTTTATCCCTTGCAGTCCAGGTCGCCGGCTTTGGACCGCTTCCAAGACCGTGTTGAAAGGGACCTTTGTGCCCTGAATGACAAGATAATGGGACAGGTACAATCAGGTGTTCGCAAAGGTACACGGCGGTTAAATTTGTCTGCTGAAGAAAAAATGGCATTGCGGGTTTTGGAAGACAGGGATGACCTGATTATAAAAAAACACGGATAAGGGTGGAGCGGTAGTTGTTCTAGACAGCTCAGTGCATAAGACACAGGTCTCTACTATGTTACAGAATAACGCAATATAGGCTGAGCTGAGGAGTAACCCCCTCCCCCCTTTTCAAGTACAACTTGGTAGGATTTTAACCCTAGGAATGGAGTCAGGATTTCAGACTAAAAAAAAATGTGATTATATATTCGTGTTGAATCCAGTCATCCCTGTTTTACATGCCTTAAATGTATGGCGGGCATTAGATCCTTTTCAGAAAGGATGTAAGAATGGCTGGATTCACTTTTGCAGCCATTGATTTCAATGATACCAGGTTTCATAAAGGACACTCTGGTTTAATTGCAGGGGTAATTTCAAGTGCAGACATGGCGGGTGCATATGTTGTGAGCATATGATAATCAGTAAATGTTTTAGATCTGAGGTTAATAATAAAGAATTTCAGATGAAATCTTACTTGAACTGTAACACTAAACAGGTAATTTATTTGATCACCTGTACAATATGTCACCTGCAATATGTCCGCTGTACTTCAAACCAACTCAAATCAAGGGTCCGCAAGCACATTTCAGATGTGCCGCATCATGAGAACCGCAACGTGTCTGCAGTCAGCATGCACTTTGCGGTTTGTCGTGGTGGGGACACATCCGGATTGTGTGCACAGGGTATAGAAAGAATGATGGCCCCCGTCAGAGGAGGCGATCATAGAAGGAAATGATTAAACAGGGAGGCTTACTGGATGTTCCAGTTGGCCACACGCTATCCGCAGGGTTTAAACAGAAAATGCGATCTTATTCTGCAATATTAATAGCATATTTATGTAATCCACCTTTGTGCTGTGCCAATGCATTGTGCTGCTTTAATGATATAGATTTTTTACTTATATGTATTTTTATGAAGTTTAAATGAAGCACATCTACTTGTATAATTTTCTCCAGTATTAGGCTGCATTCACACGTCCGTGGAACACGGTCCGTGTGATACCGGGCTCGATTTCTTCTGAGTGCAGGAGCGCACGGCGTCATTGGTTGCTATAGCGCCGTGCGCTTCCTGCTGCCGCTGCTGTACAGTGATACACTGGTATAGATCATACCAGTGTATCACTGTACAGCAGCAGCAGCTGGAAGCGCACGGCGCTATAGCAACCAATGACGCCGTGCGCTCCTGCACTCAGAAGAAATCCAGGCCGGTATCACACGGACCGTGTTCCACGGACATGTGGATGCAGCTTTACATGTGATTTCAAACTATGCTGTTTGTGCCTCCCCCTACACCTATTCCTAATTAGGAGCCTTATCGGTGTGGATGTGGGGGGATGGTAAATATATATATATATATATATATATATATAGCATGGACAGTTAAGTTTTGTATTGTCATGAAGAAGGACCCCCACTAAACTGGTCCGAAAAGCGTAACAATTTGTCCTGTTATTTTTACAAAGTCGCTGAAATAAAGATACTTTTCACTACTTTGGCAATTGAAGCTGGACTTTTTCAAGAAAATGTAACTGCATACAAATATCCTAATATAAATTAAATGTATTTAATTTTTCAAATGATTTATGCATATGACATCAGAATGGGAAACATTTGATGCAATAGCATAAATATAAAAAAAGAGATTGTAAATAGAATAAAAAGTCTGAAACATTTTTTGTTAAAAAATATAAATAATAATAGTTGAAAATAAAAAGTGAAATTGATAAAATCCGATTAAAATATAAATATTCTATAAAAAGGTAGAATATTTTGTAAAGATAGTCTTTATATAGACAGTCCGTTTCAGTATAGATTGTAGGCTTTGTGTTATATTACCCATCTTGTAGATGTTGCTTGGATCAGGGTGATCTGTTGCGGCGGGTATATGTTTGCACCGCTGTAATCACCAGCTCCTGACGTGTGATCCCACGTGTGCGGGAGTTTATTGGTGGTGTGCTGTCTTCCAGGTGGGTATGGAGATGCTGGGCTGTTCCTTTTGTGTTGTTCCCAGTGGGACCAGAGCTGATAAAAAAAATATATATATAAAATATGTATGCTGCTGCACGTGGTATCAGACGCATTTTGAAGCGCAGTGCTTCTTCCTCAGAGATTCATTGGTGAGGATGTATTTTCTTAGGTATTACTTTAGCTTTCATTGGTCTTATCCCTCACACAGTGATTTTTACTGCTCATAGACAATTGTGAGAGTGGCCAGCGACCACTCTCCCAGCCATTACCCTAGTATGATATGCTTTACTAGAAATTCTAATATTTCTTTTATATAGAGGTCACTAAGTTTGGGAAAATATTTAGATCAATGCAGGTGTAGATTCATTGGTGAGGATGTATTTCCTTAGGTATTACTTTAGCTTTCATTGGTCTTATCCCTCACACAGTGCTTTTTACTGCTCATAGACAAGCAATAGGCACTTGTGGTTTAGGTGGCGTTGTTCATTAGATATCTCTACAGGTGTTGGTAACCATTCCATACATTGTATAAAAATGTCTTGTC
This sequence comes from Bufo gargarizans, assembly GCF_014858855.1. Taxonomy (NCBI): domain Eukaryota; kingdom Metazoa; phylum Chordata; class Amphibia; order Anura; family Bufonidae; genus Bufo; species Bufo gargarizans. Next base: position 377,714,923 of record NC_058081.1, on the reverse strand, counting down.
ATTTATTAGTGTTATTTGAATAAACATTATATTTTAATTTCATAGGAATTCAGTTTACTCGTTTTTTGTGGTGTACATATATTAGCAATAGAGTATACCAGTTACTGTTGTTATAGTCGATTTAGACCCAATGTTGTGATATTAAGGGGTATGATTATGTGACTAGAGATTAAAAAAAAAGTGTAACTGTCAGCCAGTACAGGCCTAAAAAATTTGGCAATAGGCATTCACATGACAGCAAAGAACTTTGGATTCTGTGGCTAGAGGTGCATTAGGCTACTTTCACACTTGTGTTTGGGGTTCCGCTTGTGAGATCCATTTGAAGGCTCTCACAAGCGGCCCTGAACGGATCCGTACATCCCCAATGCATTCTGAATGGATGCGGATCCATTCAGAATGCATCAGTTTGGCTCCGTTCCACCTCCATTCTGCTTGCAGCGTTTTGGTGTCCGCCTGGCTGTGCGGAGCCAAACGGATCCGTCCTGACTTGCAATGCAAATCAATGGGGATGGATCCGTTTGACGTTGACACAATATGGTGCAATTGCAAACGGATCCGTCCCCCATTAACTTTCAATGTAATGTCAGGAGTCCCTATTAATATGCCATCGGATCTGAGTTTTCTCCAATCCAATGGTATATTTTAACTTGAAGCGTCCCCATCACCATGGGAACGCCTCTATGTTAGAATATACCATCGGATTTCAGTTAGATCTTGAAAACTCAGATCCGACTGTATATTCTAACACAGAGGCGATCCCATAGTGATGGGAAGGCTTCAAGTTAGAATATACTAACAACTGTGCACATAACTGCCCCCTGCTGCCTGGCACCACCCGATCTCTTACAGGGGGCTGTGATCCGCACAATTAACCCCTCAGGTGCTGCACCTGAGGGGTTAATTGCGCGGATCTCAGCGCCCTGATCGGGTGCTGCCAGGCAGCAGGGACCAGACCCCCCTCCCTCCCCAGTATTAAAAGCATTGGTGGCCAGTGCAGCCCCCTCCCTCCCTAGTATTAAAAGCATTGGTGGCCAGTGCGCCCCCCCCCTCCCTCTCCAGTATTAAAAGCATTAGTGGCCAGTGTGACCCCCCTCCCTCCCTCCTTCCCCAGTATTAAAAGCATTGGTGGCAGTGGCCACAGGTAACAACACCCCCCATCATTGGTGGCAGTGGAGTGGCATTTCCAATCGGAGTCCCAGTTTAATTGCTGGGGCTCCGATCGGTTACCATGGCAGCCAGGACGCTTCTGCAGTCCTGGCTGCCATGGTTACTTAGCTTGTACTTACCTGCGCTGTCTGTGGCCGGCCGGCGCTCCTCCTACTGGTAAGTGACAGGTCTGTGCGGCGCAACACACTCATAGAGGTGGTCGATTCATTGTGATACGCAAGCCCCTTCACCACAACAAGGTAACGATCACGAAGGGGAATTAACACATGTATGTGCCTTTTTTTGTTTGGTTTTTGCAGCCACAGTGCAGCACCAGAGGACTAAAAAATTCGGCATGTACACATGTCTGAAAAATTAGGTATTGTTGTAGCAGCGGCCTGAAAAATTCATGTTTCCCAGGCAGAAAGTGCCCTAAAACATTACGGCTTGAACCCTAGTTGGTGGTGATTAAGTCATGCAAGTCATCCGGCATTCAGAGATAAAATACAGCAGCGTGTGGAACACTTTTAGCCCAAAGCAGCTCATCTCAGTCATCAGGCATTTAGTCGAATGTGTCGCCCACTGTCAGTCCCTTTGGGATCCATCCCTCATTCATCTTAATAAAGGTGAGGTAATCTAGAGATTTTTGACCTAGGCGACTTCTCTTCTCAGTGACAATACCTCCTGCTGCACTGAAGGTCCTTTCTGACAGGACACTTGAAGCGGGGCAGGCCAGAAGTTCTATCGCAAATTGCTCAGGCCACAGGTCAAGCCTGCACACCCAGTAGTCAAAGGGTTCATCGCTCCTCAGAGTGTTGATATCTGCAGTTAAGGTGAGGTAGTCTGCTACATGTCGGTCTAGTCGTTCTCTGAGGGTGGACCTCGAAGGGCTGTGGCGATGTGTAGGACTTAAAAAGTCCATCAAGTACACGTTTGTAAAGCGTCCTGTCCTTGCCGTCGTGGTAGGAGGATTACTTTCCCCTCTTCCCCTGTTAGATTCCCGTTGTGCTGTGACATTACCCTTATACGCTGTGTAAAAAAAAAAAGCATACTTTTTCATTTATTTTGGAACTGCTGCATCCTTTCCGACTTCCGGTAATTCGGTAACATTTCAGGCACTTTATGCTTATACCGGGGGTCTAGTAGCATGGCCACCCAGTACAGGTCATTCTCCTTCAGTCTTTTTATACGAGGGTCCCTCAACAGGCACGACAGCATGAAAGACCCCATTTGCACAAGGTTGGATGCCGAGCTCCTCATGTCCCTTCATGTCCCGTTCCTCGTCCTCACTGATCTCACGGAAGGTCTGTTCTTCCCCCCCAGCCACATACAACACCATGGGTACCAGATAGGTGACAACGAGCACCTTGGGATGCCTGCTGTGGTTGGTCTTCCTCCTCCTCAAAGCCACATTCCTCTTCTGACTCCTCTTCCCCAGATTCCTCTTCCAGCGTTGCCGCAGGTCCAGAAAGCGATGCTGATAAAGCTGTTTCTGGTGATGATGATGGTGACCACAACTCTTGCTCTTCACGCTCATCTATGGCCTGATCCAGCACTCTTCGCAGGGCACGCCCCAGGAAGAAAACAACTGGGATGATGTCGCTGATGGTGCCTTAGGTGCGACTGACTAGGTTTGTCACCTCCTCAAAAGGACGCATGAGCCTACAGGCATTGCGCATGAGTGTCCAGTAACATGGCAAAAAAATTCCCAGCTCCGCAGAGGCTGTCCTAGCACCCCGGTCATACAAATACTCGTTGATGGCTTTTTCTTGTTGGAGCAGGTGGTCGAACATTAGAAGTGTTGAATTCCAATGTGTCGGGCTGTCGCAAATCAAGCGCCTCACTGGCATGTTGTTTTGGCGCTGAATGTCTGCAAAGTGCACCATGGCCGTGTAGGAACGCCTGAAATGGCTACACACCTTCCTGGCCTGCTTGAGGACGTAAGTCAGAGACAGGATAAGGAAAATAAGAGGGTTAGTCACTGGGCCTTCAGAACGATGGTCCAGGCGTAACTTCGCAGGGCACCAAATGTGGGGCAACGGTGTCCTATGATTTCCCCTGAATATTAGGGGAAATAATTTGAAATGAGGATAGTGGAACAGGTGAGGGCAGGCTGCCTAATGGTCTCAACCCACCTTGAGAGCCTCAAGGTTGGTGATTGGAAAGAAAGGAGTGGGGTAGCGTGGGGACGCTAAAAAAGGACCACAGGGCGGCACCAATATCCCTAGTGTCTAGGCTTGTGGGGGTATATAACCCAAAAGTAGCAATTTTGTTAGGTAAGATAAAACAAATAGTAAAAACGATGGTAAATCTTAGTGAGTCAAAATTTTAGTGACTCACTTCACCCAGGAGGGTAATGTGGGATAAAGCTCAAGACACCCACACCACACCTCCTGCGCCTGGATCGCCAGTAGAGTCTTAGGAATGAACAAAGATCATTCTCGAGTCCTTGTTCTTTCTTTTATTCTTTTTATTTCAAAAGCCAGAGTTGGGGGAGTGAGCAGCTCGACGCGTTTCGGGGCCTCTTAATAGGTCCCCTTCATCAGGAGCATATACATTCAACATACAGTAAAATGGGGTTTAAATAGCATGAGAAAATCGCCAAAAAGACCGCCAAAAACGGCTTTTAATTGTGTGACTTCCAGTTTCTGCATGCGTTCCACTGTGGAACGCACCGGAAGTGACGACCTCTTTGTCACAAAAACATTGGTATAATGAATAAATAAATAAATAAATAAATAAAATCTGCAATACATTGGTGGCTATTACATACATGTAGGGTTGGTGGGGGTACCCTCCTCCCCACTTTCCGTTATGAAAAGTGGTGTGTGTCTCCCTTTTGATAGTGCGCCCATGGTGGAACGCAAACCGGAACTTCCGGCATCCTCCACAGTGGAGCGCACCGGAACCGGAAGTCCCGGGTGCTCCTATGGGTCTGTGTCTCTCTTGTGCAGTATCCACCGTGGAACGCATACCCGACTTCCGGTGCGCTCCACCGTGGAACGCACCAGAAGCGGAAACGCGCCCCAAGACGGAATTGTATATGTTTTGTGGTCGAGAGGTATGGAGAGGGGAGGTCCTTGGTAATGTGTTTATATTACACCTGAGGACGTAAATAAATGTGAATTTTGCGAATGGTATCAATAGTATGGGTGGAGTCATTTGATTGGCTCCCTTAACACGTGATTGAGATTTCAAGGAGATGGTACTGATTGAAAAATTCCTACAGGGGGAACTGTTCATACAAGGGACAGTGTTTTAGATAATACAAGGGAAACTACAGTCATCTAGCAATGATTGGTAATAGGGATAATAATTGATTAAAAGATAGCATAAAGCATTGGTAATCATGATAATAAATATATATATAAATATCTAGATCATATCTCGATCCCACTCTTATATATAAATAGATAAAAATATATACATATATATGTAGCTAGATAAAAATATATAGGAAAAAATATATATAGGAAAAAATATATACATAAAAAAAAAATATATATATATACACATGTGACATAGTTTTTTTTTTTCTTTTTTCATTATATATAAATGTGTATATATGTTTGGTTCACCCATACATAATACATAAGATAAAACGTGTTGGGTAAAGAGACTCGAAAAAATTCGAAAAAATTGGGGTGGATGATTATATAGATCAATATGGATAAATATCATGTTGTTAATGTGCATATAGATCAGGGCGTATAGATGATGATGAGGTTGTACAATAGGTGGCCAATACAGAATTTGGGCAATGGTACTTTTTCAGTAATTAGAATATTCTAGACATTCATTCAAACCGAAAGGGGATAGAGTGTTTAGTGTAAATATCCAGAACATTTCCTTTTGGCATAGCTGTTAGTATGATGAGGTGATGGTTTCTAGGGGTGTGACTGAGACCGGTTATGGAGCCCTAATGCCTTTCGGAGAAATGTTGTGATACGCTGTGTGTCGGGACTTTACGTTTGATGTTGGACCTGTGCTCGCACATTCTTTCTCTGAGGGTTTGCGTGGTTCTACCGACGTATTTTAAACCGCAGGGGCATTTTAGGAGATATATGACGTTTCTGGTTCCGCAGTTTAAATCTTGTTTTATAGTCCAAGGGCACGAGGGAACCCCTGTTTCGATGGCCTTAGTGTCGTGTGTGTAATCATTGCATAGCATTTGCATTTTTTGATGCCACATTTAAAGCACCCTTTTCTTATTGGCAGTGGAAAGATTGTCTTAGTGGGGGCTTCGAGTTTGGGGCAGGATGGGGCGATGATATTTTTGATGGTTTGCGCCCTTCTAAAGGTTATGGACGGTAATTGGGGTAGTATATTTTTGAGGATGGGATCTTTTAGCAGGATGTTCCAATGCTTCAAAACTACCTTTCTGATGTTTTGATGGTCTCTGTTGTATCTGGTGATAAGATTGTATTGGTATCCTTTCTCGTCTGTAGTTTTTGGGAGTGGTGGTTTCAACGCTTCTCTTTGATCTATTTTTAGGATCCTCTGGGTCAACGCTTTAATTAGACTTTTGGGGTAGCCCTTTTCCAGGAATCGGTCTTTAAGAATTCCTGGCTGTGTTCTCAGGGTCTTTTTGTTGGAACAGTTTCTCCGTATTCTTTTCATTTGCCCGTACGGTATGTTTTTCTTCCATTTGGTGTGGTGGCAGCTAGAGTATTCTAGGTAGCTGTTGGCATCTACTTTTTTAAAGTGGGTACTGGTGGTGATCTTGTTGTTGATGATTTCGATCTGTAAATCTAAAAATGTTGAGTTCTTGGAGTCAGATTCATGTGTAAATTGAAGACCCCAGTCGTTCTGGTTTAGCATCGATATGAAAGGAGTTAGGTCCTCAGTGCTACCTCCCCAGATAAAGTTAATGTCATCGATATATCGGTGGTAAAAATACACATCCTTATGGGATTGGAGACCTAGAGACTCTTCAAAGAGGCCTACGAACAAATTTGCGTATGAGGGTGCGAAAAAATTATGTTCCAAAATAAATTGTATTGCGTTTAGAATGAATTCTTTCTGAGGGGAGGACATTTCTTTATCCAGTTCTAGGAAATGTTTGACTGCACGTAATCTTAAATCCTAAATCTTACTGTAGAGGGATGCCACGTCAAGTGTGACCCAAATGTAATGATCCTTCCAAACTATATTATTGAGGGTGTTTATAAGGTCTGTTATTTAGGTTGGAAAACCCACCACCAGGAGTCGACACGAACAACATTAGTAACACCATTACCAGTGTCCAGCCCCCCCCCCCCCATCACTCAAGAATTGGCACCATCTGCCCAAAACAAAGACCCAACAAATACCCCCATCCCATCAATTCTAAATAACAAATCTTCTTTTAATCCACTACAAAGCAGAGGTCCCCATTTAGAGAGCTTTCTTAATATAGTTCTAGACGACCTAAAAACCCTAAAAGAACCCTGAATCTCCGATACTCCAAACAATCTCAGTAATCGAGAAAAAAGAGCATCGACAGATCTGAAGAAAAACAAAAATAAAAAACGCTGACAAAGGAGGAGGGGTCGTAATTATGGACCTCTCCTACTATATACAGGAATCCATTAGAATCCTGTCCGACCAAACCTACTATAAAGTCCTTACAAATGACCCAACGGCCATTTTCAAGAAAACATTGATAGAACTTATAAACTCTGGTTATAACCAAAACACTCTAAATAAAAAAGAAAAAAACATTCCTCATGCCCAACCACCCCACCACTGCTCACTTTTACTTCCTACCTAAAATCCATAAAACCCTCACCAACCCACCCGGTAGACCAATCATTTCCGGCATAAACTCACATCTAACCTCTCAGCGTATGTCGACACGTTCCTACAGAAATATGTACAGAAACTCCCCTCCTACCTAAGAGATTCCGCAGACCTTATAAACACCCTCAATATAGTTTGGAAGGATCATTACATTTGGGTCACACTTGACGTGGCATCCCTCTACAGTAACATCCGGCATGATTTAGGATTACGTGCAGTCAAACATTTCCTAGAACTGGATAAAGAAATGTCCTCCCCTCAGAAATAATTCATTCTAAACGCAATACAATTTATTTTGGAACATAATTTTTTCACCTTTAACGATACCTTCTACATCTAAACAAGGGGTACCGCTATGGGTACAAAATTCGCACCCTCATACGCAAATTTGTTCGTAGGCCTCTTTGAAGAGCCTCTAGGTCTCCAATCCCATAAGGATGTGCATTTTTACCGCCGATATATCGATGACATTATATTTATCTGGGGAGGTAGCACTGAGGACCTAACTCCTTTCATATCGATGCTAAACCAGAACGACTGGGGTCTTCAATATACACATGAATCTGACTCCAAGAACTCAACATTTTTAGATTTACAGTTCGAAATCATCAACAACAAGATCACCACTAGTACCCACTTTAAAAAAGTAGACGCCAACAGCTACCTAGAATACTCTAGCTGCCACCACACCAAATGGAAGAAAAACATACCGTACGGGCAAATGAAAAGAATACGGAGAAACTGTTCCAACGAAAAGACCCTGAGAACACAACTAGGAATTCTTAAAGACCGATTCCTGGAAAAGGGCTACCCCAAAAGTCTAATTAAAGCGTTGACCCAGAGGATCCTAAAAATAGATCAAAGAGAAGCGTTGAAACCACCACTCCCAAAAACTACAGACGAGAAAGGATACCAATACAATCTTATCACCAGATACAACAGAGACCATCAAAACATCAGAAAGGTAGTTTCGAAGCATTGGAACATCCTGCTAAAAGATCCCATCCTCAAAAATATACTACCCCAATTACCGTCCATAACCTTTAGAAGGGCGCAAACCATCAAAAATATCATCGCCCCATCCTGCCCCAAACTCGAAGCCCCCACTAAGACAATCTTTCCACTGCCAATAAGAAAAGGGTGCTTTAAATGTGGCATCAAAAAATGCAAATGCTGTGCAATGATTACACACGACACTAAGGCCATCGAAACAGGGGTTCCCTCGTGCCCTTGGACTATAAAACAAGATTTAAACTGCGGAACCAGAAACGTCATATATCTCCTAAAATGTCCCTGCGGTTTAAAATACGTTGGTAGGACCACGCAAACCCTCAGAGAAAGAATGTGCGAGCACAGGTCCAACATCAAACGTAAAGTCCCGACACACAGCGTATCACAACATTTCTCCGAAAGGCATGAGGGCTCCATAACCGGTCTCACAGTCACACCCCTAGAAACGATCACCTCATCATACCAACAGCTATGCCGAAAGGAAATGTTCTGGATATTTACACTAAACACTCTATCCCCTTTCGGTTTGAATGAATGTCTAGAATATTCTAATTTTACCACATGACAGGAGGCTTCCTATTTTGCATATAACTCTCTTTACTTACTCCACATAGCAGTAAAGAAACAGTTAAAAACGGTAACCAATCAAAATGCAATAGGAGGTATCGTATGCCCAGCCGTGAAACTCCTCCTCCTCTTTCTTTACTGCTCCATCAGGCAGGCAGGTCAGAGTTTCCGACTCTTCCCTTTATAGGGTGATGGGATATGTACTTTCCATTTGGGGGTTTTGTCTTATAACCTATGTTGTACTGTATAAGGTCTAATACCCTATTTGGGGGGGTTTGTCTCTCCTGTGAAGTGTTTTTTCCTCAGCAGGTCTCCCATTCCTGTTGGCCTTTTCTCCCATCCCATCCCATCCCCCCTTTTCCCTCACGCGCTATTTGGCGGAGTGGTTGGTCGGTCCGGCGTACATTCTTTGCGGATCGCTCACATTCCTTCCCTGGGGTAACGTTCACCCCGTCTGCGCGTCACTTCGCGGTCTTTCGCCGCGTTACCTCTGCTGGCGCTCGCGGGATTTCCTCTCCTTCAGGCGTCTGAGGCGGCCATCGCGATCACGTCTCGCAAGATCTGAGGCCGCCATCTTGGATATCCGGGACTCCATTTGCGCCGCGCTCGGCTCTGTGGTAAGTCCCTGACAACCCTGCCCTCTTGCATTTGCGTTTGCGCCTCTTGTCAGAACCCTCACTGTGCCTCTCCTCATTCACAGCTCGGACCGGATAAGCCTGTCAGGCGATCAGGCAGGGGTCTCCAGTTCTGTGACCGCGGCGGTCCACTATATTTGTGCAGGCCTCATCACTGTAGGGTTCGTTCCCTGGGCTTCGGGGTGACGCCCCTATCTTGCTGCTGCTGCAGAGGTGTAAGCCATACATCATCCATCACTGGGTGCTGCCCAGCGCTTTAAATCCCAATATACCCTGCTGGGGTTAGGTACTGCTGGTACCGTCTCTGTATATACTACCCCTGGCCGTCCTGCCCTGTGCCAAGTGAGGCCGTTGCTGCCTCGATGGAGAAGGCTTTCTCCAGGATTATGACGGCGGCTGAGGGGCCTGATGACCTCGCTGAGGTCCAGCACCAGGACTACGATTTAGAAGCCTCGAAGTCACAGGCTCGTGCCGACACTCGTCCACAAAAACGCCACTGGAAGGGCAAGAAGGGGTCCGCCAACCCGGACAGGGGCAAGGCCCCCGCTAAGCGAGACAAACCGACTCCTCCCGCCCCCTCCCCTGGGCACCACTACTCCTCGGACGAGGAGGATAAACTATCTCCCTCCATGAATATACTGGACTTGTGGCAGGCCGCTGACTCCGACGCTCCGGAGGACGTCTGGGGCTCGGATGACGGGGCTTTCTCCGGTGACCGAGGGGGCACCTTTCTAGAAAGCGCCCAGCTACCTGACGACTCGGTACCACCGCTGGAGGATGGGGAAGCCATCCTGGACCCCTCCGGCCAAACGTCTTTTCGACCCAAATATTCCGGGACCCAAATATTCTCGTCTCTGGGATGTTGAGTTGGTCCTTTAGTTTCTGAGAGATTGGCCGACTAATAACAACCTCTCTCTGAGGCAACTGTCGGCCAAGTTGACTCTGTTACTGTGCCTCGTTTCTTTCCGTCGAGTTTCGGACTTGCGGGTTTTCGACGTCGACGCCTTTTCGGTCTCTCCGGATGGGGTTACCTTTCGGGTGTCTAGACGTACCAAGTCTGACTCTACGTCAGTTTTCTACGTCAGTGGTTGAGAAGGGGCAAGGAGGACAGCAGTGGTTGACATGGCTGAAGATGCTGGACCAAGAGGAGGATGGTGGCTTTGAGTTTGTTTGCTGCTTGTACTCGTCATCATGTGTTGATCCCATAGGCGTTTGTTATGTGAGATCATGTGCCTTCGCAAAGCAGTTGTACCTAGGTGGGTGTTGGACTTCCCACGACTCAGTTTCTTTTGGCACAGGTTGCAAATGGCATCGGTGTTGTCAGAGACAGACACACAAAAAAAATGCCACACTGCTGAGCTCTGCAATTACGGCATTCTGGTGGTGGCAACAGCATGCGTTGATCGGCATGCTGTCTGGCTGACCCTGGGTGCCGATACATGCTGTCTAACTGTGCCACTAGCTCCTTGCAATGACCTCCCCCTGCTTCCAACTCATTTTTTTTAGATTTGTGGTACAATGCGTGCAAGCTACTGTGACACCAGATATGAGTGGCACTGTGCACTGGCAGAAGTTGCCAGAGTAGACACTGTAGGCCTGACACACACGCTTGCAGGCAACTAACTGCTATTCAATCTATTACGGTCAAAATTGTATTTTTTTTTTAAATGTACACTACTGTTACACCAGATATGAGTTGCACTAGTGTGACACTGTGCCCTGGCAGGGCCTGAAACACACACGTGTGAAGGCAACTGATTTCTATTATTTTACAGTCAAATTATATATTTTTTTTATGTACACTACTGTTACACCAGATATGAGTTGCACTGGTGTGACACTGTGACTGACATTATTTCACAGTCAAATTTTTGTATTTTTTTTTTAAATGTACACTACTGTTACACCAGATATGAGTTGCACTGGTGTTACACTGTGCCCTGGCAAGGCCTGAAACACACACGCGTGCAGGCAACTGACTGCAATTTTATTTTATTTTATGCAAGCTATTGTGAAACCAGATATGAGTGGTGGCACTGGGCAAGTGGGCACCGTATACGCTGTGAGCCTGACACACACGCTGGCAGGCAACTGCAATTAGATTACACAGTAAAAAAAAAAAAGCAGACTGATGTTCTAGCCCTAAAAAGGGCTTTTTGGGGTACTGTTCTTACAGCAGAGATCAGATGAGTAGAGTTGAGCGAACACCTGGATGTTCGGGTTCGAGAAGTTCGGCCGAACATCCCGGAAATGTTCGGGTTCGGGATCCGAACCCGATCCGAACTTCGTCCCGAACCCGAACCCCATTGAAGTCAATGGGGACCCGAACTTTTCGGCACTAAAAAGGCTGTAAAACAGCCCAGGAAAGAGCTAGAGGGCTGCAAAAGGCAGCAACATGTAGGTAAATCCCCTGCAAACAAATGTGGATAGGGAAATGAATTAAAATAAAAATTAAATAAATAAAAATTAACCAAAATCAATTGGAGAGAGGTTCCATAGCAGAGAATCTGGCTTCCCGTCACCCACCACTGGAACAGTCCATTCTCAGATATTTAGGCCCCGGCACCCAGGCAGAGGAGAGAGGTCCCGTAACAGAGAATCTGTCTTCATGTCAGCAGAGAATTAGTCTGCATGTCATAGCAGAGAATGAGGCTTCACGTCAGCCACCACTGCAACAGTCCATTGGCATATATTTAGGCCCAGCACACACACAGGCAGAGGAGAGAGGTCCCGTAACAGACAATCTGGCTTCATGTCAGCAGAGAATCAGTCTGCATGTCATAGCAGAGAATCAGGCTTCACGTCAGCCACCACTGCAACAGTCCATTGGCATATATTTAGGCCCAGCACACACACAGGCAGAGGAGAGAGGTCCCGTAACAGAGAATCTGGCTTCATGTCAGCAGAGAATCAGTCTGCATGTCATAGCAGAGAATGAGGCTTCACGTCACCCACCACTGCAACAGTCCATTGGCATATATTTAGGCCTAGCACACAGGCAGAGCAGAGAGGTCCCGTAACAGACAATCTGGCTTCATGTCAGCAGAGAATCAGTCTGCATGTCATAGCAGAGAATGAGGCTTCACGTCAGCCACCACTGCAACAGTCCATTGGCATATATTTAGGCCTAGCACACAGGCAGAGGAGAGGTTCATTCAACTTTGGGTAGCCTCGCAATATAATGGTAAAATGAAAATAAAAATAGGATTGAATGAGGAAGTGCCCTGGAGTCCAATAATATATGGTTATGGGGAGGTAGTTAATGTCTAATCTGGACAAGGGACGGACAGGTCCTGTGGGATCCATGCCTGGTTCATTTTTATGAACGTCAGCTTGTCCACATTGGCTGTAGACAGGCGGCTGCGTTTGTCTGTAATGACGCCCCCTGCCGTGCTGAATACACGTTCAGACAAAACGCTGGCTGCCGGGCAGGCCAGCACCTCCAAGGCATAAAAGGCTAGCTCTGGCCACGTGGACAATTTAGAGACCCAGAAGTTGAATGGGGCCGAACCATCAGTCAGTACGTGGAGGGGTGTGCACACGTACTGTTCCACCATGTTAGTGAAATGTTGCCTCCTGCTAACACGTTGCGTATCAGGTGGTGGTGCAGTTAGCTGTGGCGTGTTGACAAAAGTTTTCCACATCTCTGCCATGCTAACCCTGCCCTCAGAGGAGCTGGCCGTGACACAGCTGCCTTGGCGACCTCTTGCTCCTCCTCTGCCTTGGCCTTGGGCTTCCACTTGTTCCCCTGTGACATTTGGGAATGCTCTCAGTAGCGCGTCTACCAACGTGCGCTTGTACTCGCGCATCTTCCTATCACGCTCCAGTGCAGGAAGTAAGGTGGGCACATTGTCTTTGTAGCGTGGATCCAGCAGGGTGGCAACCCAGTAGTCCGCACAGGTTAAAATGTGGGCAACTCTGCTGTCGTTGCGCAGGCACTGCAGCATGTAGTCGCTCATGTGTGCCAGGCTGCCCAGGGGTAAGGACAAGCTGTCCTCTGTGGGAGGCGTATCGTCATCGTCCTGCCTTTCCCCCCAGCCACGCACCAGTGATGGACCCGAGCTGCGTTGGGTGCCACCCCGCTGTGACCATGCTTCATCCTCATCCTCCTCCACCTCCTCCTCATCCTCGTCCTCCTCGTCCTCCAGTAGTGGGCCCTGGCTGGCCACATTTGTACCTGGCCTCTGCTGTTGCCAAAAACCTCCCTCTGAGTCACTTCGAAGAGACTGGCCTGAAAGTGCTAAAAATGACCCCTCTTCCTCCTCCTCCTCCTCCTCCTCCTGGGCCACCTCCTCTTCCATCATCGCCCTAAGTGTTTTCTCAAGGAGACATAGAAGTGGTATTGTAACGCTGATAACGGTGTCATCGCCACTGGCCATGTTGGTGGAGTACTCGAAACAGCGCAACAGGGCACACAGGTCTCGCATGGAGGCCCAGTCATTGGTGGTGAAGTGGTGCTGTTCTGTAGTGCGACTGACCCGTGCGTGCTGCAGCTGAAACTCCACTATGGCCTGCTGCTGCTCGCACAGTCTGTCCAGCATGTGCAAGGTGGAGTTCCACCTGGTGGGCACGTCGCATATGAGGCGGTGAGCGGGAAGGCCGAAGTTACGCTGTAGCGCAGACAGGCGAGCAGCGGCAGGATGTGAACGCCGGAAGCGCGAACAGACGGCCCACACTTTATGCAGCAGCTCTGACATGTCGGGGTAGTTGTGAATGAACTTCTGCACCACCAAATTCAGCACATGCGCCAAGCAAGGGATGTGCGTCAAATTGGCTAGTCCCAGAGCTGCAACGAGATTTCGCCCATTATCACACACCACCAGGCCGGGCTTGAGGCTCACCGGCAGCAACCACTCGTCGGTCTGTTGTTCAATACCCCGCCACAACTCCTGTGCGGTGTGGGGCCTGTCCCCCAAACATATGAGTTTCAGAATGGCCTGCTGACGTTTACCCCGGGCTGTGCTGAAGTTGGTGGTGAAGGTGTGTGGCTGACTGGATGAGCAGGTGGAAGAAGAGGAGGAGGAAGCCGAGAAGGAGGAGGTGGCAACAGGAGGCAAAGAATGTTGCCCTGCGATCCTTGGCGGCGGAAGGACGTGCGCCAAACAGCTCTCCGCCTGGGGCCCAGCTGCCACTACATTTACCCAGTGTGCAGTTAGGGAGATATAGCGTCCCTGGCCGTGCTTACTGGTCCACGTATCTGTGGTTAGGTGGACCTTGCTACAGATGGCGTTGCGCAGTGCACACTTGATTTTATCGGATACTTGGTTGTGCAGGGAAGGCACGGCTCTCTTGGAGAAGTAGTGCCGGCTGGGAACAACATACTGTGGGACAGCAAGCGACATGAGCTGTTTGAAGCTGTCTGTGTCCACCAGCCTAAATGACAGCATTTCATAGGCCAGTAGTTTAGAAATGCTGGCATTCAGGGCCAGGGATCGAGGGTGGCTAGGTGGGAATTTACGCTTTCTATCAAATGTTTGTGAGATGGAGAGCTGAACGCTGGCGTGTGACATGGTTGAGACGCTTGGTGACGGAGGTGGTGGTGGTGGTGTTGGTGGTACATCCCCTGTTTGCTGGGCGGCAGGTGCCAACGTTCCTCCAGAGGCGGAGGAAGAGGCCGAGGCGGCAGCAGCAGAATAGGCCGAGGCGGCAGCAGCAGAAGAGGTAGCAGGGGGAGCCTGAGTGACTTCCTTGGTTTTAAGGTGTTTACTCCACTGCAGTTCATGCTTTGCATGCAGGTGCCTGGTCATGCAGGTTGTGCTCAGGTTCAGAACGTTAATGCCTCGCTTCAGGCTCTGATGGCACAGCGTGCAAACCACTCGGGTCTTGTCGTCAGCACATTGTTTGAAGAAGTGCCATGCCAGGGAACTCCTTGAAGCTGCCTTTGGGGTGCTCGGTCCCAGATGGCGGCGGTCAGTAGCAGGCGGAGTCTCTTGGCGGCGGGTGTTCTGCTTTTGCCCACTGCTCCCTCTTTTGCTACGCTGTTGGCTCGGTCTCACCACTGCCTCTTCCTCCGAAATGTGAAAGTCAGTGGCACGACCTTCATTCCATGTGGGGTCTAGGACCTCATCGTCCCCTGCATCGTCTTCCACCCAGTCTTGATCCCTGACCTCCTGTTCAGTCTGCACACTGCAGAAAGACGCAGCAGTTGGCACCTGTGTTTCGTCATCATCAGAGACATGCTGAGGTGGTACTCCCATGTCCTCATCATCAGGAAACATAAGTGGTTGTGCGTCAGTGCATTCTATGTCTTTCACCGCTGGGGAAGGGCTAGGTGGATGCCCTTGGGAAACCCTGCCAGCGGAGTCTTCAAACAGCATAAGAGACTGCTGCATAACTTGAGGCTGAGACAGTTTCCCTGGTATGCATGGGGGTGATGTGACAGACTGATGGGGTTGGTTTTCAGGCGCCATCTGTGCGCTTTCTGCAGAAGACTGGGTGGGAGATAATGTGAACGTGCTGGATCCACTGTCGGCCACCCAATTGACTAATGCCTGTACCTGCTCAGGCCTTACCATCCTTAGAACGGCATTGGGCCCCACCATATATCGCTGTAAATTCTGGCGGCTACTGGGACCTGAGGTAGTTGGTACACTAGGACGTGTGGATGTGGCAGAACGGCCACGTCCTCTCCCAGCACCAGAGGGTCCACTAACACCACCACGACCATGTCCACGTCCGCGTCCCTTACTAGATGTTTTTCTCATTGTTATGGTTCACCACAACAACAAATATATTATTTGGCCCAATGTATTGTATTCAAATTCAGCGGGATATAAATTTGAGGCCTAGTATTTAGGCGCTGGGTGACCGGTATGGATTTAGTGACAGAATTAGACTTGGAAATGCACAGAAGCGTGTGTGTGAAGTTATTCTGAATGACCCTATGTGCACCTTCAATATGATCTACCCTTTTAGGGATAGATTTCAAATAGCTCTGATATAGCAGAAACGACTAAATTATGAAATTGCTAAATTGGGAATTGTATTTCAACCCAGAACAAAAAATGTGCTTTGACGGACACTAAATAACTTTCCCAGCCACAACAGGACAGCGGTAACGAGAGATTTAGCGGGATATAAATTTGAGGCCTAGTATTTAGGCGCTGGGTGACAGGTATGGGTTTAGTGACAGAATTAGATTTGGAAATGCACAGTAGCGGGTGTGTGAAGTTATTCTGAATGACCCTATGTGCACCTTGAATATTATATACCCTTTTAGGGATAGATTTCAAATAGCTCTGATATAGCAGAAACCACTAAATTATGAAATTGCTAAATTGGGAATTGTATTTCAACCCAGAACAAGAAATGTGCTTGAACGGACACTAAATAACTCGCCCAGCTACAGCACTAGGGACAGATTTAGCGGGATATAAATTTGAGGCCTAGTATTTAGGCGCTGGGTGACAGGTATGGGTTTAGTGCCAGAATTAGACTTGGAAATACACAGTAGCGGGTGTGTGTGAAGTTATTCTGAATGACCCAATGTGCACCTTGAATATTATATACCCTTTTAGGGATAGATTTCAAATAGCTCTGATATAGCAGAAACCACTAAATTATGAAATTGCTAAATTGGGAATTGTATTTCAACCCAGAACAAGAAATGTGCTTGAACGGACACTAAATAACTCGCCCAGCTACAGCACTAAGGACAGATTTAGCGGGATATAAATTTGAGGCCTAGTATTTAGGCGCTGGGTGACAGGTATGGGTTTAGTGCCAGAATTAGACTTGGAAATACACAGTAGCGGGTGTGTGTGAAGTTATTCTGAATGACCCAATGTGCACCTTGAATATTATATACCCTTTTAGGGATAGATTTCAAATAGCTCTGATATAGCAGAAACCACTAAATTATGAAATTGCTAAATTGGGAATTGTATTTCAACCCAGAACAAGAAATGTGCTTGAACGGACACTAAATAACTCGCCCAGCTACAGCACTAGGGACAGATTTAGCGGGATATAAATTTGAGGCCTAGTATTTAGGCGCTGGGTGACAGGTATGGGTTTAGTGCCAGAATTAGACTTGGAAATACACAGTAGCGGGTGTGTGTGAAGTTATTCTGAATGACCCAATGTGCACCTTGAATATTATATACCCTTTTAGGGATAGATTTCAAATAGCTCTGATATAGCAGAAACCACTAAATTATGAAATTGCTAAATTGGGAATTGTATTTCAACCCAGAACAAGAAATGTGCTTGAACGGACACTAAATAACTCGCCCAGCTACAGCACTAGGGACAGATTTAGCTGGATATAAAATTGAGGCCTAGTATTTAGGCGCTGGGTGACAGGTATGGGTTTAGTGCCAGAATTAGACTTGGAAATACACAGTAGCGGGTGTGTGTGAAGTTATTCTGAATGACCCAATGTGCACCTTGAATATTATATACCCTTTTAGGGATAGATTTCAAATAGCTCTGATATAGCAGAAACCACTAAATTATGAAATTGCTAAATTGGGAATTGTATTTCAACCCAGAACAAGAAATGTGCTTGAACGGACACTAAATAACTCGCCCAGCTACAGCACTAAGGACAGATTTAGCGGGATATAAATTTGAGGCCTAGTATTTAGGCGCTGGGTGACAGGTATGGGTTTAGTGCCAGAATTAGACTTGGAAATACACAGTAGCGGGTGTGTGTGAAGTTATTCTGAATGACCCAATGTGCACCTTGAATATTATATACCCTTTTAGGGATAGATTTCAAATAGCTCTGATATAGCAGAAACCACTAAATTATGAAATTGCTAAATTGGGAATTGTATTTCAACCCAGAACAAGAAATGTGCTTGAACGGACACTAAATAACTCGCCCAGCTACAGCACTAGGGACAGATTTAGCGGGATATAAATTTGAGGCCTAGTATTTAGGCGCTGGGTGACAGGTATGGGTTTAGTGCCAGAATTAGACTTGGAAATACACAGTAGCGGGTGTGTGTGAAGTTATTCTGAATGACCCAATGTGCACCTTGAATATTATATACCCTTTTAGGGATAGATTTCAAATAGCTCTGATATAGCAGAAACCACTAAATTATGAAATTGCTAAATTGGGAATTGTATTTCAACCCAGAACAAGAAATGTGCTTGAACGGACACTAAATAACTCGCCCAGCTACAGCACTAGGGACAGATTTAGCTGGATATAAATTTGAGGCCTAGTATTTAGGCGCTGGGTGACAGGTATGGGTTTAGTGCCAGAATTAGACTTGGAAATACACAGTAGCGGGTGTGTGTGAAGTTATTCTGAATGACCCAATGTGCACCTTGAATATTATATACCCTTTTAGGGATAGATTTCAAATAGCTCTGATATAGCAGAAACCACTAAATTATGAAATTGCTAAATTGGGAATTGTATTTCAACCCAGAACAAGAAATGTGCTTGAACGGACACTAAATAACTCGCCCAGCTACAGCACTAAGGACAGATTTAGCGGGATATAAATTTGAGGCCTAGTATTTAGGCGCTGGGTGACAGGTATGGGTTTAGTGCCAGAATTAGACTTGGAAATACACAGTAGCGGGTGTGTGTGAAGTTATTCTGAATGACCCAATGTGCACCTTGAATATTATATACCCTTTTAGGGATAGATTTCAAATAGCTCTGATATAGCAGAAACCACTAAATTATGAAATTGCTAAATTGGGAATTGTATTTCAACCCAGAACAAGAAATGTGCTTGAACGGACACTAAATAACTCGCCCAGCTACAGCACTAGGGACAGATTTAGCGGGATATAAATTTGAGGCCTAGTATTTAGGCGCTGGGTGACAGGTATGGGTTTAGTGCCAGAATTAGACTTGGAAATACACAGTAGCGGGTGTGTGTGAAGTTATTCTGAATGACCCAATGTGCACCTTGAATATTATATACCCTTTTAGGGATAGATTTCAAATAGCTCTGATATAGCAGAAACCACTAAATTATGAAATTGCTAAATTGGGAATTGTATTTCAACCCAGAACAAGAAATGTGCTTGAACGGACACTAAATAACTCGCCCAGCTACAGCACTAAGGACAGATTTAGCGGGATATAAATTTGAGGCCTAGTATTTAGGCGCTGGGTGACCGGTATGGATTTAGTGACAGAATTAGACTGGGATATGGCCAAAAAATAAACAGACTATTGCTGGTTAAATGCACTTGGTGTGACAGCTTCACCCTGATGTAGGCTTTAGCCAAAAAACAACCACACCATTGAGGGTTAAATGCACTTGGTGACAGGCGCAGCTTGCCCCTGATTTAGTATATGGCCAAAAAATGAACAGACTATTGCTGGTTAAATGCACTTGGTGTGACAGCTTCACCCTGATGTAGGCTTTAGCCAAAAAACAACCACACCATTGAGGGTTAAATGCACTTGGTGACAGGCGCAGCTTGCCCCTGATTTTGTATATGGCCAAAAAATGAACAGACTATTGCTGGTTAAATGCACTTGGTGTGACAGCTTCACCCTGATGTAGGCTTTAGCCAAAAAACAACCACACCATTGAGGGTTAAATGCACTTGGTCGCAGCTTGTGCTGGCGCACCACAAGACACAAAATGGCCGCCGATCACCCCAGAAAAATGTGACTGACAAACGGTCTGGGCAGCCTAAAAACAGTGAGCAATTGAGGATCAGCAGCTCAATGATCCACAGCTGCAGATCGATCAGTTAATCAAGTCCTTTGGAGGAGTTAATCTGCCTAATCTCGCCCTACTGTCGCAGCCGCAACCTCTCCCTACGCTAATCAGAGCAGAGTGACGGGCGGCGCTATGTGACTCCAGCTTAAATAGAGGCTGGGTCACATGGTGCTCTGGCCAATCACAGCCATGCCAATAGTAGGCATGGCTGTGATGGCCTCTTGGGTCAAGTAGTATGACGCTTGTTGATTGGCTGCTTTGCAGCCTTTCAAAAAGCGCCAAGAAAGCGTCACAAAAGCGCGAAGAAAGCGACGAACACCGAACCCGAACCCGGACTTTTACGAAAATGTCCGGGTTCGGGTCCGTGTCACGGACACCCCAAAATTCGGTACGAACCCGAACTATACAGTTCGAGTTCGCTCATCCCTACAGATGAGTCTTTCAGGACTGTAGTGGACACTGAATACACTGGCCTAGCTATCGATTTCCCTATTAAAACAGCAGCAGCTACCCTGTCCCTCCTCTCACTAAGAATGCAGCTTCCGAATGAATCTAAAATGAATGCTGTCCAGGAAGTGGGAGGGTCTGGGAGGGAGGGTCTGCTGCTGATTGGCTGGAATGTGTCTGCTGACTGTGAGGTACAGGGTCAAAGTTTACTCAATGATGATGAATAGGGGGCGGACCGAACATCGCATATGTTCGCCCGCCGCAGCGAACGCGAACAAGCAATGTTCGCCGGGAACTGTCCGCAGGCGAATAGTTCGGGACATCTCTAGTTGGGAAAGGTAATTGTCTTTATGAGATGTACAGGTTTCAGTCTATATCTGGGTAGTTAAAGTCCCCCATAATTACAATGACATAATTACAACCTCATTAAGATTTGCCTCCTCGTCTATCTCGTTTAGTAGTAGATTTTCTGTTAGCTCTGGTATACTAGGTGGTTTATAATAAACTCCTATTAGTATTTTATCATTGTTTTTGCCTCCATGTATTTCTACCGACAGTGACTCCACATGTTCATGTCCCTCACTTATATCTTCTCATAGTGTGGGCTTTAGACAGGACTTGTATAAAGGCAGACCCCTCACCCTCTCTGGTTTTGGATATCCTTTCTGAACAAACTGTAACCCTGTACATTAACTGCCCAGTCATAGCTATCATCCAGCCATCCATGTCTCAGTTATTCCCACTATGTCATAGTCATCCTCACACATCACTAATTCCAGTTCCCCAGTTTTATTAGTCAGGTTTCTGGCATTTGTATACAATCATGTAAGAGGTTTATGTATATTTTGTACCCTACACTTTTTCTTCAAAGCTGTTCTAGTCCCTCCTACTATTTCTCCTCCAGTCCCATTACCTTTCCCCGGTCTCTATCTTCCCATCCTATAACATAATTACCCTCCCCAGGTCCCTAGTTTAAACACTTCTCCAACCTTCTAGCCATCTTTTGCCCCAATACAGCTGCCTCTTCCCCATTGAGGTGCAGCCCTATGATAGAGCCTGGGGCCGACAGAGAAGTCGGCCCAGTTCTCCAGGAACCCAAACCACTCCTTCCTACACCAGTTCTTGAGCCACTTGTTTACCTCCCTAATCTCCTGCTGCCTTTTTTGTATGGCTCGTGGTACAGGTAGTATGTTGGAAAACACTACCTTTGAGATCCTTGCCCTAAGCTTGTGTCACCACCAGACATCTGAGAAGCTCTGACAGACGTCCGTCAGAACCTCCTCCTTGAGGTTCCTTTTGTTTTGCTTTCATTTTCTCATCTCGTTAGCCTTTCTCAGCTGTCATGCAGTTGCACTGCTTGCATCCCTTTAAATCCCTTCCCATACTGCATCTTTGTTCATTCATTTGTGTTTTCCTGTTTGCTGGATCCCAGGTGACCCTGACTCCCTCCGTATCAAGTGTAGGGAGCCGGTGGTCGTGTCCCCTCACTATTATAGGGTGTTCAGGTGTTATACAGTTGAGGTACGAGGATATGCGATCATCTACCATTGAGATTTTTGCATAGGCTGAGCAGTTAGGGAGAGAGACAGGTTTGTTGCAGGGCTCTCCCTTTTGTTCCTTAGTTTTGGATCCAGTCAGTCGGATCTTCATTTTGTGTCTTCTAGTTTTCTGTACACCTTCCGTGACATTATAAACCGCCAAAACCGTCTCAAGCATGCATCCGGTTTCACTTTTGACTGAACACATGCAGGGTCTTTCATTGGAGGTAGCAGATCTCTGTAAGACTGTTTCTCAGTTTCAGGTGACCGGTTCAGCTTGCGTTCATGGAGTTTGTTCTGAGCCTAAGATCTCGCTCCCGGATACGTTCTCCGGGGCTAGTGAGAATTTTGTTCATTTTAGAGAGGCTTGCAAACTCCATTTTCGCCTACTTCCCCATTCCTCTGGTGATGAGGAGCGGAGGGTGGGGATCATCATCTCGCTGCTCAGGGATAACGCTCAGTCCTGGGCCTTTCCGCTGCCGGTGGGGGCACGGCCCCTCTGTTCAGTGGATGAATCAGATATATGATGATCCGGATCGTATTGCTCTGGCTGAGTCTAGACTATGTCTTTTATGCCAGGGTCAATAGTCCGCAGAGATATACTGTTCAGAATTTCGGAGATGGGCAGCTGATACTGGTTGGAATGATGCTGCATTCCGAAGTCAATTTTGCCATGGTCTTTCAGAGGGATTGAAAGATGCATTTGCCTTTCATGAGAGACCTACGTCCTTGGACTCTGCCATGTCTCGAGCTGTTCGTATTGACAGGTGTCTTAGAGAGAGAGGAGAGATCACTCCTTCCTGTCATACTCAGTCCAAGGACAGTGCGGCGGTCTCATTCAGTGCACAGGGGTCTCAGTCGCTCTCAATCCCTTCTGAGCAGGAGCCCATGCAGCTGGGTTTAATTGCCTCTGACAATAGAAGATTCAGCCCTCATAGGAAGGTTTGTTTCTGTTGTGGAGGTATAAATAATTTGGCAAATGTTTGTCCCTCTAGGAGATTCAGGCAGTTTTTTGAGAGTAATAAAGAAACAAAAAGAAAAAAATCCTCTAAAAACGTTCCATCTGTTACTATTGGCAGGGTTGAGGCGGAAATTGAAGGTTTTCCGTTTGCTTGTAGTTCCCATTTTGTCCTGCCTGCCAGGGTGGCGCTAGAGAGCAAGACCATTTTTTGTGAGATTTTTGTAGATAGTGGCGCAGCTGTCAATCTCATTGATAATCAATTTGCTATAACTCATGGTTTCCATTTATGCACTTTGGGAAAGGATATACCTGTTTTTGCTATTGATTCCGTTCCACTTTCTCAGAAATCGTTAAAGGGCATAGTTCACAATATCCGTTTGATTGTGAGTGATACTCATGTTGAGGATGTGTCATGTTTCGTCCTAAGCGGGTTGCCTACTCCTCTAGTGTTGGGGCTACCCTGGCTCTCTAAACATAACCCCACCATTGATTGGCAAGCGAGGCAAATAAATGGTTGGAGTGACTTTTGCTGAGAAAATTGCCTCACGACATCTGTTTCTGAGGTTTCTACTAAGACTGTACCATCTTTTCTCTCTGAATTTTCGGATGTGTTCTCTGAGAGTGGTGTTCAGGACTTGCCCCCTCACAGGGAGTGCAATTGCCCTATCAATCTCACCCCAGGCGCCAAGCTGCCTAAATCTCGTTTATACAATCTCTCCCAACCTGAAAGGGTCGCTATGCGTGCTTATATCTCTGAGAGTCTGAGAAAGGGACACATACGACCCTCGAAGTCACCTGTTGCCGCTGTTTTTTTCTTTGTTAAGAAAAAAGATGGTTCTTAAAGACCATGTCTGGATTTCAGGGAGCTGAACAGTATCACAATTTGTGACCCTTATCCGCTTCCTCTGATCTCAGACCTGTTTAACCAGATTGTTGGGGCTAAAGTTTTTTCCAAGTTGGATCTAAGAGGGGCATACAACCTGGTCAGGGTCAGAGAAGGAGACGAATGGAAGACGGCCTTCAATACCCCTGAGGGCCATTTTGAGAATTTGGTAATGCCTTTTGGTTTGATGAATGCTCCAGCCGTCTTTCAGCATTTTGTGAACAGCATTTTTTATAATTTAATGGGGACATTTGTATTAGTGTATCTAGATGACATTTTGATTTTTTCTCCTGATTTCAAAACTCATAAGGAACACTTACGTCAGGTCTTGCTCATCCTGCGGGAGAATAAATTGTACGCTAAACTGGAAAAATGTGTGTTTGCGGTTCCAGAAATTCAATTTCTTTGAGGTTCCTTTTGTTTTGCTTTCATTTTCTCATCTCGTTAGCCTCTCTCAGCTGTCATGTAGTTGCACTGATTGCATCCCTTTAAATCCCTTCCCATACTGTATCACTTTGCGGTTTATACAACTACCTGGAGTGTGTGCATGCTGATGCTACTACTGAGTCTTCTACAGATAAGTTTTGTTCATTCATTTGTGTTTTCCTGTTTGCTGGATCCCAGGTGACCCTGACTCCCTCCGTATCAAGTGTAGGGAGGTCGTGTCCCCTCACTATTATAGGGTGTTCAGGTGTTATACAGTCGAGGTACGAGGATATGCGATCATCTACCATTGAGGATTTTTGCATAGGCTGAGCAGTTAGGGAGAGAGACAGGTTTGTTGCAGGGCTCTCCCTTTTGTTCCTTAGTTTTGGATCCAGTCAGTCGGATCTTCATTTTGTGTCTTCTAGTTTTCTGTACACCTTCCATGACAGCTTGTGACTTAAATCCGTAAAATCATTTTTAAGGACTCTGCACCTACCTACCTGAACTGACATCCCACTCATCTACCGACCTTGCAAACTTGTTGGGGTGTGTCAGATCAGGGCTAGCCTCCCTGGCACTCTTCCCTCTACCCTGCTTTCTAACTGTTACCCAGCTAGCTCCCTCACTTTCCTCTCCATACATTTCCTCAGCCACTGTGACAATGTACCTGATTCATTAGTAATTAATTTATTGGCAAACTTCAACAAATCAGCCAAAACTAATTGTTCAAAACTTCGCTCATTTCTAATTATAATAAGGGATGAGCGAATTTTTAAAAAATTCAATTCGGCCGGTTCATCCATTTAAAAAAAAAAAATTGGTTCGATACCAATTTATTTGTGGCGTATCACATTAATACAATGGCTATTTCCTGGTTGCAGAGAGCCTTTATAGTGGTGTAGAACATTGTGCCTTGCAGTAACACGCATAGGGAGTCTGCTGTGGTAGTGAAACTATACTGTGAGTCAGTCTGACATGTAGATGACAGGCAATTATGGGGCCAAAACTGACAAAATAACTTAAGTGTGAACTCAGCCTTACAGGTCGATATTAGTGTCAAGAAGAAGCACACTTCTTTCACACCATCAGCAGCTGATTCCACATAGATGTCTACAGAACCTGTTCTATTAAATGCTTATGCAAGTAGAGCCCCCCGACAGAGTGGAGAGGGTGTCAGCAGTAAGCTTGTGTTGACGCCACAGATTTTTTCCCTTCCTCTGGTCCGTCAGAACAATAACCCCCAAAAAAGTATCCTGTTGTGGAGCATCCAACTTCACTGGGTCAGCATTTGGTCAGTAATCCATAAGTATTGCTAAAGCCAAAAAAAAACTGGAGTGGATCCAGTGTTTTGTGCCCACTTTTGCATTTGGCTACCAAATCATAAGCCAAGTCTGATGCAAAATAAGGACCATGTCATGCAGGTCTTACAGCTGTTATACAGACAGGATCCATTGTGCATCTCATTTTTCCTGCCTTCAGGCAGATCAGAAGAAGGGTCAAATAAATTATGTTGTCAGCCAGGCCGAAAGGCAAAATAGTGGCCCAGTCATGAAGTGGGGAGGGTGGGAACAGCATAAGAAGTCCACAGAGTGGCCCTATGACATAGCGGTGAGGAGGAAGCCGCATGAGGAGACCACAGAGTGGCACAATGACAGTGTGGAGGTGGCAGAAGCAGCATCAGAAGGCCACCAAATGGCACAATGACAAAGTGTGGAGGTGGCAGCAGCAGCAGCATGTTGTGCTTTTTCATAAGTGTATAAAACATTTACCTAAATATCATAATTATAGTAGATTTGATTAGACCTATAAGAGGCCATATTGCTATATGTATGTATTTTAAAGATGGCCGAGAGAGGGTCATGGGAGGGACAGTAATTTCTTTTCATGGATGTACCAGTCTTAAGAGAGGCCTTCTTGTCTCCTTAGGGATTTATGACAAGAGATAAGGGTGCTCTCCAGACGCAGCTGGTGCTAATTACCTCTACAGTTTGGTATTTATTAATGAAGCATACAATCTGTGATATCTATATACGCTTATAATCAACCTTAGTTTTGTATAAGAAAATCAATAAGACATATGTATAATTTTATAATTTTACGTATTATTAAGGAGGTTTATTTATCTGTTATCATATATACATTTATAAATAGGAACGCATATATTCCTATTATATGATTAGAACAGTTTAAGTATACACTTTGTTAATGAGCATCTGTTAAGATGTGGTATTTTAACTAACCATGAATCACCCATTGGTGTAGCTGAGGAGGCACAGATATCTCTATGAGAAAACAAGCTCATCATTTTATTATCTGTAACATAAATTTAACCACGTGAGAAACATACAAAGGGCGCCTAAAAGTTTGCGCTCAATTGGTAGAAGTGTCAGAATTAATCCCTCTAGCTTTGATTTAGGTTCCAGAGGTCATGTGTATAGAATGTGAAGTAAAGTCATACTTGGATATTTAACCCTTAATAGAATGATACTAACAGCTTAGGTAATAGTGTCACCATGGGTAAATGAGCAACATTACCCCACAGCAGAAATGCATTTTGGGTAATACAATGACATCACAGTCCTTATCACATGTGCACGCCTAGCCGACAATGATTGGAATACTCCAAGCTAGGAAGGTGTGCCTAATGATAAGTTTGTGATCATAAACCACACGCACATGAGGAAAGGGACCAATAACAAAAAACAAAAGAGAAAACACAGAAACAAAGAAAACCCAGGAGAAAGATCCTTACGTCCAGATCATACCTTAGAGCTGACTTCCCTTAGTCTCTGAACATCATCTGTATTCTCAGTAATGTATAACTTTATTTTGTGTAGTATTGATATAAATTAATTAGCATGATATTTAGTATCCTCCCTGCTGTTGGAGGATGTATAATTCTTAAAAGTGCTACATCAATATTGTCACTATTCAGTAACGATGCATATTACTGAATAAAAGACCTAAATATTGATTTCAGAGGTAACTCTCTGATTGGAATAATTTCATTCCATAGTCAATACCAGGCTTAATAATTTATATTGCTACCCCATTATCCGATATTTGCCATAGTTGGGTGCAGAGCAAGGGTTCATATATTTTATTAGCATTGTAGAGTTTTTATATCTAAAAATTGTGGTTGAGGCAGATTGTATTATATTCTTCTGTCTGAGAGGTACTGTGTATACACTGGTATTTGTGTGGTACTGTATATCACTGTATATCTTTGCAGATTATTAAGTTTCCCATTGATTAATCTTTGATTGTATTTTAAATTATTGTATATTAAATCATTAATTTTTTTGCATAGATGCTTGTACCTTGTTTTACTGATTGCACAATATAATTAACCCCTTCACGGCTGCAATCCGTATATATACACGTGATATTTGCACATGCCCCGTGCATCTACCATGTATATACACGTTCTGGCAGCTCTTTAATCCAAGTGCTGCAAAGCGCTTGGATTAAAGCTTCTTCCCCGGCCCTGCTGCTGTCACGGTCAGCATACAGTGCAGTAATGCCGGCAAGGGACCAATCAGAGTGGCCCCTTGCCGGCAATCGATCTGATTGGTTAGTCTGTGCAGACTAACCAATCGGATTGCGGCAGTGTTAAAATCAGGTAATGTGTCCTGAAGCCCCCGATCTGTGCCCCCTTCTTGAAGCCCCCGATCTGTGCCCCCTTATTGTCCTTGTACTTCTTCTTATCCTGCCCCCGATGTGGTCCGCCCCCTCCTGCCCCCATCTGTAATTTGTAAAATGCCCCCCCCCCCCTTTCCAGCGCTGCCCCCGATCGGTCACCCTTCTGTGTGTGATGACGGCGGCTCAGCAGCGGCTCTATGCTGACACTGCTGTAACCCCATAGATGCCGCAGTAGTGGCATCCATGGGGTTAATAGAGGGAGGGGGCTCCCTATCTCAATCATCAGGGCTGCTGCGATCTTCAAGTTCCAAGAGGGAACTGATAAAAAAAAATGTGAAAATAATAAAAGTAAAAATAAATAAATAAAAATGTAAAAAATATATTGCCTTCTCCCATAAAAACAAACAAAAAACAAAACAAAAAAACCACACATATTAGGTGTCACCGCATCCGTAACTACCATCTCTATAAATATATCACATCATCAACCCCGTCCAATAAACACCATAAAAAATAAAAACGGTGTAAAAAAATAAGCCATTTTTGTCACCTTACATCACAAAAAGTGCAACGCCAAGCGATCAAAAAGGTGTATAAACCCCAAAATAGTACCAATCATACCGTTACCTCATCCCGCAAAAAATGAGCCCAAAAAATAAAAAAGCTATGGCTCTCAGACTTTGGAGACACTAAAACATATTTTTTTGGGTTTCAGAAATGCTATTATTGTGTAAAACTTAGATAAATAAGAACAAGTATACATATTGGGTATTGCCTAACCCCTCAGATGAACGCTGTAAAAAAAAAAAAAAAAAAAAAATAACTGTTCCATAACAGACAATTTTTTGGCCACCTTGCCCCATAAAGTGTAGTAATGAATGATCAAAAAATCATATGTACCCAAAAATGGTACCAATAAAAACCGCAACTCATTCTGCAAAAAACAAGCCCCTGCACAAGATGATCAGTAGAAAAATAAAAAACATATGGCGTTCAGAAAACCAATCCAGCAAAATCTGCCTTCCAAAAACCATACGGTGTTCCTTTCCTTCTGCGCCCTGCCGTGCGCCCTTACATCAGTTTACGACCACATGCGGGGTGTTTCTGTAAACCGCAGAATCAGAGTAATAAATATTGAGTTTTGTTTGGCTGTTAACCCTTATTGTGTTAAAGAAAAAAAATGTAATAAAATAGAAAATCTGCTAAAAAAGTGAAATTTAGAAATTTCATCTCCATTTTCCTTTAATTCTTGTGGAACACCCAAAGGGTTAATAATGTTTGTAAAATTGGTTTTAAGTAACTTGAGGGGTGTAGTTTCTACAATGGGGTTATTTATGGGGGGTTTCCACTATGTAAGCCCCACAAAGTGACTTCAGACCTGAACTACTCCTTAAAAAGTGGGTTTTGGAAATGTTCTTAAAAATTTTAAGAATTGCTTCTAAACATCTAAGCCTTGTAACGTCCTAAAAAAATAAAATAACATTTCCAAAATGATGCCAACATAAAGTAGACATATGGGGAATGTTATGTAATAAATATTTTATGAGGTATCACTTTCTGTTTTAGAAGCAGAGAAATTGAAGTTTAGAAAATTGCAAATTTAAATTTGGGATTTTTTCATAAATAAAGGTGATATATATTGACTGTCATGAAATACAATGTGTCACGAGAAAACAATCTCAGAATGGCTTGGATAAGTAAAAGTGTTCCAAAGCTATTACCACATAAAGTGACGCATGTCAGATTTGTAAATTTTGACCTGGACACTGGGGCATAAATGACCTTTGGTCATGAAAGGGTTAAATAACCAATCAAACTCTTTTTGAGGTGTTATATATGTCCAACTCGAGGATCAATAATCATTTGAATTTTTTTCTTTGATCCTTTCTTTTATATAAAGCCTTTTTTATATCCCTAACAAGCATCAGAAGGAGGCCACAGGGTGACACAATGACAGAGTATGGAGGTGGCAGCAACATCAGGAGGCCATAGAGAGGCAAGGTGACATAATGTTGAGGTAGCAACAGCATCAGGAGACCGCAGAGTGGAAAGGTGACATAGTGTGGAGGTGGCAGAAGCATGAGGGGACCACAGAGTGACCTGGTGACAGAGTGGGGAGGTGGGTGGCAATACCAGTACCATCTGAAGATAGTAGGTGAAAGAAGGAGTCCTTGGCATCAGATGTGTGGCATCAGGTGGGTGGCAGCTAGAGATGGCCTTGCGGTTCGCCCGGCGGACGTTTCAATGCGAACTTTGCATGTTCCTGATTCGCCGAACATGCTAACATATGGAGAAATTTGTGCCCGCCATATTCTTTTACATTGTGAAGAACTTTGACCCATGACACATCCATCAGGTGGTACAGGACAGCCAATTGAGACATTTCAGCACATGAACATACCCCCTACCTTATAAATAAACCTGATCTGGCTGCCATTTTACATTCAGTGTTTTGTCAGTGTAGGGAGAGGTTGCTGTGTGGAGCAGGGACAGGCTGTTAGGGACACCAAACACTAGCTAATAGGGCCACAAAAGTCATTTTAAGCACTAGTATATACACAGAGGGGCGCAATATACTTATAATATACTTTTAGAATGAGTCAAAAACACATAGATCTATATAGTGATCACCTGGAAGTCAGGGGCCTAGGGGCTAGGGGCTTACTAGGGCCATTTTTATATAGGGTAAGGTTCCGGATGAGGTCACTCTTATCAGGGCGGGTGGTCTGTGGTTAAGCTATCAGGGCCAGAATAGCATCCCCCTGTGCAATATCAGGGACAGTTCTTTGCCCAACCTGTCCTTCAATACCACATCATCATCTAGCCCAGGGATGGATGTTTTTTCCCACCTGGATTCATCAATGTGCACTGGAATCCCCCGGATTGTGGTAGGACATATAGTTTCTGATTTGGTGCCGCCGAGCACTTGTTATTGCCTACCACATCTATGCTTTTTGATTAACTTTAATAATTTAATATATTTTAATTTTGGTGGATATCTTTTCCATTCACACGTCCGCAAAATGGGTCTGCATCTGTTCCGCAATTTTGCGGAACGGGTGCAGACCCATTCATTTTCAATGGGGCCGGAATGTGCTGTCCGCACTTCCGCATCTGTGCTTCCGTTTCCGCAAAAAAAATAATAGAACATGTCCTATTCTTGTCCGCAATTGCAGACAAGATTAGGCATTTTCCATTATAGTGCTGGCGTTGTGTGGTCCACAAATTGCGGAATACACATTGCCGGTGTCCGTGTTTTGCGGAACCACAAAACACTTATGGACCCTCATAGTAAAATTATTAAAGGTTATGTTTCATCTTTATGTATATTCTAATGGATTGCCTTCCCTGTACAGTATTATTATATACTTTCTATGTTAGAAAGTATATTATAGTGCATTTGTATTGTGCGGCAGTTGTGTGCGGTTCTGCTGCGATACTGCAGGTATATAGAGGGACAAGCGTTATCTTTATAGTGCATTTCAGTACTGTATAGTGCATTTGCGCATACGTGTACGCGAAAATTGAATTGCCGATATTTTGCATTGAATTTTTTTTTTTTATGGAGATCTCAAATTTGAATAATACATCTGGTATGTCACTGTCCATGTTGTGGGACTATTTGTGCACTTCTAGTAATTATTTCTTGGCTGCAAATATAAGCTCATGGTTTTTCAGGTTCGCCTGCCATTAAAATGAATGGGACCCGCTGCAAACTTTGTTCGCGAGCATTTGATCGTGATGGCGAACCGTCCCGGCAGATGTTCGTCCATCACTAGTGGAAGCATCAGAATAGTAGCTGAGGCAGGTAGCCAGAAGAAACCGGTCTCTTTTGTCGGTGTGTTGGTGTGGCACATGGATGATCCAGTCTGATGCATCAGGCATTGGTGGGTGAAAATCTTGGCTAATCCACACCTGATTCATCTTGACAAAGGTCCATCTCTCCACATTCGTGGACAGGCAAGTTTTTCTTGGGGTACCTATGGCCCCCACCACACTAAACACCTACTCTGATGCCACACTACTGGCCAAGCAGGACAGATTTTCCAGGGCAAACTCTGCCAGTTGAGGCCACAAATCCAGTTTGGCTGCCCAGTAATCCAAAGGATCTCCAATGTGGGGTGGCAGGGTGCTGTCCAAGTATGCCATCACCTGCTGGTTGAGGTCCTGCTTCAGGTCTAGCTGCTGCTGCTGGTGAGTAGTTTCTTCACTAGGCGGGTGAAGAAAGCTGCTCATCAGCGACTCTAGACTCAAGTTGCTGCTGATAGAGCTGGAACTGCTCCTACCCCCCTACTCTGCCACAGCAGCCATGGCAGAGGAATGTGAGCACAGGGGGCTCCCCCAGTCAGACCTGCAAGAGGAGGGCTGATGGCGCAGATAAGCAGCGGCCAACTGGCTACATAGGATGTCTCTATAGTAGTCCATTTTGTCCTTCCTCTCAGCGAGTGTAAAACAGGCCCCCAGTTTGGACCAGTAGCGAGGGTCCAACAAGGTGGAGAGCCAGAAGTCATCCCTCTGCCGACTGGTGACAATTCGGCTGTCATTACGCAAGTAAGTAAGCATGCATCGGAACATTTTTCCAATTGACTCGGAGGCACACCCTGCCTCCATCTCCACTGCATATTGCCACGGTGTGTCTGGGTCCTCTGTCTCATCTTCATCGTCGCCCTGTAGCTCCTCTGGCTGCTCCTGCTCCTCCTATCCTGTCACTTGTGTAGAAAAAAACACTCATTTCGCTACACATTGTTTGTGCTCCAATGTCCTTCTCCTCCAGTTTAGCCTTCACAGGGCTCATGTGGCCATGAGATCTAGGCGCTACGTCTCCAGTCCCCTGACCAGCCAGATTTACCAGCATCTGTTCCAGGACATGAAGCAGTGGAATGACATTGTTCATCCCATAGTCCTGGTGACTGACAAATAACGTGGCCTCCTCAAAGGGCCTGAGCAAACGGCAGGTGTCACGCATGAGCTGGAGGGTGGAATTTCAACAGGTGGAAATGTCACTTATCAGCCTATGTTGTGGGATGCCGTTCTGCCGCTGCAGCTCAGGGAGGATGTGCTTTGCATTGTACGAGTGGCTGAAGTGCATGCAAAGTTTCCTGGCCATTTTTAGGATGTTTTGCAGATTGCTGGAAGACTTCAGGAACCGCTTGATAAGCAGGGCGCATGGCTCAACCCTCCTTGATGCAGCAACGACACCATGTTCTTCCTGTTGTCGGTCACCTTTATTCGGATTTTCAGTTGTCCCGGAAAAAGCCAGGATTCGATTTCTTGTTGCATCACACGGACCAGTTTCTCCCCTGTGTGGCTCATTTCGCCAGGAAAACGAGGTGCAGATCAGTGTGACATCACTGTAGCCTGCACATGTGGGCACTGTGAATTGTCCCTGCAGTGGAGGCTGAGGACACGGTGGAGGATGAGGAGGAAGAGGAGGACATTGTTGTAGGACCAATGGTGTGAGAACGTGAAGGCGGAAGCGGTGTCACCTAGCCAAGTTGCTGATGTGGCTATGCAGGAAGCACATTCTCCCAGTGGGCCATAAAGGACATGTATTGTCCCTGACCGTAGTTACAGCTCCACACGTCAGTGCTGCCGTACAGTTTGGCAGACACGACATGTCCAAGGATTGGCCCATCTCCTGTTCTAAACGTGGGTGCAGGGCTGGTACTGCCTTTTTGGCAAAGAAATGAAGGCTTTAGACTATCCACCTCGGCTCAGCACAAGCCATCAGTTCTCCGAAAGGTGCAGAGTCCACCACTTGGAAAGGGAGGGACTGCAGCACATTCAGCTTCTGCGCCGTTGGATGACTGCACGCATACTGTTGTCTCTCAGCAATCACTTCAGTGATCAATTGCTGATGGAATGACTGACAAGGAATAGGAAAGCAAGGAGCAGAAGCATCAGGACCAGCAGATGATGGGAAGGACAGATAGCTCCCTTCAGCTGAAGTGGTGGAGCCTTGACTGCATATGTTGCCAACATTGGCACCCTGGCCACGCTTCATCCTCTGCCCACAGATTCTACATATGGCCACGTTCACTTCCTGCCTAAGTACCCTTAGTGAAACACTTTAACCTGAAATAGTGTTAAAAAAAAACTTAAAAATCATACTTACCTCCTCCATTTGCTCGCGACGGGCCGCCAGCCATTCTCTTGATTGAAAATTTTGGCCAAAATCCAGTGCACAGTGACGTAAGACGTCACCACACTGGCCAATGTGATAACATAATCTCGTCATTTTGCGCCAGATCTTTGTCACGACCGCTATCCCAGCAGCAGTCGTGTCGCACCAGACGGAGGGGAAGAGGGACCCTTATCTACGGATGAGAAATAGAACGGCCACCCCTGACTAACCCTAAGCTGGCACCTGTCTGCCCTGATACCCTAGACGGGGTGTGAACCCGTGCGGCGAGCAGGATGCCTAAACCCTCAGTCACCCTAACAAGACTAGACTGGGGAAAGGCAGATGGGAGCCCTAGTCACCATCACTCATGTCTAGGAGAACAACAGGGGAAGACAGCAACAAACAAACAATCTACAGCAGAGATAGACTTATCCAGTCACGAGCAGAGAAGGTGATCCCAATAACGACAGATCACGCCAGACAAGAGGACCACAGCAATACTGTCAAACGATCTCCTTCAAAGGTCAGAATAGCACTGGAAGTAAGGACTATATCTGGCAATGACTGCAAGTGAAACTGAATCTAATATAGTAGCTGGGATTGGCAGACAGGACTCACCTGAGAAGGATGCCTACAAACTCTCAGTCAGGACAAAAAGGTTCACAAGGCAAAACCCGGATGACATACCCTGAACCACGGAGCAAACTCACAAGCTATCGTGAGTAGCAAGTCGCTGCGACCTTCTCCTCCCAGACCTGTCTGGATCAGTCACAGTCGTGACATGTACTCCTTAAGTGCCGCGTTCATACAAGAAGCATCTGAGTGTAAAAACAGAGCAAAATTAACATAAAAAATTTAATTTAATCAAACTTACCGCCTCTATTTGCTCACGACGGGCAGGCCGCCATCTTGCTTGAAGATTGTCACGACTGTGACTGATCCAGACAGGTCTGGGAGGAGAAGGTCGCAGCGACTGGCTACTCACGATAGCTTGTGAGTTTGCTCCGTGGTTCAGGGTATGTCATCCGGGTTTTGCCTTGTGAACCTTTTTGTCCTGACTGGGAGTTTGTAGGCATCCTTCTCAGGTGAGTCCTGTCTGCCACTCCCAGCTACTATATTAGTTTCAGTTTCACTTGCAGTCATTGCCAGATATAGTCTTTACTTCCAGTGCTATTCTGACCTTTGGAGGAGATCGTTTGACGGTATTGCTGTGGAGCTCTGGTCGGGCGTGGACTGTCGTTGTTGGGATCACCTTCTCTGCTCGTGACTGGATAAGTCTATGTTATAGATTGTTTGTTTGTTTGTTGCTGTCTTCCCCTGTTGTTCTCCTAGACGTGAGTGATGGTGACTAGTGCTCCCATCTGCCTTTCCCCAGTCTAGTCTTGTTAGGGTGACTGAGGGTTTAGGCATCCTGCTCGCCGCACGGGTTCACACCCCGTCTAGGGTATCAGGACAGACAGGTGCCAGCTTAGGGTTAGTCAGGGGTGACCATTCTATTTCCCATCCGTAGATAAGGGTCCCCCTTCCCCTCCGTCTGGTGCGACACGACTGCTGCTGGGATAGCGGTCGTGACAGTACAATGACGGGAGGGCAGCGCTATCGCAGCTCTCTGTCATTGCACCCGCTACGTACAAAAAAATGCACTTTGTGGTAAAGTATTTCGTCACGAAGCAAATTATTTTTTTATTTATTCGGAGAATCAGCCATCTCTAATCTTCACAGCTCACTCTGTGCTCTCCAGCAGGCATTATGCTGTCACACATCGCCCTACCAGGCTATGTTGGAGGAGTCCACAGGTTAATTCCCAGCCTGCAGCACTCCTCCTACACAGCCCAGCAGTGTGATGTCTAACCTAATCTTCCTGGAGAGGGACGGTAAATGAACTGAATGGTGAAGCAGGTAGCAGACAGCTCCCTGCTTCACCTTTACAGGGAACTGTCTCTGTATCCTATGGCTGCGGAGACAGCTGAGAGTGGGATATATCTCAGCCGTTCTGCGGGACAGCCAATGGATTTGAGACAGTTGGTAGGTATGGTTTTGGTCCATTTAGGACTTTTGGCAAGCTGAAACCGGAAAGACAAGAGGAAAATACATACAGAACACAACAAGCTGCTGCAGGCGTCCTTTTAGTACCTCATTATATGAAGTGCTGGTAATGTCTACTTATGCTCTATAATCAACACACATCAACAGGTGAAAAAAATCACAGTGCATGCATCCAACCAATCAAAGAAGAGTCAAGTTTAATTACATTTCAGTTTTTTCACTTAAAACAAAAAGAAAAATGTCATCAATGTTTTTTTTCTGCCATTTGTGGGATCTTTATGGGAGAATCTGAGGTATGAAGGGAGTGTCTGATTCTGATTGTAATTGTTGGTCTAGGCAGTTTGTTAAGTCAGCTCTGATTCATATTTGCAATCAGCTCTACAGTTAGCTGTCCTACAGGCCTTATAATGGATAATTGCAATAGATGCAAATTATATCAGTATTCATTTCTCAAAGAATCTAGACAGAGTTCAGATAATATCCACTAGCTCCACTTAATATCAAACTAAGTTATTATTTGTTATGAAACACAGTGACACAATTTTGACTAGGAACCTAGTAATGAAAAGGCTTTGCTTGGACATGTTAGAAATGATTAGATCTTCAGTGTAACAACAGCTATTGCAACATACCGGCAATGCATTAACAGTAGATTATAATGGTATGGTGAAGTTAAAATGATACAAAAGGAACCTTTAAACTTCTAATGCTGTGATTGCAACACTTAACTTCCTCCTCCACTACCCCTCCTTGTCCCTCACCATTACACGGTCAGTCCATCTTGCACATGTTTTATGCTATAACACAATACTGAAACTCTATACAACATCAATATGCCATATAAGCAGCATCCTCATTAAATTAATTTATAATCCCCACCATATTATGGAACATGTATCACCATATGCAGGAAAGCATATCAATCTGGTAGAGTTACAATTTTGGTGTTACACCACTATATATTTACCTGATTAGTTGATAACTCTGTACTAGGAGAAAAGGGCATGACACAGGTGTCTCTTGAGTAAGATACTTGTGCAAGTATTGTAAATACTAGATAATAACAGAGCACACTAGCTCAGGTGTTCACCATGTTGAGTTGAGCAGAGGCACAACTCTCAACAAGCCAATAAAGTGTTAGTATCTGTAAAGAATAATTCAAGGCAACTGGACGTACTGTAGATTTCTTGAAAACGTTTCACTCGTTCTTCCAACGAGCTTTCTCAATTCTGAGTGATTGTACAAAAATTCTGGGAATAAATATGTAACTGAATCCACATGTGGTAATTATACCCAGCATTGGGTCAAAGGTGTTGATTCCATTATCCTAATTGGAGTCAGTAGGTGATAAAGACTTCCCAGAAAAAGGTGTCAAGACAGCATTGTATGTGGCAGACAATAGATGTCTAACCCCCCCACCTTTATTCAAGCTTGGCTTCTCCATTTTTACATAGATGGCCTCCTTCACGCCTCGTTTGTACCAATCGGCCTCCTTATCCAAAACACGTACTTGACTGTGATGTTTATTAAAAATCCTTTTGAGTTTCTCAGACACCCCAGCTACATATGGGATAACCATATTCTTGCGTCTGTCATGCTTCTCGCCCTCACT
This sequence comes from Bufo gargarizans, assembly GCF_014858855.1. Lineage (NCBI taxonomy): Eukaryota > Metazoa > Chordata > Amphibia > Anura > Bufonidae > Bufo > Bufo gargarizans. The sequence continues at coordinate 377,677,458 of NC_058081.1, read as the reverse complement.
GGTAGTCTTGGTGGTCTTTCTTCTCCTTCCTTCTGTTTTGACAAAGGCCCAAACTGGATACCCACAAGTTTTAAGTGCCCCTCTGAGGTGTTTGAGTTCCTTCGCCTTGGCCTCTGTGCTGGTGGGGATTTTTTCTGCCCTGCGGTGTAGAGTCGTGATGACTCCCAGTTTGTGGTCTAGAGGATGGTGGGAATCAAATAGCAGGTACTGGTCTGTGTGTGTTGGTTTTCGGTTTCGGTGAAAGCCTGTAACTCTTGTTTATGAATTTTAACCCAAGTGTCATCCACATATCTGAACAAATGACTCTGTGTAATTCCCTTGAAAGTGGTCAGGGCTTTTAATGATTTATTCTTTACAGATATATACCATGATCTGGATAAATGAGAACCCCCACAGACAATAATGTGTTAGGTGTGCTGCAAGTCAGGGAAGAAGACCTGGATGTCCAAGTCCAGTGAGGCAACAGTAAGAAGAGCCAATAATTACCACGTTGTGCTGTTACTATAAGACACATCAGGTATGGTCTGGGCAACAAAAATCAAGTTATTCTTAAGTCCATTGGGATTGGAAAGAAAAAATATACTAGGGATCTATCCTTCACTTCTTTACTTCCTCCTCCTCCACACACAACGCAGGAGCTTCACCCTTCAAGTTACATGGATTCCTCTAACTAGTTGACACCTGTGTCAGGAATTGTTTTAGGCTACTTTCACACTAGCGCTTGATCGGATCCGTTCTGAACGGATCTGATCATATTAATGCAGACGGAGGCTCCGTTCAGTACGGATCCGTCTGCATTAATAACTTAGAAAAATTTCTAAGTGCGCAAGATGCCTGAGCGGATCCGTTCAGACCTTCAATGTAAAGTCAATGGGGGACGGATCCGCTTGAAGATTGAGCCATATGGTGTCATCTTCAAGCGGATCCGTTCCCATTGACTTACATTGTAAGTCTGAACGGATCCGCTCGCCTCTGCACGGCCAGGCGGACAGCTGAACGCTGCAAGCAGCGTTCAGCTGTCCGCCTGGCCGTGCGGAGGCGAGCGGAGCGGAGGCTGAACGCCGCCAGACTGATGCAGTCTGAGCGGATCCGCTCCATTCAGACTGCATCAGGGCTGGACGGAGGCGTTCGGGTCTGCTCGTGAGCTCCCTCAAACGGAGCTCACGAGCGGACCGACGAACGCTAGTGTGAAAGTAGCCTTATTTGAGTTTCATCCTGATTTTCCCTCGGTAATGTTCTCATTTCCTCTTTTCCCTTAATTCCTTGGAACCTGTATCATCATATGCAGGACAACACATTAATTTGGTGTAGTGACAATAATGGTGTTGTTTCCGTTACTAAATACCTGACTAACTGGCACCTGAGCTCTGCAAACCACATAAAGTACAATAAGGCCACAGTCACAAAAAAATATTCAAGTGCTAATACTACGCTTATTTATAAAGTAAGATGCTTGCCAAATGCATTTTGTACAAAACCATTTGGGCCCACCTGCCAAACATCAAGGCGATAGCGTAGCATTAGCACTTGAATATTTTTTGTGACTATAGCATTATTGTACTTTATCTGGTTTGCAGAGTGCTGTTGCATTGTCTTTTTTTCTCTATGTTTCTAGCCATGGCAGCGTGCACCTGCACATTGGGATGTGCTGACTAACCCCCTTTTTCTGCAGATTAACTGGCACCTGAGCCAGGATTTGCTTTATTTGAAACTCCATCTGATCTAATGTCCTTCATTTATTTGCTCCAATTAGTGTTGGGCACGTATATTAATCGAGAATATTGGCACGTCGAGAATTTGCTAATATTTAGAATATAGTAATACATATTAGTAATTTCGAATATTCTAGATTTTTTTTTTTCATCAGTAACCTCCCTTCTTGCTTGTGGGACAATGAGAAGGTTGCAATATCTATGTCTGAGCTTAGCAACATCCCTAGCAACCAATAGGAAAGTTGCCTACCCCTTACTATATAAGAACCTCCCCAGCAGCTCTTGTATGCAGTATTTTGCAGATTTGAGACAGCTGAGCTCTCTGCTTTCCTGTGTCATTACATTAGATAGTTAGTTATTTAGCTTATACTGTATATATAATACTTACAGATATTTAGTGGGAGATAGTCAGTGTAGGTTAGATAGTGATATTGTGTAGCTGATATCACGATATCAGGTTCTGCTGTCCATACATACATGCTACATACATACTGCTGTATTTATGTACAGTGGATATAAAAAGTCTACACACCCCTGTTAAAATGTCAGGTTTCTATGCTATAAAAAATGATACAAAGATAAATCATTTCAGAACTTTCTCCACCTTTAATGTGACCTATAAACTCTACAACTCAATTGAAAAACAAACCTGAAATCTTTTAGGTGGAGGGAAGGAAAAAAATAAAAATAACGTGGTTGCATAAGTGGGGATGTAGCTGTGTTCAGAATTAAGCAATCATATTCAAAATCATGTTAAATAGGAGTCAGCATATACCTGCCATCATTTAAAGTGCCTCTGATTAACCCCAAATAAAGTTCAGCTACTCTAGTGGGTCTTTCCTGAAATTTTCTTAGTCGCATCCCACAGCAAAAGCCATGGTCCACAGAGAGCTTCCAAAGCATCAGAGGGCTCTCATTCTTATAAGAATTTCCAAGGCATTAGATATACCATGGAACACAGTGAAGACAGTCATCATTAAGTGGAGAAACTATGGCACAACAGTGACATTACCAAGAACTGGACGTCCCTCCAAAATTGATGAAAAGATGAGAACAAAACTGGTCTGGGAGGCTACCAAGAGGCCTACAGCAACATTAAAGGAGCTGCAGGGATATCTGGCAAGTACTGGCTGTGTGGTACATGTGGCAACAATCTCCCGTATTCTTCATATGTCTGGGCTATGGGGTAGAGTGGCAAGACAAAAGCCTTTCTTACGAAGAAAAACATCGAAGCCAGGCTACATTTTCCAAAAAACACATCTGAAGTCTCCCAAAAGCATGTGAGAAAAGGTGTTATGGTCTGATGAAACCAAGGTTGAACTTTTTGGCCATAATTCCAAAAGATATGTTTGGCCCAAAAACAACACTGCACATCACCAAACACCATACCCACAGTGAAGCAAGATGGTGGCAGCATCATGCTTCGAGGCGGTTTTTCTTTAGCTGGAACTGGGGCCTTAGTTAAGCTAGAGGAAATTATTAACAGTTCCAAATACCAGTCAATATTGGCACAAAACCTTCAGGCTGAACACGAAGGAGAACTTCATCTTTCAGCATGACAACGACCCAAAGCATACATCCAAATCAACAATGGAATGGCTTCACCAGAAGAAGATTAAAGTTTTAGAATGGCCCAGCCAGAGCTCAGACCTGAATCAGATTGAAAATCTGTGGGGTGATCTGAAGAGGGCTGCGCACAGGAGATGCCCTCGCAATCTGGCAGATTTGGAGTGTTTTTGCCAAGAAGAGTGGGCAAATTTTGCAAAGTCAAAATGTGCCATGCTGATAGACTTATACCCCAAAAGACTGAGTGCTGTAATAAAATCAAAAGGTGCTTCAACAAAGTATTAGTTTAAGGCTGTGCACACTTATGCAACTATATTATTTTTTTTTTTTTTTTTTTTATTTCCTCTACCTAAAAGATTTCAGTTTGTTTTTCAATTGAGTTGTACAGTTTATAGGTCACATTAAAGGTGGAAAAAGTTCTGAAATGATTTATTGTCTCATTTTTTTACATCACAGAAACCTGACATTTTAACTGGGGTGTGTAGACTTTTTATATCCACTGTGTGTGTGAATATATATATATATATATATATATATAAAATTTTGTGTATATATATATATATATATATATATATATATATAAAGGAAGAAAGGCAGTCCTCTAGCTATTCTATTTGTAAATCTATATCTTATGCAGAATACAGCAATTTGCTTAATGTGTGTTAACAGTATTACATTTTTCTGTTCAATCATCCCAATTATTTTTACCTGCAAAAGTAGACATAGCATTTGTAGCTTAGCAACAGTCCATTATTTTGCCGACCAGTATAATATACATTGGTCGTCCATGAGTCAGATGATCTAGACAACCAGGCAATTCCTCACAAGCTCTTGAGTAGATATTCTAAAATGAATGTAAAAGATGAAACTCACAATGCCACATATACAGGTGATAGTAATTATAACAAGTAAAGTCTTTTTTTGTAAGGCACAAGATGTCATATATGTACTATTTCACATATGTATTGCCTATCATTTTGCTTTATTTACTTTTGTTTTCTGTATTTTTATACTGTGACAGTGTGCCTCATGATTGTGTATTGGAGCAGCATGGGCTATTGTATATTAATAGTCAGCCCATGATACAGATGATTTTTTTTATTACTGTAAGACCATTTTCAACTATTTAAATGCATTTTAACTTTGTAGCATAAGAGTCCATCTGTAACGTACAGACCGAGCAGGAAGCGTCTGAATTAATATCACTTGAGCAGCTGGATAACTTGATATGATACTTAAATCATTTACACTGCACAGATGGATGCTGTAACTCTGCTGTCAAATCTGTGACAAGAATATATTTTGACTGGATCAGTCACATAATTGTCATCAGCGGCAGAAAGGTTCATACTGTACTTGTTCAGTGGAAAGAGCAAAGTCCCTTTCTGACTTGTCTTATTAATAGCAGCGGAAAGTGTATTAAAGGGGTTGTCCAGGTTCAGAGCTGAACCCAGACATACCCATATTTTCACCCAGGCAGCCCCCTGTTATAAGCATTGTAGCTTTTCATGGGCTGATGCTCTCCTTTGCCCTGCGCTGCAGGGCAAAGGCATTTTCTGGAGTTCTGGTGACATACTGGGCTCTCCATAAGGACTGCTAGGTGGAGGCTTTTGCCCAGCAGTGTTCTCGGTGAAGTCACCGGCACTAATTGGCGGGCTTTAGCGCTGCCCTAGCCTGTAAAATGGCTAGGACAGCGCTAGAACCCGACCATCAGAGCCGGTGACGTCACACCGCTAGGTGGAATCCTCTGTCTAAGGCCTCATGCACACGACCGTTCCGTTTTTTGCGGTCCGCAAACCGCGGATCGAAAAGCAACGGAAGCCACCCGTGTTGCCTTTCGCAATTTACGGAACGGGCGCCGGCAATATAAATGCCTATTCTTGTCCGCAAAGCACGGACAAGAATAGGACATGTTATTTTTTTTAACCGGGCCGTGGAACTGAGCCACGGATGTGGACAGCACACGGAGTGCTGTCCACATCTTTTGCGGCCCCATTGAAGTGAAAGGGTCCGCATCCGAGCCGCCAAAACTGCGGCTCAAATGCGGACCCAAACAACCGTCGTGTGCATGAGGCCTAACAGTGTAAAAACAAAAAAGACCTTACCATTTGAGATCCAGCACAGGGCAAGGGAGAGCATTGGAGCATGAACGGAGAGCATGCTCGTGTCAGAGGGGCTGAGTGGGGGAAGAAGGAGATATGTCCGGGTTCAGCTCTGAACCCGAATAACCCTTTAAATATGAAGTACTTATTTTTTTATTACTAGTACTAGTACTTGCTTTATGCTACCGGCTATCACTTTGCAATAACGCAATCTTTTGAAGGTCCAGATTTCTGTGACAAGAATATTGTCCATCATTGTTAGTTGACACTTTCTTTAGGTACTAGTGTAATACAATCCAACCAAACTTTAAATGGCCACAGAGAGACACATTTGCAAGCAGATAGTCTGAATTTAATTTAGCACTAAAAATATAAGAAATAACAGATTTTCATCTGCAGACCAGCCTTCCCATTGAGGAGTCGGTAGAGAAGCCACTGTAGTGTCAGATGCAAATTTATGCTGACTGGATGTTCAGCATTGATGCCTACTTCATCCACTGTGCTCCCATACTGGCTCTTCAACTGAAGTAAATAAATACTAAAAGAAGTGTTCCCATCTCTAACCTTTTATGACATATCCATTATGCATGAGGCCGGAGTAGGAACAGATCATAAACAGAAAAAAACATATGAAGTAAACTGCATAAAAAACAAGTACATTGGGAACACAGTCTTAAGCCTCATGCAAATGGCCGTGCCGTTTTTTGCGGTCCACGAACTGCGGATCCGCAAAAAAACGGAAGCTGCCCGTGTGCCTTCTGCAATTTGCGGAACGGGCAGCCCATTGTAGAAATGCCTATTCTTGTCCACAAAACAGACAAGAATAGGACATGCTATATTTTTTGGCGGGGCTACGGAACGGTGCAACAGATGCGGACAGCACATGGAGTGCTGTCCGCATTTTTGCGGCCCCATTAAAGTGAATGGGTCTACACCCGAGCCGCAAAAAATGCGGCTCAGATGCGGACCACAAAAACGGTTGTGTGCATGAGGCCTTAGGCTGGTTTCACACGGGCGTTGCGGGAAAAGGTGCGGGTGCGTTGCGGGAACTTCTGTGCAAATGCAAAACATTGTAATGCGTTTTGCACCCGCGTGAGAAATATCGGCATGTTTGATACCCAAACCCGAACTTCTTCACAGAAGTTCGGGTTTGGGATCGGGGTTGTGTAGATTGTATTATTTTCCCTTATAACATGGTTATAAGGGAAAATAATAGCATTCTTAATACAGAATGCATAAAACAATATCGCTGGAGGGGTTAAAAAAAATCGAAAATAATTTAACTCACCTTAATCCACTTGATTGTGCAGCCGGCATCTCTTCTGTCTTCTTCTTTGCTGTGTACATGAAAAGGACCTGTGGTGACGTCACTCCAGTCATCGAATGGTCCATCACATGATCTTTTACCATGGTGATGGATCATGTTATAAGGGAAAATAATAATGATCGGTCTCCATCCCGATCGTCTCCTAGCAACTGTGTGTGAAAATCGCACCGCATCCGCACTTGCTTGCGGATGCTTGCGATTTTCACGCAGCCCCATTCATTTCTATGGGGCCTGCGTTGCGTGATGAACTCACAATATAGAGCATGCTGCGATTTTCACGCAACACATAAGTGATGCGTGAAAATCACCGCTCATGTGCACAGCCCCATAGAAATGAATGGGTCTGGATTCAGTGCGGGTGCAATGCGTTCACCTTACACATCGCACTCGCCCATGTGAAAGAGGCCTTAATGTTACATTTCCTTGTTGAATATGGGTGGAGGATAGTGCAGGGATAATTGCTCCTTTACATTTCTTCAATCCATCCTAAAGGAGGTTTAAAGCTGTGTCCACTTGGTACTTAAAGCATGGACAGTACTGTGAATGAAGAAATATTGACTGGATTAGAAGAAGGCAGAAAATCTCACATCCCTCTGAATGGTCATGAATATTCAAATATATTTGTTTAGCTGGATCATTTCTCTAACAGAAGGTACTTAGTGTACTAAATGTGCTTCTATTTATAATGAGCTGGCACCAAACTGCTCGCCAGAAATAATACTTTTATCAACAGTTCGAAGGTGCAGTTCACATTTGAAGATCCAATATGGAAGCAATACAATAACTGTATTTATATCTATTACATCTTGGGTTTGTTACTGTGATTTAGCAATTGAAATGATAGTACAGTATGTACAATCCTTCAGCAAAAGCTCAATACATTACTTTCATCTACTTTATTGAACAAATTCCTGACAGAATGCTGCTTAAGGGTTCCTTTACACAGTTGGGTTCTTTGGTTGTTTTTATTTGGTAGCCAAAAAAAATAATAATCAATGGGCCTGGTTATTGATTCCCATTAGCCTGGTCCCAGAGACAGAGTCCTGAAATTATCTGCTATTTATGGCATATCCTAATAATATGCTCTAAAAAGTCCCAAATGAGACAACTCTATTTAAAGTATAATTTCTGGATGCATAAAAAAAAGTGAAAATAAACTGCAAAAAAAGTTCACATTACCATTTAGCTTTCTGTTCTAATCCATCAGAAAAACTGAATTACAGAACTGCATGAAGGACTTTCTCCCATCAAAAATAATTGATCTCTGACATAAGTGACACAAACTGATGCAAAGTGATCATAATTGATGCTCAAAAAAAGAAGTATCAGTTATTTTTAGTGCAAACTGATACTCTGAGCATACACTGACATAGTAACATAGTATATAAGGCCGAAAAAAGACATTTGTCCATCCAGTTCGGCCTGTTATCCTGCAAGTTGATCCAGAGGAAGGCAAAATAACCTTGTGCGGTAGAAGCCAATTTTCTCCACTTAAGGGGAAAAAAAATGCCTTCCCGACTCCAATCAGGCAATCAGAATAACTCCCTGGATCAACGACCCCTCTCTAGTAGCTATAGCCTGTAATATTATTACGCTCCAGAAATACATCCAGGCCCCTCTTGAATTCCTTTATTGTACTCACCATCACCACCTCCTCAGGCAGAGAGTTCCATAGTCTCACTGCTCTTACCGTAAAGAATCCTGTTCTATGTTTGTGTACAAACCTTCTTTCCTCCAGACGCAGAGGATGTCCCCTCGTCACAGTCACCGTCATGTGACCAGTGCAGCAAGAGGCAGCTCAGAAGTGGAGACCTGTGATGCCATGGAATGAATTTAAGTGTCAGCGAAATGCTGGGAGATGTTGTTCTCCCCATTACACCTTCTCCCTGCTTAATGGGAGGGAAATATGTTATTTAACTGGGACTGTATGTTAGAGGGGCTGAAGGGAGGGGAGGGGTGTCAGTTATATAGGACTGTATGTTATAGAAGACTATGAGAAAGATATGTTTTTTACATGGGACTGTATGTTATAGAAGATTGGAGGGAGATGACTGGTGTTATTTACATGGGACTGGATATTTTAGAAGACTGGCAGGTAAGGAGTGATGTTATTTATATGGGACTATGTGTTGGCGGGGGTGAAGGAGGGCATTTAAGTTATTTACATGGGACTGTATGTTATAGAGAACTGTAAGGAAGAAAAGTTATTTACATGGGACTGGAGGGAGAGAACTGGTGTTATTTACATGGGACTGCATGGTATAGAATACTGAAGGGAGAGGAGTGATTATTTACATGTGACTGCATGGTATAGAAAACTGTAAGGAAGATAGGTTATTTACATGGGACTGTATCATATAGAAGACTGGTGGGAGACAACTAGTGTTATTTACATGGGACTGTGTGGTATGGGGGCACTACAGAGATGATTATAATTCCAGGGGTATGGCAGGAGGTATTATAATTACAGGGGGCACTGCAGTGAACATTATAAATACTGTGGGCAGTTGTGGAGGGCATTACTACTACTGAGGGCTCAATAGAAGTGACTTATAGATTATAAGAGGTGTCCTATAGGGAGGTCTTATTAGAGCTGAGGGCACTGTAGGGAGCCTTATTACCACTGGGGATACTATTTGGGGGTGGCTTCCGCCTGGCAGTGAGCCCGGTTATGTCACTGGCACTAATGGACATGCTTTAGCGCTGCCTTAGCCTGTAAAATGGTTAGGGCAGCGCTAAAGCCAGCCATCATTGCCGTCTGTGTTGGGTCCATGTTCATATATGCCTGCATTATTGAGAAAAAAAATATTATTTGCATATATGCTAATAATCCTCTAGGAGCAACGGGGGCATTACCATTACACCTAGAGGCCGGGGGCATTACCATTACGCCTAGAGGCTTTGCTGTCTCTGCAACTGCCACTCCCTGTCATCCCACCGGGCCATGTTAAAGTGCAGAGGGCGTGGCAGTTACAGAGAGAGCAGAGGCTATAGGTATATTGGTAATGCCCCCGTTTGTATATAATAAACCATCACTTTTCTCAGCAATGCAGGCACATAAGAACATGGGACCAACACAGATGCCTTCAGTTGCCAAGCGCACACGTAACAAGGTCAGTAATTTAATTGTCCAAGTGTATGAGTGAGTCCTGATGGATAGCTGAGAGCTATGGACTTCATTGGGGGGAGAAAGCTGGCACTAAATTGCCTAGGGCAGCATCAAATCTAGATATGGACCTGGCTCCACAGCAGTAGCAGAATGTAGTGTCACACTGCTGGTCTGTGTATGAGGAGGAGTGTGCAGCCGGGAATCTGCCGTGCTCCTACACAGACCAGCAGAGCAATGTGTGACACTGCATCCTGCTACTGCTGTGGAGCGCCAGCGGCTGAACTGTGATCATGAGGAACTAGGTGAGTATATTTTTTTTACTTCCAGTGAAGGTGGCACATATCTCACCATTACTACTGTGAGGAAGCACATATCTGACCATTACTACTGTGAGGGGGCACATACCGTATCTGTACATAACTACTATGTACTGGCACAAAGGGGGAATAATTACTATGGGGGCATTAAGGGTACTGGGTGTGTATAGTTATGCTTTGGGCAGAGTTAGAGGCGTGACCTAGTATGAAAAGAATATATATATATATATTGCAAGCATTCACAAGATGTATTTTATTTGCACATATATGTGTATATTTGTATGTGTGGTTTGGGAAGGGGGGCCAGGTACATCCTTTGCACAGGGGCCCTTTGCTGGCTGTGTCTGCCACTGGCTGTGGACAACTGCAACCAGGGGATCTGTGTGGTCATTTACCAGGAGCACTGTGTTCTGAGCACTGAGGTAAAAGACATTATTAGTATTGTTGTGTCTGAAAATGGCCAAACTATTTAAAATACAAAACCATTTTTCCTGTAATGTGAATGGTGTAACTGGGGGTAAATGTCTGATTCACAGTTTAGGTACCTTCCCTTCTATAAAAACAATAAATGTAATCAAAAAGTAAAAAGAAAACACTTCAAAATGGTATCAAGAAAAACTAACAAAAGACCACAAAAAGTCCTCACACGGGTCCATAGATGTAAATATATAAAAGTAATAGAGATCAAAATATGGGGGGCAATGGCTAATTAGCAGTTCATGTACCTTCAGTTTCAAAAAACTTGAATAAAATGAACAAAAAGGCAAAAAAACACCCCAAAATGATTTAAAAAAGATCGACCCACAAAAAAGAGCCCTCACACAGCTCTGTAGATCTAAATATAAAAAGTTAAATAGGCTTCAGAATATGGTGATTTTTTTTTAACTAGAGGCGATTTATCAAAACTGGTGCAAAGGAAAACTGTCTAATTGCTCAATAAGATTTCATTTTTTCAGTGCTTCGTTAGAAAATGAAAGGATCCATATCATTGATTGCTATGGCAACTAAGCCAGTTTGCCTTTGCACTAGTTTTGATCAATCTCCCTCAAGTTAAAATGAAACCCATTTTTCTAAACCAATTCCATCCCATTTTAGATATTTCCAGCTTCCTACTACATTGTATGCAATATTAAGGGGTGTCATCTATGCTAAGCAAAAACAGAAAAATTATGTCTCTTGGAAAGCAGGAAGTAAAAAAAAAGAAAAAGTGTAAATTTAAAATTGTTGTGTCAAAAAGGAGTTAAAGTATTGTAATTTTTAAAATAATAATGTACTATTTTTCCCATTGTAATACAATTTCTTTTCATATGCAAAAACCTGTATCTTTGTTGTACCAGACGTGCAGGGTTGGAGTCCAATTCCTGACCTTTTGTAATCCACAAAGTAAAAACCAGCACCATTCTTAAAAGCTGTGATGATCCTTTATTCTTGAGTACAGCAAGCACATACAAATAATCACAGCACCCCGTGGTTTTAACTTTGTGGATTTTTTTCCATAGTCAAAGATGTGAAAACACATTGGAATTCAGGCAGCGATCAATTCTAGCATGTGTTGAATGACCGATCAAAGAGCAGTTATGCTCCTCCATCTAAGCAACCCTACATCTTTATAATAATAAGAATAAAAGAAAAATTGGAATCTCTGTATAGATGCTGTCAGCAGGGATGCAGTACCAGATAAGTGTTGGCAAAGGCAGAAAATGTATTTATGGTCAATGCATTTCAAGGGCGAACAGCCCCCTTCCTCAGGACTATTACATTTAAAAGAACACATGCTGCATTTTTAAAAGACAGGTTTTTGGCGCGCAGGCCATAGTTGGGGGAGGAGAGAAGGATGTGCCGTTTATTTTTTGTGAATGGCATAGTGAAAGGAGTCCTTCATTATTGGCTGCTGTGGATTTCAAGTGTCTATCACTGCATAAAGGAGCAACAATGTATTGTATTTGTTTATACCATGTCTCTGATTCAATACTATTACAGAAAATAATTATTACAGAAGATGAAACATGCAACCCCAGAGACTGCTTTTAGAGTACATAAATGTGCATAATAGATTAATTCAAAAGAGGTAAAAACCATAGTAAAAAGAATGTCCACATGAATATGGTCTATTTTTTGTCTATTTTGACCTATTTCTGGTCTATTTTTGGTATAGTTATCTAGAGATTTAAATTAGTTTTAAACCAATAAGAGTATCAAGTGATATAAAACAATTCTTATTTCAATATCAGATGATTTTCTGTATATATACATAATCACATAATTATTGATTCATCTTAGAATATCAAACATGGTTAATAAAAGACAAAATAAAAAAAAACATAGATAATTCAATTACATAAAAAAATACATAAAAATTAGTTTAGCTGATTTCATTCAACCCATATGACGTAAGGGTATCCAACTGGTAGATCCAGTATACCTCTCGTTTTTGGAGGTTACTGGATCTATTGAACGTTGTTCTGTCCTCCTTATGTGTGAAGGTACATAGCTTGACAGACAGCTAAACCTTATCGGCAATGAATTGACAATGGAGTAACTTCCAACTTTATCTTTATTGCAAAGATGTAAATGTGCGGCGAAACTGGGGAACAGAAAAAAACTATGCGCTTACTAATGGGGTCTGACATATAGTAATGCATGTAAAAACACAGATGCATATCTAAACCAGAGCATGCTACCTATCTGCATAACAAGCATGGTCCCTAGCTGATAATTGTAAGCTGATATAAAGGAAAGGAAAAAGATATGCAAAATACAGATGAAAACAGATGCAAACAGAATGTAATGTGGCTATGTGACATACCAGCGATTCTACTGCGAGCTTAGATGTAGAGGATGTCTCAAGAGGCTTCCAAGCCATGTGTTATCCTCATGCAGTGATGACTGTGAATAAAGAAAATGTCTGCTATGTGCAGGGATGATGATGTGACTAAGATAAGTAAGCTCAAGTAGACCAAACTTGTAGTGTGAAATAACTGCAATTGTATGTAAAACTGGATGGAGCTGTTACAGAATCAACAGAGAATGATACAGAAAACATATTAAACATGTAACAACGCTATGCATAAATTAACAATAAATGCTGAAGGCATGAAACTCCCAGTCTGGTATCTATAGGATACCACATTAATTCACTTCTGGTGATAGCAACAAAATCAGTTCAGAAACAGGTCTGAGGAAGAGTTTAGGCTCATGTTGCCTGCAGACTTTAACTTCCACCTTTCTGACCTTCCCATCTTAACTTGGAAACACCTTGGTTATCAGTCCCAAAGGCCAGTCATTTATTTTTGACTAAGGGTCTTTAACAAAGACAACATTACCAACTTCCATGTAGGGTTTGCTGGTTTGCCATTTATTCCAGACATGTAGTGTAGAGAGGTATTGTTTCCTCCATTTATTCCAGAAGGCATCTGCTAAGGGGTCAAGTCTCCCGAGGGAACTGTCTTTAGGAATACCCTTTTGATTTTGGATGAGTCCAAGTTCTTGAGCATAAACTTTGTGTTGGATACAACGGATGATAGCGTCCTGTGCCTGTGTGAGCTTGTCCACTGTATGAGCCTTGTGACAGTAATGCCAACCTTTTCAGTGTTCTGATCCTGTGGGTGTGGTTCTGAAAGATTTGGTTATGTGGATCAAGCCAGCTATAGCTCTGTTCAGTGATCTCCACGTAGAAAACTTGTTGAATCGTTTAGATCCAAGCTCTTTGTTAGAAACTTTTGTGATGAGTACAGAAACATGAGGACAAATCTCTGCATCAATGTTTGGTTCCATTAGTTCAAATTTGTCTTTAGGAAGAGTGTCAAGGACAGGTTTGTAAAGGAATGGTGGTCCTGTCAGCCATGTAGTATCCTTAAGGTGGGCTGCAGGAATGGCTCTTGTAGTATGGTCTGCAGGGTTGAGGTCAGTTGGTACATAGTGCCACTAGGTAGGCTGTGTAGATCTCCTGATTCTTTGGACTCTGTTATGAACATAGACATAGATTCTCCTAGTTTCATTGTAAATGTAGCCCAAAATGACTTTGCCAGGACCGTATATCATACACCCCTGTATCCTAAGGGAATTAAGAAATGTCATAGCCAGACCCTTATCTCTGATATTTGCAGACTCTATATTGACAGGGAATGTCCCACAGGATTGGCGCATGGCAAATGTGGTGCCAATATTCAAAAAGGGTCCAAAAACAGAGCCTGGAAACTATAGGCCGGTAAGTTTAACATCTGTTGTGGGTAAACTGTTTGAAGGTTTTCTGAGAGATGCTATCTTAGAGCATCTCAACAGAAATAAGCAAATAACGCCATATCAGCATGGCTTCGTGAGGGATCGGTCATGCCAAACTAATTTAATCTGTTTCTATGAGGAGGTAAGTTCTAGACTTGACAGCGGCGAATCAATGGATATCGTATATCTGGACTTCTCCAAAGCATTTGACACTGTACCACATAAAAGGTTAGTATATAAAATGAGAATGCTCGGACTGGGAGAAAACGTCTGTATGTGGGTAAGTAACTGGCTCAAAAATAGAAAACAGAGGGTGGTTATTAACGGTACACACTCAGATTGGGTCACTGCCACTAGCGGGGTACCTCAGGGGTCAGTATTGGGCCCTATTCTCTTCAATATATTTATTAATGATCTTGTAGAAGGCTTGCATAGTAAAGTATCAATTTTCGCAGATGACACTAAACTGTGTAAAGTAATTTACACTGATGAGGACAGTATACTACTACAAAGGGATCTGGATAGATTGAAAACTTGGGAAGATAAGTGGCAGATGAGGTTTTAACACTGACAAATGTAAAGTTATGCACATGGGAAGGAATAATGCAAGTCACCCGTACATACTAAATGGTAAAACACTCGGTAACACTGACATGGAAAAGGATCTAGGAATTTTAATAAACAGCAAACTAAGCTGCAAAAACTAGTGTCAGGCAGCTGCTGCCAAGGCCAATAAGATAATGGGTTGCATCAGAAGGGGCATAGATGCCCGTGATAAGAACATAGTCCTACCACTTTACAAATTGCTAGTCAGACCACACATGGAGTACTGTGTACAGTTCTGGGCTCCTGTAAGCAAGGCAGACATAGCAGAGCTGGAGAAGGTCCAGAGGAGGGCAACTAAAGTAATAACTGGAATGGGGCAACTACAGTACCCTGAAAGATTATCAAAATTAGGGTTATTCACTTTAGAAAAAAGACGACTAAGAAAGAAGCCGTAGCGGTCATGACGTGAGGACGTGCCGCGCTTTCTCCTCCTCCCTCCCTCCTCCCTCCCGCAGGCTGCCGGCGCCTCGGCGTGTAGCTCTTTATGGCAGGCACACGCATGGAACAGGGGGGCCTTTGAATGATCCGTAGACCTTGGTGATCCGCTGTGCTAAGTCGGAGGATTTGTGGAGATCGTGCTTGGAGACGTGGGAGTATAGTGACTGCAGGAGCAGACCCGTGCGGCGAAGTAGTGGTGATGTAACCTGGCAACTCTGTAACCCTGCAGGACGCGGAAGCGACCCCTCTGAGCTGGTGAAGTGTGTTAAAGCATCGCTGATAAACTGCTCTGTATGTTCTGTATGCCGCGGTGTTCGGCTGGTCTCCCAGCGGCATGCTGGTGGGGTGAGGCTGAAGACATAAGAAGGGGAATAAGGCAGTTTGATGACGGGTGTTATTTCCTTTTCACCTCTGCTGTAATAACTACCGGGTGAAATTGGGATAATAATAAGCTGGTTGTAAACCACAGCGTTCCACGGAAAATCCGGGCGCAGTATACCGCAAAAGTTGCCCTGCTGGTCTGGGATATAGCTGCTAAGGGGTAGTTACGGGTCCCCCGGAACCTGTGAGCGGGTACACACCGTACGTGGGTATACACCCGGTAATAGGGTAGCTTAAGAGCCTCCATATAACGTGTCAGGTACCCCCGCCAGGACTGGGGCCCGCCCAGAAAATGGAATTTTGCCCCCTTTAGGTGTCTCCAACATCGGGTGACCCGGGAGACCATTGACATATTATGTACCTTCGAGTGGTGCACCTGATGGTACAACAGTATAAACTGTATGATAACTGTACCTCATGAACCGATTCTATGCTCTCCCTTTGCTTACCCCTTCCCTCTCCTGAAATACGTTTGAATCCAGCTTCTGGACATTATTCGTTGTTTGCTAGGAAGAACAAACGGACACTTTTTTTTTTTTTTTTTTTTTTTTTTTTTTTCCTCTCTTTTTTTTTGGGTGTGGACTGGTAAATAGAACTGTTGGTCTCGGCCCAATTTTGGACTCTGTTGATGGGACATTCCATTTTTTTTGTTTTCTTTTCCCTTTTCGCCCATATTGCCGTGTGACTGCGTGGTATTTATCTTTTGCTTTTCTGTGTGTGGCTTACGATTTTCTTTTTTCTCCTTTCTGTGCGCGGGAGGTTGCAAGAGGGAGTGGAAAGGGAGGGGAAGAGTCGAAAAGATGCCACCTAAAAATTATAGCAGAAAATCGGTGGGAACCTCCTCACCGGGCGGAGGAAGAGGGAGTAGTACAGCAACTGGCTTAGAAAAATATCTCAAATCCCCTCCAAATCCGAAGAGTAGGAGTGCACTACGGGGGAATAAGGAGGCCCAGAAAGATGTAGGTGACTCATCCGTCCCAGATGAATGTCCCGGGGTTGAGAGCAGGATAGGGAATGGAGAAGCGATGGAGGAAAGAATAAACTCAGTTGATAAAAAACTGGGAGAAATTTTAGGGGCGGTACAACAGTCTAATCATAGTCTAGAGGATTTGACCAATAAGATCGCTTCTGCTCAGGCTGATCTCTCCCTGATTAAGGAAGAGATGAATAAGGTGAGGGGAAAGGTTAAGGAGTTGCAGATATCTTCAGGAGGGATGAGGAGAGATATCGAGGGGATAAAAAAAAGAGTAGAAGATATAGAAGGTGAAAAGAAAATCCTGCTAGAGAGAGTTACCTCAATGGAGGATAGATCCCGGAGATCAAATATGAGATTAGTGGGATTTCCAGAGGGAGTGGAAGGAGAAGATATAACGGGGTTTATCCAGCAATGGTTGGAGGATAGTTTTGATAAAAGTACCCTGTCTAAATGGTTCTTAGTTGATAGAGCACATAGAATACCGGGAAGACCACCGATAAAAGGGAGTCCTCCTAGGGCCATCTTAGTTAAAATTTTAAGTTCCAGAGACAGAGATATAATAATGAGGGCAAAAAGGAAAATGCAGACAATAGAGTATAACGGTCGTAATATAGAAATATACCCAGATTACTCCAGAGCAACGCAGGAAAAGAGACGTGAATTTAGAGAAGTAAAGAGGAGGCTAGCAGCCGCCCAGTTACAATACTCCCTGATATATCCAACTAAGTTACGCGTTATATATCACGATCAAGTTAGTTTTTTTGGATCACCAGAGGAGGCCTCTGAATGGATGGACTCCAAGGGAATAGGAACATGAGATGGCCTGTGGAGTGGGTGAGGGGGGAGTGGGGGGGGAGGGAAGGGGGCGTAGAGTAAGAGGTGGGGGAAATGTTCTATTTCGCCGACCAGCAGGGGGGGAAGGGAGGGTACAGGGGAGGGGGGGGGAAGGAGGAGGGGTTTATGGGTGGGATGGTTGTCTTGATGGGATTATTAATGAAGATAAGAAGGAAAACACAGGTGGAAGGCACACATGAGTAGGATTTTAACATGGAATGTACGAGGTCTGGGGGACAAGGTTAAGAGGGTTATGGTTTTTGATACAATTACTAGACACCTCCCAGCAATCGTGGGACTAACGGAGACACATAACACTAAGGATAAGACATACTTATTAATGCGGAAATGGGCCAAGTACCAGTATCATTCATGTTTCTCTACCTACTCATGTGGAGTTAGTGTATATATTCACCATAAAGTGGACTACATCCCACTGGATCAGAAAATCGATGACAGGGGCAGATATGTTTTCCTTCACTGCCAGTGGAATGGGATATTGTGTGTTTTAGCCTTTGTGTATATACCCCCTCCATTTTCACTATGTGTCATCAATAGCTTAGTGGAGTTTGCAGAGTCGAGAGTTAAATGCCCTATACTGGTAATGGGAGATTTTAACTCCGTTATGAATAGCTCTCTAGATAGATACTCGGTGCTACCAAATGATAAATATGGGACAAGTCAACCAACACTTCTCAAAAGAATATCACAAGAACTGCTGTTAATAGATGTATGGAGGTATCTGTATGATGATAAGCGAGCGTACTCCTGGTTTGGTCATGGGAGCAAAATCATGTCAAGAATAGATATGGCTTTAGCTAGCCCAGAACTGGTAGAGCAGATATCGAAAATGAGGTATGAGGTTAATAGTATTTCAGACCACTCCCCAATCTGCCTGACATTTAAAACAACGGTTAACCCAAAGTGCAGAGTGTTCCGGCTAAATCCACACTGGCTAAACCTGATAAATAAAGATGAAAGTATTAGTGCCGATATAGCAGAGTATTGGGAAATTAATCTTGGATCTACACAAATAGGTTATGTATGGGACGCATTTAAAGCATATTTACGGGGCATCCTCGTTGGAAGAATTCAGGGTTTAAAAACTGAATTCGCCAAAGAGGAGAGGGAGCTGGGCGAAAAAATAAAGAAACTAGAGGAGAAACTTCTGGTTAATAATTCCCCTGAGATGACGGCGAAGTTAGAAGAATCTAAAATCTCTCTAAATAATTATTTGGAGAATAAGGCACAACAAAGAGTGTTTTTTGAGGGGTCCCGATATTTCAGGGAATCTGGGAAACCAGGTAGACTGCTCTCCACCATTGTACAGAATCAGAGGGGGGACGGCAGAATTAAGCGTGTTGAGAGGAGAGATGGGGTGATAACATCCAGCCCGGGAGAAATTGAGCAGGAATTTGTTAAATATTATAGGGACCTTTACTCCTCGGAGGGAGCGGGGGATGGTGCAGACATAAAACTCTTTTTGGAGGGGGTCTCGCTCCCTACTCTCTCCGAGGAGGACAGGGAGTATTTGAATGGTCCAATAGAACTGGAGGAATTACGTGATACCCTGAAATCGATAAAGGGGAACTCTAGCCCCGGGCCGGATGGTCTCCCTTTCGAGATTTATAGAAGATACGGGGAGGTTATCCTCCCAGTACTCTTGCGGGTCCTTAATGAATCTATGGACAGGGGTGAACTCCCGGCCTCCCTGTCAGAGGCTGTAATAACCCTGATAGGGAAAAAGGGGAAAGATGAGAGTAAGGTGGACTTGTACCGCCCCATCTCTCTTCTCAACACGGATTTTAAAATATGCGCCAAACTGTTGGCAAACCGTCTAAAAAAAATTATAGGTAAGATAGTACACCCAGATCAATCGGGGTTTATACCGAAACGTCAGGCTCAAACGAATATCCGTCGGGCCCTCCTTAATATCCAGATGAGCGGGGAGGGCGCCCACTCCATCCTGTCATTGGACGCAGAAAAAGCGTTTGACAGGGTGGAGTGGGCATACCTCTGGAACATAATGTGTGAGTTGAATTTGGGGGACAAATTTATTGGTTGGGTGCAACTACTGTACCAACATCCGAAAGTCAGGATTAAAATTAACGGGGAGACATCTGAATCGATAATAATGCAAAGAGGAACTAGGCAGGGATGCCCCCTTTCACCATTACTGTTTGCCATATTTGTCGAACCGTTAGCATGTAAGGTGCGATCAGATGATAACATTAGGGGATTTGGAAGTAGGGGCGCCTCAGACAAAATGTGTTTATACGCGGATGATGTCTTGTTTTTCTTGGAAGGGGGGGCGACGACGGTTCCATACCTGATGCGAACTGTAAATCAATTTGGCCAAATCTCTGGCTTCAGGGTGAATTGGATGAAATCAGTGCTACTCCCAATTGGCTATGAAACCAGGAGAATGGATATTAACGTTAAAATATTAAAACCCACAGACGCACTGGAATATCTTGGAATAAAAATTAGTGCGAGGATTCAGGAATATATAGAATTGAATCTTGCCCCTCTGCTTAAAAGGGTTAAAAATAAAATAAGTATCTGGCAAAAAATACTGATAAGACAGGCAGATCGCATAGCTATTATTAAGATGATTTTGTTGCCGCAGATCCTCTGTTACATCCTCATGTCCTGTCTGGATAGGAGACCACCTTTTCAACGTATTGGAGGGTTTGATAAATGATCTTATATGGGGAAAAAAAAGGATCAGACTCAAACAAAAATATTTATGGCTCGATGAAGAAGACGGTGGCTTGTCCGTGCCCTGCTTCAGAGGCTACTATTACGCATCCCAGCTACAATGGTTAATGACAGAGGATGACAGATTACGTCAGTATCTAGTGGGTGAGTTTGCAGGCCTCCAATACAATATTTTTAGTGTCTTGGAAGCCGGGATACTAAAAATAAAGGGTAAGAAGTGCCCTATTAGCAATATGATGCACTTGATATGGGTGAATGCTAAAAAACTACTGGGGATAAATTACTCATTAAAGATTACCCCTTTATGGGGGAATATAAACCTAGGCGAGTTTCAGAAGTTAGATGATTACGTATTTTGGGAAAAAAATGGTATTAAGTTTATATCACAGATTGAGATAAAATTAAAGCTCAGGACACTAGAAGAATTTGGGCTTAGTATAAAATTAGACACCCTCACACGTTTTAGATATTTTCGGTTAAAACACGCATTTGACACCACTGAGAATAAACAGTATTTAATCACCAAACAACCAGAATTTGTAGAATTTTGTTGCCTTAATAAGGGGACCAAAGTATCAATATCACAGATATACAAAAAAATTAAAAGGGGATTAGGGGGAGTGATAAAGTTTAATAGTGAACAAAAATGGGCACTAGAAGTGGAACCTAAAGCATTAGATTGGAGATATATCTACAAAAGTATAAAAAGAAGTACAGCATCGAGTAATTTTCGATTGATACAGTTCTTTATTGTCATCCCATGGGTGTTGAGTAGGATGTATAAAACAAGGGACGCTAGATGCTGGAAGTGCAGGATGGATAACGCGGATTTCACCCACTTGATCTGGCACTGCCCTCTAATGCAGGACTATCGGGAGCTGACCAGATCGACTGGATGTCCAGCCCCAATGGAGATTGCTATTGCGGTGCTTGGATATGTCAGGAAATTAGGTCTCGACAGAGAAATAGAAATGAAATGGGCCAAAGGATTAATGCTGGCGCGGGTCGTAGTGGCTAGAGAGTGGGGGGCGGACACACCACCAAACATCGAAGCATGGAAGAACTTATGTGGGAAGGTTCGTAGATACGAATATGCCGGAACCCATAAATAAATCTGCAGTAACCATCAAGACAACCATGGGGTGGGGGGCAGGGGAGGGGTTATATTGGTTCTTTTTTTTTTTGTGTATATGACACGAGAAAAGAAACAGGACAGGGATATATATTTTTAAGGATAAGCGAGTAACAAATGTATGTGTATATACAGGAATTGTCTTTGTTTATGTCCGGTTGTATTATTGATTATTGTCATGTTTTGCTTCTGAAAGAAAAAAAAAAAAAAAGGCGACTAAGGGGAGATCTAATTAATATGCATAAATATATCAGGGGTCAGTACAGAGATCTATCTCATCATCTATAGGACTGTGACTGTGACAAGGGGACATCCTCTGCGTCTGGAGGAAAGGAGGAAAGAAGGTTTATACACAAACATAGAAAAGGATTCTTTACGGTAAGAGCAGTGAGACTATGGAACACTCTGCCTGAGGAGGTGGTGATGGTGAGTACAATAAAGGAATTCAAGAGGGTCCTGGATGTATTTCTGGAGCGTAATAATATTACAGGCTATAGCTTCTAGAGAGGGGTCGTTGATCCAGGGAGTTATTCTGATTGCCTGATTGGAGTCTGGAAGGAATTTTTTATTCCCCTAAAGTGGGGAAAATTGGCTTCTACCTCACAGATTTTTTTTGCCTTCTTCTGGATCAACTTGCAGGATAACATGCCGAACTGGATGGACAAATGTCTTTTTTCGGCCTTATGTAATATGTTACTATACTGCTAGAACAGCAGCACAAAGTTCCAATCTTGGTATGGTAAGCTCAGGACTTGGTGCCAGCTTTGCTTTGCCCATTATAAAGCCAATTTGGACCTGGCCTTTAATGTTTATAGTTTTAAGGAAAACGACTGCAGTGATTGCTTTTACTGAGGCATCACAAAACACGCACAGCTGCTTGGACTGAACCTCAACAGGAGAGAAGTGGGCATATTGCCTATGTATACACACGTTAGTTAATGCCTCTAGAGAGTCTCTCCATGTTACCCATAGTGCCAGGGAAGTGGCGAATCACAATCACATATATCTGTGGTTAGCTCCCTGAGCAGAGTCTTACCTTGGATGATCACAGGAGCTGCAAATCCAAGTGGATCGTATAGACTGTTAATGGTGGACAGGACTCCACATCATGGGAAGGGTTTCTGTTCTTGGTCGACCTGAAAAGTAAAGGTGTCAGACTTAAGGTCCCAGCTGAGCCGTAGGCTGCGCTGCATGGGTAATGGGTCTGTTGCCAAGTCTAGATCCTTCAAATCACTGGCATGATATTGAGTAGGAAAGGCCTCTATAACAACTTTGATGTTTGAAGCTATCTTATGCAGTCTGAGGTTTGAACAGGAAAGTATACTTTTAGTCCTTTTGAGTAGACCGATTGCAGCCTCTGGTGAGGGAAGCGACTTTAAGCCATCATCTACATGGAAGTCTCATTCAACAAACATCCTTGAACCAAAATAATCTTAAGAAGTTCCTATGCTCTTCTATAACTAGGAAACAGTAGAACATTTGTTGTATGTTGACGACTACAGCAATGGGTTCTTTGAGGAATCTGATGAGGACACTGAGAAGTGTGTTGTTGAGGTCTGGTCCTGTCAAAAGAACATCATTGAGGGAGATTCCCTCATATTGTGAACTAGAGTCAAATACCACTCAGATTTGTTCTGGTAAACGCCAAAAATTGGTAAGCACCAGCATTCTTCTTTTTCTTTTAGGGGTGGAGCTACTTCTGCATGACTGTTCTCCAATATCTTGTCCATGAATAAGAAAAAATGTTCCATCATTTCTGGTCTTTTCTGAAAGTTGCATTGGAGTGAACAGAAGCGTTTAAAGGCTTGATCTCTGTTGTTGGGAAGACGGCGTCTCTGTGTTTTGAAAGGTAGTGGTGCAACCCAGGTGTTCATTTTATCCTTGAAGAATCCTTGCTCCATTATGTTTAAGAAGGCCTCATCTTCAATAGAGGGCGCTATCTTGTAGTCTTCCTTTGTCCTCTGAAACACCTTGCACCCCAAGTGGTCTTGGTCTTCACCACAAGGATGGTTCTCGATTTCTGAAAAGTCACGATACAGCACACTTGTCGGCTTCTCTCTTATAAAGGAATCTGTTAGGACAAGGCTGAAATAGGGATGGACGTCCATTCGCCAAGGTATACGTGTAAAGAGAATTAACTTGTGAACATTTCCTAAGCAGACATCACCTATAATGACCCATCCCAAGTCAATCTTCTGGGCATATGGATAATCGTGAGGACCGTTTGTTTGTTTCTTCACCTTGTGGACTCTTATGATGTCTCTTCCTAGCAGAAGTATTATTTGGGCCTCTGGGTCGAGTGCAGATATGAGATGTGTCATGGATTTTAGATGTCCATGATGTAATGCTGCCTCAGGTGTAGGAATCTCTTCTCTATTATTTGGCATCTGATTGCATTCAATCAAGGTAGGTAAAGGTAAGGACGCTTCACCATTTAGGGATTCAATTTGGAAGCCAGTAGCTCTTCTGCCTCTTTCTTCACTTACACCTGTGCAAGTTTTAAGTGAATATTGAGAGCTGTGTCCTTTAATATTGAAGATACGTATCAAAGAAAGTTGAGTTAGCAAGAGATCTATTACTCTGATCATCAAGGGTGGCATACAACCTTACCGCTTTCTCTTTATATAACCTACATAGAAAATGCCAGACTGCTGGTACTAATTAAGCTCTTTATTACCAAAAAAATATATATATACAATTTAAATACATACATGATTAAAAGAATTGGTGCAGGAGATAAAAAGCAACATCACTGGAGGAAACGTACAGTGGACACTAGTCCCTATTCATTCAACATGATTATTCACTAAAAATGCATATATAGAAATTCATTGAAAGCAGGAAACAGGACAATTACCCCCAGATGAAGGTACGCCGAAACGCGCGTTGGGGTTAGCACCATCCTGGAGGAGACACAGTATGGGTAATTGTCCTGTTTCCTGCTTTCAATGAATTTCTATATATGCATTTTTAGTGAATTATCATGTTGAATGAATAGGGACTAGTGTCCACTGTACGTTTCCTCCAGTGATGTTGCTTTTTATCTCCTGCACCAATTCTTTTAATCATGTGTGTGTGTATATATATATATATATATATATATATATATATATATTTTGTAATAAAGAGCTTAATTAGTACCAGCGGTCTGGCATTTTCTATGTAGGTTATGTATTTATTGTATTGCTAAAGGCTTGGTCATTACTTGAATAAGTAATCATCCCATGGTTGGGGTATATTTTTGGATGGTGCACTTTCTCTTTATGTTCACTAGGATAAACTGTGACAAGACAGATCTTGGAGCAAGATTTGTTACTAAGACCTTTTCTGCAGACTTTGGTGCACTGGGGTGTCACTTCAGGAGGTACTGTGTCTCTCTCCTCCCCGCCGTGCTCTACAGCCTGTTCTGAGGGTGTGGAAGTCCATGGAGCTGGCCCAGGGTGTAAGGCTGTATTGTGCTCTTCACTGTTGCATTCAGAGCATTTTATGTATTTTGCAAGATGAGAGGTTGATGCATAACATCTGTAACAAATGTGGTTCTCCTTGAGGAAAGTTTTGCGGTCCCTGAGAAGTTTTTCTCTAAATCCTCTGCATTTCAGCAATGAGTGCTGTTTCTTATGTAGAGGACATTGTCTGTATGGGTCTTTTGTTGAGATCTTCTCAGCCTCTGAGGTACTTTAGGTTTTGTTTGAAGGATCTTTGAAAGATACAATGGTCTTGTGTACTGCAACAGGTGTACCTTTCATGTTGCAGAGTAAGACAGGCCTACTTGGTTTGGGGTAAGTGATGTCAAACATTGAAAGGTCAAAGCTGGGATCATTCCTAGTCTTTGATTGATGGTGCACGAAGTCCACAAAGAAAGAGAATGGAGGAAAAGCAACGTTGTGCTGTTGCTTGTACCTGGAACCTTGAGAAATCCACTTCTATTGCAGGTTATAAGGTAGTTTTCGCACTATAGGGTTTACACCACATGCAGTATCTAAGAAGCTTTGGCTTTGGCAACTTGGAGCTCCGTCAGCAGATCACTCAGTTCTCTCAGTTTCTGGAACCCTTTGTTCTGGATTTTGGGGAAATCCTCAATTCTTTTGAAGAGTGCGTTCTCTATCTTTTCTAGTGAGCCGTAACAGTCCTCAAGTCTTTCCCATATCATGTTTAACTCAGTGCTTGGGTAGTTAATATTAATGGCTCTAATCTGTTTTGCATGCTCTTCCGATTCATTTCCTAGCCACTTGACAAAAAGAACAATTTCCTCACATGCAGACAGATCTAGGTCTCTTATTGTATTTCTGAATGATGATCGCCATGACCTATAGCTTTCATGTCTGTCATCAAACTTGGAGAGCCCCTTGGTTATTAACTCACATCGGGCAAGGAATTTTAGAAACTCTGACATACCTGAATCTTTGTTGAATTGTTGCTGTAGTAGTCACCATACACTTGTTCTTTCTTAAAGGATTTGACTATACTGCGATTATTTATAGGCTTCAATGTAGGTTGCTTTGGGGGTCGAAGTCTTATGAAGCTGTTGTCTCGTTCAAAACAGGGTTTTTGGTTAACTTTGGTCACTTGTGTGACAGGCGTCTGTTGGGGTTCTTCAGCAGGGGTTAACGCTGCTTTTGGACTTTAGGCTGTCACCTGACTCCGCATGCTGCATTACGTAATCTGGAGTGCATTGCAAGTTATCATTATGATCAGGTTCAGGCCCAACTATGTTGCTGGGTCTATCACTTGTGGAGTTTGCTGCTTCTAATGCCTCTGCCTCTGCTACAGCAGCTGCAGCTTCCTTTTCCACAGTTGTTGTTCAGCCACGGCTGCTTCCATGTGTGCTTTCTCCACTTCCATACGAGCCTTCTCCACCTTTAACTGTCTTTATTGCTTGGCAAATGTCGCACAGGTTTTAGCGGCTTCAGCTTTTGTGCGGGCAACGGCGACCGTGGAGCTGCTGACTGATTTCTTTGAACTTCTTGAGCTAGCCAAGATACGAGACCTTGTCTTGTACAGTTCGGATTCTCTTGACGACATAATGGCACTGCAAACAGGTTTGCACACTTGCAAATGTAGCGGATGACGATGCTACACCTTGCAGGGTTCAGTACCATGTCCAGTCTGTTAGAGGTTGTTGACTCGCAGGGTTTAAGGAATCAGTTTCTAGTATCTAGCTTGTAAGAAGCTGTTGTTTCACTGCGGTCATGGAGTCACGTTTCCATGCATCTAACTCTTAAGAAACCGCTGTTTTACTGTTCTGCTCTCCTTATGTGTGAAGGTACATAGCTTGAAAGACAGCTAAACCTTATCCAGGCAATGAATTGACAATGGAGTAACGTCCAACTTTATCTTTATTGCAAGGATGTAAATGCGCAGTAAAACAGCGATGCTATTGCGAGCTTAGATGTAGAGGATGTCTCAAAAGGCTTCCAAGCCATGTGCTATCCTCAGGCAGTGATGACTGTGAATAAAGAAAATGACTGCTATGTGCAGGGATGATGATTTCACTAAGATAAGGAAGCTGAAGTAGACCAAACTTGTAGTGTGAAATAACTGCAGTTGTATGTAAAGCGGCCACTAGATGGAGCTGTTACACAATCGACAGAGAATGATACAGAAAACATATTAAAAATTTAAGAAAGTTATGCATAACTTAACAATAAACTTGCTGAAGGCATGACAAACGGGTTTTCAGGTATGTAATTAATCAATAGGAGTATTTTTTAACGGATGTTTCTCTTTGTCGGGCATGGACATGCAATGTGTTTTTGATATTGTCTCTGGATGTTGTACCTATTTTGGTTCGCACGACAATGTAGTGCTTGTGTAGTGTGCCCAACATATTGAAGGCCACACCCGCATTCAATAAGATAAATTACATAGTTCATCTGACATGTAATATGGTGTTTTATAGCAACCATATTTGATGATATTCTAAGATGAATTAAAAATTATTTTATTGACGGCAGAGGGAAAGTGCAACTATTTTGGATATCACTATTTCAATATCAAACAGCACCACATATGAGGCGCTGCCTCCCGCATCTTTCTTCCCATTACCTATATCTTTACAAGCCAGCTGATGGTCTTTCATGAAGTAATAGAGCTGCAACTGTAATTTTTTGTTCCTTTATTTTCTGTATTGATTTTATTGTAATTTAAGACTGGCAATTACCATGACAACATATGGTCAAAGGCATTATTTTTTTTTTTACTCTTTCCCGACCGCCTATTGACTATACATGACTGGGCAGTTATCATTCAACTCTGTATGGACATCTTAAATCGTCTGGTATTGTTTGCTCTGGTATCGTCTGTCCTGCCAGCTGTCAGTGACAGTCATGCCCCCCATAGAGAAGGCAGGGATGGTTTGTCACTTCCCCTACCTTCTCCATGGCTCTATGGGCAGCGTTGAACGAGTCAAATGATTGCCTGGGTCTAAGAGTCTCCGAGAGCTGCTAGTAGATTCAGATCAGGTCTGCAGTGAAGTCTTGTACAACTTATCTAGGGGATGTATTCCTCTGTAACTGGAGCTATTATGTCTTCCCTAGTTAACAGAGGAATCAGCAATAAATAAGTAAATTCAAATGTCCCTTAAAGGTCTTGTATGATCGTATGGGGGACTCAAAGTTTAATATAAAGCACTCTGCATCACTAAAAAAAAGCACAAAAATATTAAAATAAGTAAATGGAAAAAAGTTATGGCTTATGTTGCATATACTTAGAAAAAAATGCTCCACCCACTAAAGAAGCAGCCACTGAAAAACCAACCCACCAGCATGATGTCACCACCACCATCATTCACTGTACGAATGGTGTTGAGGAAGGGTTGATACGTATGTATATATATATATATATATATATATATCCATACATGCATGCAAATACGTGCGTGCATGTGTGATATATATGCATGCACTGACTGCCACGTCAAAGGACGATGTACGCAGATGTGCCCAGCATCTGCGCACGTCTGCCCCTAGTGGTCTACAGAGACTCATTGTGGCCCCTGTGGAAAATATGTGCCCCCAAATAAGTATATATATATATATATATATATATATATGTAGAGGGAAGTGTATTCAATTCCCTATGAACTCTTAACAGTTCATCCCCCATGTTTAGAGTAAAACTTGTGCTGATAGCCTGTAGGATAACAGCTGATTAGTATCTAGTCCTCTTTTGTTCAGGTCCCAAACAATCAGACTCTCTGGCACCGTTTGTCAGGGGGCTTTCTAACCAAAGACATCCTCTGCCCCATGGCCATGCTTCTACTCCCAGCCTTTTAGGACTAGGAGGGAGGACTCTGGGGATTTGAGGAAGGCACACTATGATGTCACATCCCTGAGGAGGGGGAGGTGGGCTGTTTCTGAGGCTGATATAGGAGCATCAAGGAAGGAAGAGGGTCTCTTGCAACCAGACTAGAATCAGACACATGGGAGAGAGCAGCTACATGATGACCACCTGGAAAAGGCCTACTAACTCTGGAAGGATTAAGTATCTACCTGTCTAGCCCCTATCTACCCCTCACATACCCCATATAACCCCTTCCCCGCCACCAACACATCCCATTGCAATAACCCCTGACCTACACCCCTGATGGCAACTCCTGCATACCCCTGCAGCACAGAACCCCTGCATGCTGCCCTGCCCTGCCACACACCCCATCACTGTACACTTGCAGGGTATTAACCCCTGCATTGCTGTACAGCCCTGATCACCCCCATTGTTAACCCTTCCCTGATCTACTTGTGTTTGTGGTCTACTTACACCCCTGTAAGACCAATGTTAACCCTCGTCGTACCCCATAGGGATAGTAAATAGAACCAGGTGGGTGGGCTGTTAATATGTGTATGTGTGAACTGTATAGTTAGTTTATGGGTGGAATTTGGGAACGTGTAGTGTAGTTGAGTATTGTATATTTAGTGCTGTATTGTTAGTGTATTGCTTGCTTAGGGTATTAGGTTTTAATAAATACTGTGTTTTATGTACAACTATCTGTGTAACGTGTGGTTATTAATGATAGTTAGTTTAGTAAGGCGCATGCAGCTATCATAGTGATTAGTGTAAGGCAAAGTATAGTCAAAGCATTGTATTGTTGTTATATAAAGGTATAAATAGGTGGAGTCATTAATAGATGGCTCCTCCTATTTATGAATATTAATTTATCGATATTTGCATAAATATTGGTGATTAATATGCCCCCTTTACAAATGGTATTGGGCTGTGCCTGGTTTCCTCCAAAAATGATGCTTAGAAATTAGGCCAAAATGTTCAATCTTGGTTTCATCAGACCAGAATTTTTTTTTTATTACAGTCTGACAATCCTGTAGGTTCATTTTTGCAAACATTCATATATCCTTTACTAAGGTTTGACTTTCTTGTCACTCTAGCAGTGATGGTTGATCTTCTGTATGTTTCTCCCATTTCCACATATTTAGGGCTCAGCCAGAGTGACCATTGAGTACTTGTTCACTACACTTACAAAGGCCCTTCTCCCTTTATTACTTAGTTTGGTAAGGCTGCCAGGAGAGTCTTGTTTTTTTTTAAGCTTCTTCCACTTAGAATTATGAAGGCCACTGTGCTACTGGGAACTCAGTGCAGCAGAATTTTTCTTGTGCCCTTCTCCAGATCTGTGCTTCCACACAATCATGTTTCTGAACTATACAGGCTGTTCTTTCCTCCCCATGGTTTGTTGTTTGCTCTGGTATGCACTGTCAGCTTTGAGACTTTATATAGACAGGGGTTTGTCTTTCCATATCATGTCTAGTGAATTAACCATAGGCGGACTCCAATTAATGTAAACGTAAACATCTCAAAGATGATTAAGAGATGGCAAATATCTGAATACTTACAGCGTGTCCATGCAAAATGTATTTTTACTTTTTTATAATTTTGCTAATATTTATAATTATATTTTCATTTATTTTTCTCTAGCTAGAGTTGAGCGGACACCTGACCCGAACTTGACCCCGAACCCCAATTAAGTCAATGGGGACCCGTCATGGAAAGGGCTAGAGGTCTGCAAAAGGCAGAAAAATGTGGTTAAGAGCATGGCAAGTACTCTGCAAACAAATGTGGATAGGGAAATTACTTAAAATAACATAAAATACATAGAAGTATAAAATAATAATCTTGCTCTAGGAGGAGGAGGTACATATGGAGTAGGAAGTTGAGGAGGCGGTAGATGTGGCGGTGTAGGTGGAAGCGGTGGTGGAGGAGGAGGAGGTAGCCAACACTGGTTTTTGTATTTTATTTTATTATTACCTTTTTTATGTTCAAATTTGGGTAGACCCCAAAACATTAGGAAATATCAAAAATAAAACAAAGAGAGAGTGCGCTGGAGTACAACAATGGCTGGGTGAGTTCGGTATACATGTTTATTCTGCACAAGATATGGACAAGTCCTGTGGGATCCCTGCCTGGTTCATTTTAATGAAAGTGAGCTTGTCCACATTGGCTGTGGACAGGCGGCTGCGCTTCTCCTGCCGTGCTAAACAAACATTCAGACAATACACTGGCTGCAGGGCAGACCAGCACCAACAAGGCGTAAAAGGCAAGCTCAGGCCATGTACCCAATTTGGAGACCCAGAAGTTGAAGGGGCAGACCAATCAGTCAGTATGTGTAGGAGTGTGCACACATACTGCTCAGCCATGTCGCACGTGCCGTGATGGCCTTGATCCAATTGGATATCTTCTCGATCAACTTTCGATGTTCTTTCATGCGCTTACCATGGTGATCACACGTATCAGGGTTCCATGCCGGAGAGGGAGCCTGAGAAAGGGATACCACATCCAAGGGAGGTCAATGGTTGAAATTAAATGTGATCGAGTGGAAATGTGGGACAAATTATTGAAGCAGAAGCATCAAAGTAAGGCCTCTTTCACACTACAGTATGTTGAATTCAGTGTTTTGCGTTCCGTTTTTCACGGATCCGTTGTTCCGTTTTTTGCTTCCGTTGTGGTTCCGTTTCCGTTCCGTTGTTCCGTTCCGTTTTTCCGTATGGCAAATACAGTATACAGTAATTTCATATAAGAAATTGGGCTGGGCATAACATTTTCAATAGATGGTTCCGCAAAAAACGGAACGGAAACGGAAGACATACGGATGCATTTCCGTATGTGTTCCGTTTTTTTTGCGGACCCATTGACTTGAATGGAGCCACGGACTGTGATTTGCAGCCAAATATAGGACATGTTCTATCTTTTCAACGGAACGGAAAAACGGAAATACGGAAACGGAATGCATACGGAACACATTCCGTTTTTTTGCGGAACCATTGAAATGAATGGTTCCGTATACGGACCGTATACGGAACGCAAAAAACGGACCGTATACGGAACGCAAAAAACTGTAGTGTGAAAGAGGCCTAAAGGAGGGGGCGCGCGGCAATTACCCACTCCCGACTCGGGGAGGTAGTGGCGATAAATAACAATATAGGACTTTTAAGATGCCCTGTTATTGTAATGGTTAATAAATAATTACACGGAATGTCACTGGGGTATTTTGTATTTGGAAACGTTAGACAGGAGAGGCCCTGCTGCCACTTTGTTGACTCTAGATAACTTCTGCCTGATCACACATCCCCGTAACGTCCACGATCCAATTGGAAATCTTCTATATCAACTTTCTATGTTCTTTTATGCGCCTACCATGGTGATCATGCTGGAGAGAGGGCCTGAGAAAGGGTTACCACATCCAAGGGAGGTCAATGGCTGAAATGTAATCGAGCGGAAATGTGGGACAAGTTGTTAAAGCGGGAGGATCGAATGAAAGGACTGGGCCTGTGTCAATTAAAGACAAATTTTCAAAATTTAAGTCCCTGTCACCTATGCAGAGCAGGGGTTTTCATTGGCAAAAATGGGTTAATGTCACACACCAATGGAACAGACGATTTATAAAAATTTCAGTCCCTGTCAAATATGCAGAGCAGGGGTTTATTCATGGCAAAACTGGGTTCATGTCACCCACCAATTGAACAGACGATTTTACAAAAATGAGTTCCCTGTCACCTACGCAGAGCAGGGGTTTGTATATGGCAAAATGGTAAAATGTCACCTGAGAATGTAACAGACGATTTTTTATAAATTTAGCTCCCCGTCACTTATGCAGAGCAGGGGTTTATTCACGGCAAAAATGGTAAATTGTCACCCAAGAATATAACAGACGCTTTTGCCCCCTGCTCCCTCTTTTGCTGTGCTGGTGCCTCTGTGTGACCACCGCCTTTTCCTCCAAACCGCACACGTCACTCGCATGACCTTGATTACATGTGGGGTCTAGTACCTCATCATCCTCCACATCATCTTCCACCCACTCTTTACCCCTGCCCTCCTTGTCGTTCTGCAGACTGCAGCAGTTGGCACCTGTGTTTCGTCATCATCAGAGACGTGCTGTGGTGGTCTTCCCATGTCCTTGTCCTGAAACATAAGTGGTTGGGCATCGGTGCACTCAATATCTTCCTCTTCTGGTGCAGGGCTATGTGGATGGCCCACGGAAATCCTGCCAGCAGAGTCATCAAAAAGCATAAGAGACTGCAGCATGACTTGGGGCTCAGACTGCTGATTTTCAAGGGGGTGAGTTGAAAGACAGATGGCCATGGGCTGTAGGTGCCAACTCTGATCTTTCAGCAGTGGACTGGGTGCGAGACAATGTGAAGGAACTGGAGGCACTGTCAGCCACCCAATCTACTATCATCTGTACTTGTTCTGACCTCACCATTTGTACTGTCCTAAATGCAGTGTAGCCCGCAAATGTACTTTCTAGAATAAAAGATGAGCATTTGTCACCTAACAATGTAACAGACGAATTAGTGAAATGTATTTCCTTGTCCATTAGGTAGAGCAGGGGTAGATCACAGCCAAAAATTTGTGAATTTCACCTGACAATGTAACAGACAAATTAGTGAAATGTATTTCCCTGTCGACTATGTAGAGAAGGGGTATATCACAGCCAAAAATTTGTGAATTTCAGCCGACAATGTAACAGACGAATTAGTGAAATGTATTTCCCTTCTCACTAGGTAGAGCAGGGGTATATCACAGCAAAAAAATTGGGAGATGTCACCCAACAATGTATCAGACAAATTAGTAAAATGACTTAAAATAACATAAAAAAATACTTAAAAATAAAAAAATTATAATCTTGATCTAGGAGGTGGAGGTCCATATGGAGTAGGAGGTGGACTTAGCAGTGTAGGTGGAAGCGGCGGTGGAGGAGGAGGTAGCCAACACAGGTTTTAATTGCCCTAAAACTTTGGTAAATATAAAAAATACATTGGCTGTGGACAGATGGCTGCGCTTGTCTGTGATAACGCCCCCTGCCGTGCTAAAAACACGTTCAGAAAATACATTGGCTGCAGGGCAGGCCAGCACCTCCAAGGTGTAAAGGGCAAGCTCAGGCCATGTCCCCAATTTAGAGACCTAGAAGTTGAAGGGGGCAGACCCATCATTCAGTACGTTTAGGCGTGTGCACACAAACTGCTCCAATGTGTTGCTTAAATTCTGCCTTATGCTAAGATGTTCCATATCAGCTTGTAATGCTGGTTGTTGTGGTGTGCTGACAAAGGTTTTCAACATTTCGGCCATGCTAACCCTGCCTTCTGAGGGGCTGGTGGTGCCCTAGCTGCATTGGTGACCTCTACCTCCTCCTCTGCCTTCGCCTTGTGCTTTCACTGTGCCACCGATGTCAGGTGGGAATGCCATCAGCAGCGCGTCTACCAGCGTGTACTTGTACTTGCTCCAGTGATGGAATTAAGGACGGTACGTTGTCCTTGTATCGGGGATCCAGCAGCGTGAACACCCAGTAATCAGCACAAGTTAGAATGTGGCCAACTCGTCGGTCATTGGGGAGACAGTGCAGAATGTAATCACTCATGCATGCCAGGCTGGCCAGAGGCAATGACAAGCTGTCCTCTGTGGGAGGTGTATCGTCTGTGTCCTCTGTATCCCCCCAGCCACGCACCAGTGATGGCCATGAGCTGGTCTGGGTGCCATCCTGCTGTAAACATGGTTCCTCCTCCTCCATCTCTTCCTCCTCATCCTCCACCTTGTCATGCTCCAGAACTGTGCCCTGGCTGGACAATTGTGTACCTTGCGTATGTTGGTGCGGGAACCTACCCTTGGAGCCACTTGTAAATGACTGGCCTGAAACCCTTATAAATGATCCCTCTTCCTTCTCCTCCTGTACTACATCCTCTTCCATCATCACCCAAAACGTTTTTTCAAGGAGGCATGGAAGTGGGATAGTAACGCTGAGAACTGCGTCATCGGCACTGGCCATGTTGGTGGAGTACTTAAAGCAGGGCAACAAGGCAAAGAGGTCTCACATGGAGGCCCAGTTATTGGTGGTGAAGTGGTGCTGTTCCGCAGAGCAACTCACCCGTGCGCGCTGCAGCTGAAACTCCTCTATTGCCTGCTGCTGCCCGCACAGTCTGGCCAGCATGGGCAAGGTTCCGCCTTGTTGGCATGACGCATATGAGGCGGTGAGCGGGAAGGCCGAAGTTACGCTGCAACGCTGACAGGTGAGAGAGCAGCAGCGTGAGAACGCCAAAAGCGCGCACAGACGGCCTGTACTTTCTGCAGCAGCTCTGACATATTGGGGTAATTTTTAAGGAATTTCTGCACCACCAAATTCAGCACATGCACCAGGCCTGCTGTCTTTTACCCCTTTAGGGATCCCTATTTAACAGTTAACAAAATTTAAAGGACAAACTGGTTCACAGCTTTTTGCCTGCAAAGGAAACAATAAATACAACTTGGTTAAAATCTAGTATCGTTGGCTCCTTTCCATGTGGTAATTGTACGTTCTGTAAGTACTTACCCAGAGTAAAAAAATTTTGAAACCCCTCAGATGGATGTGAATATGCAATAAGAGAATATTTTAATTGCCGCAGCAGCGGAATCATTTATATTGCATCCTGTAATTGCCCAAAATTGTATGTGGGCAAAACCACACAGGAGTTAAGACGAAGAATATCTGGACATATTAGTGCAATAAATACAGGAAAAGACACGTCTCTCTACAGGCATATCACATACGCCCATGGGGGAAACATTGAAGTCCTCAAATTTTGGGGGCTGACGAAAAAGACTCTGGGACCTAGGAGTGGAAATCTTGACATTAAACTCTTACAAGAAGAAGCCAGGTGGATACAAAGGCTACAGACTCTAAGCCCAGGAGGTCTAAATGAAGGCTTTTCATATACAGCCTTCATTTAATTAGATAGCACATGAAATAGTAAATCTAAAAATGTATTTGATAATGACAAATAAAATAACATGAAGGAGAGGAAATAAAGAATAGTGACCCCCCCCAAAAAAAATTCCCAGAAAAGACCCACCCATATTCAGGAATCACCTTTAGATAATAAATTTGACCCATTTTGATAACAATTGATGGTTCCATCTATAATGATATCCCTGCCTTAGCCAATTCCATAATGAATAATGAAATATACAATGAATAACTAAAAATACAAAATATAATAAAAATTGAATAAAATTAATAGAAATAAAATAATAAAAGTTGTAATAAAATTAATAAAATATATAAATTCGATCTGATGGTTTTTAGGATGGTAAAATTTATTAGGGGGACAATTTTACATTCAGAAAGATAGATTATATATAGTGAGAATGACCCATATTATGTCTATAGACTGTTTACTATATAGAAAAAAAGCGCCCGATTAATAAAATTAAAATTAATAGCTATGGAAGGACTGTATACTTTATTACTCTATCATTTGAACTTAAATCGCTTAATAATATATCCGTCTATTTTATTTTAATAAGATAGATCAATCGGGTTATAGCCATCAATTATATCAATCGGGTTATAGCCATCAATTATATCATTGTATACAACATTAACTATAGGTACCAATCGCTTACAATTAGTCCATCATTGTTTAAATCGAGCAATTTACCCTGTATCCCTTTGACAGTCTTCTAATTATAGTATGACAGTTTTGCCATGTAAACACCATCTGACGTCATCGAGGTGAGACCGGACGTCATTGACCTGAGACCGCACAGGATAAGCGCATAGGATATACGTCAACTAGATGCCTTTCGGCCCGTGATCACATGCACGGACCGGATTGGCTGAGCGACCTAGAGGGGTGGGACCCTGGAGAGCATAAATAGAAGGTCGATACAAGCGCGCACGCACATATACCCCGCATCCCCTGACGAAGCCGCAACAGCGGCGAAACATGTCGGGAGGGGTGTAGTAATGTGAACCTGTTTTAGGCAGTTTGTGAGTGAGTGAAAGGAGTTACTGGCCATAAGATACAGAGATATTAGAGGAGTATAGTGAGGCAGAGTGAGGCAGAGATTGGTGTGGATGTGCAACACCTACCCCTAGTGCTAGGCAGCTTGTACTGCAGGCACACGAACGCTCAGCAGTGTATGGACACAGAGATATGCCTACACTGACCTCTATGGAATAAATAGAGGCAATCATTGAAATAGTGTGTAGCCACAAAAGTGTCTAAGCAGGGGAATGCTAACAATTTGTGAGCCCTAGCACGATAACAACTGAGCCCAGGAGGTCTAAATAAAGGCTTTCTATATGCACCTCAAATAAAATAAAGTGTACAGTCCAAGTGCTGAGCCCATATTGAAAACTCTATAAGAATCTTAAATAAA
The DNA here is from genome assembly GCF_014858855.1 of Bufo gargarizans. Taxonomy (NCBI): domain Eukaryota; kingdom Metazoa; phylum Chordata; class Amphibia; order Anura; family Bufonidae; genus Bufo; species Bufo gargarizans. Next base: position 377,640,380 of record NC_058081.1, on the reverse strand, counting down.
GGCTAGGTTGCTACACACCAACGGCCCTCACACTATACAATAAGAGATAATCACTGTATTGAGCCAGATACAAAGACATCGCCATAAAAGGTTGCAAAAACTAGGCAACCAGGCTTATCAATTTGTCTCATAACTCCTTACAACTGAGAGTTTTAACCAATTTTTCTTTGTATTTTCTCTAGTATATGTTTGTGAGTATAAATTACAAATAATAAAGTTACGATTTTAACTGTTAAATAGGGATCCCTAAAGGGATTTTTTGGTCCTATAGACCAATATAGTATTATGAATTTATATCCCGAGGATCTCTAAAAAGGGACTGTGGAGATTATTTTGGTGGTGAAGGTGTTACGCTGACCGGACGAGGAGGCGATAGAGGATGAGAGGAAGCAGAGTAGGAGGAGGAAGCAACAGAAGGCAAAGAGAAACGCCCTACAATCCTCAGTGGTGGAAGGACATGCACCAAACTGCTATCCGCCTCAGGCCCAGCCGCTACTGCATTTACCCAGTGTGCTGTTAGGGAGATATAACGTCCTTGACCGTGCTTACTGGTCCACGTATCCGTAGTTAGTTGGACCTTGCCACAGATGGCGTTGCACAGTGCACACCTGATTTTGTCCCCCACTTGGTTGTGCAGGGAAGGGATGGCTCGCCTGGAAAAGTAGTGGCGGCTGGGACCGATGTACTGTGGGACAGCCACCGCCATAAGGCTTTTAAAACTGTGCGTCTCCACCAGACAGAATGACAGCATTTAAAAGGCTAGTAATTTTGAAATGCTGGCATTCAGGGCCAGAGATCGCGGTTGGGTAGGGGGTACTTTCTCTTTCGCTCCAGTGTTTAGGAGATAGACATCTGAACGCTTCTATGGGACATTGTGGAGCTGCTAGGTAACCCAGGTGGTGGTGTTGCTGGCACATCCTCTGTTTGAGGGGTGGCAGGCGCCGCTGTCACTCAAGAGAGGGATGAAGAGGCCGAGACTGCAGCAGAAGAGGAAGCAGGAGGAGCCAGAGAGCTTTCTTGGTTTTTAAGGTCTACTCCACTGATAAGCAATAGTAAAAGTCCAGCTCACCTGCATCAGCAATTTGGAAGGTGCACGGATGGGAAGAGACCCAGACTCAAGTACTTGAAAGGAAAATATCCAGCATCTCGATTTTTCATGCTTAACGATGTTTATTCCACAAAACCAAATGTACAGCGTTGAAAAATCCTCAAGGTACAAGCCCCAATACGGTAGACCGTATTGGGGCTTGTACCTTGAGGATTTTTCACCGCTGTACATTTGGTTTTGTGGAATAAACATTGGGAACACGCCAGGGAACTCCTTGGAGCCGGCTTTGGTGTGTTCAGTCCCTTGCTGCGGTGGGCAGTAGCAGGTGTACTGTCTAGGGTACGGCCGCTCTGCTTTTGCACCCTGCTCCATCTTCTGCTGTGCTGGTGGCTCTGTGCGACCACCACTTCTTCCTCCTCACTTGTGCGTGTAGCTGGCACAGATCGACCACGTCCTCTCCCTGCAACAGGAGCTCCACCAACACCAGCAGCACCACAACCGGGGCCACGTCCCTTATTTGACACTCTCCTCATTCTTTACGTTTACCAACCAAACTAACAGATGGTTTATGTCAGACGACAATGTAACCACCAATAGTCAACAATTAAGTTCACTGACAGTAAGGCAGTGCTGGTGTCATAAAGAGGAAGCATTTCTTGAGGTCACACAACAGTGTGACTGGCAAATTTTATACAATTACTTCACAGTCACAAAAAAATGCTAATTTGTCAACCAACAATGTAACAGCAGTATTGACTGGTTGTATTGGACTTCACAAATGCAGCAAAGGCCCCAAATAGATTATCTTGCACAAAATTGGTGTTTTTTTAAACCACAATATAACTGCAGTATTTAAAGCTTGTATTGCATTGTCAGGCATGCAGAAAAGGCCCCAAATGTAGTGTCTTGCACAAAATGGGTGTATTTTTAACTAGAATATAACAGCGGTATTTAAAGCTTGTATTGATCTGTCACAAATGCAGCAAAGTCCCTAAATGTATTATCTTGCACAAAATGGGTGTTTTTTTTAAAACCAGACTATAACTGCAGTATTTAAGGCTTGTATTGTATTGTCAGGCATGCAGAAAAGGCCCCAAATGAGGTGTCTTGCAGAAAATTAGTGTTTTTTTAAATACCAGAATATAACAGTAGTATTTATTGCTTGTATTGGACTGTCATAAATGCAAAGCAAATGTACTTTTTAGCAAATAAAAAAATAATTTGTCCCCACAGAATCTAACAGATGAATTTACTTGGATTGTACTTTACAGAGAGAAAATTGAATATGTCACCCCCTGGGTCCCTGAACTCAGACAGATTCCCTAAATCAGATAGATTCTTTCCTATCCCTACACTAGTAAGAGCAGAATGATGTGCAGTGATATGTGACTCCAGCTTATATAGAGGCTGGGTCACATGCCGCACTGGCCAATCACAGCCATGCCATTAGTAGGCATGGCTGTGATGGCTTCTAAGGTCACACAAGTCAAACACTTGTTTATTGGCTGCTCTGCAACCTTTCAAAAAGCGCCATTAACTCGCCGAACACCAAACTTGAACCCAAACTTTTACTGAAAAGTTCGGGTTCGGGTCCAGATTCCAAAGTCCTAAAGTTTGGTACGAACCCGAACTTTACAGTTTGGGTTCGCTCAACCCTACTACTAGCTACTTCTAACTGTTACTTTAAGTGGTGGTTTCCTTTATCACTAGTGGGTACTTCTGACATGTTTTCTGCTGTTAGCTTAAACCGTAATATAATTTAGGTTTCTTTGGCAGTGAAGGGGTTAGAGAAACTGGTTGATCACATAAGATAAGACTTTATTGTCATACTAATTTACAACAAAATTAGTTTTGCAGCTCGCAAGTTTTACCAGCAGTAATAGTTAGCACTCTCAATGATAAAAATACAAGACCATGTGCGCAACAATATATTTATACCCACCAGAGTGCATACAGTACAATGATTATACCAATTCCCATCATCTCCATCCCTTAAATATATAAACAATACCCAAAAACATCAGTCTAAAGTGTCAGCGCATATGTGCATACAAAAAAGAGGAACCAACCCTATTGCTTGTCATACCCCCAAAAGTATCTAAAGTGTCAGTGCATATGTGCAAAAACAGAAGACAAGTAACTGGCCCTGTTAATACATATAACAGTCCTGGGAAATAAATTGTTCCTCAGTCTGTGCCTTAAAGAGGTTAGCCAACCACTATAATGACCCCCCCCCCAATGCCTGGTCACCTCATATAGATAATACTTACCCTGCTCCCCGACACTGCGTCGCTTCTGATCCCTGCACAGCCTCTGCTTCATCTATCCAATCCTGAATTATATATTTTCTATTTCCATAGTGGTATTACCATACCAAACCATAATACAATAGGAGATAATCATTTCTATCACACTCCTAAAAGGAGATGGAAAGCTAGCCTTCATCAACTTCCTCAGAAAGAACATCTTTTGTTGTTCCTTCCTTACTAAATGGGATGTATACATTGCTGCCATAAAACTTGGATTGTACTTTACAGAGAGAAAATTGAATATGTCACCCCCTGGGTCCCTGAACTCAGACAGATTCCCTAAATCAGATAGATTCTTTCCTATCCCTACACTAGTAAGAGCAGAATGATGTGCAGTGATATGTGACTCCAGCTTATATAGAGGCTGGGTCACATGCCGCACTGGCCAATCACAGCCATGCCATTAGTAGGCATGGCTGTGATGGCTTCTAAGGTCACACAAGTCAAACACTTGTTTATTGGCTGCTCTGCAACCTTTCAAAAAGCGCCATTAACTCGCCGAACACCAAACTTGAACCCAAACTTTTACTGAAAAGTTCGGGTTCGGGTCCAGATTCCAAAGTCCTAAAGTTTGGTACGAACCCGAACTTTACAGTTTGGGTTCGCTCAACCCTACTACTAGCTACTTCTAACTGTTACTTTAAGTGGTGGTTTCCTTTATCACTAGTGGGTACTTCTGACATGTTTTCTGCTGTTAGCTTAAACCGTAATATAATTTAGGTTTCTTTGGCAGTGAAGGGGTTAGAGAAACTGGTTGATCACATAAGATAAGACTTTATTGTCATACTAATTTACAACAAAATTAGTTTTGCAGCTCGCAAGTTTTACCAGCAGTAATAGTTAGCACTCTCAATGATAAAAATACAAGACCATGTGCGCAACAATATATTTATACCCACCAGAGTGCATACAGTACAATGATTATACCAATTCCCATCATCTCCATCCCTTAAATATATAAACAATACCCAAAAACATCAGTCTAAAGTGTCAGCGCATATGTGCATACAAAAAAGAGGAACCAACCCTATTGCTTGTCATACCCCCAAAAGTATCTAAAGTGTCAGTGCATATGTGCAAAAACAGAAGACAAGTAACTGGCCCTGTTAATACATATAACAGTCCTGGGAAATAAATTGTTCCTCAGTCTGTGCCTTAAAGAGGTTAGCCAACCACTATAATGACCCCCCCCCCCCCCCCCCCCCAATGCCTGGTCACCTCATATAGATAATACTTACCCTGCTCCCCGACACTGCGTCGCTTCTGATCCCTGCACAGCCTCTGCTTCATCTATCCAATCCTGAATTATATATTTTTTATTTCCATAGTGGTATTACCATACCAAACCATAATACAATAGGAGATAATCATTTCTATCACACTCCTAAAAGGAGATGGAAAGCTAGCCTTCATCAACTTCCTCAGAAAGAACATCTTTTGTTGTTCCTTCCTTACTAAATGGGATGTATACATTGCTGCCATAAAAACAATCTGAAGTAAAGCACATGTGCTAGGAAATTATGATGGTAACAATCGAAAACAAAACAATACAGTATAACCATGCCACATTCAGTTCCTTTTAGTGCAGAAGCAAACAAAAAGAGGCATTTTAGATTTTTGTGTCATTTATGATGGCCAGTTTCTTAGCAACAAATGCCAAAGCAAGCTTAAGCCCATTATATTTGAGTGGGATGCTCCTGAGCTATTATTGTTTCAAGTGCTGCCCAATGTTTTATAGACAGTGTAACCCTCTCCACTGTAGTTTTTTTTTTCTTTTTGCATCATGAGAGTATTGTAATCAGCAGTATTTGTAATTGAAAGATTTCTTTCTATTGTCCATTTAATAAGCAAGAAAATAGCATGAGTATATTTACATTTGTAGATCATCTAATAGTCTGGATATGCCTAACAAGTAATAGTCTCTACAATGGGTCACCAAGAAAACTGGTGAAATTTACATTAACCCTTTCCCAACATCCACCATACTATTACGGAGCAGCGAGATGTGACATCCCGCAAACTGCCAGGATTTGGTATCACCATTTCAGTAACAACTGGCTCTATAAAAATATTACATGATATATCCTGTCAGGGGAATGGCGTAAAAAATAAATGTTGCCAGAACAGCCATTTTTTTGTCACCTCTCCTCACAAAAAGCATAATATTAAGCATTTTATTTTATTTTGTATCTACCTTAAAATCCTACCAATGAAATTTCCGCCGTATTCCTTAAAAAAGCAAGCCTTCACACAGGTCCATTGCCTGAAAAAAATGTCTATCAGAAAATGGCAATGCAAAAATATGATTTGAAAAAAAATTAAATAAAAGTTTGTTTTAAAAGTAGTATCTTTGCAATTGCATTGACCAGCAGAATAAAGATAACACATAATTTTTCCCACATGGTGTATGCTGCAATAACAAACCTCAAAAAAGCTATGGCAGAATTGATGCTGTTTCTTTATCCTGCTTTCCAAAAAGCAAAATAAAAGGTTATCCAAAAGTTGTATGTACTCCAAAATAGTACCCAAAATACCATTTGCCAATAACGCTTAGTGTTTTCCAAACAGAAGTTTAAGATCACATATGCGGTGTGGCCATATTCAATAGAAAATGTGCAACAAATTTTAGGGTGCATTTTCTCCTGTTACCCCTTGTAAAACTTAAAAATCTGTGGCTAAAACAACATTTTATTTGAAGAAATGTAATTTTTCATTTTCATGACCAAGCGTTACTAAGTTTTATGAAATACTGTATTGTAACAGCACTGACTACATGTCTCAATAAATTCCTTGAGGGGTGTAGTTTGCAAAATGGGTCACTTTTTGGCGGCTTCCACTGTTGGGGTACCATAAGATCTCTTCAGATTTGAAATGTCTTCAAAATACCATTCCAGCAAAATCTACACTCCAAAAACCATATGGCACGCCTTTCCTTCTGAGCCCTGCTGTGTGCCCCTACAGCACTTTTAGAGCATATATAAGGTGTTGCTGTTTTTTAGGTGGTGGTGCATTTTCTCCTGTTACCCCTTGTGAAAATGAAATCTTTGGGCCTAAAGTGACATTTTAATTTTTCACAGCCAAGTGTTTCTCAATCTTATGAAACGCCTGTGGGGTCAAAGAACTCACTACATTTCTGGTGTCACTTTTTTGAGGGGTTTCCAATGTAGGGGTAGCTCAGGGTCTCTTCAAATGCAACACAGCTCCCAAAAAACATTCTAGCTACTGTACATATGTCATGGCTTTTTTTAGTGGCATTCTTGCGATAACATATATTAGATTTTTTTCAAATATTTCACATACAGATTTTTTCAGGCATTTATTTCCTACAAAGTAGAGGATGAAAAATGGCTGACAAAGCCCATTGTTTCAACATGTAGCATTTTTAACAAACACCAGAGATGCCACCAAAAGACTTTGAGCTACATTAATATCTAGAGCTGGCATTTTTCCAGAAAAAATGCACCAAAAACTGCATGTGCAAAAGACAATATAAAAATGCTAAAGTCTGAAAAACGGTACTAAAACCTATGTCCTATGCCCTGTAATGCAGGTTTTGGGGCGGAAGTGGGGGGCTTGGGAGTTCGGAGGGAAAACAATATAAAACCACAGTGATTACACTGATATATTACAGTTTAATATAATTAACTTTTGGGCATTATCCATAAATCACCAACTGAAAGGCAGTATTTATTACATATACGCAAACCAGCCTTTATGGTAATTATGCTTTGTGTTTAGGGTTAATGTGACAATTTACAACATGAAATGCTTGTGAATTTGTAATTCAAAAAGCATAAAATGAACTCGATAAATTACATGTATCATACACAGTGTTGTACTTGTGGATTTTACAAGCTCTAAATACTATTCAGAAAATTGTATTTGGATTCCTTGAACTATTGAAATTGCATTTTGTACACTGTGGAACTTACATATTTTTTTTTTAACCATACTTAGCAAGTTCATGCTTAAATACAGAAGTGGAGCCGGATATCAGACAAGAAAGGAGGAAGCTTCGGAAACAATATTCCCTCAAAAGGGTCCATTCACACATCCGTATGTGTTTTGCGGATCCGTAGATCTGCAAAACACTGACATCGGCAATTTGCGTTCCGCATTTTGAGGACCGCACATCTCCGGCACTATAATTGAAAATGCCTAATCTCCTCCGCAATTGTGGACAAGAATAGGACATATTATTCAACAGTGAGATCCAAAACTGATAAGTGCCTGCGCTTCAGATTACCAGGGGTCAAATTATATTATTCAAAAAGGCAATCCTAAAACATAAAATGTATTGGCAATGCAAATAAAATAAGTTGTGTCCACAGATAAAGTGCAAAACAAGATCAACAATTGGGATCAAGGGTGTGTAAACCACCTATTACAAACAGTACTATCGATCTTGGTGGGAAATAGGTCTTGAGACCTATTTAAACCAAAAAATCGTGTATAGGGTTTTGAGAAACACTCTGAGACCTAATATCCACACTGAGGACCCTGAATATATTAAGGGGTGGGATGATATCCAAACAGAGAGTTCTCTGAAACTCATGAGATACATGGTAGAGTACGAAAAACGTTGTTTTGAACGCACAGTTGAACAATTGAATCAGGAGGTAAAAGAGATACTCACCTTTGAACAACATCCGGAATTTAAGAATCAGGAATTGAGACTGCAGAAGGGCCTGGAAACCCTAAAAGAGGAAATAAAAGAAAGGAAACATCGAAAATATATTCGTGATAAATCGGATTTTGACACCAACCGAATATATAATTAGAAAAATTGGCAGAGCTATCTTGTAAGAAATACGAGATATACGGATTATTCTGAATCTGATACATCTTGCACCTAAAGATATATCAGAATGTACTCAGCCTCAATCAAGTGGGGCATCCTCATTTTTGGGTGGCTTTGCATTCTCCAATGCAAACATGGGGGTTCAGAACAAGACGGATCAGGGAGTCTCAGTGAGACCCAAAACATCTTCCGGTATTCTGACCCCCCCAGAGACAACCTCATCAGTACCTGTATATGCGAATGTAAGTGGCACAAATACTGCAGTACAACAAAATCAGGGTCAAACTATACTAGCACAATCAAATCTATTTGCTACACCACCCATAGCCCCGCTTTTTTTAGGACAGAACAATGTCCAACTGAGGGACAGGGACAAGTGGGGGCACAACATGAAATAGCCCAGAATGGTAATGTGGACTCTACCCAAATTATAAATCTTTCAGCACAGCTTCTTACAAAAGCACAAGTCACCTTATTGAAAAAAGGTCTAACATTCACGCCAGTGCCGAGTTTTAATAAATTCAACTGGATAAAAGATGTAAATCTTTTTGCACGAAAATTAGCACTACATAAACAATTTTCCAGTACAAATATAGAGACTGGAAAACTTATCCAAAAGGAACAACAAGCCTTAGAAATTCTGGAGAGTCTACAGTTGGAGAGTGAGGGCTTTAGTGTGGACATCGCACTCCCATTGACAGACCTTAAACCCAGATCCAAATGGACTCCCCCCTTTTCACAGTTTCAAAAGATCGAGACGTTTGTACAGTTGGTCTCTCAGGATATCAATAAACTAAAAATAAACAAGGATCTCATTCCTGAGAATCTAATAGAAGAAGAACACAGTGCATTGAATGAACTGAGAGCCAACAAGGATATAATTGTGAAACCAAGTGACAAGGGGGGTAACATAGTTATTTATGACAGGAATGACTATGAAGGGATGGTGAATAGGTTGTTAATGGACAAGGAAGTGTACCAGACCTTGCAGGAAAATCCCACCAGGAAATACCTGGAGGATCTCAAAGGGATTTTAAAATCAGCTAGAGATAATAATCTCATATCTAAAGACGAGTTTGATTTCCTATACAATAAGAGCCCCACGATTCCCACCTTTTATGCACTGCCCAAGGTGCATAAAGGGAAGAACCCAATACCTGGGCACCCGATAGTTTTGTGGAATGACTCTCTAAGCCAACCTGCCAGTGAATATGTGGATGAGATATTGAGGCCGTTTGTGTCATCTTTACCCTCTAATATAAAGGATACGACCGACGCATTAACCAAAATCAGGGGTATTTCATTGTCTTCATCCACATACCTGGCAAGTTTGGATGTGGAAGCCCTTTATAGCAACATCGACCATCAGTTGGGCATCAAGGCTACAAAATATTTTTTGGATACTAAAAGCACCACTTTTCACGAGCACAATGAGTTTATTCTATGTTTACTAAGATTCATCTTAAGTCACAATTATTTTCTCTGTAACGGTACCTTCTATCAACAGATGAAGGGTACCGCAATGGGGACACCCTGTGCACCGACTTTTGCTAATTTGTTTTTGGGGTGGTGGGAAGACACTATAGTTTTTACAGACACAATGGCACAATTCACAAGTCACATTTTATTTTGGGGGAGATTCATTGATGATGTTTTGTTATTTTGGGAGGGGGAGGAATGGGAATTTTGTACCTTTGTTGATGTGTTGAATAATAATGAAATAGGTATGCATTTTACCTTTGAAATTCATCCAAGCCAGATATGCTTCTTGGATCTACTGATCCAGAAGGATATGGATGGACAAATCCTTACGGATATCTTTAGAAAGCCTACCTCGACAAACAGTCTCCTCCACTGGACGAGTTGGCATCCGGTGGCATTGAAGAAGGGAATACCTGTGGGGCAGTACTTGAGAGCGAGGAGAAACTGCACAACAGAGGAGATTTTTAAGAAAGAGGCTGATGAGCTCTATAATCGATTTAGGAGCAGAGGCTACCCACGAAAATGTCTAAAAAAGGCATTTAATCGTGCTAAAAGCATCAATAGGGAAGATCTGATATCTCACAATTATGGGAAGGAAAAGAAAAATGAGGAAAAAAGGATCAGATGCATAGGCACTTATGATTGTAACAACCAACAGGTAATGAAAGTTCTGAAAAAATATTGGAAGATACTCACCAGTGATGAGGAATTGAGATCCGTACTACCACCATATCCCAGTGTGACATACAGGAGGGGACAAAACTTAAAAGACAAACTTGTTCATAGTTTCCTACCTGAAAAAGAAACAATAAATACAACCTGGTTAAAATCTAGTATTATTGGTTCTTTTCCTTGCGGCAATTGCACTTTTTGCAAATATCTCCCCAGAGTAAAGAAATTCAAAAACCCCATAGATGGACGTGAGTATACAATAAGAGAATATTTCAACTGCCGAAGCAGTGGGATCATCTATATCGCTTCTTGCAATTGCCCTAAATTATACGTGGGCAAAACCACACAGCTGAGCTGAGGCGAAGAATATCTGGACACATTAGTGCAATAAATACAGGTAAAGACACGTCACTCTATAGGCACATTACATATGCCCATGGAGGCAATCTTGAAGTCCTAAAATTTTGGGGACTGACGGAAAAAAACTCTGGGACCCAGAAGTGGCAATTTAGATGTGAAACTTTCGCAGGAAGAGGCCAGATGGATACACAAATTGCAGACCCTAAGCCCAGGAGGCCTTCATTTAATTAGCATACAAAATAACAAGAGAGTATAGAAAGAAAAACAATATGACAGTGAAAAAATAAAAAGGAGGAAAAACAAGTAAATAGACCCCAATATACTCCCAAAAGTAGCCTAACCCCCTGAATACAAGGGAGTCAGTCCAGTGTAAACAAAAAAGGATTGGGCCAGTCATAACATAATCCCCATAGAGTAAAACAATGTGTCAAGTGCTACCTGTAGATGGTGACCTTAATTAAAATAGTAACCCTCTTTAGTATTACATGTTTGGAATTCTGGAATCTCCAATGGGTGTACAGTATAATCCTCAGGGGACATGGACTAGGAAGAGTGCGATCAACCTAGATTGCACCTATGGAGTGTACATGATCATTTATAAATATGCAGTGTTCCAATGAAAAGATCAAAGTGGAACAGTAGGTGCAGACAGATGGCATTTATACTAGAATAAACTGGAGCATAATTGCAAATGCACCCCTATGTCAATGTGAGGGCAGAATATCAGCTAAATGGATATATATCTGTTTATTGATAACAAGTGACACGGCCACACTCACTACGATCATTTGATAGATCGTTATGAAAGGAACTTGTCACTGTCAGGGAGTGAACTTGAGCGCGATCGCTTTTCCTATTGACAGAATGACAGAATTATTATGTAAACAAAACTGGGTATTGATCACCTGACATCATCTGCGACGAGACGGAACAAGGGAGCGCACAGGACGCGCGTCAGCAGACGCTTCCTGTGTGCGATCGCATGCACTGACCAAAGTGAATGGTTGGTGATTGGCTGGGAGAGACAGGAGGGTGGGATTTTGGAAAGCATAAAGGGAGGTCGTAATGAGCGCGCGTGTACACATACCCCACATCCCCTGACGAAGCCACGTGGCGAAACATGTCGGGAGGGGTGGTATAGTGCGATTCAATTTTAGACAGTTACAGCACAAGTGAGAATAGTCTAGTGCAGTGTTTCCCAACCAGTGTGCCTCCAGGTGTTGCAAAACTACAACTCCCAGCATGCCCGCACAACCAAAGGCTGTCCGGGCATGCTGGGAGTTGTAGTTTTGCAACAGCTGGAGGCACACTGGTTGGGAAACACTGGTCTAGTGGACGTGTTATGAGCAGCATAGTGAGCTAGAGCTGAACATAGTGAGGAATAGATACAGAGTGGCGTCACACTGACCTCTATTGCGTCCTAGCAGCACAGCGAGTCAGAGCCGAGCATAGTGAAGGATCAGACACAGAGTGGCGTTATACTGACCTCTATCAACACAAATAGAGGCAACAGCATAGCCACATAAGCATAGTGAACAGCGTGTCTACCTGTAGATTGTTATAATAGTGTCAACCTCAAGGGGTGGCAACACTGTCAACAAAATTGTAACCCTCTGTACAGGGGCCAGACAGTGGAGGCTCTCTGCAGTTTCGACACAATCACTATGGAACCATTGATCTTGTGACTAGGGAACGCCATAGTGTATCAACAAAATTACAATACTTGAGCCAATATTAACCAAAGGAAAAGTTGGATGGAACACACCAACCTGTGATCCTCACAGAATAAATGTGGATATATCACCACGACTCTATACCGAATAAATATTCCTTATGCATTCCACAGACATTGATATGCGATTATTGGTTGTGGATAGCAACCAGCAGCAATAACAATCTCACATTCCACTGTTAACTGATAATTTTAATTGTGGTCTTTCCCCCCTATATTTTTGTGTGTTTTTTTTTTAAAGTTAATTAATAAAGATATGATTTTAAATATCAGTTAGGGACCCCTAAAGGGATTTATGGTCCTACAGACCACTACAGTATAATTAACCCCCAATTATACAACAATTAGTATCCCAAAAGGAAAAAAATAAAGTGCATGGCGGCACTGATAACCAGCACGTCCTACTAGTACCAAGGGACGGTCAGCAAATCCGTGTCCGATTACTTAACGATTAAGCAGTATCATACCCATCTGAAGGTGATGTCCAACCAGCAGGAATATGGCAGTGATAATACACTACGTAGGGTCCCTATTGATGCCCTGTGGCTAGCTAACCGCTACACACTGATACTAGGAGATATGTAGCAGCCTGACCACAGGGCACTCGTCCTGATAAGGGCGACCCCATCCGGAACCTGTCCCTCAACAATAAAGTTCTGTATGTCCCTATATACAAAAAACACTCCCATTGGTACTGGTAGGATTGGTACTGGTAGGACGTGCTGGTTATCAGTGAGGACGTGCTGGTTATCAGTGCCACCAAGAATAGAACATGTTCTATTTTTTTTAGGAACGGAATTGCGGACCAGGAAGTGTGGATCCGCATTTCCGGATCCGGACAGCACAGAGTGTGGCCCCATAGAAATGAATGGGTCAGCAATTCCGTTCCGCAAAATGCGGAACAGATTTGCGGACATGTCAATGGAGCCTAAAGCTAATATTTTCTAAAGGTATATTAACAAGGCACGGTCATATTTAGCTAAAAAAAAATGCAACAAAAATGTAATTCTATCAGACCCTGTGCAATGCAGTGTGACTGATGAAGAAACATTGTCCTTCAGTGCTAGTCCCATGTGTCTTAAAGGGATACCAAATCTAAAGGCTACAGCCTATAAATGTAAATTCAATAAAAAATGTGATATCATTCATGAATGAAAACTGTTTTTTTTCAGATACTAAGAGCTGGAGATATGGTATAGATACAGAATAAAAGTACATGTAGTCCTTATGGGAGCAGCCATTGTTCTGGACTCTGGGTCAGCCTCTTCCCAGCCTGCAATGAATGCTTAGGGTCCTTTTCTACAGCTAGTGGTCGAGACTGACCACTGGCTGTAGATAAGAGGCTGAACTGGATGGACAGATGTCTTTTTTTCAGCTATGCTACTATGAAAACCCTACTACAACAATACTGTTGTTTGTGCAATCATACTATACTATAATTATATTTCAGTTCTTCTGTGAATGGAGATACTGAGAGATATACCACATACATTATTGGAGAGTTTTAACCCCTTAAGGACACAGGGCGTACAGGTACGCCCTTGTGCCCTGGTACTTAAGGACACAGGGCGTACATGTACGCCCTGTGCATTTTCAATCACCGCCGCGCGGCCGGCGGCGATTGGAACCCCGTGCCTGCTCAAATCATTGAGCAGGCACTTGGGGCAAATGCGTCGGGGGGTCCGGTGACCCCCCCATGTATGCGATCGCAGAAAACCGCAGGTCAATTCAGACCTGCGGTTTTCTGCGTTTCCGGGTTATTCGGGTCTCTGAAGACCCGATAACCCGGAACAGGATGGTGATGGTGGTGTGATTTCACTCCACCAAATACCATCCAGCGATCCTGAGTGGTGATGGTGACATCACCACTCAGGATCGCTTTCTGATTGGTCTGTGGGCGGTCCGGCGGCAGATTCAAAAGAGGCAGGCGCCCCTCTCCTCCTCCTTTTGTGTTCCGGCGCCGGAGGAGAGAGGAGCTGCCTGCACGTGTCTGCCACCGCTGCCTGCACCCCGATCTATGCCCCCCAGGACCCGATCTCTGCCCCCAGCACCCCATCAGGTACATAGGGACAGCTAGGGAAAGTTTGGGATAGGCAGGGAAAAAAAAGGGAAAGGTAGTTTTTTTGACTTTTTATTGCATCACCCCAGTTAGGGTGTCTGGGGTCCACAGTCATTTTTTCAGTGACCCACTGGTAAATCTGATGGTGGAGCAGACGAATCTGTACGCCCAACAGTTCGTCGCTCAACACCCGGGCTCCTTTTTGGCCAGGCCCGGTGGCTGGACGCCGGTCAGTGCAGCCGAAATGAGGACATTTTGGGGCCTCGTGCTGCATATGGGCCTGGTCAAGAAACCCAGTGCCAGGCTGTACTGGAGTGGGGACGTCCTATATCAGACCCCACTTTACAGTACAGTTATGACACGCTCCCGGTTTGAGGCCATCAGGAAATGTCTGCATTATTCCGATAATGCAGCATGTCCACCCCGAGGTGATCCTGCCCATGACCGTCTGTACAAGATACGGCCGGTCATCGATCACTTTGGGGCCAAATTCATGGAGGCCTATGTACCTGGAAGGGAGGTCGTGGTTGATGAGTCTCTCATTGCGTTCAAGGGGAGACTCATTTTCCGCCAGTATGTGCCTTCCAAGCGGGCGAGGTATGGCGTGAAGCTATACAAAATTTGTGAGAGTACCTCAGGGTACACTTACAAATTTCGTGTATACGAGGGGCGAGATTCCCGGATTCAACCCCCAGAATGTCCCCCCACTCTGGGTGTTACCGGGAAACTTGTGTGGGACCTTATGCACCCACTGCTGGATAAGGGTTACCACTTGTACGTGAATAACTTTTATACCAGTATCCCCTTGTTCCAGTCCCTTGCCGCCAGATCCACGTCCGCTTGTGGGACCGTGCGGAAAAATCAACGCGGCCTCCCTGCCCACCCCCTCCAGGTACCTATCCCCAGGGGTGAGACCCGTGCCCTTACCACTGGAAACCTGTTGCTGGTCAGGTATAAGGACAAGAGGGATGTCCTTATGCTGTCCACAATTCATGGTAACGGCATCACCCCTGTCCCTGTGCGAGGTACCGCGGCAACGGTCCTCAAGCCCGATTGTATCGTCGCCTACAATCGGTATATGGGAGGAGTTGATCTCTCGGATCAAGTCCTCAAGCCATATAACGCCATGCGCAAAACCCGGGCATGGTACAAAAAAGTTGCGGTCTACTTGGTACAGGTTGCCATGTACAACTCTTTTGTACTATCCCGAAGCGCTGGCAGCACAGGGACATTCCTCCAGTTCTATGAGGCAGTCCTCAAGGCCCTGATCTTTTCGGACCGGGAAAGAGCAGGCCGGAGTACCTCGGGAACTGTAGGCGCCCGGATCGTCCCTGGCCAACACTTTCCAGGTGTGGTCCCCCATACTGGAAAGAAGGGACGAACCCAAAAAAAGTGCAGAGTGTGTCGCAGGAGGGGGATACGGAAGGACACGACTACTCAGTGCGACACATGCCCCGATCATCCGGGCCTCTGCATTGACGGTTGCTTCAGGGAATATCACACTTCCATGGAGTACTAAATTTATATCCCAATTTAGCACTGACATCGGATAAAAAAAAATGGTTCTCAGACTTGAGACACCCAAAAAAACTAAAATAATTTATTAAAAGTAGACATAGGTATTGCCGCGTCTGTAATAATCTCCTCTATAAAAATGCCCCATGACCTAACCCCCCCAGATTAACACGGTCCAGAAAAAAAAAAAAAGGTGCAAAAAAAGTTTTTTTTTGTCACCTTACATAATAAAAAGTTTAATAGCAAGCGATCAAAAAGTCATATAGCCCCCAAATTAGTGCCAATAAAACCGTCATCTCATCCCGCAAAAAATGAGCCCCAACATAAGATAATCAGATAAAAAAAAAAATAGAAAATGACTCTTAGACTTTAGAGATACAAAAATTTTTTTAGGGTATCAAAAAGGATAATATAGTCTAAAACCTAAATAATTGTAAAAAAAAAGTTGACTTATTAGGTATCGCCACGTCCGTAAGAATCTCCTCTATAAAAATACCCCATGACCCAACCCCCCAGATTAACACAGTAAAAAAAAAAAAAAAAATAGGTGCAAAAAAATTTTTTTTTGTCACCTTACATAACAAAAAGTTTAATAGCAAGCGATCAAAAAGTCATATAGCCCCCAAAATAGTGCCAATAAAACCGTCCGCTCATCCCGCAAAAAATGAGCCCCCACATAAGATAATTGGCTAAAAGAAAATAAAAAAAATGACACTTAGACTTTAGAGATACCCAAAAAAAAAAGTTGTATCAAAAAAGATAATATAGTCAAAAACCTAAATAATTGTAAAAAAAAGTAGACTTATTAGATATTGCCGCGTCCGTAAGAATCTCCTCTATAACAATATCCCATGACCTAACTACCCAGATTAACACGGTTAAAAAAAAAACGGTGCCAAAACCGCTATTTTTGGCACTTTTCCATTTCAGTCCGTTTTTTCCGGTAACAAAACAAGGGTTAACAACCAAACAAAAGTTAAAATTTATTACCCTGATACTGCAGTTTACAGAAACGCCACATTTGTGGTCGTAAACTGCTGTATCCGTAAAAGGGAGGCTGCAAAAGGAAAGGACCGACATGGTTTCTGGAAGGCCGATTTTGATGGCCTTTTTTATTGACACCATATCCCTTTTGAAGCCCCCCTGATGCCCCCCTAGAGTAAAAACTCCCTAAAATTGACCCCATCTAAGAAACTACACCCCTCAAGGTATTCAAAAATGATTATACAAACTTTATTAACCCTTTAGGTGTTCCTCAACAGTTAATGGCAAATGGAGATGAAATATCAGAATTTCAATTTTTGGTAACCTTACCTCACAAAAATGTAATATAGAGCAACCAAAAATTATATTTACCCTAAAAATACTCCCCCAAAAAATGCCACCTTATCCCGTAGTTTCCAAAATGGGGTCACTTTTAGGGAGTTTCGACTCCAGGGGTGCATCAGGGGGGTTGAAACAGGACACGGTGTAAATAAACCGGTCCATAAAAATCAGCCCTCCAAAAACCAAACGGCGCACCTTTCAATCTACGCCCCGCTGTGTGGCCGTACAGTAGTGTACGGCCACATATTGGGTGTTTCTGTAAACGGCAGAGTCAGGGTAATAAAGATACAGTCTTGTTTGGCTGTTAACCTTTGCTTTGTTAGTAGAAAACATGGGTTAAAATGGAAAATAAGGCAAAAAAATGAAATTTTCCAATTTCATCCCCATTTGCCAATAACTCTTGTGCAACACCTAAAGGGTTAACGACGTATGTAAAATCAGTTTTAAATACCTTGAGGGGTGTAGTTTCTTAGATGGGGTCACTTTTAGGGAGTTTCGACTCCAGGGGTGCATCAGGGGGGTTGAAACAGGACACGGTGTAAATAAACCGGTCCATAAAAATCAGCCCTCCAAAAACCAAACGGCGCACCTTTCACTCTACGCCCCGCTGTGTGGCCGTACAGTAGTGTACGGCCACATATTGGGTGTTTCTGTAAACGGCAGAGTCAGGGTAATAAAGATACAGTCTTGTTTGGCTGTTAACCCTTGCTTTGTTAGTAGAAAACATGGGTTAAAATGGAAAATAAGGCAAAAAAATGAAATTTTCCAATTTCATCCCCATTTGCCAATAACTCTTGTGCAACACCTAAAGGGTTAACGACTAATGTAAAATCAGTTTTGAATACCTTGAGGGGTGTAGTTTCTTAGATGGGGTCACTTTTAGGGAGTTTCTACTCCAGGGGTGCATCAGGGGGGTTGAAACAGGACACGGTGTAAATAAACCGGTCCATAAAAATCAGCCCTCCAAAAACCAAACGGCGCACCTTTCACTCTACGCCCCGCTGTGTGGCCGTACAGTAGTGTACGGCCACATATTGGGTGTTTCTGTAAACGGCAGAGTCAGGGTAATAAAGATACAGTCTTGTTTGGCTGTTAACCCTTGCTTTGTTAGTAGAAAACATGGGTTAAAATGGAAAATAAGGCAAAAAAATTTAATTTTCCAATTTCATCCCCATTTGCCAATAACTCTTGTGCAACACCTAAAGGGTTAACGACTAATGTAAAATCAGTTTTGAATACCTTGAGGGGTGTAGTTTCTTAGATGGGGTCACTTTTAGGGAGTTTCTACTCCAGGGGTGCATCAGGGGGGTTGAAACAGGACACGGTGTAAATAAACCGGTCCATAAAAATCAGCCCTCCAAAAACCAAACGGCGCACCTTTCACTCTATGCCCCGCTGTGTGGCCGTAGGAGTAGTGTACGGCCACATATTGGGTATTTCTGTAAACGGCAGAGTCAGGGTAATAAAGATACAGTCTTGTTTGGCTGTTAACCCTTGCTTTGTTAGTGGAAAACATGGGTTAAAATGGAAAATAAGGCAAAAAAATGAAATTTTCAAATTTCATCCCCATTTGCCAATAACTCTTGTGCAACACCTAAAGGGTTAACGACGTATGTAAAACCAGTTTTGAATACCTTGAGGGGTGTAGTTTCTTAGATGGGGTCACTTTTAGGGAGTTTCTACTCCAGGGGTGCATCAGGGGGCTTCAAATGGGACATGGTGTAAATAAACCAGTCCATAAAAATCAGCCCTCCAAAAACCAAACGGCGCACCTTTCCCTCTACGCCCCGCTGTGTGGCCGTACAGTAGTTTACGGCCACATATTGGGTGTTTCTGTAAACGGCAGAGTCAGGGCAATAAAGATACAGTCTTGTTTGGCTGTTAACCCTTGATTTGTTAGTGGAAAAAATGTGTTAAAATGGAAAATTAGACAAAAAAATGAAATTTGCTAATTTCATCCCCATTTGCCAATAACTCTTGTGCAACACCTAAAGGGTTAACGACGTATGTAAAATCAGTTTTGAATACCTTGAGGGGTGTAGTTTCTTAGATGGGGTCACTTTTAGGGAGTTTCTACTCTAGGGGTGCATCAGGGGTCTTCAAATGGGACATGGTGTAAATAAACCAGTCCATAAAAATCAGCCCTCCAAAAACCAAACGGCGCACCTTTCACTCTATGCCCCGCTGTGTGGCCGTACAGTAGTTTACGACCACATATGGGGTGTTTCTGTAAACGGCAGTGTCAGGGTAATAAAGATACAGTCTTGTTTGGCTGTTAACCTTTGCTTTGTTAGTGGAAAAAATGGGTTAAAATAAAAAATTTGACAGAAAAAGAAATTCTCAAATTTCATCCCCATTTGCCAATAACTCTTGTGCAACACCTAAAGGGTTAACAACGTATGTAAAATCAGTTTTGAATACCTTGAGGGGTGTAGTTTCTTAGATGGGGTCATTTTTGGGTGGTTTCTATTATGTAAGCCTCGCAAAGTGACTTCAGACCTGAACTGGTCCCTAAAAATGTCGTTTTTGTAAATTGCTGAAAAATTTCAAGATTTGCTTCTAAACTTCTAAGCCTTATAACATCCCCAAAAAATAAAATATCATTCCCAAAACAATTCAAACATAAAGTAGACATATGGGGAATGTAAAGTCATCACAATTTTTGGGGGTATTACTATGTATTACAGAAGTAGAGAAACTGAAACTTTGAAATTTGCTAATTTTTCCAAAAATTTGTTAAATTAGGTATTTTTTGGTGCAAAAAAAAATATTTTTTTGACTTCATTTCACCAGTGTCATGAAGTACAATATGTGACGAAAAAACAATCTCAGAACGGCCTGGATAAGTCAAAGCGTTTTAAAGTTATGAGCACTTAAAGTGACACTGGTCAGATTTGCAAAAAACGGCCTGGTCCTAAGGTGTAAAAAGGCTGTGTCCCTAAGGGGTTAAAATGATAGTATAGCAAATGTGATGTGAAATGCTGCTAACCTCCACTAGAAAAGGCAGGGCTCCATAACTGCATGACATATTGTCACGTTCGGGTGTGGGAGGGAAACACCACACCAAACATAGGAGGTAAATCGGTGAGCTAATAGGCCTGGAAACTAGGGAAAGGAGATGGACACCTCCTAGTAAAACCCTAATCAAAGTCCTGACTAACTACCAGTATGAACAGACCCCAGAGGTAGGTGAGTTCACACACTTCAATACCTAGTGTCCTAACTCCCCCTATAGTACCCTGGTACTAATGTCAGGACTGAGACGACCTGTTCCTCCAAAGGGAAGGATGAACAGGAGTCTCCCTCAGGCCTTAATACAAATGACAGGGAAATGCAACACACAAAATAACCAAGGCTAAATACAAAAGGGAAAAAACACTTAACTTCAAGTGGCTATGGCAGCACCAGGAACTCAGCCGAGATCCACACACCAGCTATCCACAACTCCAACAGAAGCTATAAACCGCATAGCATACTGGGAGAAACAGCAATAAATAGAGAAGAATAATGACCATAATAGCAAAACCTGGGGAAAGAAAGTGTGGAAAGCACCAGAAATAACACAGACGTCATTTGATCCAAACAGAAAACATGTCAGATCAAACCATGTGTTTCCAGTCTCATTGATCTCCTGCTACCTGTCGTGAAAACGTCTGTGACACATATTCAGGGTGCTCTGTCTAATTATTTTGGTAATAGCCATCTGTATAATGCACAGGAAGCAGATTTGAAGTCCTTGTAGAGTTTAATGCAGGCCTCACGTTAGTATTTTTTTTGCTGCTGTGCAGGCCACTATGTGCTGAAAGCATCACACAAAGATTTCACACTGTGTTATCAAGTAGGTTTTCTATAAATAAGAAATTGTGTGCTCTTCGCATAGTCGTATGTGTGATGTATATACTGTACAAAAAGCTAGTAAGATCCTTCAATGAGAAAAAAACTTTTCAAAATATGATGTGTGCTGAGTAAGGCTGGGTTCACACTTCAGTTTTTTGATCAGTTATTTCCATCAATTATTGTGAGCCAAAACCCATAGTGAAACCTATATGGAGATAATGGAAAGAGCTGCAACTGTTCTGATCAAGCCTTATTGCGGATGCAATTAAGGGGTGACATGGTGTCCTGACTAGAGTTGAGCGAACACCTGGATGTTCGGGTTCGAGAAGTTCGGCCGAACATCCCGGAAATGTTCGGGTTCGGGATCCGAACCCGATCCGAACTTCGTCCCGAACCCGAACCCCATTGAAGTCAATGGGGACCCGAACTTTTCGGCACTAAAACGGCTGTAAAACAGCCCAGGAAAGGGCTAGAGGGCTGCAAAAGGCAGCAACATGTAGGTAAATCCCCTGCAAACAAATGTGGATAGGGAAATTAATTAAAATAAAAATTAAATAAATAAAAATTAACCAAAATCAATTGGAGAGAGGTTCCATAGCAGAGAATCTGGCTTCCCGTCACCCACCACTGGAACAGTCCATTCTCAGATATTTAGGCCCCGGCACCCAGGCAGAGGAGAGAGATCCCGTAACAGACAATCTGGCTTCATGTCAGCAGAGAATCAGTCTTCATGTCATAGCAGAGAATCAGGCTTCACGTCACCCACCACTGTAATAGTCCATTTTCATAAATTTAGGCCCAGCACCCAGGCAGAGGAGAGAGGTCCCGTAACAGACAATCTGGCTTCATGTCAGCAGAGAATCAGTCTTCATATCATAGCAGAGAATCTGGCTTCCCGTTACCCACCACTGGAACAGTCCATTCTCAGATATTTAGGCCCCGGCACCCAGGCAGAGGAGAGAGGTCCCGTAACAGACAATCTGGCTTCATGTCAGCAGAGAATCAGTCTTCATATCATAGCAGAGAATCAGGCTTCACGTCAGCCACCACTGCAACAGTCCATTGTCATAAATTCAGGCCCAGCACCCAGGCAGAGGAGAGAGGTCCCGTAACAGACAATCTGGCTTCATGTCAGCAGAGAATCAGTCTGCATGTCATAGCAGAGAATGAGGCTTCACGTCACCCACCACTGCAACAGTCCATTTTCATAAATTTAGGCCCAGCACCCAGGCAGAGGAGAGAGGTCCCGTAACAGAGGATCTGGCTTCATGTCAGCAGAGAATCAGTCTGCATGTCATAGCAGAGAATGAGGCTTCACGTCACCCACCACTGCAACAGTCCATTTTCATAAATTTAGGCCCAGCACCCAGGCAGAGGAGAGAGGTCCCGTAACAGAGGATCTGGCTTCATGTCACCAGAGAATCAGTCTGCATGTCATAGCAGAGAATCAGGCTTCACGTCACCCACCACTGCAACAGTCCATTTTCATAAATTTAGGCCCAGCACCCAGGCAGAGGAGAGAGGTCCCGTAACAGAGGATCTGGCTTCATGTCACCAGAGAATCAGTCTGCATGTCATAGCAGAGAATCAGGCTTCACGTCAGCCACCACTGCAACAATCCATTGGCATATATTTAGGCCTAGCACACAGGCAGAGGAGAGAGGTCCCGTAACAGACAATCTGGCTTCATGTCAGCAGAGAATCAGTCTTCATATCATAGCAGAGAATCAGGCTTCACGTCAGCCACCAATGCAACAGTCCATTGTCAGATATTTAGGCCCAGCACCCAGGCAGAGGAGAGAGGTCCCGTAACAGAGGATCTGGCTTCATGTCAGCAGAGAATCAGTCTTCATGTCATAGCAGAGAATCAGGCTTCACGTCACCCACCACTGTAAGAGTCCATTTTCATAAATTTAGGCCCAGCACCCAGGCAGAGGAGAGAGGTCCCGTAACAGACGATCTGGCTTCATGTCAGCAGAGAATCAGTCTGCATGTCATAGCAGAGAATGAGGCTTCACGTCACCCACCACTGCAACAGTCCATTTTCATAAATTTAGGCCCAGCACCCAGGCAGAGGAGAGAGGTCCCGCAACAGAGGATCTGGCTTCATGTCAGCAGAGAATCAGTCTGCATGTCATAGCAGAGAATCAGGCTTCACGTCAGCCACCACTGCAACAGTCCATTGTCATAAATTCAGGCCCAGCACCCAGGCAGAGGAGAGAGGTCCCGTAACAGACAATCTGGCTTCATGTCACCAGAGAATCAGTCTGCATGTCATAGCAGAGAATGAGGCTTCACGTCAGCCACCACTGCAACAATCCATTGGCATATATTTAGGCCTAGCACACAGGCAGAGGAGAGGTTCATTCAACTTTGGGTAGCCTTGCAATATAATGGTAAAATGAAAATAAAAATAGGATTGAATGAGGAAGTGCCCTGGAGTCCAATAATATATGGTTATGGGGAGGTAGTTAATGTCTAATCTGGACAAGGGACGGACAGGTCCTGTGGGATCCATGCCTGGTTCATTTTTATGAACGTCAGCTTGTCCACATTGGCTGTAGACAGGCGGCTGCGTTTGTCTGTAATGACGCCCCCTGCCGTGCTGAATACACGTTCAGACAAAACGCTGGCTGCCGGGCAGGCCAGCACCTCCAAGGCATAAAAGGCTAGCTCTGGCCACGTGGACAATTTAGAGACCCAGAAGTTGAATGGGGCCGAACCATCAGTCAGTACGTGGAGGGGTGTGCACACGTACTGTTCCACCATGTTAGTGAAATGTTGCCTCCTGCTAACACGTTGCGTATCAGGTGGTGGTGCAGTTAGCTGTGGCGTGTTGACAAAAGTTTTCCACATCTCTGCCATGCTAACCCTGCCCTCAGAGGAGCTGGCCGTGACACAGCTGCCTTGGCGACCTCTTGCTCCTCCTCTGCCTTGGCCTTGGGCTTCCACTTGTTCCCCTGTGACATTTGGGAATGCTCTCAGTAGCGCGTCTACCAACGTGCGCTTGTACTCGCGCATCTTCCTATCACGCTCCAGTGCAGGAAGTAAGGTGGGCACATTGTCTTTGTAGCGTGGATTCAGCAGGGTGGCAACCCAGTAGTCCGCACAGGTTAAAATGTGGGCAACTCTGCTGTCGTTGCGCAGGCACTGCAGCATGTAGTCGCTCATGTGTGCCAGGCTGCCCAGGGGTAAGGACAAGCTGTCCTCTGTGGGAGGCGTATCGTCATCGTCCTGCCTTTCCCCCCAGCCACGCACCAGTGATGGACCCGAGCTGCGTTGGGTGCCACCCCGCTGTGACCATGCTTCATCCTCATCCTCCTCCACCTCCTCCTCGTCCTCCTCGTCCTCCAGTAGTGGGCCCTGGCTGGCCACATTTGTACCTGGCCTCTGCTGTTGCCAAAAACCTCCCTCTGAGTCACTTCGAAGAGACTGGCCTGAAAGTGCTAAAAATGACCCCTCTTCCTCCTCCTCCTCCTCCTCCTCCTGGGCCACCTCCTCTTCCATCATCGCCCTAAGTGTTTTCTCAAGGAGACATAGAAGTGGTATTGTAACGCTGATAACGGTGTCATCGCCACTGGCCATGTTGGTGGAGTACTCGAAACAGCGCAACAGGGCACACAGGTCTCGCATGGAGGCCCAGTCATTGGTGGTGAAGTGGTGCTGTTCTGTAGTGCGACTGACCCGTGCGTGCTGCAGCTGAAACTCCACTATGGCCTGCTGCTGCTCGCACAGTCTGTCCAGCATGTGCAAGGTGGAGTTCCACCTGGTGGGCACGTCGCATATGAGGCGGTGAGCGGGAAGGCCGAAGTTACGCTGTAGCGCAGACAGGCGAGCAGCGGCAGGATGTGAACGCCGGAAGCGCGAACAGACGGCCCGCACTTTATGCAGCAGCTCTGACATGTCGGGGTAGTTGTGAATGAACTTCTGCACCACCAAATTCAGCACATGCGCCAAGCAAGGGATGTGCGTCAAATTGGCTAGTCCCAGAGCTGCAACGAGATTTCGCCCATTATCACACACCACCAGGCCGGGCTTGAGGCTCACCGGCAGCAACCACTCGTCGGTCTGTTGTTCAATACCCCGCCACAACTCCTGTGCGGTGTGGGGCCTGTCCCCCAAACATATGAGTTTCAGAATGGCCTGCTGACGTTTACCCCGGGCTGTGCTGAAGTTGGTGGTGAAGGTGTGTGGCTGACTGGATGAGCAGGTGGAAGAAGAGGAGGAGGAAGCCGAGAAGGAGGAGGTGGCAACAGGAGGCAAAGAATGTTGCCCTGCGATCCTTGGCGGCGGAAGGACGTGCGCCAAACAGCTCTCCGCCTGGGGCCCAGCTGCCACTACATTTACCCAGTGTGCAGTTAGGGAGATATAGCGTCCCTGGCCGTGCTTACTGGTCCACGTATCTGTGGTTAGGTGGACCTTGCTACAGATGGCGTTGCGCAGTGCACACTTGATTTTATCGGATACTTGGTTGTGCAGGGAAGGCACGGCTCTCTTGGAGAAGTAGTGCCGGCTGGGAACAACATACTGTGGGACAGCAAGCGACATGAGCTGTTTGAAGCTGTCTGTGTCCACCAGCCTAAATGACAGCATTTCATAGGCCAGTAGTTTAGAAATGCTGGCATTCAGGGCCAGGGATCGAGGGTGGCTAGGTGGGAATTTACGCTTTCTATCAAATGTTTGTGAGATGGAGAGCTGAACGCTGGCGTGTGACATGGTTGAGACGCTTGGTGACGGAGGTGGTGGTGGTGGTGTTGGTGGTACATCCCCTGTTTGCTGGGCGGCAGGTGCCAACGTTCCTCCAGAGGCGGAGGAAGAGGCCGAGGCGGCAGCAGCAGAATAGGCCGAGGCGGCAGCAGCAGAAGAGGTAGCAGGGGGAGCCTGAGTGACTTCCTTGGTTTTAAGGTGTTTACTCCACTGCAGTTCATGCTTTGCATGCAGGTGCCTGGTCATGCAGGTTGTGCTCAGGTTCAGAACGTTAATGCCTCGCTTCAGGCTCTGATGGCACAGCGTGCAAACCACTCGGGTCTTGTCGTCAGCACATTGTTTGAAGAAGTGCCATGCCAGGGAACTCCTTGAAGCTGCCTTTGGGGTGCTCGGTCCCAGATGGCGGCGGTCAGTAGCAGGCGGAGTCTCTTGGCGGCGGGTGTTCTGCTTTTGCCCACTGCTCCCTCTTTTGCTACGCTGTTGGCTCGGTCTCACCACTGCCTCTTCCTCCGAACTGTGAAAGTCAGTGGCACGACCTTCATTCCATGTGGGGTCTAGGACCTCATCGTCCCCTGCATCGTCTTCCACCCAGTCTTGATCCCTGACCTCCTGTTCAGTCTGCACACTGCAGAAAGACGCAGCAGTTGGCACCTGTGTTTCGTCATCATCAGAGACATGCTGAGGTGGTATTCCCATGTCCTCATCATCAGGAAACATAAGTGGTTGTGCGTCAGTGCATTCTATGTCTTTCACCGCTGGGGAAGGGCTAGGTGGATGCCCTTGGGAAACCCTGCCAGCGGAGTCTTCAAACAGCATAAGAGACTGCTGCATAACTTGAGGCTGAGACAGTTTCCCTGGTATGCATGGGGGTGATGTGACAGACTGATGGGGTTGGTTTTCAGGCGCCATCTGTGCGCTTTCTGCAGAAGACTGGGTGGGAGATAATGTGAACGTGCTGGATCCACTGTCGGCCACCCAATTGACTAATGCCTGTACCTGCTCAGGCCTTACCATCCTTAGAACGGCATTGGGCCCCACCATATATCGCTGTAAATTCTGGCGGCTACTGGGACCTGAGGTAGTTGGTACACTAGGACGTGTGGATGTGGCAGAACGGCCACGTCCTCTCCCAGCACCAGAGGGTCCACTAACACCACCACGACCATGTCCACGTCCGCGTCCCTTACTAGATGTTTTTCTCATTGTTATGGTTCACCACAACAACAAATATATTATTTGGCCCAATGTATTGTATTCAAATTCAGCGGGATATAAATTTGAGGCCTAGTATTTAGGCGCTGGGTGACCGGTATGGATTTAGTGACAGAATTAGACTTGGAAATGCACAGAAGCGTGTGTGTGAAGTTATTCTGAATGACCCTATGTGCACCTTGAATATTATATACCCTTTTTGGGATAGATTTCAAATAGCTCTGATATAGCAGGAACCACTAAATTATGAAATTGCTAAATTGGGAATTGTATTTCAACCCAGAACAAAAAATGTGCTTTGACGGACACTAAATATCTTGCCCAGCAACAACAGTACAGCGGTAACGAGAGATTTAGCAGGATATAAATTTGAGGCCTAGTATTTAGGCGCTGGGTGACAGGTATGGGTTTAGTGACAGAATTAGACTTGGAAATACACAGTAGCGGGTGTGTGTGAAGTTATTCTGAATGACCCAATGTGCACCTTGAATATTATATACCCTTTTAGGGATAGATTTCAAATAGCTCTGATATAGCAGAAACCACTAAATTATGAAATTGCTAAATTGGGAATTGTATTTCAACCCAGAACAAAAAATGTGCTTTGACGGACACTAAATATCTTGCCCAGCAACAACAGTACAGCGGTAACGAGAGATTTAGCAGGATATAAATTTGAGGCCTAGTATTTAGGCGCTGGGTGACAGGTATGGGTTTAGTGACAGAATTAGACTTGAAAATACACAGTAGCGGGTGTGTGTGAAGTTATTCTGAATGACCCAATGTGCACCTTGAATATTATATACCCTTTTAGGGATAGATTTCAAATAGCTCTGATATAGCAGAAACCACTAAATTATGAAATTGCTAAATTGGGAATTGTACTTCAACCCAGAACAAAAAATGTGCTTTGACGGACACTAAATATCTTTCCAAGCAACAACAGTACAGCGGTAACGAGAGATTTAGCAGGATATAAATTTGAGGCCTAGTATTTAGGCGCTGGGTGACAGGTATGGGTTTAGTGACAGAATTAGACTTGGAAATACACAGTAGCGGGTGTGTGTGAAGTTATTCTGAATGACCCAATGTGCACCTTGAATATTATATACCCTTTTAGGGATAGATTTCAAATAGCTCTGATATAGCAGAAACCACTAAATTATGAAATTGCTAAATTGGGAATTGTATTTCAACCCAGAACAAAAAATGTGCTTTGACGGACACTAAATATCTTGCCCAGCAACAACAGTACAGCGGTAACGAGAGATTTAGCAGGATATAAATTTGAGGCCTAGTATTTAGGCGCTGGGTGACAGGTATGGGTTTAGTGACAGAATTAGACTTGAAAATACACAGTAGCGGGTGTGTGTGAAGTTATTCTGAATGACCCAATGTGCACCTTGAATATTATATACCCTTTTAGGGATAGATTTCAAATAGCTCTGATATAGCAGAAACCACTAAATTATGAAATTGCTAAATTGGGAATTGTACTTCAACCCAGAACAAAAAATGTGCTTTGACGGACACTAAATATCTTTCCAAGCAACAACAGTACAGCGGTAACGAGAGATTTAGCAGGATATAAATTTGAGGCCTAGTATTTAGGCGCTGGGTGACAGGTATGGGTTTAGTGACAGAATTAGACTTGGAAATACACAGTAGCGGGTGTGTGTGAAGTTATTCTGAATGACCCAATGTGCACCTTGAATATTATATACCCTTTTAGGGATAGATTTCAAATAGCTCTGATATAGCAGAAACCACTAAATTATGAAATTGCTAAATTGGGAATTGTACTTCAACCCAGAACAAAAAATGTGCTTTGACGGACACTAAATAACTTTCCCAGCTACAACAGGACAGCGGTAACGAGAGATTTAGCGGGATATAAATTTGAGGCCTAGTATTTAGGCGCTGGGTGACAGGTATGGGTTTAGTGACAGAATTAGACTTGGAAATACACAGTAGCGGGTGTGTGTGAAGTTATTCTGAATGACCCTATGTGCACCTTCAATATGATCTACCCTTTTAGGGATAGATTTCAAATAGCTCTGATATAGCAGAAACCACTAAATTATGAAATTGCTAAATTGGGAATTGTATTTCAACCCAGAAGAAAAAATGTGCTTTGACGGACACTAAATAACTTTCCCAGCTACAACAGGACAGCGGTAACGAGAGATTTAGCAGGATATAAATTTGAGGCCTAGTATTTAGGCGCTGGGTGACAGGTATGGGTTTAGTGACAGAATTAGACTTGAAAATACACAGTAGCGGGTGTGTGTGAAGTTATTCTGAATGACCCAATGTGCACCTTGAATATTATATACCCTTTTAGGGATAGATTTCAAATAGCTCTGATATAGCAGAAACCACTAAATTATGAAATTGCTAAATTGGGAATTGTACTTCAACCCAGAACAAAAAATGTGCTTTGACGGACACTAAATATCTTTCCAAGCAACAACAGTACAGCGGTAACGAGAGATTTAGCAGGATATAAATTTGAGGCCTAGTATTTAGGCGCTGGGTGACAGGTATGGGTTTAGTGACAGAATTAGACTTGGAAATACACAGTAGCGGGTGTGTGTGAAGTTATTCTGAATGACCCAATGTGCACCTTGAATATTATATACCCTTTTAGGGATAGATTTCAAATAGCTCTGATATAGCAGAAACCACTAAATTATGAAATTGCTAAATTGGGAATTGTACTTCAACCCAGAACAAAAAATGTGCTTTGACGGACACTAAATAACTTTCCCAGCTACAACAGGACAGCGGTAACGAGAGATTTAGCGGGATATAAATTTGAGGCCTAGTATTTAGGCGCTGGGTGACAGGTATGGGTTTAGTGACAGAATTAGACTTGGAAATACACAGTAGCGGGTGTGTGTGAAGTTATTCTGAATGACCCTATGTGCACCTTCAATATGATCTACCCTTTTAGGGATAGATTTCAAATAGCTCTGATATAGCAGAAACCACTAAATTATGAAATTGCTAAATTGGGAATTGTATTTCAACCCAGAACAAAAAATGTGCTTTGACGGACACTAAATAACTTTCCCAGCTACAACAGGACAGCGGTAACGAGAGATTTAGCAGGATATAAATTTGAGGCCTAGTATTTAGGCGCTGGGTGACAGGTATGGGTTTAGTGACAGAATTAGACTTGAAAATACACAGTAGCGGGTGTGTGTGAAGTTATTCTGAATGACCCAATGTGCACCTTGAATATTATATACCCTTTTAGGGATAGATTTCAAATAGCTCTGATATAGCAGAAACCACTAAATTATGAAATTGCTAAATTGGGAATTGTACTTCAACCCAGAACAAAAATTGTGCTTTGACGGACACTAAATAACTTTCCCAGCTACAACAGGACAGCGGTAACGAGAGATTTAGCAGGATATAAATTTGAGGCCTAGTATTTAGGCGCTGGGTGACAGGTATGGGTTTAGTGACAGAATTAGACTTGAAAATACACAGTAGCGGGTGTGTGTGAAGTTATTCTGAATGACCCAATGTGCACCTTGAATATTATATACCCTTTTAGGGATAGATTTCAAATAGCTCTGATATAGCAGAAACCACTAAATTATGAAATTGCTAAATTGGGAATTGTACTTCAACCCAGAACAAAAAATGTGCTTTGACGGACACTAAATAACTTTCCCAGCTACAACAGGACAGCGGTAACGAGAGATTTAGCGGGATATAAATTTGAGGCCTAGTATTTAGGCGCTGGGTGACCGGTATGGATTTAGTGACAGAATTAGACTGGGATATGGCCAAAAAATAACCACACTATTGCTGGTTAAATGCACTTGGTGACGGGCGCAGCTTGCCCCTGATGTAGTATATGGCCAAAAAATGAACAGACTATTGCTGGTTAAATGCACTTGGTGTCACAGCTTGACCAACCACACTACTGAGGGTTAAATGCACTTGGTGACGGGCGCAGCTTGCCCCTGATGTAGTATATGGCCAAAAAATAAACAGACTATTGCTGGTTAAATGCACTTGGTGTGACAGCTTCACCCTGATGTAGGCTTTAGCCAGAAAACAACCACACCATTGAGGGTTAAATGCACTTGGTGACAGGCGCAGCTTGCCCCTGATTTTGTATATGGCCAAAAAATGAACAGACTATTGCTGGTTAAATGCACTTGGTGTGACAGCTTCACCCTGATGTAGGCTTTAGCCAAAAAACAACCACACCATTGAGGGTTAAATGCACTTGGTGACAGGCGCAGCTTGCCCCTGATTTTGTATATGGCCAAAAAATGAACAGACTATTGCTGGTTAAATGCACTTGGTGTGACAGCTTCACCCTGATGTAGGCTTTAGCCAAAAAACAACCACACCATTGAGGGTTAAATGCACTTGGTGACAGGCGCAGCTTGCCCCTGATTTTGTATATGGCCAAAAAATGAACAGACTATTGCTGGTTAAATGCACTTGGTGTGACAGCTTCACCCTGATGTAGGCTTTAGCCAAAAAATAACCACACCATTGAGGGTTAAATGCACTTGGTGACAGGCGCAGCTTGCCCCTGATTTTGTATATGGCCAAAAAATGAACAGACTATTGCTGGTTAAATGCACTTGGTGTGACAGCTTCACCCTGATGTAGGCTTTAGCCAAAAAACAACCACACCATTGAGGGTTAAATGCACTTGGTCGCAGCTTGTGCTGGCGCACCACAAGACACAAAATGGCCGCCGATCACCCCAGAAAAATGTGACTGACAAACGGTCTGGGCAGCCTAAAAACAGTGAGCAATTGAGGATCAGCAGCTCAATGATCCACAGCTGCAGATCGATCAGTTAATCAAGTCCTTTGGAGGAGTTAATCTGCCTAATCTCGCCCTACTGTCGCAGCCGCAACCTCTCCCTATGCTAATCAGAGCAGAGTGACGGGCGGCGCTATGTGACTCCAGCTTAAATAGAGGCTGGGTCACATGGTGCTCTGGCCAATCACAGCCATGCCAATAGTAGGCATGGCTGTGATGGCCTCTTGGGGCAAGTAGTATGACGCTTGTTGATTGGCTGCTTTGCAGCCTTTCAAAAAGCGCCAAGAAAGCGTCACAAAAGCGCCAAGAAAGCGACGAACACCGAACCCGAACCCGGACTTTTACGAAAATGTCCGGGTTCGGGTCCGTGTCACGGACACCCCAAAATTCGGTACGAACCCGAACTATACAGTTCGAGTTCGCTCATCCCTAGTCCTGACGCCTGTTAATTGCATGTGCAAATTATTTGTAGTATGTGGTTCTTACCTAGTAACAAATGCCAATTGGTGCAGTCTGTGGATCTCGTGCGGCAATCTTCTTCATCTGATAGTAGGGAATCTCATCCTGGCTCGTGGGTACCTATAAAAGAGAGAAAATGTCAGTTGGTGCGCATTCAAGTAACAGCAGCAACGATACCTGGACTGGAACTCAAAGACTCCGTCATGGAAGAACACCTTAGGAAACTTATCTGCAGAGTGGAATCATCTGGAGGAGAAACCTGGCTGAAGAAGTCTTGAACTGCCTGCTGATTCTTACCCGGATCTTCAATCAGCTAATACGGTCTGCGCTGCCTATTCTCTTTTCGCATTCACGTTTATGACATCACAGAAGAGCGACTCATCGTTCAGACTCCGCCCCCGCTTCCTCCAGTCGCTGGGAAGAGGGAGAGAAAAAAAAAAAAGTAATTCACCCCCCTAGCCGGCTGTAAAATGCAGGGAACAAAAGTTTGTTGCGACACACAGCTCGAGTGTACTTCAGAGAGGTAGTTACAGACGGCATCGGTCTCCTGAACCAACTGCCAGGACCACCGCAACCGTCAACGGACGTCTAGCAACTGAAGTGACATGTAATAGTGAGTTTAACGATATGTTGTCATGCAGGGAGAACGCTGTACCACAAAGCACATTTCCTCTTAGTAATACTAATACTTTTAATGCTGACGGTTTAGATAATTCTAAAATTCAATTATTTAACGATTTTATCTCTTTCTTATCTAAAAATGAAGGTTGTTCTATTGCTGAGTCTTTCTGATCCTCTCCAGATAGTGACTCAGTATCGGCGGTGGCATGTAACAAAACTAATAATTGTAGCAATGTTTTGTCTCCAAGTGGTAACAAAGTAAGGATGTTGGAGGATAAATATTTTATACCATCTCTAGAATCTGGCACAGTCATTAAAGACATTTATTTGAAAGAAGCAATGCCATGTCAGATTTCTCCATTGGGATTTCATTTATCCCAACAAGTGAAGGATAAAATTTAGAAAAGGGAATTCTTAGACTTATTTTCCTTCCTTCCTTCTTCTAAGGATACTGTTAGATCAGATAAAAAAGATGAGGAAGAAAGGAAAACGATCCATCAAAAAAAGTTTTCTTAATTGGGTCAAAGCATTCTGCATTTATGCGGTGGTTTTAGGCGAGAAATATCTGCTACATTGTAGTGGATTATTCCAACATTTAGACAGTATCTTGGAGGCCTATAAAAGTTTTGGCGGAACGGCGTGGATGACCTATGATGAGTCTTTCAGACAGAAATTAGCAGTATATCCTGATTTGAAATGGGGATATAAAAACGGGGGGCTGTGGTTAAATTTAATGTTACCACAGCGTAACAATCTTTTTCGTCAACAACCAGTTAGGAGACGTATATGCTTTGCATTCAACGAATGCTTTTGTCGTTGGCAAGCAAATTGCAGGTACAAACATGAATGCAGCTTTTGTGCCGGCAATCATCCGGCAACAAAGTGTTTCAAGAAGCACGGACACTCTTCTAATAAGGAGACAAATAGAGGAAGCGACGCCTTTGAACCCCCCAAGGCTCATCTTCTATTTAAATCAGTATCCAGACAGAGCAAATGCCCAATTGTTAATTCAAGTTTTTTTGGTAGAATTTTTTGTCCCTACTTATATTGGTTTAGGTTGTTCTATAGTTCAGAATGCCAAATCTGTTCATGCGAATAAACTTATTGTGAGAGAAAAAATTGATAAAGAGATTGCTGAAAATAGAGTGGCTGGACCCTTTTTATTCCCGCCTTTTCAGAATTTTAGGATTTCTCCATTAGGTCTGGTACCTAAACATACCATCCGAAAAAATACCCCAACCATGGGATAATTACTTGTTCAAGTAATGACCAAGACTTTAGCAATACAATAAATACATAACCTACATAGAAAAATGCCAGACCGCTGGTACTAATTACATTTTTTATTACAAAAAAATAACAATTTAAATACATACATGATTAAAAGAATCGGTGCAGGAGATAAAAAGCAACATCACTGGAGGAAACATACAGTGGACACTAGTTCCTATTCATTCAACATGATTATTCACTAAAAATGCATATATGGAAATTCATTGAAAGCAGGAAATAGGGCAATTACCCATACTGTGTCTCCTCCAGGATGGCACCAACCCCAACGCGCGTTTCGGCGTACCTTTGTCTGGGGGTGAGACGAAGGTACGCCGAAACGCGCGTTGGGTTTGGCGCCATCCTGGAGGAGACACAGTATGGGTGACAGACAAATTTATAAGATTAGGCAGAGAGAGGCCAAACAAGTTATGAGAGCTTCTAAAGCACAGGCAGAAGAGAAATGAGCTCAGTCAGGGAAAAAAGGCAATAAGACATTCTTCAGATACATAAATGAAAAAAGGAAAACTAAAACAAGGAATTACCAAATTAAAAGCAAAAGAAGGAAGGTATATGGAAGAAGATAAAGAACTAGCTGACTGCCTCAATGAATACTTCTGTTCAGTTTTTACAAAGGAAAATGAAGGAGAAGGACCTCAGTTAGGAAAGAAGACTAATGAATCTTTTGATGCATGTGTCTTTACAGAGGAAGAGGTTCTAAGTAGAGTTGAGCGAACACCTGGATGTTCGGGTTCGAGAAGTTCGGCCGAACATCCCGGAAATGTTCGGGTTCGGGATCCGAACCCGATCCGAACTTCGTCCCGAACCCGAACCCCATTGAAGTCAATGGGGACCCGAACTTTTCGGCACTAAAAAGGCTGTAAAACAGCCCAGGAAAGAGCTAGAGGGCTGCAAAAGGCAGCAACATGTAGGTAAATCCCCTGCAAACAAATGTGGATAGGGAAATGAATTAAAATAAAAATTAAATAAATAAAAATTAACCAAAATCAATTGGAGAGAGGTTCCATAGCAGAGAATCTGGCTTCCCGTCACCCACCACTGGAACAGTCCATTCTCAGATATTTAGGCCCCGGCACCCAGGCAGAGGAGAGAGGTCCCGTAACAGAGAATCTGTCTTCATGTCAGCAGAGAATTAGTCTGCATGTCATAGCAGAGAATGAGGCTTCACGTCAGCCACCACTGCAACAGTCCATTGGCATATATTTAGGCCCAGCACCCAGGCAGAGGAGGGAGGTCCCGTAACAGAGAATCTGTCTTCATGTCAGCAGAGAATTAGTCTGCATGTCATAGCAGAGAATGAGGCTTCACGTCAGCCACCACTGCAACAGTCCATTGGCATATATTTAGGCCCAGCACACACACAGGCAGAGGAGAGAGGTCCCGTAACAGAGAATCTGGCTTCATGTCAGCAGAGAATCAGTCTGCATGTCATAGCAGAGAATGAGGCTTCACGTCAGCCACCACTGCAACAGTCCATTGGCATATATTTAGGCCCAGCACACACACAGGCAGAGGAGAGAGGTCCCGTAACAGAGAATCTGGCTTCATGTCAGCAGAGAATCAGTCTGCATGTCATAGCAGAGAATGAGGCTTCACGTCAGCCACCACTGCAACAGTCCATTGGCATATATTTAGGCCCAGCACCCAGGCAGAGGAGGGAGGTCCCGTAACAGAGAATCTGTCTTCATGTCAGCAGAGAATTAGTCTGCATGTCATAGCAGAGAATGAGGCTTCACGTCAGCCACCACTGCAACAGTCCATTGGCATATATTTAGGCCCAGCACACACACAGGCAGAGGAGAGAGGTCCCGTAACAGAGAATCTGGCTTCATGTCAGCAGAGAATCAGTCTGCATGTCATAGCAGAGAATGAGGCTTCACGTCACCCACCACTGCAACAGTCCATTGGCATATATTTAGGCCTAGCACACAGGCAGAGCAGAGAGGTCCCGTAACAGACAATCTGGCTTCATGTCAGCAGAGAATCAGTCTGCATGTCATAGCAGAGAATGAGGCTTCACGTCACCCACCACTGCAACAGTCCATTGGCATATATTTAGGCCTAGCACACAGGCAGAGCAGAGAGGTCCCGTAACAGACAATCTGGCTTCATGACAGCAGAGAATTAGTCTGCATGTCATAGCAGAGAATGAGGCTTCACGTCAGCCACCACTGCAACAGTCCATTGGCATATATTTAGGCCCAGCACACACACAGGCAGAGGAGAGAGGTCCCGTAACAGAGAATCTGGCTTCATGTCAGCAGAGAATCAGTCTGCATGTCATAGCAGAGAATGAGGCTTCACGTCAGCCACCACTGCAACAGTCCATTGGCATATATTTAGGCCCAGCACACACACAGGCAGAGGAGAGAGGTCCCGTAACAGAGAATCTGGCTTCATGTCAGCAGAGAATCAGTCTGCATGTCATAGCAGAGAATGAGGCTTCACGTCAGCCACCACTGCAACAGTCCATTGGCATATATTTAGGCCCAGCACCCAGGCAGAGGAGGGAGGTCCCGTAACAGAGAATCTGTCTTCATGTCAGCAGAGAATTAGTCTGCATGTCATAGCAGAGAATGAGGCTTCACGTCAGCCACCACTGCAACAGTCCATTGGCATATATTTAGGCCCAGCACACACACAGGCAGAGGAGAGAGGTCCCGTAACAGAGAATCTGGCTTCATGTCAGCAGAGAATCAGTCTGCATGTCATAGCAGAGAATGAGGCTTCACGTCACCCACCACTGCAACAGTCCATTGGCATATATTTAGGCCTAGCACACAGGCAGAGCAGAGAGGTCCCGTAACAGACAATCTGGCTTCATGTCAGCAGAGAATCAGTCTGCATGTCATAGCAGAGAATGAGGCTTCACGTCACCCACCACTGCAACAGTCCATTGGCATATATTTAGGCCTAGCACACAGGCAGAGCAGAGAGGTCCCGTAACAGACAATCTGGCTTCATGACAGCAGAGAATTAGTCTGCATGTCATAGCAGAGAATGAGGCTTCACGTCAGCCACCACTGCAACAGTCCATTGGCATATATTTAGGCCCAGCACCCAGGCAGAGGAGAGAGGTCCCGTAACAGACAATCTGGCTTCATGTCAGCAGAGAATTAGTCTGCATGTCATAGCAGAGAATCAGGCTTCACGTCAGCCACCACTGCAACAGTCCATTGTCATAAATTTAGGCCCAGCACCCAGGCAGAGGAGAGAGGTCCCGTAACAGACAATCTGGCTTCATGTCAGCAGAGAATTAGTCTGCATGTCATAGCAGAGAATGAGGCTTCACGTCAGCCACCACTGCAACAGTCCATTGGCATATATTTAGGCCTAGCACACAGGCAGAGCAGAGAGGTCCCGTAACAGACAATCTGGCTTCATGACAGCAGAGAATCAGTCTGCATGTCATAGCAGAGAATCAGGCTTCACGTCAGCCACCACTGCAACAGTCCATTGTCATAAATTTAGGCCCAGCACCCAGGCAGAGGAGAGAGGTCCCGTAACAGAGAATCTGGCTTCATGTCAGCAGAGAATCAGTCTTCATATCATAGCAGAGAATCAGGCTTCACGTCACCCACCACTGTAAGAGTCAATTTTCATAAATTTAGGCCCAGAACCCAGGCAGAGGAGAAAGGTCCCGTAACAGACAATCTGGCTTCATGTCAGCAGAGAATCAGTCTTCATATCATAGCCTAGAATCAGGCTTCACGTCACCCACCACTGTAAGAGTCAATTTTCATAAATTTAGGCCCAGAACCCAGGCAGAGGAGAAAGGTCCCGTAACAGACAATCTGGCTTCATGTCAGCAGAGAATCAGTCTTCATATCATAGCAGAGAATCAGGCTTCACGTCACCCACCACTGCAACAGTCAATTGTCATAAATTTAGGCCCAGCACCCAGGCAGAGGAGAGAGCTCCCGTAACAGAGGATCTGGCTTCATGTCAGCAGAGAATCAGTCTGCATGTCATAGCAGAGAATGAGGCTTCACGTCACCCACCACTGCAACAGTCCATTGGCATATATTTAGGCCTAGCACACAGGCAGAGCAGAGAGGTCCCGTAACAGACAATCTGGCTTCATGTCAGCAGAGAATCAGTCTGCATGTCATAGCAGAGAATGAGGCTTCACGTCACCCACCACTGCAACAGTCCATTGGCATATATTTAGGCCTAGCACACAGGCAGAGCAGAGAGGTCCCGTAACAGACAATCTGGCTTCATGACAGCAGAGAATCAGTCTGCATGTCATAGCAGAGAATGAGGCTTCACGTCACCCACCACTGCAACAGTCCATTGGCATATATTTAGGCCTAGCACACAGGCAGAGCAGAGAGGTCCCGTAACAGAGAATCTGGCTTCATGTCAGCAGAGAATCAGTCTGCATGTCATAGCAGAGAATGAGGCTTCACGTCACCCACCACTGCAACAGTCCATTGGCATATATTTAGGCCTAGCACACAGGCAGAGCAGAGAGGTCCCGTAACAGACGATCTGGCTTCATGTCAGCAGAGAATCAGTCTGCATGTCATAGCAGAGAATCAGGCTTCACGTCAGCCACCACTGCAACAGTCCATGGTCATAAATTTAGGCCCAGCACCCAGGCAGAGGAGAGAGGTCCCGTAACAGACAATCTGGCTTCATGTCAGCAGAGAATTAGTCTGCATGTCATAGCAGAGAATCAGGCTTCATGTCAGCCACCACTGCAACAGTCCATTGGCATATATTTAGGCCTAGCACACAGGCAGAGGAGAGGTTCATTCAACTTTGGGTAGCATCGCAATATAATGGTAAAATGAAAATAAAAATAGGATTGAATGAGGAAGTGCCCTGGAGTCCAATAATATATGGTTATGGGGAGGTAGTTAATGTCTAATCTGGACAAGGGACGGACAGGTCCTGTGGGATCCATGCCTGGTTCATTTTTATGAACGTCAGCTTGTCCACATTGGCTGTAGACAGGCGGCTGCGTTTGTCTGTAATGACGCCCCCTGCCGTGCTGAATACACGTTCAGACAAAACGCTGGCTGCCGGGCAGGCCAGCACCTCCAAGGCATAAAAGGCTAGCTCTGGCCACGTGGACAATTTAGAGACCCAGAAGTTGAATGGGGCCGAACCATCAGTCAGTACGTGGAGGGGTGTGCACACGTACTGTTCCACCATGTTAGTGAAATGTTGCCTCCTGCTAACACGTTGCGTATCAGGTGGTGGTGCAGTTAGCTGTGGCGTGTTGACAAAAGTTTTCCACATCTCTGCCATGCTAACCCTGCCCTCAGAGGAGCTGGCCGTGACACAGCTGCCTTGGCGACCTCTTGCTCCTCCTCTGCCTTGGCCTTGGGCTTCCACTTGTTCCCCTGTGACATTTGGGAATGCTCTCAGTAGCGCGTCTACCAACGTGCGCTTGTACTCGCGCATCTTCCTATCACGCTCCAGTGCAGGAAGTAAGGTGGGCACATTGTCTTTGTAGCGTGGATCCAGCAGGGTGGCAACCCAGTAGTCCGCACAGGTTAAAATGTGGGCAACTCTGCTGTCGTTGCGCAGGCACTGCAGCATGTAGTCGCTCATGTGTGCCAGGCTGCCCAGGGGTAAGGACAAGCTGTCCTCTGTGGGAGGCGTATCGTCATCGTCCTGCCTTTCCCCCCAGCCACGCACCAGTGATGGACCCGAGCTGCGTTGGGTGCCACCCCGCTGTGACCATGCTTCATCCTCATCCTCCTCCACCTCCTCCTCATCCTCGTCCTCCTCGTCCTCCAGTAGTGGGCCCTGGCTGGCCACATTTGTACCTGGCCTCTGCTGTTGCAAAAAACCTCCCTCTGAGTCACTTCGAAGAGACTGGCCTGAAAGTGCTAAAAATGACCCCTCTTCCTCATCCTCCTCCTCCTCCTCCTGGGCCACCTCCTGTTCCATCATCGCCCTAAGTGTTTTCTCAAGGAGACATAGAAGTGGTATTGTAACGCTGATAACGGTGTCATCGCCACTGGCCATGTTGGTGGAGTACTCGAAACAGCGCAACAGGGCACACAGGTCTCGCATGGAGGCCCAGTCATTGGTGGTGAAGTGGTGCTGTTCTGTAGTGCGACTGACCCGTGCGTGCTGCAGCTGAAACTCCACTATGGCCTGCTGCTGCTCGCACAGTCTGTCCAGCATGTGCAAGGTGGAGTTCCACCTGGTGGGCACGTCGCATATGAGGCGGTGAGCGGGAAGGCCGAAGTTACGCTGTAGCGCAGACAGGCGAGCAGCGGCAGGATGTGAACGCCGGAAGCGCGAACAGACGGCCCGCACTTTATGCAGCAGCTCTGACATGTCGGGGTAGTTGTGAATGAACTTCTGCACCACCAAATTCAGCACATGCGCCAAGCAAGGGATGTGCGTCAAATTGGCTAGTCCCAGAGCTGCAACGAGATTTCGCCCATTATCACACACCACCAGGCCGGGCTTGAGGCTCACCGGCAGCAACCACTCGTCGGTCTGTTGTTCAATACCCCGCCACAACTCCTGTGCGGTGTGGGGCCTGTCCCCCAAACATATGAGTTTCAGAATGGCCTGCTGACGTTTACCCCGGGCTGTGCTGAAGTTGGTGGTGAAGGTGTGTGGCTGACTGGATGAGCAGGTGGAAGAAGAGGAGGAGGAAGCCGAGAAGGAGGAGGTGGCAACAGGAGGCAAAGAATGTTGCCCTGCGATCCTTGGCGGCGGCAGGACGTGCGCCAAACAGCTCTCCGCCTGGGGCCCAGCTGCCACTACATTTACCCAGTGTGCAGTTAGGGAGATATAGCGTCCCTGGCCGTGCTTACTGGTCCACGTATCTGTGGTTAGGTGGACCTTGCTACAGATGGCGTTGCGCAGTGCACACTTGATTTTATCGGATACTTGGTTGTGCAGGGAAGGCACGGCTCTCTTGGAGAAGTAGTGCCGGCTGGGAACAACATACTGTGGGACAGCAAGCGACATGAGCTGTTTGAAGCTGTCTGTGTCCACCAGCCTAAATGACAGCATTTCATAGGCCAGTAGTTTAGAAATGCTGGCATTCAGGGCCAGGGATCGAGGGTGGCTAGGTGGGAATTTACGCTTTCTATCAAATGTTTGTGAGATGGAGAGCTGAACGCTGGCGTGTGACATGGTTGAGACGCTTGGTGACGGAGGTGGTGGTGGTGGTGTTGGTGGTACATCCCCTGTTTGCTGGGCGGCAGGTGCCAACGTTCCTCCAGAGGCGGAGGAAGAGGCCGAGGCGGCAGCAGCAGAATAGGCCGAGGCGGCAGCAGCAGAAGAGGTAGCAGGGGGAGCCTGAGTGACTTCCTTGGTTTTAAGGTGTTTACTCCACTGCAGTTCATGCTTTGCATGCAGGTGCCTGGTCATGCAGGTTGTGCTCAGGTTCAGAACGTTAATGCCTCGCTTCAGGCTCTGATGGCACAGCGTGCAAACCACTCGGGTCTTGTCGTCAGCACATTGTTTGAAGAAGTGCCATGCCAGGGAACTCCTTGAAGCTGCCTTTGGGGTGCTCGGTCCCAGATGGCGGCGGTCAGTAGCAGGCGGAGTCTCTTGGCGGCGGGTGTTCTGCTTTTGCCCACTGCTCCCTCTTTTGCTACGCTGTTGGCTCGGTCTCACCACTGCCTCTTCCTCCGAACTGTGAAAGTCAGTGGCACGACCTTCATTCCATGTGGGGTCTAGGACCTCATCGTCCCCTGCATCGTCTTCCACCCAGTCTTGATCCCTGACCTCCTGTTCAGTCTGCACACTGCAGAAAGACGCAGCAGTTGGCACCTGTGTTTCGTCATCATCAGAGACATGCTGAGGTGGTATTCCCATGTCCTCATCATCAGGAAACATAAGTGGTTGTGCGTCAGTGCATTCTATGTCTTTCACCGCTGGGGAAGGGCTAGGTGGATGCCCTTGGGAAACCCTGCCAG
Source organism: Bufo gargarizans (assembly GCF_014858855.1). Taxonomy (NCBI): domain Eukaryota; kingdom Metazoa; phylum Chordata; class Amphibia; order Anura; family Bufonidae; genus Bufo; species Bufo gargarizans. The sequence goes on along the minus strand of NC_058081.1, from coordinate 377,598,240 downwards.
CGGAGTCTTCAAACAGCATAAGAGACTGCTGCATAACTTGAGGCTGAGACAGTTTCCCTGGTATGCATGGGGGTGATGTGACAGACTGATGGGGTTGGTTTTCAGGCGCCATCTGTGCGCTTTCTGCAGAAGACTGGGTGGGAGATAATGTGAACGTGCTGGATCCACTGTCGGCCACCCAATTGACTAATGCCTGTACCTGCTCAGGCCTTACCATCCTTAGAACGGCATTGGGCCCCACCATATATCGCTGTAAATTCTGGCGGCTACTGGGACCTGAGGTAGTTGGTACACTAGGACGTGTGGATGTGGCAGAACGGCCACGTCCTCTCCCAGCACCAGAGGGTCCACTAACACCACCACGACCATGTCCACGTCCGCGTCCCTTACTAGATGTTTTTCTCATTGTTATGGTTCACCACAACAACAAATATATTATTTGGCCCAATGTATTGTATTCAAATTCAGCGGGATATAAATTTGAGGCCTAGTATTTAGGCGCTGGGTGACCGGTATGGATTTAGTGACAGAATTAGACTTGGAAATGCACAGAAGCGTGTGTGTGAAGTTATTCTGAATGACCCAATGTGCACCTTGAATATTATATACCCTTTTTGGGATAGATTTCAAATAGCTCTGATATAGCAGGAACCACTAAATTATGAAATTGCTAAATTGGGAATTGTACTTCAACCCAGAACAAAAAATGTGCTTTGACGGGCACTAAATAACTTTCCCAGCCACAACAGGACAGCGGTAACGAGAGATTTAGAGGGATTTAAATTTGAGGCCTAGTATTTAGGCGCTGGGTGACAGGTATGGGTTTAGTGACAGAATTAGACTTGGAAATACACAGTAGCGGGTGTGTGTGAAGTTATTCTGAATGACCCAATGTGCACCTTCAATATTATATACCCTTTTTGGGATAGATTTCAAATAGCTCTGATATAGCAGAAACCACTAAATTATGAAATTGCTAAATTGGGAATTGTACTTCAACCCAGAACAAAAAATGTGCTTTGACGGACACTAAATATCTTGCCCAGCAACAACAGTACAGCGGTGGGTAACGAGAGATTTAGAGGGATTTAAATTTGAGGCCTAGTATTTAGGCGCTGGGTGACAGGTATGGGTTTAGTGACAGAATTAGACTTGAAAATACACAGTAGCGGGTGTGTGTGAAGTTATTCTGAATGACCCAATGTGCACCTTCAATATTATATACCCTTTTTGGGATAGATTTCAAATAGCTCTGATATAGCAGGAACCACTAAATTATGAAATTGCTAAATTGGGAATTGTACTTCAACCCAGAACAAAAAATGTGCTTTGACGGACACTAAATATCTTGCCCAGCAACAACAGTACAGCGGTGGGTAACGAGAGATTTAGAGGGATTTAAATTTGAGGCCTAGTATTTAGGCGCTGGGTCACCGGTATGGATTTAGTGACAGAATTAGACTTGGAAATGCACAGAAGCGTGTGTGTGAAGTTATTCTGAATGACCCTATGTGCACCTTCAATATTATATACCCTTTTAGGGATAGATTTCAAATAGCTCTGATATAGCAGAAACCACTAAATTATGAAATTGCTAAATTGGGAATTGTACTTCAACCCAGAACAAAAAATGTGCTTTGACGGACACTAAATATCTTGCCCAGCAACAACAGTACAGCGGTGGGTAACGAGAGATTTAGAGGGATTTAAATTTGAGGCCTAGTATTTAGGCGCTGGGTCACCGGTATGGATTTAGTGACAGAATTAGACTTGGAAATGCACAGAAGCGTGTGTGTGAAGTTATTCTGAATGACCCTATGTGCACCTTCAATATTATATACCCTTTTAGGGATAGATTTCAAATAGCTCTGATATAGCAGAAACCACTAAATTATGAAATTGCTAAATTGGGAATTGTACTTCAACCCAGAACAAAAAATGTGCTTTGACGGACACTAAATATCTTGCCCAGCAACAACAGTACAGTGGTGGGTAACGAGAGATTTAGAGGGATTTAAATTTGAGGCCTAGTATTTAGGCGCTGGGTCACCGGTATGGATTTAGTGACAGAATTAGACTTGGAAATGCACAGAAGCGTGTGTGTGAAGTTATTCTGAATGACCCTATGTGCACCTTCAATATTATATACCCTTTTAGGGATAGATTTCAAATAGCTCTGATATAGCAGAAACCACTAAATTATGAAATTGCTAAATTGGGAATTGTACTTCAACCCAGAACAAAAAATGTGCTTTGACGGACACTAAATATCTTGCCCAGCAACAACAGTACAGCGGTGGGTAACGAGAGATTTAGAGGGAATTAAATTTGAGGCCTAGTATTTAGGCGCTGGGTCACCGGTATGGATTTAGTGACAGAATTAGACTTGGAAATGCACAGAAGCGTGTGTGTGAAGTTATTCTGAATGACCCTATGTGCACCTTCAATATTATATACCCTTTTTGGGATAGATTTCAAATAGCTCTGATATAGCAGGAACCACTAAATTATGAAATTGCTAAATTGGGAATTGTACTTCAACCCAGAACAAAAAATGTGCTTTGACGGGCACTAAATAACTTTCCCAGCTACAACAGGACAACGGTAACGAGAGATTTAGAGGGATTTAAATTTGAGGCCTAGTATTTAGGCGCTGGGTGACAGGTATGGGTTTAGTGACAGAATTAGACTTGGAAATACACAGTAGCGGGTGTGTGTGAAGTTATTCTGAATGACCCTATGTGCACCTTCAATATTATATACCCTTTTAGGGATAGATTTCAAATAGCTCTGATATAGCAGAAACCACTAAATTATGAAATTGCTAAATTGGGAATTGTACTTCAACCCAGAACAAAAAATGTGCTTTGACGGACACTAAATATCTTGCCCAGCAACAACAGTACAGCGGTGGGTAACGAGAGATTTAGAGGGAATTAAATTTGAGGCCTAGTATTTAGGCGCTGGGTCACCGGTATGGATTTAGTGACAGAATTAGACTTGGAAATACACAGTAGCGGGTGTGTGTGAAGTTATTCTGAATGACCCTATGTGCACCTTCAATATTATATACCCTTTTTGGGATAGATTTCAAATAGCTCTGATATAGCAGGAACCACTAAATTATGAAATTGCTAAATTGGGAATTGTACTTCAACCCAGAACAAAAAATGTGCTTTGACGGGCACTAAATAACTTTCCCAGCTACAACAGGACAACGGTAACGAGAGATTTAGAGGGATTTAAATTTGAGGCCTAGTATTTAGGCGCTGGGTGACAGGTATGGGTTTAGTGACAGAATTAGACTTGGAAATACACAGTAGCGGGTGTGTGTGAAGTTATTCTGAATGACCCTATGTGCACCTTCAATATTATATACCCTTTTTGGGATAGATTTCAAATAGCTCTGATATAGCAGAAACCACTAAATTATGAAATTGCTAAATTGGGAATTGTACTTCAACCCAGAACAAAAAATGTGCTTTGACGGACACTAAATATCTTGCCCAGCAACAACAGTACAGCGGTGGGTAACGAGAGATTTAGAGGGAATTAAATTTGAGGCCTAGTATTTAGGCGCTGGGTCACCGGTATGGATTTAGTGACAGAATTAGACTTGGAAATACACAGTAGCGGGTGTGTGTGAAGTTACTCTGAATGACCCTATGTGCACCTTCAATATTATATACCCTTTTTGGGATAGATTTCAAAGAGCTCTGATATAGCAGGAACCACTAAATTATGAAATTGCTAAATTGGGAATTGTATTTCAACCCAGAACAAGAAATGTGCTTGAACGGACACTAAATAACTCGCCCAGCTACAGCACTAGGGACAGATTTAGCTGGATATAAATTTGAGGCCTAGTATTTAGGCGCTGGGTGACCGGTATGGATTTAGTGACAGAATTAGACTGGGATATGGCCAAAAAATGAACAGACTATTGCTGGTTAAATGCACTTGGTGTGACAGCTTCACCCTGATGTAGGCTTTAGCCAAAAAACAACCACACCATTGAGGGTTAAATGCACTTGGTGACAGGCGCAGCTTGCCCCTGATTTTGTATATGGCCAAAAAATGAACAGACTATTGCTGGTTAAATGCACTTGGTGTGACAGCTTCACCCTGATGTAGGCTTTAGCCAAAAAACAACCACACCATTGAGGGTTAAATGCACTTGGTGACAGGCGCAGCTTGCCCCTGATTTTGTATATGGCCAAAAAATGAACAGACTATTGCTGGTTAAATGCACTTGGTGTGACAGCTTCACCCTGATGTAGGCTTTAGCCAAAAAACAACCACACCATTGAGGGTTAAATGCACTTGGTGACAGGCGCAGCTTGCCCCTGATTTTGTATATGGCCAAAAAATGAACAGACTATTGCTGGTTAAATGCACTTGGTGTGACAGCTTCACCCTGATGTAGGCTTTAGCCAAAAAACAACCACACCATTGAGGGTTAAATGCACTTGGTCGCAGCTTGTGCTGGCGCACCACAAGACACAAAATGGCCGCCGATCACCCCAGAAAAATGAGACTGACAAACGGTCTGTGCAGCCTAAAAACAGTGAGCAATTGAGGATCAGCAGCTCAATGATCCACAGCTGCAGATCGATCAGTTAATCAAGTCCTTTGGAGGAGTTAATCTGCCTAATCTCGCCCTACTGTCGCAGCCGCAACCTCTCCCTACGCTAATCAGAGCAGAGTGACGGGCGGCGCTATGTGACTCCAGCTTAAATAGAGGCTGGGTCACATGGTGCTCTGGCCAATCACAGCCATGCCAATAGTAGGCATGGCTGTGATGGCCTCTTGGGGCAAGTAGTATGACGCTTGTTGATTGGCTGCTTTGCAGCCTTTCAAAAAGCGCCAAGAAAGCGTCACAAAAGCGCGAAGAAAGCGACGAACACCGAACCCGAACCCGGACTTTTACGAAAATGTCCGGGTTCGGGTCCGTGTCACGGACACCCCAAAATTCGGTACGAACCCGAACTATACAGTTCGAGTTCGCTCATCCCTAGTTCTAAGTCAACTGTCTAAAATGAATACAAATAAGTCACAGGGGCCTGATGGGATACACCCAAAGCTATTAAAAGAGCTCAGCGGTGAACTAGCAAAACCATTAACAGATTTATTTAACCAATCACTGGCAACAGGAGTCGTCCCAGAAGATTGGAAATTAGCAAATGTTGTGCCCATTCACAAGAAAGGCAGTAGGGAGGAATCGGGCAACTATAGGCCAGTAAGCCTGACATCAATAGTGGGGAAATTAATGGAAACCATACTTAAGGAGAGGATTGTGGAACATCTAAAATCCCATGGATTGAAACATGAAAAACAGCATGGGTTTACTTCAAGGAGATCATGTCAAACTAAGGTTATTGATTTTTTTGATTGGGTGACTAAAAAATGGAGGAGGTGCAGTAGACATCGCTTATCTAGACTTTAGTAAGGCTTTTGATACTGTCCCACATAGAAGGCTTATCAATAAAGTGCAGTCTTTGGGCTTGGACTCCCATATTGTTGAATGGATTAGGCAGTGGCTGAGGGACAGGCAACAGAGGGTTGTAGTCAATAGAGTATATTCAGACCAAGGTCTTGTTACCAGTGGGGTACCTCAGGGATTTGTTCTGGGACCCATATTGTTTAATATCTTTATCAGCGAAATTGCAAAAGGCCTCAATGGTAAGGTGTGTCTTTTTGCTGATGACGCAAATATTTGTAACAGGGTTGATGTTCCTGGAGGGATACACCAAATGGTCAAAAATCTGACAACTAAAATGTAATGTCGATAAGTGCAATATAATGCACCTGGGATGTAAAAACCCAAGAGCAGAATATAAAATCAGTGATACAGTCCTAACCTCAGTATCTGAGGAAAGGGCTTTAGGGGACATTATTTCAGAAGACTTAAAGGTAGGCAGACAATGTCATAGAGCAGCAGGAAATGCTAGCAGAATGCTTGGGTGTATAGGGAGAGGAATTACCAGTAGAAAGAGGGAGGTGCTCATCCGGGTCTACAGATCACTAGTGAGACCTCATTTGGAGTATTGTGCTCAGTACTGGAGACCATATCTCCAGAAGGATATTGATACTTTGGAGAGAGTTCAGAGAAGAGCTACTAAACTACTATATCAGAGCTACTATATCAGAATAACACTTCAATTAAAGGAAGATATATCTCTCTGGTTACAGTTTTTGGAAAGGTTTAATGGTAGAACCATTTGGCAGGGGGAATTCGTAGATTCGGATTCCCTGCGTTTATTTACAGATTCTGCTGCATCTATAGGTTATGGGGCAAGTTTCCAAAATCAATGGTCGGCTGAGCAATGGCCTATCTCTAAGTTAGGGAAGCCATTCATGAAAAACATACATTTTTTTTAACTATTCCCAGTCCTAGTCGCTTTAACTATTTGGCGAGATTATTTTAAGAACAGGAGAATCTTGCTGTTTTCGGATAATAGAGGTTTTGTATTTGCCATAAATTGCCAAACAGCAAAAAGTGATATGGTCACACGCTTACTCAGACAAATTGTGTTACTTTGTTTACACAATAACATACTGTATGGTTAAAGGCTAAATATATTGAAGGGAAATCTAATCTAATAGCAGACCCTTTATCCCGACAGAATTTTCCTATGTTCAGAACTTTCATCCCGGAGGCAGACAGATTTGGAATCCCATGCCCGACCAGTCTATGGAACTTGACTTGAAATTTATGAGCAATCTTCTATCCAGTTCAGTGGCGACATCTACATGGGCTGCATATGCAGAAGCATGGTTTAAGTGGCAAGTTTTTTGCTCAATCAATAAGCTTAATGATAAAGAGAACAATTCAATTCACTTGCTTCTCTTTATTCAGAACCTCTTGAAATCTGGGAAAAGGGGAGCTTGCATACAAAAAAATTATAAGTGGAATCTCCTTTTTTCAGAAGATATTTAACGTTACTACGTTTTCTTCAAATTTTCTGGTAAAACAAATAATTAGAGGGTCGAAAAGACTTGAACATAAAAGAATTAGGACCAAATCCTTGTGTTTTGAGAATCTAGAAAAGTTTATAGAATACTTACCTGAAGTGTGCTCCTCGCATTATGAGACCTCATTGTTTAGGGCTGCATTTTTTATTTCTTTCTTCGGAGCTGTGTCCTGTTTTAGCAATAAAAGAATGGGCATTAGTTAGGTCTAATAATCCAGGACCATTGTTTAACCACTTCAGCCCCGCTAGCTAAAACCCCCTTCATGACCAGAGCACTTTTTACACTTCTGCACTACACTACTTTCACCGTTTATCGCTCGGTCATGCAACTTACCACCCAAATGAATTTTACCTCCTTTTCTTCTCACTAATAGAGCTTTCATTTGGTGGTATTTTATTGCTGCTGACATTTTTACTTTTTTTGTTATTAATCGAAATGTAACGATTTTTTTGCAAAAAAATGACATTTTTCACTTTCAGCTGTTAAATTTTGCAAAAAAAACGACATCCATATATAAATTTTTCGCTAAAAAGTTATAGCGTTTACAAACTATGGTACAAAAATGTGAATTTCCGCATTTTGAAGCAGCTCTGACTTTCTGAGCACCTGTCATGATTCCTGAGGTTCTACAATGCCCAGACAGTAGAAAAACCCCACAAATGACCCCATTTTGGAAAGTAGACACCCTAAGGTATTCGCTGATGGGCATAGTGAGTTCATAGAACTTTTTATTTTTTGTCACAAGTTAGCGGAAAATGATGATGATTTTTTATTTTTATTTTTTTCTTACAAAGTCTCATATTCCACTAACTTGCGACAAAAAATAAAAAATTCTAGGAACTCGCTGTGCCCCTCACGGAATACCTTGGGGTGTCTTCTTTCCAAAATGGGGTCACTTGTGGCGTAGTTATACTGCCCTGGCAATTTAGGGGCCCAAATGTGTGAGAAGAACCTTGCAATCAAAATGTGTAAAAAATGGCCTGCGAAATCCGAAAGGTGCACTTTGGAATATATGCCCCTTTGCCCACCTTGGCTGCAAAAAAGTGTCACACATCTGGTATCGCCGTACTCAGGAGAAGTTGGGGAATGTGTTTTGGGGTGTCATTTTACATATACCCATGCTGGGTGAGAGAAATATCTTGGCAAAAGATAACTTTTCCCATTTTTTTATACAAAGTTGGCATTTGACCAAGATATTTTTCTCACCCAGCATGGGTATATGTAAAATGACACCCCAAAACACATTGCCCAACTTCTCCTGAGTACGGCGATACCACATGTGTGACACTTTTTTGCAGCCTAGATGCGCAAAGGGGCCCAAATTCCTTTTAGGAGGGCATTTTTAGACATTTGGATCCCAGACTTCTTCTCACACTTTCGGGCCCCTAAAAAGCCAGGGCAGTATAAATACCCCACATGTGACCCCACTTTGGAAAGAAGACACCCCAAGGTATTCAATGAGGGGCCTGGCGAGTTCCTAGAAAAAATTTTTTTTTTGCATAAGTTAGCGGATATTGATTTTTTTTGTTTTTTTCTCACAAAGTCTCACTTTCCGCTAACTTAGGACAAAAATTTCAATCTTTCATGGACTCAATATGCCCCTCACGGAATACCTTGGGGTGTCTTCTTTCCGAAATGGGGTCACATGTGGGGTATTTATACTGCCCTGGCTTTTTAGGGGCCCTAAAGCGTGAGAAGAAGTCTGGAATATAAATGTCTAAAAATGTTTACGCATTTGGATTCCGTGAGGGGTATGGTGAGTTCATGTGAGATTTTATTTTTTGACACAAGTTAGTGGAATATGAGACTTAGTAAGAAAAAACAAAAACAAAAACAAACAAAAAATTTCCGCTAACTTGTGCCAAAAAAAATGTCTGAATGGAGCCTTACCAGGGGGGTGATCAATGACAGGGGGGTGATCAATGACAGGGGGGTGATCACCCATATAGACTCCCTGATCACCCCCTGTCATTGATCACCCCCCTGTAAGGCTCCATTCAGACGTCCGTATGATTTTTACGGATACATGGATACATGGATCGGATCCACAAAACACATGCGGACGTCTGAATGGAGCCTTACAGGGGGGTGATCAATGACAGGGGGTGATCAGGGTGATCACCCCCCTGTCACTGATCACCCCCCCCTGTAAGGCTCCATTCAGACATCCGCATGATTTTTACGGATCCATGGATACATGGATCGGATCCACAAAACACATGCGGACGTCTGAATGGAGCCTTACAGGGGGGTGATCAATGACAGGGGGTGATCAGGGTGATCAGGGTGATCACCCCCCTGTCACTGATCAACCCCCTGTAAGGCTCCATTCAGACGTCCGCATGATTTTTACGGATCCATGGATACATGGATCGGATCCACAAAACACATGCGGACGTCTGAATGGAGCCTTACAGGGGGGTTATCAATGACAGGGGGTGATCAGGGTGATCACCCCCCTGTCACTGATCACCCCCCCTGTAAGGCTCCATTCAGACGTCCGCATGATTTTTACGGATCCATGGATACATGGATCGGATCCACAAAACACATGCGGACGTCTGAATGGAGCCTTACAGGGGGGTTATCAATGACAGGGGGTGATCAGGGTGATCACCCCCCTGTAAGGCTCCATTCAGACGTCCGCATGATTTTTACGGATCCATGGATACATGGATCGGATCCACAAAACACATGCGGAAGTCTGAATGGAGCCTTACAGGGGGGTGATCAATGACAGGGGGGTGATCAGAGAGTGTATATGGGTGATCACCCGCCTGTCATTGATCACCCCCTGTAAGGCTCCATTCAGACGTCCGCATGTGTTTTGCGGATCCGATCCATGTATCCATGGATCCGTAAAAATCATGCGGACGTCTGAATGGAGCCTTACAGGGGGGTGATCAATGACAGGGGGGTGATCAATGACAGGGGGTGATCAGGGAGTGTATATGGGTGATCACCCGCCTGTCATTGATCACCCCCCTGTAAGGCTCCATTCAGACGTCCGCATGTGTTTTGCGGATCCGATCCATGTATCCGTGGATCCGTAAAAATCATACGGACGTCTGAACGGAGCCTGACAGGGGGGTGATCAATGACAGGGGGGTGATCAATGACAGGGGGGTGATCAGGGAGTTTATATGGGGTGATCAGGGGTTCATAAAGGGTTAATAAGTGACGGGGGGGGGTGTAGTGTAGTGTTTGGTGCAATTTTACTGACCTACCTGTGTCCTCTGGTGGTCGATCCTAACAAAAGGGACCACCAGAGGACCAGGTAGGAGGTATATTAGACGCTGTTATAAAAACAGCGTCTAATATACCTGTTTGGGGTTAAAAAATTCGGATCTCCAGCCTGCCAGCGAGCGATCGCCGCTGGCAGGCTGGAGATCCACTCGCTTACCTTCCGTTCCTGTGAGCGCGCGCGCCTGTGTGCGCGCGTTCACAGGAAATCCCGGCCCTCGCGAGATGACGCATATATGCGTGACTCTGCGCAGGGCTGCCACCTCCGGACCGCACATCTGCGTTAGGCGGTCCGGAGGTGGTTAAGCATTTGGACAATTCTCCATTGCTTTTCAATTTAATTGTATCTTGTCGAAATGCAAGGATAAATCTAATTTATCTGATGAGAAGCTTTCTGCTCACTTCTTTAGGATAGGAGCAGCCACACATGCTTATAGAATAGGTTTGAATGAGAATAAAATAAAATAAAAAATAGGCAGGTGGAAATCTAAGAGATGTCATTTATACATCAGACCTGAACTATCTTAATTATTTTACAGAATTGAAGATTGTATGGATCATAGGGAACAAACTCATCTCAGCGTCTTGCCAGCGGTCTACGATGAGGTTCAAATCTGACAATTTGGGTTTTGGGAATGACACTATTATATTTTGGAGATATATACCAGGTATTCGTTTACAACAAATATATTCATTTTGTGTCTCTGTTTCGGGGTGTTGGCCAAAACCTAGTTTAGTTATATTTCATGTAGGTACAGACGATATAGGTAGGATTAGCACACATCTGTTCTTAAAAGAATGGAAAAACATTATAGTTAATGTCCAAACGTTATTTCATCAGTCTAAATTTGCCCTGTCGGATAGTATTCCTAAATGGGAATGGAAGTCAGGTCAGCTATCATTCATGGAAAAGATAAGGAAGCATGTGAATAGAAACATGGAGAGATTCATGATTGATAATAATAACCTGTCCTGCAGACATCTGGAATTGGAGGGTTTTGTTGAGGGCCTGTACAATGAAAGTAAGCTTTCATTGTCAGACATAGGTTTGGACATACTTAAAGGGGTTGTCCGGGTTCAGAGCTGAACCCGGACATCCCTCCATTTTCACCCCGGCAGCCCCCCATGCTCCGATGCTCTCCTTTGCCCTGCGCTAAATTGCACAGGGCAAAGGCATTTTTAGGAGTTCCGGTGACGTACCGGGGCTCTCCATGGGGCTAACAGGAACCCCGGTGATGTCACCGGCACTGATGGGCGGGATTTAGCTCTGCCCTAGCCAGTAAAATAGCTAGGGCAGAGCTAAAGCCCGCCCCTCAGAGCCAGTGACGTCATCAAACACACAGCCGGGCGGAAGTTACCGCCCGGCAGTGTGTTATTGAAAACAAAAGAGCCCGTGCCCTGCGCGGTTTAGCGCAGGGCACAGGAGCGCATCGGAGCATGAGATGCTCCGATGCTAGGCTCAGGGGGGCTACCTGGGTGAAAATAAGGGTATGTCCGGGTTCAGCTCTGAACCCGGACAACCCCTTTAACATAGGTTTACAGAATTTGATTGAGATGGGTCATGGTGTGTCTTAGCCATTTAGCTATGCTTTATGGAGTAAGGGGGGATAATCACTCTTTGAGTGGGCTATCAGAAGATGTTTATCGGACAGTTTATAAAAGTTGAGTTATAGGTATGTATCTAATAATTTAAAGTAACATATAACACACCGTGGCCTATGTTATCCATTTAAATAAAGATTATTGAAATAATGAAAGTTGGAGTAATCTTTGAGTGCATATTTATAGAATGTGGATAAGAAAGTTATGGTTTGGAGTAAAGGAGTTAAGACACCATGATCAATCCTTATTGCGGATGCAATTAAGGGGTGACATGGTGTCCTGACGCCTGTTAATGTTGCTCTTACCTGGTAACTGATGCCAATTGGTGCAGTCTGCAGATCTCGTGCGGCAATCTTCTTCTTCTGATAGGAGGGAATCTCATCCTGGCTCGTGGGTACCTATAAAAGAGAGAAAATGTCAGTTGGTGCGCATTCAAGTAACAGCAGCGATGAGACCCCTCCCTTCCTCCCCTTTTCCTTAATTGTCATGGTGTGTAGTATGGGGGAATAGTCACTCTTTGAGTGGGCTATCAGAAGATGTTTATCGGACAATTCATAAAAGTTGAGTTATAGGTATTTATCTAATAATTTAAAGTAACATATAACACACCGTGGCCTATGTTATCCATTTAAATAAAGATTATTGAAATAATGAAAGTTGGAGTAATCTTTGAGTGCATATTTATAGAATGTGGATAAGAAATGTATGGTTTGGAGTAAAGGAGTTAAGACACCATGTATTGTTGACCCACATATAGTTTTAGCTCACAATAAGTGATGGAAAGCTGAGATCTGATTGACTGCTGTAGGCAACTGCAGTGAACCCTTGAGGAGCCGGAGTGGAGGATGGGAGTGGTAGTTGCTCTTGTTATAACACCGGCTATCACAGGGGCTGTAGTCTCACTGTGGCTCCCTGGGGCCAGTGTAGTGCAAGGAGGAGACACCCTTTCTTCCCTCAGGGCACACCCTGGTTCGGGGGCTCCTGCCTGATGGTAACTGGGGTGCCTGTGATGTTAGGATGGGTGCAAGGCAGGGTGTTTAGAGTGCAATGACCAGCGTATGGTATAGGAGTCAGAAAACTATGCTAAATTTAAATGAATAAACGTCTCTTTACTGTACAGCAAAATAGGAGTAGTAGTACATCCAACTTTAGCAAAACAAAGTTCTTATTGTACACAATGCAATTCGGTTCCAGATAAAAGTGAATGGATTTAGGCAAGGATGGGAGTTGTGGCTCTTTTTCCTCTATCTTGCTAAAGTCTCTCTCAGTAGAATTTATGGTAGGCAATAGTACTATAATATATAGTACTATAATAAATAATAGTACTATAATAAAATAAATAAATACAAATGATAAAAAAAACACAAATGCCTACCCCAACCAAAACTTCTGCTCCTTTCACATAAAAATATACATATTAAGTATCAAAATGGCCAAATAGGGAACCGATTTTAATCATTTATTTTGGTGTCAGTTAGCATATTTAAACGATAAGGAGCTATAGTTTAAAAAAAAAAATCCTTTGCAGTTTTTCCCAAATGAATAAAAAAATGAAAAAAAAAAAAAAGTCCAACAAATAAACAAGACTTGTTAAACCACCACATGCACTAGGTCATAAACAGTTTATTTTCAGCTTGGTCATTAAAGGGTTAAAATGGTCATTGTATTGTATTTTTGCATTAGCCTCACCTAAGACCAATATCTATGTGTCTTTTTGCTGACCTCGACTACTTGTATCGGCCCAGTCTACAGCCAATTTAGTCCCACCTAAATTATGAGGCCAATTTTAGATTTATTAGAGGGCCACTTAAAGGGAATCTATCACCATGAAAATGCAGTGTAATCTGCAGGCAGCATGTTATAGAGCAGGAAAAGCTGAGCAGATTGATATATAGCTTTATGGGAAATGATTCAGTATAACTTATATTATCCATTTAAATTTCTGCTCATTCTGGAAGTCAGGGAGGCGGCCCTATCAGTGATTGACAGCTTTCCCTCTATGACTGTGTATACAGAGATAGCTGTCAATCACTGATAGGACCGCCTCCCTGACTTCAAAGACCAGAATGAGCAGGACATTAAAGGGAACCTGTCACCTCCCAAAACCATCCTAAGCCGCCAGCAGTGTGTTTCGGATGATGCTTTTCTTCTTTAAGGCAGATGCAGCAAAAGTACTGAAAACGCTGTTTTATCACCTGCCCAGCGCGCTTCTCCACACATACTTGAAGTCAGCGGCCTCCTTGCTTCAAGTCACGGTAACCACGCCCCCTTCCATGCCCCTTCGCTGTGACTGGCAGCTGGCAGTTGGACTGGCTTTGCCGAACTCTCTGCATAAGCGCTGTCAGCCACAGCGAAGGGACAGGGAAGGGGCCGCTGCCTCCTTGACTTCAAGCATGTGTTGAGAAGCGTGCCGGCAGGGAATAAAACAACTTTTCAGTACTTTTGCTGCATCTGCCTTCACGAAGAAAGGCATCATCAGAAAAACGCTGCTCGCTACACGCAGGTACTGCTGGCGGCTTGGGGTGGTTTTTGGAGGTGACAGGTTCCCTTTAAATGAATACATTACAGGTTTCACTGAATCTTTCCACACAAACTGTATATCAATCTGCTCAGCTTCTCCTGCTCTCCTGCTCTGTTTAACATGACAGGTTCCCTTTATGTTCCCAATCTGTCCCTGTTTGATGGAACCAGCACTTCCTTGTATGCAAATTCTTGTACATTTTAGATAAGATTAGTAAATCTGCCCGTATGTGCTCTGCCCAATCATCATTACAAATAGATGCTCCTCACTTCATGCATTGGCGGATCCGGGGGGGCAATGGAGCAATTGCCCCCCCCCCCCCCCCCCGGAGAATATAGTGAGAGCCAGAGGCGGACTGATCATTCCGGCGGCAGAGAGAGATGAGCGCTTCCATTGTGGAAAGCGCTCATCTCTACATTCAGCTGATGAATGGTGGGGGTAGGGGAGAAGTGTCTCCCTTGCCCGTTCCTCTGATAGGCTACACGCACTACGCCTGCAGCCTATCAGAGGCCGGTGCAGGCGGCGCGATGACTGAGCTGTACAGAGAGAGACATAGGCCGGAAGAGGCCTGCATTGCATCGCAGTGTCATGGAGGTAAGTATAAGTGTTTAATGTTTTACTTATTTTTAGTACAGTATGGCAAGAAGGGGGGGGGGGCCCTATATACTGGCACATAATGAGGGGGAGCACTATGGAGAAGGGGGGAAGGAGCACTAGGGGGGAATCTAATGGGGGCCCTATATACTGGCACATTATGGTGGCGCACTATGGAGAAAGGTGGGGAAAAGAGCACTATGGGGGCATTATATAGGGGCATTTAATACTGGCACCCATTTTGGTGCCACTATGGGGAAGGGGGGAGAGAAGCATTATAGGGGCATCTATGTGGGACAGTTTATAGGGGCAGTTTATACTGCCACATTATGAAGGGCACTATGGGGACGGGGAAGGAGCACTATGGGGGCATCTTCTGGGGGCACTATATAGGATGGGGAGAAGCACTATGGGGGCATCTTCTGGGGGCACTATATAGGAGTATTTTATACTGGCATAAATTATAGGGGCACTATGGGAACCTTAGGGTACATTCACACTAGCGGAACTGCTTGCCAGATCACTCTGCCGCAAGTGTGTAAGTAGCCTTAGCTCAACTGGGGGCACTAAGTGTTTTTAGTAGTGGCACACAGTGCAGGTCATTGGATAAAATGAGGGCACTCTGAGGACATTGACTCTACTGGGGGCGCTAAGAGGATTTTTTTATTTTTTTTTGTACTGGCACACATGTTAAAGGGGCTTTATTACAACTGGGGGACTATGGGAGCATTATTACTTCTGGGATACAATTACTGTTGGGGGCACTGTAGGGGCACTATTACTACTAAGTGCACTCTGGCACAGAATTATTACTATTGCTGGAATTTTGAGGAACACTATTACTGTGGGGGCACCCTGGCACAGTATCAGCTTAGCACTGTTATTTTTGGGGGACTATATGGTTACACTATTAGTGTCAGGGGCACTTTTTGCAGGGTGCAGTTATTTTTTTAGAGCATTGTGTTCCATTAATTATTGAAGAGGGCACTATCTGTGTGTAATTAGTATTTTAAGGGGGTTTATCTGTTTCTACAGTATAGCTTTGGGCGGCACAGAGTCTCAGTATTGGGGGTGCATGATGGGATGTTGAGAAGGTGGAAGTAAAAGTAGGAAACTAAGATGTCTGTCTGTCAAACTCTGCAAAGATGAGAGATGGCTGAAAGAAATCATCATGGTGGTCTGGTCTGAATGGAGAAGATGAAGAAAGAGAACATCTAGATCAGGCATCCTCAAACTGCGGCCCTCCAGCTGTTGCAAAACTACAACTCCCAGCATGCCCGAACAGCCTACAGGTATCAGCCTACAGCAGGGCATTGTTGTAGTTGTAGTTTTACAACAGCTGGAGGGCCGCAGTTTGAGGATGCCTGATCTAGATAAAAGGAGACATCACTGGATGTAAGAGATATGGGAGCAATATATGGGTGGGGCTGTGTGTGGGTGTAGCTTGAGGGTGGGTGGGGACACAGGGGCCCCATAATCTCCTATTACCTGGGGAGGTGCCCCTCCCGAGGCCAGGCTCTGGATCCGCCACTGACTTCATGTGCAGTTTACAGCAAATGTGACCTCAGTGAGTAATATAAGTACGACCACACAGCTGTTGTCGAGAATTGCGTGGCCAATTAGGCTTCAGCTGCCTTTTATTTAACTAATGAAGACTGTACTGTTACGTTTTTCAATGTTAATGGCCCACGGCACCTTCAATACCACATGTCAATTAACAAAGAAGACCACCAAAACAATGCTGTCTTCATTAGTTAAATAAAAGGCAGCTGGAGCCTAACTGGCTTGGTGGTTTTCCGACCGCGTCGTGTGGTCGCATCCTATTCAATATTAATATAGATGTGTCTATGATTATCCTGATGAATTTTAAACCGCAATGAATTAAGAACATAATGTCATATGATGATAATCTTCAGTCCTAGAGCATGCCGGGGATCTGCTGCAAATATGGACAGCAACAAAAAGTATAAAAATTGCATGAGCTTGACATAAAGCTTTTTAAGTATAAGTGGCTGCAATTAACTTAGAATTTACATACTGTGCAAAAGCTTTTTACTAAAAGGAGTAATAATACTGAAACATACCGACAGCAGTCATCCTTATCCACAGTATATTTGCATCTGTACTTCTTCAGTTTTACCATATTGTATAAAATGCATTTGAAAGTCTTCAGACCCGTTCACTTTTTTCACATTTTGTTATGTTGAGCCTTGTGCTAAAATTAAAAAGCATTCAAGTTTTGCCCCATCATTCTGCACTCAATAATGGCAAAGTGAAAACAGAATGCTCAAAATTAGAGATGAACGTACCAATTGAGATTCGATTCGAGTTCGGTCCACCAAATTTTTGAAAAAGTTCGGTTGGATCCGAATCTATTCAGGATGAACCAAAGTTGCTCCAATTACCCTGAAAGTTGGTATATAACCCTCTCTAGCCTCCAAATTTTAAGGAAAACTTGTTATCGCATTGTTTAATTTTTATGTCTTTTTTTTCTTTTTCCCTCCCCATGCTTTCGAACGCAATGACAGCAATAGTAAATGATGTCTGAGTGACAATGACATACATAGCTATGGGTAAACCTAGATATTATGGTGTTAACAAACAGTGTGTTTAAAAACATACCGCATCAGCACATGTGCTATCCTTTTTTACATTCCAAAGCTCCCAAAAACTGCCCCTTATCAGGTGCAGGTGTTGTTTAAACATACAAAAAGTGGCTAAAAAGTGGCTTGCGGGTACCAAGCATCCAAAAATGATGCCTTGACAGAGTGTCACGAGGGTGTCACAACCTATCACTGACCCTGTTGTGCCTGGGGTCAGAAGGTCACAGCGGGTGGCTATTCGCTCGGTTTCTCAAGAGATCGTTCCATGACCTAGTGGTGTGAATGGATTCTGGTCCAGGTTTTCCTGCTTAGGTTTGCGACCCTTTTTGTCCCATTTAGGAATCTGTAGCTTTTCCTTTCAGCTGTTCTCTGTCGCCACTCCCAGCTACTATATATTCTCCCTTTCTGCTTCCCTTGTTGCCATATATAGACCTTCTTTCCTGATCATCTATTCTGACCTCAGGTGGAGTTGCTGTGGAGCTGTGGAGCTATTGGAACTGGTACTGTCAGATCTCTGGTTCTTTCCTGTTTGTTGTCTTCCTTCAGGGATTGTTTGTGGTGCTTTGTGTTGTTTTTCCTTTCCCTGTTGTTACCCTAGGTGTCAGTGGTGAGGACTAGTGCTCCCACCGCCATACTCACTACCTAGGGCTTGTTTCAGGGTAAGCCAGGTATGAGGCATGTGATCGGCGTATGGGTTAGTAGCCCGTCTTGGGACGTCAGGACAGCCAGGTGCCAGTGCTAGGTGAGTTAGGGGTCACCACTCCTCCCTCTCCCTAGTGGTAGGGTACTCCCCTTCCCTCCACTCTGCGTGGCATGTCTGTTACCTGCCTAATCAGATGTGATACAGAGTCAGAGTTTAGGTAGGTCTAAACCTGGGCATTGAGGCTGGAGCTGTAGGCTCCATGAAAAATTGCTCCATCATGTTGAGGAGACTGAAATGGCTGCTGCTACTGTGGCTTCTGCTGCTCATGCCAGCGAGAGGGGTGTGGCTCTGCAGGCGGGGGGGCTCACCTTCAGGCATGCTGGCGGCAGTCGTCTGCTCACTGTAAGCTGCGGCATGCTGCATACAGTGTTTCCTGGTAATAATGTAATTTGTCCTCCCTTTCTGTGAGAGGAAAAAAATCCTCTATTTTGCCTTGATAGAGAGGGTCTAAAAGCATGGCTATCCAGTAATCATCAGACTGCTTGATATCACTGAATCACCTGTCCCTGCGTAAACAAGAGAGTTTACAAGTCGCCATTCTGGCCAGCGTGCCAGAGGAGCCAGTTCTTTCCACTTCTGCCCCGCACTGAGACAGTTGGGTTTTGTAGCCGGTGTCACCGTCATCATCCTCTTTCTTATACAACTCCTCTTCCTCTTCCTCCTCATCAATTGGCAGCACCTCCTCCTCACCTATAGGTTAATCTCCCATCCGAAAAATAGCAAAGTTGTGACCAAAGTTCGGAAAATCAGTTCGCTCAGCCTTATTCAAAATGTTTGCTAATTTATTAGATGGGAAAAACTGAAGTATTGCATTGACATAAGTATTCAGAACTTTTATTTAGTACTTAAAGTTAAAGCACCTTTGGCAGGGATTACAGCCTCCAGTCTTCTTAGGTATGATGCCATAAGGTTTCCACATCTGGATTCAAGGATTTTCTGCCATTCTTCTGCAGATCCTCTCAAGCTCTGTCAGGTTGGATGGGGACCATCGGTAGAAAGCCATTTTCAGGTCCCTCCTGAGATGTTTGATTGGGTTCAAGTCAGGGCTCTGGCTGGGCCACTTAAGGGCATTCACAGAGTTGTCCCTAAGCCACACCTGTGTTGTTGTGTCTGTGTGCTTAAAGTGATTGTCTTGTTGGAAGGTAAACCTTTGGCCCAGTCTTTAGTCCCGAGCACTCTGGATCATGTTTTCATTTAAAATCTGTCTGTACTTTGCTCCATTCAGCTTTCTCTCAACCCTGCCTACTCTCCTGCCCCAGCCGCTGAAAAACATCCCCACAGCATTATGCTGACACCACCATGCTACACTCTTGGTTTCATCAGACTAGAGAATCTTGTTTCTCATAATCTGAGAGTCTGTTAGGTTCTCCTTTTTTAAACTCCAGGCTGACTTCAATGTGCCTTTTTTACCACTCTGCCATAAAGCTCCGATTGGTGGAGTGCTGAAGTGATGGCTGACCTTCTGTAAGTTTCTCCCATCAGCACACAGGATCTTTGGAGTTCAGCCTGTCACGAACCAGCGGGTGTTAACCCACTGTGCCACGTGTCCCACCTCCTCTAAGGGAGTTGTCTAAGTGGACCCCTGATTCTTCACAGTACCCCTGAAGGTGGGGAACACCTGGTCACTACCTCTTGAGGAGGGAAGGCACACAAGGCAGCTGGTCCAGGCAGACAAGGAGATACTTGGGTAGGTACCAGAAGTACAAGCCTAGTCAGGTGGGGGGGAGGGGGTCATTACCAGGAGCAACAGAGCAGGACCGAAGGATGAAGCAGAGGCGTAGTCAGACAGGCAAAAGGTGAGGGCAGGTGACACAGGAACAGGTCAGGCAATCCGGATCGGCAACAGGAGAGTCAAGGCAAGCAGGCAGGGATCAGACGAGTAGTAGAATCCAGGAAGTGTAAGTCAGGAGCACACAAGAGTATCAGAAACTTAGCAAATACAAGGACCTTGACACTAAAGGCATCTGGGAAGAGGGCTGAGCCACTTAAGTACCTGCAGGAGTGATGTGTGCTGCCCCTAGGGCAGTGTAACACGAAACCAGCAGCAAGCATGTTGTGGCCAGGGCTGAGTGGAACCTGTGGAGTGTAATCCTCAGCACCACAGCGTGTACAGTGACACAGCCCAGGACTGCAGCAGTGCATGGAAGGATCACCGCTGACCACGGCGCCCATTACCACGGCGGTAAGTGGGGCAACAGCGGCGTGCAGAAGAAAAATATATACTCACTGCACTGTTTAAGTTTTTTTCTGGTCAAAGCATATAGTGGCCTATTTCAGTCCAACAAGAAAAATATATTCTCAGTTCACCTCTGCAGTTATTTCTGCTGAAAGCGTATAGGGGCATATTACAGTAAAAAAATGAATAATATATATATACATATATATATATACGCACTGCACTGTTGCAGTTATTTCTGGTAAAAGCGTATAGGGGCATATTTCAGTACTACAAGAAAAATATACTCTCTGTTCACTTCTGCTATTTATTTTTGGGTGAAAGCGTATAGTGGTCTATTTTAGTCCAAGAAGAAAACTATATTCTCAGTTAACCTCTGCAGTTACGTATTTCTGTTGAAAGCGTATAGTGGTGTATTTCAGTAAAAAAATGAAATATATATGCACTGCACTGTTGCAGTTATTTCTGGTCAAAGCGTATAGTGGCGTATTTCAGTCCAACCAGAAAAATATATTCTCAGTTCACTTCTGTACTTAATTGTGGTGAAAGTGTTTAGTGGTCTATTTCAGTACAAAAAGAAAAATACATTTGTTAATTTGTTTAGTTCAGCTACAAGTAAGTCAGGCAGAGAAGTGCCAGGCCATGCATAGAGGAGTGGCAGAGGCCTAAATGTCTCTGGCGCAAGCAGCGGTCATAGCAGAGTAAGGGGCGTGCCAGCAGGAGTTGTAGCGAGAGGCCTGAGCTCCTGGTGTCATCTAGAGGTTGTGTCTTGACCAGCAACCCAGCAGTTCTTGATTGGTTAACTCGGTCATCCACGTCATCCCAAGTGACATCAGACACCCCCAGCCAACAGTCAGTGGGTTCCTCAGACACAACCCTTAGTTGGCATGGCCCAGGAGCAGGCCCTGTGTCCTCACCTGTCCTCAATCTGCCTCTGTCCTTTTCTGTTCCCTCACCACGAGAAGTACTATATGCTGTGGGCTCAGCTCCACTTTTCACCAAGGAAGAGCTACTAGAGGACAGTCAGCAGCTACTGCCCAGCCAAGATCTGGAGGAGACATCTGCCACTTTCTCCACTAAGCGGTCAAGTAGTAATGAGGAGAGTGGGACAGGAGCTTGAGCTGTGAGCAGTCAGGCTCCTGACCCAGAGACATCAGTGACGTGCAGACACTACTCGATGATAATGAAGCCGATCGCATTTGGGAGTCGGGTGAAAAAGGGGCTTCATCATCAGGAGAAGAGGGTGGCAGCTTGCCCGTCAGGCAGCGGCTGAGCCAGCAAGTTAGTAGTGTGGCCGGGAGTCAGCAGGGTGGCAGCAGTGGGAGGTTGGAAGCCAAACGGGCATGGGGTAAATCACCAGCTTGGCTGCAGCCTACCTGTCCGGAAAGGAGTGGTGCATAGGTTCACGGAAGCAGTGGCAGTAGCAGTCAGCCAGAGAGTAGTGTTGGGCGGAAAATCAGGTAATCGACAGTGTGGCAGTTTTTTATGAAACTGCCAGAGGAGGTCAACATGGCCAAATGTAGAATATGTGGGCAGAATGTGAAGCATGGCCAGGGGTCCAATGTTGGCTCCACAGCCCTGCATCAACATATGCAGCGTCACCATGAAGTGTCCTGAGAGAACCGTGGCTCCGATGTGGTGATCCAGCCTGCCGTAGCTACCACTGCATCACCCAGTGGCACGCACCCGTTTCAGCCAGTCAAGGCTCCACCACCTCAGCCGAAGGGAGCTGTTTGTGATTCCCATCTTTTCCTGGTCCAGATGCTCCTACTCCTCGTCAGTCATTCCTTCAGCAATCGATCACCGAAGCGATTGCCAAGAGACAACAGCATACGTGCACTCATCCAATGGCGCAGAAGCTGAACGTGCTCCTGTCCAAGTTGCTGGTGCTTCAGTCCCTCCCTTTCCAAGTGGTGGACTCTGCACCTTTCAGAGAACTGATGGCTTGTGCCAAGCCGAGGTGGAGAGTCCCAAGCCATCATTTTTTTGCGAAAAAGGCAGTACCAGCCCTGGACAAACATGTAGAACAGAAGGTGGGCCAGTTCTTGACCCTGTCAATGTCTGCCAAAGACTATACGAACATAGAAAGGCCATCAACTATTTATTGATGATGCAGGTGGATAGGAGTACTCCCCTGTGTAACTTCGATGTCAGCCAGTAGCAGCTCATGCGTGACACCTGTCGTTTGCTCAGGCCCTTTGAGGACGCCATGTTATTTGGCAGTCGCCAGGACTACGGGCTGAAGGACATTATTCCACTGCTACATGTCCTGGAACAGATGCTAGTAACAATGACTGGTCAGGAGACAGGAGACGTGGCGCCTAGATTTCATGGCCACATGAGCCCTGTGGGGGCTGAACTGGAAGAGGATGAGGAGGGGGAGGGGGACATTGGAGCACAGGCAATGTGTAGAGAAATAGGTGTTTTTTCTACTCAGCTGACAGGACAGTAGGAGCAGGAGCAGCCAGAGGAGCTAAAGGGCAATGAGGAAGACGAGACAGAGGACCCAGACACACTGTGGCAGTATGCAGTGGAGATGGAGACATGGAGTCCTTCCGAGTCACTTGCACAAATGGCCCGATGCATGCTCACTTGCTTGCGTAGTGACAGCCGGATTGTCACCATTTGGCAGAGGGATGACTTCTGGCTCTCCACCTTGTTGGACTCTTGCTACCGGTCCAGAATGGGGGCCTTTTTTACACCCACTGAGAGGGAGGCCAAACTGAAATACTACAGAGACATCGTATGTAGTCAGTTGGCTGTGCCATCGTCCATCCTCTCGCAGGTCTGACTGGGGGGCCCTCTGCAGTCACGTTCCACTGCCATGGCTTCTGGGGAGGGGAGGGGTAGGGTGGCAGAAGCAGTAACAGCTCCATCAGCAGCAGCCTGTGTCTACAGTCGCTGATGAGTAGCTTTTTTCACCCGCATAGTACAGAAACTACCCACCAGCAGCAGCAGCAGCAGGTAGACCCCACATTGAAGATCAAATGGACGACTGGGTAGTTAAACTGGATTTGTGGCCACAACTAGCAGAGTGTGCCCTGGAAAAGCTGTCCTTCCCGGCCAGTAGTGTGGCATCAGAGTGGGTGTTTAGAGCGGCAATGGCCATAGTTACCCCAAGGTGAACCCGCCTGTCCACCCAAAATGTGGAGAGACAGACCTTTGTCAAGATGAATCAGGCGTGAATCAGCCAGGATTTCCAACCACCAATTCCTGAAGCATCAGACTAGATCATCCATGGTGCCACACCAACACTTTGATAAAAGAGACCGGTTTCAGCTACTACTTTGATGCTGCAACCCGCCTGATGCCACACATCTGATACCAAGTGCTCCTTCTTTCACCCACCTTCGTCAGCGGGTACTGCAATTGCCCCCAACCACCCCACTCTGTTACCAGGTCACTTTGTGGTCTCCTGATGCAGCTGCTGCTACTGCCATCTCCACATTATGTCACCTTTCCACTCTGTGGTCTCCTGATGCTGCTGCCATCTCCATACTATGTCACCTTGCCACTCTGTGGTATCTTCCTGCTGCTGCTGCCATCTCCACGTTATGTCACCTTGACACTCTGTGGTCTCCTGATGCTGCTGCTGCCATCTCCACACTATGTCACCTTGCCACTCTGTGGTATCCTCCTTCTGCAGCCATATCCACATTATGTCACCTTTTCACTCTGTGGTATCCTGCTGCTGCTGCCATATTCACATTATGTCACCTTGCTACTCTGTGATCTGATGATGCTGCTGCTTCCATCTTCACACTATGTCACCTTGCCACTCTGTGGTATTCTCCTGCTGCCATCTCCACACTATGTCATCTTGACACTCCGTGGTATCCTCCTGCTGCTGCTGCCATATCAACATTATGTCACCTTGCCACTCTGTGGTATCCTCCTGCTGCTAGTGCTGCTGCCATATCCACATTATGTCACCTTGCAACTCTGTGGTCTGATGATGGCTCTATGATGCTGCTGCTGTCATCTCCACACTATGTCACCTTGCCACTCTGTGGTCTCCTTATGCTGCTGCTGCCATAGCCACACTATGTCACCTTGCCACTCTGTGGTCTCCTAATGGCACTGACATCTCCACACTATGTCACCTTACCACTCTGTGGTATCCTCCTGCTGTTGCCGCCACCTCCACACTCTGTCATTGGGCCACTCTGTGGTCTCCTTATGCTGCTTCCACCTCATCAAAATGTCATAGGCACACTCTGTGGACTTCTCATGCTGTTCCCACCCTCCCCACTTCATGACTGGGCCACTATTTTGCCTTTTGGCCTGGCTGACATCATCATTTATTTGACCTTTCTTCTGATCTGTCAGAAGGAAGGAAAACTGAGACTCACAACGGATCCTGTCTGTGCAACAGCTATAAGGCCTGTATGGTCCCATCAGAATTGGCTTATGATTTGGTAGCCAAAAACAGGAGTGAGTACAAAACACAGAAGACATGCAAATATTCCATTCACAAGTCATCTGTTTTAGATCCACTCCTGTTGTTTTTTTTGGGCATTAGCAATACTGATGGATTATTGAGCAAATGCTGATCGAGTGAAAGCGTATGCTCCACAGACAGGATCCGTTTTTTGTGGGTTATTGTTCTGACCGACCAGAGGAAAGGCAAATTAATCAGTGATGTCAACACAAACTTACTGTTGACACCCTCTACACTTAGGAGGGCTCTACTTGTATAAGCGTTTAATTGAACAGGTTCTGTAGACATCTATGTGGAATCAGCTGACGAGGGTGTAAAAGGACTGCGCTTCTTCTCGACGCTAACATCGACCTGTAAGGCTGAGTTGATACTTCAGTTATTTGGTCAGTTTGGCCCCGTGACTGCCCAAATAAGTGAAGCATGCAGTAATTCTAAGAGCAACCCCTGTTATCTGCATGTCATACTCACTTACAGTATTATTTCACTACCACTGCAGACTCCCTATGCATGTTACTGCAAGGCACAGTGTTCTATACCACTACACAGGCTCTCAGCAGCTCGGAAATAGACATTTTTTTAATGTAATTCGCTGGGAATTAATTCAGATCTCTTTTCCAAATCATGTCTAATCAGCACAGTTCAAGTTGGACTCCAATTAAGGTGTAGAAACATCTCAGAGATGATTAAGAGAAGTGGGATGTCCCCAGAGCTATGTTTCAAAAGTTATAGCAAAGAGTCTGAAATTTGAATACATTTGAATACTTTTTTTTAGCACAAGTCCACAACATGACAAAACAAAAAAAAATTGCAAGGGTTTGAAAACTTTCTAAATGCATTTAATACTACCTTATTTTCAGTACTTTTGCACATAAGAACAATATTGTACTGTAAACTAAGTTTTGAATTAGTGTCCTTTGATCCTGTAGAACATAGCTACTGAATTAATGCAAAATAATAAAGTACTGATGATTTTAGAAGGCAAGTACACATATTCAGCTTAATCAAAGCTGATCTTGCCACTTTCCCCTCCATCCCCAGCATGGCTAGGGATGGAGGGGAAAGCAAGGCATGACATTACACATACTAAAATCAATAGTCTGTTTATGAAGACATTCTTTGTACTGTAGTTGATTTGTACTCAGGCTAACTGATGGTGGTCCTGAATGAAAGATTAAGACATTGTAAACTTAAACTAGACAGACTAAAGATGCACAAGAGATATCACAGTGGCACCACAGATGCTGGATGATAAATCTGGCACAATTTTATATTATTTGGTCTAAAGCTGGCCAATAGCTGTCGGCTGAAATATTGTCCAATAGACAGCTAGTTCTTCTGGCTTCCCCATACACATTCACATTCAGCTTGGCTAAACTTGCCAGTGTAGTCCTGTGATGGATAACCTCCAGCACTCAAGCTGTGGTAAAACATCCACTCTCAAGATGTACACTTGCTTGGCTTTTCTCAGAACTCCATAAAAATGAATGGAGTATGCTATGGGGAGAGCAGTGGACTATCTCCCCAGAAAACAAAACGATTGGGCGAAAATATTTATATAGCCGGATCCTTGTCTCCCCTGACATCATAAGTTGGGGGAGAGTTGGAAGCTCCCCACACACATTAATGTGTCAGCCGAACCCACTGGTCTTAGCAGGTTTTGCCAACAAAAGTATAATGTGTAAGGCCAGCTTTAGTTTATACAACCTATTAGTTGGTATAATATGTGATATAATTTTAGGCCAAAATTCTGGCACAATTGTTTGTGCAAATCTTAAGCTCTGCCCTTTTGTCCTTAGGTCTAAAATGTGGTGCACAGCATGTGCTCCAGAATTCTAGCTTAATACAAGTTCGAATTTGGGCACATTTGTAATAGAAAATGTTATCCATTGTCTACTGAAAAGTTATGTCTTTATTGCTCATTTTAAAAATCCACGTTTCTGTAAATAAATAGAAAAATTCTAGTGTCCATCAAGAGGCTGAAACATTTAATGCTTCCTATATTTGTATCCAGTCTAGTTAATTTTCTGGATGCCTGAACACAATACATTTTACTTTGCATCAAACAGTCAGGACAGAAGAAAGATTTATGCTGATGCACACTCAGGATAAGTATCTTTTTAAATCACTCTTATGTTCCACAAACATATGCCCTAAGCAAGCATTAACACCTCCTCCCGGTTCACAGGAAGTGTAAAAAGCAAAGATATATGTCTCAAACTCACCTCTGGGCTCCAGCGGCACAATCCCTGCCTTTGGCTTGGCTTTGCCAGCAGAAACGCACTAACCATGCTCCCTGGTGAAGCGACAGAATCCTTAGCTACAGGATGAAATGCTTTGTTTCTCTCTGCAGTGGGCATGTTCTGGAGGAGATTATCAGTGGGCTGATTGCTAAGCTGCTCTACTCCTGTATGCTAGTGTTCTGACTAATGGAGTGTCAAGTATTAAACATATCAAGTTCTGATCCTGGAACTCGGTGCTCTATTTAAACCCCTTCCTGGCCATACACCAGTGTCAGTTACGGTCTCTGACTCACTAGCTATGTTCCTGGTTCCTGTGCTTATTGGATTTTCTGTCTCTGTATGTAAGTAGCGCAGGGGCTGTCGACCAGTCGCTGTCTTGCTACCGAGGGCTTGTACTGTAAGTAAGTAGGGAAAGCAGGCTAGGTTCTAGTTTAGGGCTCACAGTCTGTGTCTGTCCCTACCTACAGGTGCTAACAGAGCCAGGTGCCTTTCCCTGATTGCCCCTACTTGGCCAGAGATAATCTTTACGCTTAGGTAGTAGAGCACTCACCCTGAAAGGGACGACCCCTCCCTAAATTCGTCCTAGTACTCCCTGATGTGCCCCGTTATGAAAGATCCTGGCTCCATGTAAGTATCAATCTGGATATTCAGCAGGTTCGTCCCAGATGTCCAGATATGTTCCGACGCATTTCTTTGGGTAGTGTAGACCAAGTCATCAGGGGACTGATGGCAAGTCAAAGAAGCTATTTCAGGTATACCGGAACATAGCCATGTGCCCTCCTCAGGCACTAACCTTGGATGGCACTAACATTCCTGAGCGTCCCACGTGGAGTTTTAAAGTTCACGGGACGCCAGACACTCCCCCTCCAAGATGCACATCACACGGAGGTGTGGCACTGCAGATTAGTGAAGCTGTGTGAGCAGGGAAGTCACCACCTACTTCATTATGTCTCCACCGAATGGTAAGCGTAGGAGGCGGGCTTTGAGAAGCTTCCTCTAGTGCTTGTGGGCTTAACTACTCCCAGGGATTCCCCTGTGCAGTGAATAATGAAGTGATTCAACTGCCTTAATTGGTTTGAGCGCATCCGTGGCCACGATACTGTTATCTTGCAGCCCCTTAGACCGCGCATTGGAGCTTAGTTTGGCAGATATCTATACTTATCAGCGACTACTCAAACAAATGTATGACCTAAAGAAATACCTAGTGAGCCCATGCTGAAACTGAAGCATCGCTATTCATGAAGCAATGTATGGTTGCAAAAGAAAGTGCCAATCAATTATGGATCCGTATCAGGAAATATCTATACCTGATATGGAATCAATCCATCCTCGTCATTAATTATGATGTGACTGACTATCGTGAAAAATGTCGGTTTTGCTATGGGACACTTCTTATATAGAGTAGACAAGACCTAGTGGATTATCAGATTGGGCCAGGAGTCTTATATATAACAACTATATAACAATTGTTCATTCAGGCCCCCAGGATGTACTGTCTTCAATTGGTAAATCCACCAGGTCTCTCATTGTAACATCCTCTTGTCCCAGTCACCTTGTCTTACTGAAGTGGGGATAGTTTCAACCCCATAAACTAAATAACAGCTTTTAGCTAGGGGCGTGTCTTTTTTATGCCGTATGTCGCCCATATGTTCACTTATCAGCCTGTGAAATTCTCTCGTGGTTTTACCCACATATTCTAAGCTGCAGATGCATGTGGCTTTGTAGATTACCCCTTTTGAGCGACAGTTAATGAGGCATTTAATTGTGTAGGTCCGACCTGTGACATTGCTCTTAAAGACTCGGCCTTATGTATTTGCATGTACTATAGCCATTGCAGTGGAAACAACTCAAGATCTGGCGTTGCCACCACACAGGCATAGTGGGTCCCGCAGGCTCTGCCTCCTTCAAGAGGTGATTTGTGGGGTATCTGAAATTGCATTCTTGAGGTCTGGGTCTAATTGTAGGGTCCACCAATGTTTTGAAATTATCTTCCCAACTTCCTGAGTTGCCTCATCAAATGTCTTATGGTGTTGTTAGTTGTTGTCCTCTTTTTATTTGGATGAAGGAGCTGTGTGTGATTACTTGCAAGAGCTTTTTGGTAAGCTACCCTGAGAACATAGTCAGTCAGGGTATCCTCTTTCTAGGAACCTATCATGAAGTTCCCCCACTTGATATTTAAAATCTGTCACTGTGGAGCAGTTTTCTCTAACTCGTAGATGTTCTGCCTCCTTCTAAGCATTGAAAGTTTGATCTCTGTAACTTACAGTTGTGATGAGATAGCAGTAACCATCAATCTTATTTGAATTGTCTGACAGTTACTCGATCCAAACAACACCTTGTAGATCATGAAGAAGTTTATTCCAAACTGTGCAGATCATACACCGATGAACAAATGGATAGGTCAAAAAATCATTTTGTGAGCAGCTAACAGGATACATGTGGCTGAGATGAAGAGTGAAGCCAAAATGCAAGGGAGAGAGGGGAGGAGACTGTACAGAGAGCACAGCAGGAGGGCAAGAGAGAATGGACACACAGAATACAAAGGCAAACCATGCATGTGTAACATGACACTCCCCGTCGAAATCTATGATTTCTAATAACAATAATAAACTTTAGTTAAGTCCATGAATAATAGATGTTTCTTCTTCTGGAAAATCTGCAAAACGAAAAGGAACAACAAAAATTCAACAAGGAAAACATTACTACAATACTTGTAGGCGTGCTCTTTAAAGTGTTGACAGCGTAAGGAGGAAGATAGATCTGTGAGTACATCTTCAGAGGGGAAGGCAGCAACATGCACCAGTCCTTATTACCTCCCTTTAATTAAGTTGACTTGAAGGTCTGTCTACAGAGAGGAAGGCAGCAACATACACCAGTCCTTCTTACCTCTCTATGCATCAGGTCGGTGGTATTTCAGTTTCACCTTTGCCTCCATGGAGATAATAAGTGTAACTACAATGGCCTTGATTTCCTTATCATTTCCGGATGGATAAGTTCAAAGGTAGACTCTACAGGACTTGAGAAGAATTCGTTATTCAAGAGTTCTGGTGGAGATATCCATGATGTATCCAGGATAGCAGCAGCAGGTAGCGCACGACTGCTTAGGTCAGCAGGGTTAAGATCAGTGGGTAAATAGTGTCATTGCCCGGGAATGGAGAGTTTCCCAATGCGTTCCACTAGATTGCCGACATACACATGGAACTGTCTTGTTGGATTGTGTATGTATCCTAGCACGATTTTGCTGTATGTGTAAAAGTCAAAGGAGTCAATGTTGAAGTCTGTTTAGTGCTTTATAAGCTCAGCAATTTCAACAGCTAACATGGCTGCACAGAGTTCGAGCCTTGGAATAGTATGTGTAGGCTTTGGAGTTAGCTTGGCCTTGCCCATGATGAATCCTACGCCTATTTCACCGTTGGGGTGTACAACCCGGAGATAGTCTACCGCAGCTAGGGCTTCCATGGATGCATCAGGGAAGACATGGATCTCTATTCTGGTGGCATTCTTCAAGGACGCAAGAGTGTAGGATCGTGGTATCTCAAACTGTTCCAATGCCTGGAGGGACTGCTTCCAGGATTCCCACCTTTGTTGTTTCTCTTTGGGTAAAGGGGTATCCCAGTCAGTGTTTTCTGAAGTAAGTTGTCTGAGTAATATCTTGCCCTAAGTAGTAAAGGGTGCTAAAAAATACCAAGGGATCATAGATACTGTACTCCTTTGTCACAGACTAATGTTTGAAATGTGAACGTGTCTTGTTTAACATCCCACAGCAATCCAAGACTGCGTTGCATGAGGAAAAGGTCAAACCCTAGTTGGAATTCCTTAGCACTGACAGCAAGATCATCAGAAGGAAATGCTCTCATTACCTCATTGCTGTTGGAGATGATTTAGTGTAGTCTGAGGTTGGCAGTAGCGAGCATGTTCTGAGTTCTGGTGATAAGGTCTATGGCTTCTTCTTACATACATAGAGACTTGAGACCGTCGTCTACGCAGAAGTTATTTTCAACAAACTGATGTGCATCAGAGCCAAACTCTTGTTCGCCTTCTTGGGCCGTTTTTCTCAGTCCGTAAATGACAACAGCGGGGGAAGAACTATTACCAAAAACGTGTACTTTCATCCGATAGTCTATAACCACGTCGTTGACATCATTATTGCAGTACCATCGGAACCTAAGGAAGTTTCTGTTGTCTTCACGGATGATGAACAATGAAACATTTGTTGGATGTCGGCCATAATGGCAATTGGCTCTTGTCTGAAGCGGAGTAAGACTCCTAAGAGATTGTTGTTGTTCAGGTTAGGCACAGTGAGAAGATTGTCACTGAGAGAAATGCCTTCATAACGAGCACTTAAATGGAAGACCACCCTAATCTAGTCAGGCTTGTGAGGATGATAGATGCCAAAACACAGGAGGTATCAGAATTATTTTCCTTGTGTAAGAGGGGAAGTAGGCTAGGCATGATCTCTCTCAAATACCTTCTGCATAAAGTCGATAAAATGTTTCTTCATCTCCGTTTTACTGTTCAGGTTGCGCTCTGAAGAGATGAACCGTGAATCTGCATGTTGTCTATTGTTTGGAGTTCTCTTTCTTGGGGTGCAAAATGGTAGCAGCTGTTGGAATCATCTTGGTAGAACTCTTTACTCCTGGTTCTCAAGAATTCTTTGTCTTCCATCGTGGCTGCTAACTCATTGTCTTTTGTGGTTACCTCAAACACTGTTACAAATGTTGTCATCCCAGAAGATAATTGCTTTCCTATTATCTAGTATGATGCGCTCTTGCGTACCTTTGTCACACAGCGGCAGGCAGCTCTGAAGTTAAACTACAGCCTGCCAGTGATGATCATTCGCTGGTCAGCTGTAGATGTTAAAAAATCACATCAGAAAGGTATATTAGACCCTGTTTTGTTAACAGAGTCTGATATACCTGCTACCTGGTCCTCTGGTGGTCCCTTTAGCTTGGATCGACCACCAGAGGACATAGGCAGCTCTGTAAGTAGCACCAAGCACCACACTACACTACACACACACACCCTGTCACTTATTAACCCCTTATTAACCCCTGATCACCCCATATAGACTCTCTGATCACCCCCCTGTAAGGCTCCATTCAGACGTCTGTATGTGTTTTGCGGATCCACGGATCTGCAAAACACGGACACCGGCAATGTGCTTTCCGCATTTTGCGGATCAGAACATTGCCAGAACTATATAGAAAATGCCTTTTCTTGTCCGCAATTGCAGACAAGAATAGGACATGTTCTATATTTTTGCGGAACGGAAGTGCGGACCCGGAAGTGCAGATCCGCAATTCTGGATCCGAGCGGGACAAAGTCTGTCCCCATAAAAAATGAATGGGCCCGCAATTCCGTTCCGCAAAATGCGGAACAGAATTGCGGACGTGTGAATGGGGCCTAAGGGTCCCTTATAACCGCCAGTTAGTTAGCTACTTGTTAGGTAGTTAGCGCCCAGTCCACCGCACCGCAGTCACTGATTAGTCGCTGATTAGCGTCATCGCTGTCGCTAATCATCACTAGTTCTATATAGTATCTGTAAGTGATCAAGACTGATCGCAATCAAATCTATAGCAGTACATTAGGGTCACCTTAGGCTCTACAAAAAACGCAGTGTTCGCCCGATCAGGCCTGATCTTGTGCGCACACTTGCGTTCAGTCTGATATTTCTCTCACCCAGCATGGGTATATGTAAAAATACACCCCAAAACACATTGTCCTACTTCTTCTGAGTACGGCAATACCACATGTGTGACCCATTTTTGCAGCCTATGTGCGTAAAGGGTCCGAAAGTCCAATGAGTACCTTTAGGCTTTACATGGTTGCTCACAATTTTGCCCCGCCCAAAATGCCAGAACAGTAAACACACCCCACAAATGACCCCATTTCGGAAAGTAGACACCCCAAGGTATTCACTGAGGGGCATAGTGAGTCCGTGGGAGATTTTTTTAATTTTTTTTCCAGGAGTTAGCAGAAATGGAAACTTTATTATTTTTTTTTTCCTCAGAAAGTGTCATTTTCCGCTAACTTGTGAAAAAAAAAATCATCATACATGAACTCACCATGCCCCTCCGTTAATACTTTGGGGTGTCCTCTTTCTAAAATGGGGCCATTTGGGGGGTATTTATACTATCCTGGCATTCTAGCACCTCAAGAAACATGACAGGTGCTCAGAAAGTCAGAGCTGCTTCAAAATGCGGAAATTCACATTTTTGTACCATAGTTTGTAAACGCTATAACTTTTGCGCAAACCAATAAATATACACTTATTGGATTTTTTTATCAAAGACATATAGCACAATAAATTCTGACACAAACTTGTTTAGAAATGTAATTATATTTGAACAATTTTACCAGAAAAAGTTAAAAATACACTTTGTTTGAGAAAATTGCGGTCTATTTTGATTAGTATCAGAAAAATGAAAAATCTGTATTTGTGAGAAGAAAAGGAGGTAAAATTGATTTGGCTGCCAAGTTGCATGACCGAGCAATAAACCGTTAAAGTTGTGAAGTGCCAATTTGCAAAAAAGGGCCTGGTCACTAGGGGGGTATAAACCTGTGGTCCTTAAAGAGGACCTTTCACTGATTATGACATTGTGAACTAAGTATACAGACACGGAGAGCGGCGCCCGGGGATCTCACTGCACTTACTATTATCCCTGGGCGCCGCTCCGTTTTCCGCTATGCCCTCCGGCATCTCCGGTCACAAAGTTATAGTAGGCGGAGATTTCAGTCACTAAGTTATGGTAGGTGGAGTCTGCCCTTGTTCTGCTGTATCGCTGGCCAATCGCAGTGCAGAGCTCACAGCCTGGGAGGTTATTTTATACTTAGTTCACAATGTCATAATCGGTGAAAAGTCCTCTTTAAGTGGTTAAAATGTCTCTCCCGAGGATATCAGCATTTTCATCAAAGGCTGGTATTTGGTTAGCTATGTCCTTCAAGTGAGAATGGTGCAAGGCAGTTTCAGGAGTGGGACTCTCATCCTTGTTAATTGGGATCTGATTACACTCGATGATAGTAGACAAGGGTATTTCCATGTTGCAATTGAGAGGAGCAACTATGAGGCCACTGGCTCTTCTACCCAAGAATTCTGTGATGTCTGCACAAGTACCTAGGGTATAAGATAGAGCAACTCTTGCTATTCCTAACAGATCAAAGAACCTTGTACTTGCAAGAGATCAGTTACTCTGATCGTCAAAAATGGTATACAGTCTTATGGCCCTTTCTGGCTGGCCCTTTGTGTATACACGAACCAAGCATATCTTTGCACAGGATTTCTCACAAAGTCCTTCCCCACAGACTTCAGTGCATGTAGAGAATACTGGGGTGGAGGCAGCTGTTTGTTCAGTGTGCTCCCTGCCATGCTTTGCCCCAGGAGAGATGTCTGTGGATGGAGTAGAGCTGTGTTGGTACAAATGAAGGGCTTGTATGTGGTTGTCGCATTCCATGCATTTAATGACAGCCTTACAGTCTTTTGCAAGGTATTCTGCGGAGGCACAGCATCTGAAACAAAATCCCTTTAAAAGTTCCTTACGTTCTTGTAGAGGTTTCCTTCTGATGCCGATGCATTTCTTAAGTGGATGTGGTTTGTTATGTATGGGACATTGGCGATTTGGATCTTTAAGTTTCTTGTTGGGAAGGAATAATGCAAGTCACCCGTACTTATTAAATGGTAAAACACTTGGTAACACTGACATGGAAAAAGATCTAGGAATTTTAATAAACAGCAAACTAAGCTGCAAAAAACAGTGTCAGGCAGCTGCTGCCAAGGCCAATAAGATAATGGGTTGCATCAAAAGGGGAATAGATGCCTGTGATGAGAACATAGTCCTACCACTTTACAAATCATTAATCAGACCACACATGGAGTACTCTGTACAGTTCTGGGCTCCTGTAAGCAAGGCAGACATAGCAGAGCTGGAGAGGGTCCAGAGGAGGGCAACTAAAGTAATAACTGTAATGGGGCAACTACAGTACCCTGAAAGATTATCAAAATTAGGGTTATTCACTTTAGAAAAAAGACGACTGAGAGGAGATCTAATTAATATGTATAAATATATCAGGGGAGAGTACAGAGATCTATCCCATCATCTATTCATTCCCAGGACTGTGACTATGACAAGGGGACATCCTCTGCGTCTGGAGGAAAGAAGGTTTGTACACAAACATAGAAGAGGATTCTTTACGGTAAGAGCAGTGAGACTATGGAACTCTCTGCCTGAGGAGGTGGTGATGGTGAGTACAATAAAGAAATTCAAGAGGGGCCTGGATGTATTTCTGGAGAGTAATAATATTACAGGCAATAGCTACTAGAGAGAGATCGTTGATCCAGGGATTTATTCTGATTGCCTGATTGGAGTCGGGAAGGAATTTTTATTCCCCTAAAGTGAGTAAAATTGGCTTCTACCCCACAGGTTTTTTTTGCCTTCCTCTGGATCAACTTGCAGGATAACAGGCCGAACTGGATGGACAAGTGTCTTTTTTCGGCCTTAAGTACTATGTTACTATGTTTTGCCCAGTTCTTTGAAGAACCGTAGCGGGTGCAGGTTGAACATCAGTTTTCTGATACTGGGCCTCTACTGTCTCTGTGCGTTATACGTGTGTTTGCAAGTCCTGGAGGAGGTAGACTGAGAGCGTTACAATCACCATATAAGAAACTTGGGTCATTCTTTGAGTCTGCGATTTCCCTTATGAAGTCACAGAAGTAGGAAAAAGGAGGAAAGGCAACTTCATATTTTTTCTTGTAAGCTGATCCCTGACTAACCCATTTTTCTTGAATGCCATATGGTAGCTTAAGGACAATAGGGTTGATGCCACGAGGGGTGTCGAGGTAACTAAGTCCAGGTAGGAGGGTGTCAGCCTTAGCTAGTTGAAGCTCTAGTAGATCACTGAGTTGTTGAAGCTTTAGATTGTCTTTAGCTGTAATCCTTGGGAAGCCTTGCAACCTTTTGAATAAGGCATCTTCAATGGCCTCAGAGCTGCCAAAGCTACGTTCAAGTCTGTCCCAAGCAGCATCGAGACCTGCAGCAGGATTGGAAGTGTAAACTGTTTTGGCAGACAGGGGACCTAGCCACCTGATGATTAGATCCAGCTGTTCTGCAGCAGTGATGTCTAGCTTGCTGACTGTGCCTTTAAAGGTGACTTTCCAGCCTCTGTAATTTTCAGGTTTGTCATCAAATGTGGTAAAGCCCCTCCTAGTGAGTTCTCTGCAAAGCATGTATTTAACAAACTGTGACATGTGTTTTCAGACTTTGGGTATACAGGTGGGACAGAGTTAGTTGCAGTGGTTGGTACACTGATGTTAAGTGACTTGGGCACATAGGATGGTGCTAAGGCGTTCAACACTGGATCTGGTGTACAGTCCAAGGGTGTGTTGGTTTGTAGCTGTATAGTAGTGAGTTTTTGAGGCGATAGATGCTTAGTGCCATAGTAAGGTAGAAAGTCTTTTCTATCCATACTACTTTCTGCCGCTTGAGAAAGGGCAGTAGGTGCAGAGATAACACATTGGTTTAGTGCTTTGGCTGCTATGACAGAGTGCTGGAGTTCTGAAGAGGTCAGTGATGAATGCATAAGATGTAACAGAGTGAATGCTACTGATACCTCTTTCATTATCACTTGCGGACTGCTCTAAGACTCTTAGTCTTGCCATGTCTTTGGCATGCTCACATTGTTTTTCCAAAACTTCTATCTGTGCTTTGTTCCTTGCAGCTTCAGCTTTCATCTCTGCTTTCCTCTGTGTAGCTTCAGCTTCCATCTCTGCTTTCTTTCGTGCAGCTTTAGCTTCCATCTCTGCTTTCTTACGTGCATCTTCAGCTTCCATCCGTGAAGCCTCAGCTTCCATCTGTGCAGCTTTAACTTCCATCTCTGCTTTCTTCCATGCGGCTCCAGCTTTCATCTCTGCTTTCTCTTGGGTGAAGGCTGCCTGGATTTTTGAAGCTTCTGCATCAGCTTTGGAGAGTAGAAGATGTATGTTGATTTTAAGGATTTGGAAGATCGTGTGGAGAGCTTAGAAGTTGTGGAGAGATAGGATATGGATTCATGGAGATGTGCTTTTTTTATTTTTTTATATATCTGTTTTTGTCCTGGTTTGTATTACTAAATGGTCTCTTGCAAGATTGAGCTCATTCAATTCCTTTAATTCTTGTAAGGAATCTTCTGTGTTGTACTGCTTTAAGAGATCAGCATATTTGGCAGACAGTCTTTGATAGTTTTCATAAGCAGCATTCAATTGCTTAACAGCGACCTCTAGGTGCAATACCTCATGAGTTGGTTGAGACAGAGCTGACATGCATTCAATAGTGTTAGACCATAAGTGGCTTATGTTACACAGCAGTCCTTCTTTGTCAGCCTCATAGTTCTGTTGAACTTTACAGGTTGGTTTTACTAAACGTTTTTGTTTTATGTGGCTTTTAGGATCTAACTCCTGATCTGAAGGAAGTTCAGGTTCTTGCTGTGTATTAGGTTCCTCAGATTGTACATTGCCTTGCTCGTGCATTGTGATGATAAGCAGATGATTAAATTACAAAGTAGGTGTTTACATAGAAATGTATCAATGTTCTGGCTAAAGGATTGGGTTTCCTAGGCAACCAGTGGGTAGAGGAGCAAGAGGGAATAGTATAGTAATGGCTGCTGCAAAGCTACTTTTGTTTGCATACAGAGCTTAGATTCACTAACAGGTAGAAATGCATGTGGCAATACAGTGTAGAAGCTGATTATATAACAGTTGCATGAACAGTTCTTGCAATCAATCTGTGCTGAAAACTGATGAAACATATGCTGAGATTTGCTTTCTGGCTGGAGTATGCAGGCTTGCACTGTGCTTTGCTGCTATATTCCAGTGTCCATATACATCTCACTATCCATGCATAGCTAGCAAGGCTCCTTTGAAAGATATTTGGCTGATCTTCTAAGATCCTTTCACAGATTTGTTTGACTGTTCTGTCTTTCCTTCTAAACATTGAAAGTGTGATCTCTGTAACTTACAGGTGTGATGAGATAGCGGTAACCATGAATCTTAGTTGAATTGGCTGACAGTGACTTGATCCAAACGACACCCTGTAGATCATGAAGAGGTTTATTCCAAACTGTGCAGATCATACACCAATGAACAAATGGATAGGTCAAAAAATCATGGTGTGAGCAGCTAACAGGATACATGTGGCTGGGATGAAGAGTGAAGCCAAAATGCAAGGTAGAGAGGGGAGGAGACTGTACAAAGAGCACAGTAGGAGGGGAAGAGAGAAGGGACACACATAATAAAAAGGCAAACCATGCATGTGTAACATGACAGTAGATATTGTTCCACAGGGATACCCTGTCTTAGAGATCTAGGGTGGTAGCTATCCCATCTAAGAAGGGAGTTTGTAGCCATAGGTTTACAATATATGCTTGTTCAAATTTCACTCTTAGGGCCTCTGGTGATGTTTACATCCAAAAATGGCAAAGAAACCCTGTCAATCTCATAGGTGAACTTCAGTCCTACCTTGTTAGTATTCAAGCATTTGACAAACCTCTTAAAACCTTCCATATCACCCCTCCACATATGCACCTTGCCTCGATCACAACATCCTGGAATTTGATTGGTCTTGGTCTTGGGAAACGTTTGGTTTGGTTATTGGTGTTGTGATTTACGTACTGGTTGTTGTTTGGATTTTGTATCGTATCACAGAAAATGCCAGTAGAGGAAATAGTGAACCGTGGAGTCCTCTGAGAAAGTGTTAAGACAATATAGAGTTTTCCTATCTGCAATATAGTTGATACATTAACAGGAGATTAATGAGGAAGTCGACTATAAGGAAGATAAAAATCTTAACACATAGACATGGGCAATACACAAAGCATACCTAAGGGATTTAAATTAGCCAAGCAGATAGTTGAAGATGTAGAAGGGAATCAAGACAAGAAAAAGACAGAGAAGGTGTTACAGAAGGTG
The DNA here is from genome assembly GCF_014858855.1 of Bufo gargarizans. Classification (NCBI taxonomy): domain Eukaryota; kingdom Metazoa; phylum Chordata; class Amphibia; order Anura; family Bufonidae; genus Bufo; species Bufo gargarizans. The sequence continues at coordinate 377,559,207 of NC_058081.1, read as the reverse complement.
GGTATGAAACATGGTAACTTAGATTCTGACCTTTGGGAAAGGTTCAAAAGAACACATAGTGGTTGGATGAAGGATCAGGAATGTGAGGAGGTTGTGGAATGTTGGTGTTGGGAAGCAGAGAAATTGAAGAATGAGAAATGGCCAAATGTAACATTTGGAGGAAATTTGTATTATGACACAAGTGTAAAACATGACAATGACAGTGAGACAGAAAAGAAAATATGTCTGCCACCTTCAGCTCCCCCACCGTCATATTCTGGGACGATGTGTAGACCAGGCTGGACATGTACAATGTGTGGAAACCAGAATCCTGACTGGATGGAGACTTGTAGAGTATGTGGGGCACTCCGACCTAGACTGCATACAGGACTCTATCCGGTCATTATACGTACCGGTTTCACCCCACAAGTCCCTCCACCTCCACCAGTGGATGGAGGAGGGGGACCAGGAGTCAGGGGAGACAATCAAGCTCCTTAGGCACCACCACCTGGTGGTCAAGCCCAATATGTGCAACAGCACATATTGACTAACTCCCCATGAGTCCATGAGTCCTAAGGACCAAATGGGACTTTTAGGTAGAAGTCTTGACCCACTGACAAGACCTATGCCTGCCCACCGTATGTTACAACAGATACAAGCCACATATAGGGCAACATGGGCTGACCTAAATGACTTAATGGCCTTAAAAATGGGAGAATCACCATATAACCCTCTAAAAGAACAGTTACTGGCTGAAAGGGTAAAAACTGACCATGGTCTGACTGGGAAAAAACTGACACATCAGGCATAGAATATTGCTGAATTTTTGGTAGATGGGCCAGGACTAGAGTTGAGCGAACACCTGGATGTTCGGGTTCGAGAAGTTCGGCCGAACATCCCGGAAATGTTCGGGTTCGGGATCCGAACCCGATCCGAACTTCGTCCCGAACCCGAACCCCATTGAAGTCAATGGGGACCCGAACTTTTCGGCACTAAAAAGGCTGTAAAACAGCCCAGGAAAGAGCTAGAGGGCTGCAAAAGGCAGCAACATGTAGGTAAATCCCCTGCAAACAAATGTGGATAGGGAAATGAATAAAAATAAAAATTAAATAAATAAAAATTAACCAAAATCAATTGGAGAGAGGTTCCATAGCAGAGAATCTGGCTTCCCGTCACCCACCACTGGAACAGTCCATTCTCAGATATTTAGGCCCCGGCACCCAGGCAGAGGAGAGAGGTCCCGTAACAGAGAATCTGTCTTCATGTCAGCAGAGAATTAGTCTGCATGTCATAGCAGAGAATGAGGCTTCACGTCAGCCACCACTGCAACAGTCCATTGGCATATATTTAGGCCCAGCACCCAGGCAGAGGAGAGAGGTCCCGTAACAGACAATCTGGCTTCATGTCAGCAGAGAATCAGTCTGCATGTCATAGCAGAGAATCAGGCTTCACGTCACCCACCACTGCAACAGTCCATTGTCATAAATTTAGGCCCAGCACTAGTGTTGAGCGGCATGTCCCATATTCGAATTCGCGAAATTTTGTGAATATTCGAAAGAATATTCGTAAAATATTCGCGATTATTCAAATTCGTTATTATTTCGCATATGCGATAATTCGAATTTTCGCATCGCATAATACATATGCTATGCAAAATTCACATGTGCGCTAATGAAATCGCCTTACGAAGATTCGCAACTCAATTCAATCACTAATGTATGAATGCAATGCCCTTTGCCTCTGTTCTGGGACAAGTGTAGATATTCGCATGTGCGCTAATAAAATCGCCTTACGAAGATTCGCACCTCAATCACTTTCTAGGGAATGTGAGACTTTTGGGAATCAATCGAGATACAGTGGGGGGTGATGACAGTAGTTGACAGAGTACAGATCAATGTAATCTGTAAGGTGGAAAGTAAAATAAAAAATACGAATTTTCGTTAATCAAATTTTACGAAGTTCTACGTATTCGCGAATATGGTGCTATACTATATGAATGCACAGGCCTTTGCCTCTCTGTTCTGGGGACAAGTGTAGATATTTGCATTTGCGTTAATAAAATCGCCTTACGAAGATTCGCAGCTCAATTCAATCACTAATGTATGAATGCAAAGCCCTTTGCCTCTGTTCTGGGACGTGCCGATATTCGCATGTGCGCTAATAAAATCGCCTTACGAAGATTCGCGCCTCAATCACTTTCTAGGCAATGTGAGTAAGATCTGAGCTGTTGGACCTTTGGGAAACAATCAATTATATGTGTACTGTAATTTTGTGGGGGGGGGAAAAAACAAAAAACGAATATTCGTTTTTACGAATATATAGCACTATATTCGAAATATTCGCGAAATCGCGAAGTTGCGATATTCGCGAAAAAAATTTGCTTTTCGAATATTCGCGCTCAACACTACCCAGCACCCAGGCAGAGGAGAGAGGTCCCGTAACAGACAATCTGGCTTCATGTCAGCAGAGAATCAGTCTGCATGTCATAGCAGAGAATGAGGCTTCACGTCAGCCACCACTGCAACAGTCCATTGGCATATATTTAGGCCCAGCACCCAGGCAGAGGAGAGAGGTCCCGTAACAGACAATCTGGCTTCATGTCAGCAGAGAATCAGTCTTCATATCATAGCAGAGAATCAGGCTTCACGTCACCCACCACTGTAAGAGTCCATTTTCATAAATTTAGGCCCAGCACACAGGCAGAGGAGAGAGGTCCCGTAACAGAGGATCTGGCTTCATGTCAGCAGAGAATCAGTCTGCATGTCATAGCAGAGAATCAGGCTTCACATCACCCAACATTGGAACAGTCCATTGGCATATATTTAGGCCCCGGCACCCAGACAGAGGAGAGGTTCATTCAACTTTGGGTAGCCTCGCAATATAATGGTAAAATGAAAATAAAAATAGGATTGAATGAGGAAGTGCCCTGGAGTCCAATAATATATGGTTAAGGGGAGGTAGTTAATGTCTAATCTGGACAAGGGACGGACAGATCCTGTGGGATCCATGCCTGGTTCATTTTTATGAACGTCAGCTTGTCCACATTGGCTGTAGACAGGCGGCTGCGTTTGAGGCCTAGTATTTAGGCGCTGGGTGACCGGTATGGATTTAGTGACAGAATTAGACTTGGAAATGCACAGAAGCGTGTGTGTGTGAAGTTATTCTGAATGACCCAATGTGCACCTTGAATATTATATACCCTTTTAGGGATAGATTTCAAATAGCTCTGATATAGCAGAAACCACTAAATTATGAAATTGCTAAATTGGGAATTGTACTTCAACCCAGAACAAAAAATGTGCTTTGACGGACACTAAATATCTTGCCCAGCAACAACAGTACAGCGGTGGGTAACGAGAGATTTAGAGGGAATTAAATTTGAGGCCTAGTATTTAGGCGCTGGGTCACCGGTATGGATTTAGTGACAGAATTAGACTTGGAAATACACAGTAGCGGGTGTGTGTGAAGTTATTCTGAATGACCCTATGTGCACCTTCAATATTATATACCCTTTTAGGGATAGATTTCAAATAGCTCTGATATAGCAGAAACCACTAAATTATGAAATTGCTAAATTGGGAATTGTACTTCAACCCAGAACAAAAAATGTGCTTTGACGGACACTAAATATCTTGCCCAGCAACAACAGTACAGCGGTGGGTAACGAGAGATTTAGAGGGAATTAAATTTGAGGCCTAGTATTTAGGCGCTGGGTCACCGGTATGGATTTAGTGACAGAATTAGACTTGGAAATGCACAGAAGCGTGTGTGTGAAGTTATTCTGAATGACCCTATGTGCACCTTCAATATTATATACCCTTTTTGGGATAGATTTCAAATAGCTCTGATATAGCAGGAACCACTAAATTATGAAATTGCTAAATTGGGAATTGTACTTCAACCCAGAACAAAAAATGTGCTTTGACGGGCACTAAATAACTTTCCCAGCTACAACAGGACAACGGTAACGAGAGATTTAGAGGGATTTAAATTTGAGGCCTAGTATTTAGGCGCTGGGTGACAGGTATGGGTTTAGTGACAGAATTAGACTTGGAAATACACAGTAGCGGGTGTGTGTGAAGTTATTCTGAATGACCCTATGTGCACCTTCAATATTATATACCCTTTTTGGGATAGATTTCAAATAGCTCTGATATAGCAGAAACCACTAAATTATGAAATTGCTAAATTGGGAATTGTACTTCAACCCAGAACAAAAAATGTGCTTTGACGGACACTAAATATCTTGCCCAGCAACAACAGTACAGCGGTGGGTAACGAGAGATTTAGAGGGAATTAAATTTGAGGCCTAGTATTTAGGCGCTGGGTCACCGGTATGGATTTAGTGACAGAATTAGACTTGGAAATGCACAGAAGCGTGTGTGTGAAGTTATTCTGAATGACCCTATGTGCACCTTCAATATTATATACCCTTTTTGGGATAGATTTCAAATAGCTCTGATATAGCAGGAACCACTAAATTATGAAATTGCTAAATTGGGAATTGTACTTCAACCCAGAACAAAAAATGTGCTTTGACGGGCACTAAATAACTTTCCCAGCTACAACAGGACAACGGTAACGAGAGATTTAGAGGGATTTAAATTTGAGGCCTAGTATTTAGGCGCTGGGTGACAGGTATGGGTTTAGTGACAGAATTAGACTTGGAAATACACAGTAGCGGGTGTGTGTGAAGTTATTCTGAATGACCCTATGTGCACCTTCAATATTATATACCCTTTTTGGGATAGATTTCAAATAGCTCTGATATAGCAGAAACCACTAAATTATGAAATTGCTAAATTGGGAATTGTACTTCAACCCAGAACAAAAAATGTGCTTTGACGGACACTAAATATCTTGCCCAGCAACAACAGTACAGCGGTGGGTAACGAGAGATTTAGAGGGAATTAAATTTGAGGCCTAGTATTTAGGCGCTGGGTCACCGGTATGGATTTAGTGACAGAATTAGACTTGGAAATACACAGTAGCGGGTGTGTGTGAAGTTACTCTGAATGACCCTATGTGCACCTTCAATATTATATACCCTTTTTGGGATAGATTTCAAAGAGCTCTGATATAGCAGGAACCACTAAATTATGAAATTGCTAAATTGGGAATTGTATTTCAACCCAGAACAAGAAATGTGCTTGAACGGACACTAAATAACTCGCCCAGCTACAGCACTAGGGACAGATTTAGCTGGATATAAATTTGAGGCCTAGTATTTAGGCGCTGGGTGACCGGTATGGATTTAGTGACAGAATTAGACTGGGATATGGCCAAAAAATGAACAGACTATTGCTGGTTAAATGCACTTGGTGTGACAGCTTCACCCTGATGTAGGCTTTAGCCAAAAAACAACCACACCATTGAGGGTTAAATGCACTTGGTGACAGGCGCAGCTTGCCCCTGATTTTGTATATGGCCAAAAAATGAACAGACTATTGCTGGTTAAATGCACTTGGTGTGACAGCTTCACCCTGATGTAGGCTTTAGCCAAAAAACAACCACACCATTGAGGGTTAAATGCACTTGGTGACAGGCGCAGCTTGCCCCTGATTTTGTATATGGCCAAAAAATGAACAGACTATTGCTGGTTAAATGCACTTGGTGTGACAGCTTCACCCTGATGTAGGCTTTAGCCAAAAAACAACCACACCATTGAGGGTTAAATGCACTTGGTGACAGGCGCAGCTTGCCCCTGATTTTGTATATGGCCAAAAAATGAACAGACTATTGCTGGTTAAATGCACTTGGTGTGACAGCTTCACCCTGATGTAGGCTTTAGCCAAAAAACAACCACACCATTGAGGGTTAAATGCACTTGGTCGCAGCTTGTGCTGGCGCACCACAAGACACAAAATGGCCGCCGATCACCCCAGAAAAATGAGACTGACAAACGGTCTGTGCAGCCTAAAAACAGTGAGCAATTGAGGATCAGCAGCTCAATGATCCACAGCTGCAGATCGATCAGTTAATCAAGTCCTTTGGAGGAGTTAATCTGCCTAATCTCGCCCTACTGTCGCAGCCGCAACCTCTCCCTACGCTAATCAGAGCAGAGTGACGGGCGGCGCTATGTGACTCCAGCTTAAATAGAGGCTGGGTCACATGGTGCTCTGGCCAATCACAGCCATGCCAATAGTAGGCATGGCTGTGATGGCCTCTTGGGGCAAGTAGTATGACGCTTGTTGATTGGCTGCTTTGCAGCCTTTCAAAAAGCGCCAAGAAAGCGTCACAAAAGCGCGAAGAAAGCGACGAACACCGAACCCGAACCCGGACTTTTACGAAAATGTCCGGGTTCGGGTCCGTGTCACGGACACCCCAAAATTCGGTACGAACCCGAACTATACAGTTCGAGTTCGCTCATCCCTAGCCAGGACAAAGGAAGATGTCAGTGCCCGTAATTTAAAAGACATAATACAGGAGACTAAAGAAGACATAGTGGCATTTGAGTCTAGACTATGGACAGTGTGGACAGACATGGGTTGGGATACCACTGGACCTATGGGACAGAAGTTACTGACATCTGCTTTCATGGAGGGACTGAGACCTGCTCTTCAGACAAAACTGAAGGCATGTAAGCCTGAATGAAGGGTGACAGCACCACCTCAGTTAATTGTTGCTGCTAAGGGTTTTGAACTAGACATGTCCACTACCAAATCCTTAAAAATCAATATGGTACAAGGACAACAGAGACCATGGTCTGGTCAACAGGGACAGACCAGACAGAGGAGGGATGACTTCAGATGTTGCAATTGTGGCAAACCTGGTCAAATACACAGAAATCTCCGGTTAACCCCTCAAGGACAACAGGTAAACTCACAGAACCAGGGTTCAGTGCACACCCCTGGTCCGGTGACCTCACAATAGGAAGCCGGCAACCCCGTGTCCTTATGTGCCATGACTGCAGCAGCCTTGGGCTGCCAAATTGAAATACCAGTCCAGGTAGGCAACCAACAGGTTCCTTTCTTAATAGATATGGGGACAGCCAAGACAGTGATCCATCCTGATTATATTAAGTCATGGCAGATAAGCACACAAAGTGTCCCCGCATCAGGGTTCACAGGGGAAGTGGTCTTCATCCCAGATACCACACCTATGAAATTAAAAATCATAGACAGTACAGTGGTGACTCAGTTGTTAGTAAAATAAAATATCCCATTCAATTTGCTGGGTACTGACGCCCTGCAGGCACTGGGGACTCATATTCCCTTTAATGAGAATGGTACCAAACATGTAGATATTGACACCCCTGATGATGTTTTAACTCGGGTTCTAACTTTACACCTGGAGCCCGACCAAACATCCTGTGTGGTACAATTGTAGCAGGACCTGCAGCCAGTCCCCGACAAATTGTGGGCAATGGGTAAAACTGATATTGGCAGATTGGATGTCAATCCTTTCATGATGCATTTAAAACCAGGATATACACCACCCCGAGTCCGTCAGTATCTCTTGAGGAAGGCGGGCTGGGCACTGTAAGAGGGGCGGTACTGGGCTCTCTAAGAGTAACAAAACGCCCCTCTGGGCACCTTCAGGACACATTTGCATATCAATAAAAGTTGTTTTTTGCAGAAACTGCTGGACGGATTACAAGATAAAAGAGCACAGCCTAATCAAGGTAAGCTGTGCTTCATGGCTGCTTTAAAATCGTTTTTTGGGTTAGGGGAGGTGACAGAATCCCTTTAAGGCAATCTCTAAAGCATGTAAAATGGCGCATGGTAAACAAGCAAATATTTTTACAGACTCTAGGTACAGGTTTGGTATTTCACATGATTATGGCCCTATTTGGAGAGCCAGGGACTTTCTTACCTCTGAAGGTCAACCTATAAAGAACAAAGACTCAGTGTTTGAACTAATGAACTCACTACTGCTTCCAGAGGAAGTAGCCATTGTCCAGGTTAAGGCACATACCAGACAACAAACCTGTAAGGCTAGGGGCAACAACAGGGCAGATGGAGCTGCAAAAGAGGCAGCGGTGAAGCTTTGGAAACCCGAGGTTATCCCTGTCGGCATCCTGGAGCCTCACCACTTGTCTGAAGACGTGTTAAATAAACTGTCTGCACAGGCAGATGAAGGAGAAAAGAGGTCCTGGACTCAGAGAGGAGCCGTGCCGAATGGGCAGGGACTCTGGGAAATGTCAGGAAAAATATGCCTACCCAGAGCCCTCTATTCCATGATGGCATGGGAGGCCCACAGGCCCACACACCAAGCAAAGGGTCCTATGGTGAGCACGGTACTGAAGAGATGGGTCGAACCTGGTTTCTCCACTATTGCCAGTAGATTTGTACAAGGCTGTATAATATATATGCTCTAAATAACCCTGGACAGGTAGTTAAGACACCTAAGAAACATACGCCTAGTCCATTTTACCCATTCCAGAAAATGAAAATAGACTATATACAGTTACTGAAGGTAGGAACATACGAATATGTGATTGTGTGCATTGATCTCTTTTCAGGATGGTCAGAGGCTTACCCTGCATCTACTGAAAATGCCAAGAATACTGCAAAGAAACTGGTCTGTGAACTTGTGTGCAGGTATGGAGTCCCTGAAGTGATAGAATCAGACAGAGGAAGCCATTTCACAGGGGAGGTGATGAAGGAGATGATGGGAGCCTTGGAGGTCACTCAGGCCCTTCAAACGGTCTATCACCCACAGTCCAGTGGCCATGTGGAAACTCTGAATGGCACTATTAAATAAAAAATCCAGAAAGCTATGAAGGAGACCGGGAAGCCCTGGACTGAGTGCCTCCCCTTGCCCTGTATTCCATCCGCACCACCCCAGGGAAAAGGTCTGGCCTATCCCTATATAAGATCTTGTTTGGTTCTGCACTTAAAGGGAGTCTGTCACCTCCATATGGCCATATACAGTGCTTACATGGCTCTGTAGCACACCTACACAGGATTGTAACGGTACCTTTGTTCTTTTCTTTAGACTTGCACCATCAGGAAAAACAAAGTTTAATTCATATGCAAATGAGCACTCGCAAGTGCCCAGGGGCGGCGTTCAGTGTGTTGCTGCTCAGGCTGCTCTGCCTTCTTTTCACTTTACTCCTCCCCAGTCTCTGCCTTTGCCCGCCCTCAAGTCCGGACCTATCGATGAGGCAAGAGACTTGGAGGGTGGGCAAAGGCAGAGGCTGGGGAGGAGTAAAGTGAAAAGAAGGCAGAGCAGCCTGGGCACTTAAACACTGAACTCCTCCCCTGGGCACTTGCGAGTGCTCATTTGCATATGAATTAAACTCAGTTTTTCCTGCTGGTGCAAGTCTAAATACAAAGACAAAGGTACCATTACAATCCTGTATAGGTGTGCAACAGAGCCATGTAAGCACTGTATATGGCCATATAGAGGTGACAGACTCCCTTTAAACTGGGGCTGTATTTTCCTCAACAGTTGCAGTTCCAGACTGACAGCATGGTCAGTTACATGAAGGCCCTCACCCGTAGGTTGGAGCACAATTATAAACAAGTGTTTGCTTCCATTCCAGATCCAGACTCAGTGGAAGGGATGCACCGCCTGGTGCCTGGTGATTGGGTTGTAATGAAAGACATTTGAGCCCAGATTTGATGGTCCCTTCCAAGTTTTGTTAAGAGACTGAGGCTGTAAAAGTTGAAGGAAAACCCAACTGGATACACGCTTCTCATTGCAAGAAAGGCTTGGAACCACAGGGTGAGGGTCCTTCTGTTGACAGTGGCTCTGACCTTGAGCGTGTCAGCAGTGTTTCATCCACTGAATGATGAATGGGACAATACTTTGATAAGGTACCATCAGTTGTTGTTTGAGGGGCTGAATGACACTGAAAAAGTGAGAGACTATTGGATCTGTACTCACAGTCCTGTGAGTTCAGCCAGTATGCTCTATTTGGCCTTGCCCCCAGTTTTTCTGAATTAACTGTACTTGCCAACGCTACTATCTTTTTCACAGGCATGAAGCAGGTTAAGTCCAAAACTAAAAACAAGGATGTACCCTTACCCGTTGCAAGATTTGGCTGAGCCCCCCTGGCTCATGGTAAACAGATCAGGGCCACCAGTTGATTATAGCTCTACCGCCTGGAACAAGAACATGTGGTGCAATGTGTCATGTTTTCCAAGTTGGTCACACTGCTATTCTTTGCAGATACAGTCAAAAGGTATGTCTTTTAGTCCTGATCATGTAAAGGGTAAGAATCTGGCCTGCAACAACCGTACCTTAGTTGATTGCTGGAATGACCTCTAACTCCACAGAGGGTCAGGAAAAGGAACAAAAATTGGCAGAAGGTGTCCAGCTGGCCAAATTGATAACTCAGTTGTTTAATAGTACGGTGGTTGCAGTCCCAGAAAGTATATACCTCATCTGTGGGCATAAGGCATACAAGTGGTTGCCCAGAAATGTCACTGGTTTATGTACAATTTCCTGACTTACTCCTACAACCTTTATAATACCCCATTCCGACATAGATATAAATGCTGTACCGAAACATAGTCTGTATCGAAGAGCTAAGGACAAGATACCCAGACCAAATGGAAAACCCCATGTAGTAGAGATGAGCCTCACCAATAAGTTCTTCAGAACCTTGTTTCTGTACCCATGGTAATATCAGATATGGGAGGTATTAAAACTCATGAATGCCTCTAACATTGTCACCAATCAGCACACCTTGGTTTTAGACTACCTGACAGCAAAAGAGGAAGGTATGTGTCAGGTTTTAGAACCTACTTGTTGCCATTATATAGATCCCCAAGGTAACCTACAGGTAAAAGCTGTAATAGGAAAGATGAAAATCATGAGAGACAAATGGTTACATGAAAATAGTGCAGACAAAGACTCATGGTAGGGAGACACCTTTTCCTTTCTCCATCCTGCCAACTGGTTCAAAGAGCTGGGTGGCTGGCTAATGGGGCATATATTAGTAATTTACATTATAATCAAACTTATGCTTATGTGTATCAATAAAGTTTGTAAAAAGGAGAAGAAACAATATCGAGACTACAGAGAGTATCTGTGGTACTGTTTCCTCCCCCTGGAAGGGATCCCAAAGGGCAGAATAGGATTATCTTGTTCTAAAGTACTTCTGGGCGGTGACAGTCCACAGATGTCCATCTTGAATATTTGTATCACTGATTGTCGTTTTAATCTTGCTTGTAATAGTGGTATATTGTATTCTGCCATGTATTAGAAGACTGCTTTAAAAGACTGCAGACAAAAGTAACGTTTTATCAATTCCATAGTGAGACTATGGAACTCGGAACCCTGGTTCAACTGAACTTTGCATGGCTGCTGGCAGATGTACGTTTCAACCATAAGGTGAAACAACTGGGGTACGTCCGGCCGGATCTTACGGGCTCACCATGGTCTCAAATGGGGAAGATGTGAGGGATGAGACGCCATCTTTGTGTTTGCAGTGGCAATTTTACATTGTATGACCCTATTGAAGTTAATAGATCAGGGACTTTTTGCATGTCAAAATTTCTGCAGGGAGTTACTTAGCCCCCGCTATTCTCGAGAAATGCTAGCTGTGACACTTGTTTCCTGTATTCTGAAATGTATGTGTCTGCGGTAAATTGACATTTATACTTTCTGTTTCTGTAAGTGTGTGTGTGTGTGTGTGTGTATATATATATATATATATATATATATATATATATATACAGTACAGACCAAAAGTTTGGACGCACCTTCTCATTCAAAGAGTTTTCTTTATTTTCATGACTATGAAAATTGTAGATTCACACTGAAGGCATCAAAACTATGAATTAACACATGTGGAATTATATACATAACAAAAAAGTGTGAAACAACTGAAAATATGTCATATTCTAGGTTCTTCAAAGTAGCCACCTTTTGCTTTGATTACTGCTTTGCACACTCTTGGCATTCTCTTGATGAGCTTCAAGAGGTAGTCACCTGAAATGGTCTTCCAACAGTCTTGAAGGAGTTCCCAGAGATGCGTAGCACTTGTTGGCCCATTTGCCTTCACTCTGCGGTCCAGCTCACCCCAAACCATCTCGATTGGGTTCAGGTCCGGTGCATGTGGAGGCCAGGTCATCTGGCGCAGCACCCCATCACTCTCCTTCATGGTCAAATAGCCCTTACACAGCCTGGAGGTGTGTTTGGGTTCATTGTCCTGTTGAAAAATAAATGATGGTCCAACTAAACACAAACCGGATGGAATAGCATGCTGCTGCAAGATGCTGTAGTAGCCATGCTGGTTCAGTATGCCTTCAATTTTGAATAAATCCCCAACAGTGTCACCAGCAAAGCACCCCCACACAATTACACCTCCTCCTCCATGCTTCATGGTGGAAACCAGGCATGTAGAGTCCATCCGTTCACCTTTTCTGCGTCGCACAAAGACACGGTGGTTGGAACCAAAGATCTCAAATTTGTACTCATCAGACCAAAGCACAGATTTCCACTGGTCTAATGTCCATTCCTTGTGTTCTTTAGCCCAAACAAGTCTCTTCTGCTTGTTGCCTGTCCTTAGCAGTGGTTTCCTAGCAGATATTTTACCATGAAGACCTGATTCACACAGTCTCCTCTTAACCACTTCAGCCCCCCTAGCTTAAACACCCTTAATGACCAGACCACTTTTTACAATTCTGCACTACACTACTTTCACCGTTTATTGCTCGGTCATGCAACTTACCACCCAAATGAATTTTACCTCCTTTTCTTCTCACTAATAGAGCTTTCATTTGGTGGTATTTCATTGCTGCTGACAATTTTACTTTTTTTGTTATTAATCGAAATTTAACGACATTTTTGAAAAAAAAAGACATTTTTCACTTGCAGTTGTAAAATTTTTCTAACAAAATGACATATATATATAAAACCCCCACAAATAACCCCATTTCGGAAAGTAGACACCCTAAGGTATTCACTGATGGGCATAGTGAGTTCATAGAACTTTTTATTTTTTGTCACAAGTTAGCGGAAAATGATGAATTTTTTAATTTATTTTTTCCTTACAAAGTCTCATATTCCACAAACTTGTGACAAAAAATAAAAACTTCCATGAACTCACTATGCCCATCATAAAATACCTTGGGGTGTCTTCTTTCCAAAATGGGGTCACTTGTGGGATAGTTATACTGCACTGAAATTTTAGGGGCCCAAATGCATGCAAAGTAGTTTGAAATCAAAATCTGTAAAAAATGGCCGGTGAAATCCGAAAGGTGCTCTTTGGAATGTGGGCCCCTTTGCCCACCTAGGCTGCAAAAAAGTGTCACACATGTGGTATCGCCGTACTCAGGAGAAGTTGGGGAATGTGTTTTGGGGTGTTATTTTACATATACCCATGCTGGATGAGATAAATATCTTGGTCAAATGCCAACTTTGTATAAAAAAATGGGAAAAGTTGTCTTTTGCCGAGATATTTCTCTCACCCAGCATGGGTATATGTAAAAAGATACCCCAAAACACATTCTCCAACTTCTCCTGAGTATGGCGATACCACATGTGTGACACTTTTTTGCAGCCTAGGTGGGCAAATGGGCCCACATTCCAAAGAGCACCTTTCGGATTTCACAGGGCATTTTTTACAGATTTTGATTTCAAACTACTTCTCACGCATTTGGGCCCCTAAAATGCCAGGGCAGTATAACTACCCCACAAGTGACCCCATTTTGGAAAGAAGACACCCCAAGGTATTCCATGAGGGGCATGGCGAGTTCCTAGAATTTTAAATTTTTTGTCACAAGTTAGCGGAAAATGATTTTTTTTTTCTTTTTTTTCTTACAAAGTCTCATATTCCACTAACTTGTGACAAAAAATAAAAACTTCCATTAACTCACTATGCCCATCACGAAATACCTTTGGGAGTCTTCTTTCCAACATGGGGTCACTTGTGGGGTAGTTATACTGCCCTGGCATTTTAGGGGCCCAAATGCGTGCGAAGTAGTTTGAAATCAAAATGTGTAAAAAATGGCCTGTGAAATCCGAAAGGTACTCTTTGGAATGTGGGCCCCTTTGCGGATCTAGGCTGCAAAAAAGTGTCACACATGTGGTATCGCCGTACTCAGGAGAAGTTGGGGAATGTGTTTTGGGGTGTCTTTTTACGTATAACCATGCTGGGTGAGAGGAATATCTCGGCAAAAGACAACTTTTCCCATTTTTTGATACAAAGTTGGCATTTGACCAAGATATTTATCCCACCCAGCATGGGTATATGTAAAATGACACCCCAAAACACATTACCCAACTTCTCCTGAGTACAGCAATACCACATGTGTGACACTTTTTTTGCAGCCTAGATCCGCAAAGGGGCCCAAATTCCTTTTAGGAGGGCATTTTTAGACATTTGGATCCCAGACTTCTTCTCACGCTTTAGGGCCCCTAAAAAGCCAGGGCAGTATAAATACCCCACATGTGACCCCATTTTTGAAAGAAGACACCCCAAGGTATTCAATGAGGGGCATGTCGAGTTCATATCATTTTTATTTATTTTTTGGCACAAGTTTGCGGAAATTGTATTTTTTTTTTCTCTCACAAAATCTCCCTTTCCGCTAACTTGGGACAAAAATTTAAATCTTTCATGGACTCAATATGCCCCTCACGGAATATCTTGGGGTGTCTTCTTTCCAAAATGGGGTCACATGTGGTGTATTTATACTTCCCTGGCATTTTAGGGGCCCTAAAGCGTGAGAAGAAGTCTGGAATATAAATGTCTAAAAAAATTTACGCATTTGGATTCCGTGAGGGGTATGTTGAGTTCATGTGAGATTTTATTTTTTGACACAAGTTAGTGGAATATGAGACTTTGTAAGAAAAAACAAAAAACAAAAAAATATCAATTTCCGCTAACTTGTGCCAAAAAAATGTCTGAATGGAGCCTTACACGGGGGTGATCAATGACAGGGGGGTGATCAGGGAGTCTATATGGGGTGATCACCACCCTGTCATTGATCACCCCCCTGTAAGGCTCCATTCAGATGTCCGTATGTGTTTTGCGAATCCATGGATCGGATCTGCAAAACACATACGGACGTCTGAAATGAGCCTTACAGGGGGGTGATAAATGACAGGGTGGTGATCAGGGAGTCTATATGGGGTGATCACAACCCTGTCATTGATCACCCACTGTAAGGCTCCATTCAGACGTCTGTATGTGTTTTGCGGATCCGATCCATGGATGCGTGGATCCGTAAAACACATACGGACATCTGAATGGAGCCTTACAGGGGGGTGATCAATGACAGGGGGGTGATCAGGGAGTCTATATGGGGTGATCAGGGGTTCATAAGGGGTTGTTAAGTGACAGGGGGGGTGTAGTGTAGTGGTGTTACTTTTACAGAGCTACCTGTGTCCTCTGGTGGTCGATCCAAGCAAAAGGGACCACCAGAGGACCAGGTAGCAGGTATATTAGACGCTGTTATCAAAACAGCGTCTAATATACCTGTTAGGGGTTAAAAAAATCGCATCTACAGTCTGCTAGCGAACGATCGCCGCTGGCAGGCTGTAGATCCAGTCTCTTACCTTCTGATTCTGTGAACGCGCGCTCCTGTGTACGCGCGTTCACAGGAAATCTCGCCTCTCGCGAGATGATACACGGATGCGTCCAGGAGGAATGAATCGACCGCCTCCAGGACGCATCCGTGCGTTAGGCGGTCCTGGGGCGGTTAACAGTTGTTCTAGAGATGTGTCTGATACTATAACTCTGTGTGGCATTGACCTGGTCTCTAATCTGAGCTGTTGTTAACCTGCGATTTCTGAGGCTGGTGACTCGGATGAACTTATCCTCCGCAGCAGAGGTGACTCTTGGTCTTCCTTTCCTGGGGCGGTCCGCATGTGAGCCAGTTTCTTTGTGGCGCTTGATGGTTTTTGTGACTGCACTTGGCGACACTTTCAAAGTTTTCCCAATTTTTCGGACTGACTGACCTTCCAAAAGGTGGCTATTTTGAAGAACCTAGAATATGACATATTTTCAGTTGTTTCACACTTTTTTGTTATGTATATAATTCCACATGTGTTAATTCATAGTTTCGATGCCTTCAGTGTGAATCTACAATTTTCATAGGCATGAAAATAAAGAAAACTCTTTGAATGAGAAGGTGTGTCCAAACTTTTGGTCTGTACTGTATATATTCAAATATGGTCCTGACCTTCATGAGACGTGTGGGTGGCCCCTTCCCCCCCTCAAGTCAGTATAAGATTATGTGCATTTTGTTTGAATAAACAGAGACTTGTTTGATGACTCGAGTGTCGGTCAATCAATGCTCCATGAGTACTCATTATTATATTTATGGGCAATAATAATTTGGAACTCAGCATAAATTAGAGTAATCACTGTCACAGTCACTGAACACTATCATCTTTTTCCACCAGCCCAGGAACAAATTTGTATATGATGGGGCACAAGGCCTCCCCATTGCGGTGCCCCTGAGCTGATGGTAAAAGACACCATTAATTAGGAATTAATACCTGGTCAAAGTAAAAGTCAACAATTGTCACACAAACAGGCTATGTGCATTAAATTGGTGACCCCTTGTACTTAAAAAAGGAGCCTATCTCTTTAATCCCCAAATGGTGGAGGATCAAGGAATATAGGGCCTCCACATCGATGAAGGCCAACCATGTGTCTTCCTCAAGGCATACCCACTCCGAAGAGACCTCCTGTGTCTCTGGTGTATGAGGGCTATGTCTTGACGAAGGGTGCCAGTATCTAATTAATATAGATACCAGCAATATGAGTCAAACTTTTCACCCCAGAAACAATTGGGTGACCCTTAAGGGGAGCTACCCCTTTATGGATTTTTGGAAGACTATAAAAGGTCACCATAGTTGGATATCTTGGATAGAGGAAATCATGAAATAATCCCTTTGGATTTTGCCTCAAAGAATATGCCTGACAGTCTATTGTGGGATCTGTCGGTAGTTTCTCATAAGTTCCCCTGTCTTTTACTAGACCCTGACACATTATTTTATATTTAGGGGAATCCATGAGTACCACATGACCCCCTTTATCAAAGGGTTTAATAACAGTAGTTTTGTCCTTTTCAAGATTGATAAAGGCTTTATATTCTACTTTAGTGCAATTGAAGTTGTGTTAAATGGGTGTCAGCTTCCCCAGATCCTTGCATACCTGAATTAAGAACACATCAATACAGGATGGATCTCCAACTGGAGGCATTTTAGTACTCTTCTTCAGATTAGTGAAGGGATCCACTCCACCTTGTGGAATGCTATCCATAAGAACAGACAGAAAGTCTGAACAAAAGTTAAACCTTTGCTCAAAACCACCACCTCTGCCGGTTTCAGGGGTCTTGAGGAGTAGTAATGGATGAACATCGGCCGGGATGTTTTGCGAACGCGCCTTTGCTTTCTCGGCAGACCCCATTCACATTAATGGCAGGCTAACCTGAAAAACCTTCAGGTCATATTTGCAGCCACCAAATACTTACTAGAAGTGCACAAATAGTACCACAACATGGACAGTGATATACCAGAGGGGGATCAACGGCAAAAATTCCAACAAAAATATGCATTTTAATCAGGGCCCATTTGTATGCGTCTTAAAGGGAAACTCTCAATAACGTGCCCTGCTGGAGCCTAGAAAAATTGTATTTTAGGCCACAGGAGTACGAGCCCCAAAAATTAGGCATTCACCTGACAGAAAAGAACAAGGGATTATGTGGCTGGAGATATATTAGATGGTCAGTGCATAACAATTTTACTGTAGGCCAGTGGAGTATAGGCCCCAAAAATTATGCATTCACCTGACGAAAAGAATAAGTGATTTTGTGGTTGGAGGTATATTAGACGGTAAGTGGATAACAATTTTACAGTAGGCCAGTACAGGCCCCAAAAATTAGGCATTCACCTGACAGAAAAGAACAAGTAATTATGTTGCTGGAGGAACATTTGGCGGTCACTGATTAACAATTTTACTGTAGGTCAATGGAGTATAGGCACCAAAAATTATGTATTCACCTTACAGAAAAGAACAAGTGATTATGTGTCTGAAAGTATATTAGACGGTCAGTGGATAACAATTTTACAGCAGGCCAG